>NC_045802.1:10923972-11548972 GCF_009873245.2 Balaenoptera musculus | reverse complement strand
CATGTGGGCTCAGTAGTTGTGGCTCGCAGGCTTAGTTGCTCCACGGCATGTGGGATCCTCCCGGACCAGGGATCGAACCCACCTCCCCTGCACTGGCAGATGGATTCTTAACCACTGCGCCACCAGGGAAGTACCGAAACTGCCCTTAGGTGTTTTTGTTGTTGTTGTTGTTGTTGATTTCTTTGTTTCTTTGATTTGAAAGGTTATTAGAACAGGAAACTAAGGATATACCTCTCTCAGAAGTCCAAGTCATGTGGCAGTTTTCCTCATATTTATTAAATAGGTTTTAGTTTTGCTTGTTTGTTTGGGCAAGGATGTTAGAATTGAAAGAACAAAAGATTACTCTGTAGAACATGATAATAATATTCAAACACTAGATGAACAACATGAAAAACAGGTTTTTCTTAGTTGCTCTCAAGGCTAAAACTTAAAATAACTGCATAAAGTTTTTTTGAGAAGACAGAAAATTTCAGTAATATTACTGGCAAAACACTAGAGAAGGAAAAAGGTAAGAGGTAAAGATAACAATTTGGCGTTTTTTAAATAAAACCTTGTGAGAGCAGATTAAGACAAATTAGAATAATAGCATTAGGAATAAGATGAAGAGAAAGAATCAAGATGCTTCTGAAATATCTAGCTTGAAGAAAAAAAATAAAAAGAATGGTGATATGTCACTAACTGAAGAAGAAAGCAAAAAAGAAGCAAGTTTATTCAGGAAAATAATGAATTAATTGAGTATGCAGAATCTCTGGAACATTTATATCTGTAAGTCAAGGAAACTATGGCCATATATTTAGGGAACATTCAAACACAGGTGACAATCAAATTTTGGAAACTGATGAAATTACCTAGGAATATAGGATGGGAAGATGGCTAAGCCAGTTATTTCCACTCTTAGAGATACTACTGAGTTTACTTAATGCATGTTTAATCTACAGATTACATATTCTTGGAGAGAAAACAATTACAGCAGAAAAATCAGGAGAGAATTAAATAGCGATAGTGACATTTCTATAGCAACAGGACAGAGAATGTAAACACAGAAACAAAATGAGAACTCTAACATCAACAAAATATCACAGTGGAATAGTTACTAGCATGGGCTAACTTTTCTTACAGAGTTTAATTGTCAAAAGGCATATAGTCAAGTCTAGCACTTAGTCTAAATTTAGCTAATTTATAGATCTTGTCTACAGGTTTGGCTTTACCCTAACATGATGTCTCAGAATCTTTATTTATGATGTGTTTTACATTAAGAGCTACATAAAAATGTAAACTTTTCAAGTTGTATTTGTCTGAAATATAAGCATTTTGCTAGCAAACAAAATATCTAAGAAAATAAAATCTTTGGTTTGTGTCCACAAAGTGTCATATAAAAAGATTTTTTCTACCAACTATACAATTTTTTGCTTTTCTATTCAACTGACTCTCTCAGTAGACAACTAAAATCTATAGCTCAGTAGCTAGATACATGGAACTTCAATATAAATGTTGACCTCTTGATTATAAAACACAATTAAAAGTTTATTAAATTTGAATATTAAAATATTTTCAAATGACTCATCAAAATATTTATACAGTAATAAAAATCTTAATTTTTTTACTGTGAGTGATAAAAGAATTATTTCAAGAGAGCAGTAATTTTGATATTTCAATAAGAATTCTATTCAAATACATAAGTTTTGTAAAGTCTATGATCTTATTCACCTAGAAATAAAAATAAACACCAATGAAAAATTTTATAACAGTAATTGCAAATAGAAAACAGGTCAATACTCAAAAAACCTACCTTAATTTCCCATTATGCATTTACAGAACACACTCTGAGATGATAGCATAAGCTTCAGCTTAGACGAATTACATGTTTCCAGAATGCTTCTTTGTAACACTAAAGTACTTTGAGGATTTAACCCAAGTGACTTCAATAGAAGCTAAGCATGAGCAGCACAGAAAGTATAAATGATTGCACCTGTGCAGGTTATATTACTGACAGGAGACTTGCAACTTTTCAGTAGTTCTCGACAGTTTCTGTAGCAATAGGCCATGTCAGTACACAAAGGAGAAATATTACTAGCCTGAGTGATCTTAACCTTGTCAGAACAGGCAGTTGGGTGCCAGATGCCTCTTTTTCTTACTGTTTTTCATTGAACCTAATGAGTTCATCTAATGCATGTTCGGAAAAATATGGGGTTAAGTTCAGCAAATGACATGATTTCTACACTGTGACCTCATTTAACACATTCCTTCCACCAAAAATCTTGTTTTATGATAATTTATGAAGTGTTTCAATATTTCTTACCTATTAAATTACTCAAATTGCTATTTTCCCAACTACTTTAATAAGGAATAACATGAAAGGAACATATAGCTTCTTGTTAGTATAGCACTAAAAATTACATCAAGATTACTTATTTGCTCTTCAAATAGTAATATTAAGCAAACTATTCACATTAGAGTAATTTAAAGTAAACAAAAAGATCTGTATATAACTTGTATATCTTGTTTATATTAAATGCAAATTAGTTAAATTGCATAAAAATTAACCAAAACTCCAAGGAGAAAAGAAAATACAGAGCCCAACCACTCTATCAGCTATTCTCTCTACTTATCTTCAATTTCTACCTCTCATCCCTAGCTCTGGTCCCTTTATCTGCAGATCAGTATCTCCCACCCTAAAAGAACAACCTCTTACTCCCGCCTCCCTTCAGCTACTTTGGGCATTTCTCCTTTCTTTCTGAAAAGAATATGTCATAAGAAAGATCATGGGAATGTAGTCAAGTTGATAAAGGTTTCAATTCTGGCTCCACAGCTTACTAGTTTTCCATGTTATCTTGAACAAGTTAGTTACGCTTTAAAAGCTGCAAGGACCACACTTGAAAAATGTAGATCTTATGTGTGCTATGAGGATTAAGAAATGTATCAGGCTATCACCTGTAATGTGCTTGCTTGATTTAGCTTCCCAAAGGCTTAGAAGATTTCCACAGACATCTCAAAATTAACACATCTAAAAATGGAAGTCTTGGTCATTCTCTTCAAATAATCTACCTCCGTTCTTGCTTGCTTTGACAAATGATTACTTATCATCTCGGTACTTCAGACCAGACAGCTAGGTATTATCTTTGAAAACTTCTCATACCCTCATGCCCCACATCCAATCTATTACCATATCCTGTCAATTTTACTTCCAAAGTATGTCTAATTTATCTTCCTGTTTAATCTCTACTGCCGCCACACCTTAGTCCTAAGCAATAGCAGTTCTTACCTAGAAAGCAACAGCCTCGGATGGTTTATTCAGTTTCCCTCAATGCCCCTCTAATCTATTCCCTCACTGTTCTCAGAATACTCTTGTAAAATTGTAAACCAGAATACTCTTGTAAAATTGTATGATACTTGTAGCAGGCAGAATTATGCCCCCTCCCTCCCAACGACGTCCACGTCCTAATCTCCATAACCTGTGAATATTACCTTACGTGGCAAAAAGGACATTAAATGGAAGGGCTTTGAGAAGAGACTAGCCTGAATTATCCAGGTGGGCTCAATCAAACCTCAAAGCAGAAAATCTTTCCTAGCTGTGCTCAGAGGAAGATGTGACTACAGAAGAATAGTCCGAAAGATGCACAGTTCTTGGTTTTAAAAATGGAGGAATAAGAAACAAAGCCATAAGCCAAGAATATGAGTGGCCTCTGGAAGCTGGAAAAGGCAAGGAAAACAGATTCTCCTCAAGAGCCTCCAAAAAGGCATGCAGCCTGGAGGATGTCTTGATTTTAGCGTGGTGAAATCCATGTTAGACTTCTGACCTAAAGAACTATAAAATAATAAATTTGTCTTGTTTTAGGCCAGTAAGTCTGTGGTAATTTGTTATGGCAGCAATGGAACACTAATATAACTCTCCTCTGCTTAGTTTAAAAACCAGATCCTTAGTATAGTTTACAAGCCCTACATGATTTGGTTCCTGCTTACTTGTCTAAATTCATGGAATGCTTCTCTTTCACTTGATTCTTATGTTCCACCCCACATACGTTCCCAAAATATGCCCAGGAATTTCTCTGAATATGTGGCTACATTTTCAGAAATGTGCTTCCACTATCCCCATTCTTTTTCCCAAACTAACCGAATTCATTGTTTGGTTCAAAGCTTAAATATCACTTCTATAAGGCCTTTCCCAACCTCCAAATTAAATTAGGTTTCTTCTTTTGTACTTTCTCATAATAATCTGTAATTTTATTTCTTCGAATACAACATAGCTTGCAATTATATATTTAAGTGTGTGGTTTCTAAATGTCTATCTTCCTCACTAGAATGTTAGCTTCATAAAGATAGGGACTTTGTGATCACTATTATGTATCTCCAGTACCTAGTATGTAATAGGAAACCATTCATTTATTCAGCAAATACATAATGAATGAATCATAAGGTAAGTTGGAAAAAAGATCAAATTAGAAGATGAAAGAAAAAAGAGAGGAGGGAGGCTTTTGTTGGTACCCTTACTAATACTGAAAACAGACATTTATTTTAAAGAGTTGAAGTTTTAAAAACATATTTGTTAGGGATAACTGAGCATGATTTTCACCTGTAAATAAGATAAAATATATAGGATATTTGACATCAGTATCCAATAAGAATTCTATAAATATTATACTAATGACAGTGTAGAGTACACGTAAAATAAATAATGCACCCGTATAATGAATTACGAGTCCATTAAAAATGACTCCAAAAGCAAGATAAAATAACAAATGTGCAAGCTGAAAATCACAGTGTTTGATTATATGAATGTAGCAATTTATTTAATAAATGTTAGCTTTACTTCTAAGTATGCAATAAATAAAAACTGAGTGGTAAAAAAATTATTGGCATATCTTTCACTGCTCCCTTAATATATATTTCTAAGAGTAAAATTAGTAGAACAAGGATCACGGATATTTTTATTCTATGTAAAATGCACATATTTATATTCTCTCCCTTCAAAATTTTGCCCAATTTGAAAATTATGGTACAGTTTTGTTTCAATATAAATGTATTTGATTATGAGTAGATTTAAATAAATCTCCCTTATTTGTACTTACATTGCCTTTCTCTTACTAACTGTTCAGCTATTTTTTACATTTTTCCATTGCTGTGATATATTCTTTTAATTGATCTGTAAGAGTTCTTTATTTATTAAGGATTAACTTTTATCACATAAATGTAAATTTTTTCCTGTTTGCATTTTTTCTTTTAATTTTGTTAACATTTTCAGACATGCAGATAAATAAAACTTATTTAGTCATATCTTTACAACTTCAGTCTTTGATGTTATGATTTAAAACATCTTTTCTTATATTATATAAATATTAATTTTAATTTTCTTGAGTTATGTTCAGTTTCCTTTTTCACTTTAAATTTTAATACATGTGGAATTTATTTAGCATGTTATATGAAATAAGGACATAAATTTATTTTTTTCAATTGGCTACCCCATTTGGTAATACCAATACCACTTGCCAAATAATACTTCCTCTTCCATTTGATTAGAAAAGTTATATTTATTATATATGAAATACTCATACAAATTCCTACCTATTTGTAGACTGTTTATGCTATATGTCTATTCTCGTGTAAGTGGCACAATATCTTAATTATTTTATTTCCTGTGAACATAATTCTTTTCCCTGACAATAAATTGCTAGAGGAAAACTAATACAACATATTTATTTGTAAGATCACCTAAATATTAACATTCTTCTTTTGAAACCTAATGTGAAATAATTAACATAAAGCTTCTACAGCTTCTAGGACAAGCTATGAATAAAAATTTCCTTTCTCTGTTTTAAGTATGTTTATTAATGAAATACATTTTATGGCTACCATCAATATTCAACTTTTTAAAAATTGTTTAGCTTTCTCAATAACTTACCCATTTACTTAACAAATATTTACTGTATGTACTTCCAAGTGCCATGCTAGATATTAGGAATTACCTTCTTCAAGCACACATTCTAATAGACAAACAAATAAATAAATTGTATAAGTGCAAGAAGGGAAATAAAGAGGATGCCATGATAAGAAAATAAGGTGGTTGTGGGGTGGAAGCTCCTTAGCTATAGTAGTCGGGGAAAGCCTCTGTGAGGAGGTGACCTTTAACCAGACACCTGAAGGATAAGTACTCTACAGTCATACAAAAAATAGGGAAAAGAGAGAGCCAAAAACTAGGAACAAAATACAAAGATCACGAGGCAGGAAAGTGCTTGGCATGATTTAAGAACTAAAAGGTAGTTTCATTGTAGTGAGCAAATGCAAGAACCACATGAAATGAAGTTAGGAAGGTAGTGATATTTTACTCTAAATGTTATGAGAAATTTTTATGTCAAAAAGAGACATAATCTCATTTATATTTTAAAATAAACTGCAGCAAAACTATAAAAAATCAAATAAAGATCAGCAGGACAAGGGGCGAGGAAACCACTTTGGAGACGACTGTAGTAATCCAGATAAGTTAGAACTAGAGTAGTCTTGCCACTATAAGTTAAGACATTTTAACTGTTTTGAAAACTATAGGAATCCCTTAGGAATTTTTTGAAAGAAAAATTATTATATTTGTTATATTATAAAATATTTATTATATGAATGTATTATATTAAATATAAATTACATTTCGTTACATTACTTTATTATTTTACATAATAATGTTAATTTAAAACTTGTCATCAGTAACAGACTAAATCAGCGGTCCCCAACTTTTTTTGGCACCAGGGACTGGTTTCGTGGAAGACAATTTTTCCACAGATGGTTGGTGGGGGGCGGTTCAGGTGGTAATGTGAGCGATGGGGAGCGGAGCTGCAGATGAAGCTTCCCTCGCTAGCCTGCCGCTCACCTCACCTCCTGCTGTGTGGCCCAGTTCCTAACAGGCCGCGGACCAGTACCGGTCTGTGGCCCGGGAGTTGGGGGCCCCTGGACTAAATGACTAGAGACAAGAAGTCCAAGGAAGAAACTACGCAATACTCCAAGGGCTGAAGGACTATCAAAGATTAAGAAGAAGAGAGAGGCCAAAGAGCTAGTTCAGAATTTTTTAAAAGGCTCAATAACGAGGTGAAAAAAGGCAGTAAAGTGTGAAGGAGTTGAAGAGTAGTCCAGATCAGTCTTCTCAAAACAGAAAATAAAAGCACAAAAGCTTGTAATATTTGACTCCATAGACATAAAATTAAATTTCAATAAATATAATCAGAACAAAGGTAAATTGGGAAAAAAAATACAAAAACTATCCATGTTGTTGACTGAAAGTGTGGCTATAGGTGATCAATCTAGACAAATGTTACTGTACTTGTAACTTTTTTCAGTATACATCATAAATAAAAAGTTTTAAGCAAAGAGCGATTCCCCAGAAGAAATGCCTATATAAACATTTTGAACAAATACTAGGAATATAAATATTTAAAGTTTATAATGTGATGAACTTTTGCTTGTTAACTTATCTAATCCAAGTAGAACTGGCAATACTACTACTCATGGGAATAACATATAGCTAGCCTATTTTTGTTTTATTTTAATTACACGCAGAGTGGAGAAAGCCATGTCACAGAGTTATGTTGATAGAATGAGAACTCAGAGAGCTCAGAATATGTATTCATTTTATACTTTTACCCAAAATGAAACTAGAAATGCTGTATCTTCAAAATACACCCTCAATGTTCATCAATACTCATTTCCAATAATTTATCCCATATAGTTATAATCAAACATAAATTATATTTCAATGAAAGAAATAGATTCCAGATCCATAAATTTTGTATATACGAATCTTCTTCTAATGTAAAATAAAATACAAGACATTCTATCAAATATATAAAATGATAGGAGATAACTTTTCAAGATGAGCAAAATCAAGATCATTCTTAAGATAGAGATACTTCATTGATAATAATTATTATATAATAAATATTAAAATAATTTTTATTAAATTATGCAAGATGTCATAGAAACTGTGTACTTCCAACATTCTTTTATTTTTGTTCTTTCATCTTTTCTGACACTAAAAATACATGTTGCAATCCTTTCCTGCTTGGAAGTATACTAAGTTCATTTAACACAGTTTATATGTCTGACAAAGAGGCCAGTTCTACTAATTTTTAAAGAACGGAATGAAACTGGATTCTTATCCTGTAAAAACACTAAGAATTGACTTTGTATTTCCAACATCATCAACAGAACTTTTCCTCTCAATAACCACTGCATGACAGCACACAGTAACAGTTACTTACTATCACCTTCCATATTATCATATAATTAAAAGAATAGAAAATTTACCACATCGGCCTTAAAGTAATTCAAAATTTTATTATACCACTAAGACCATTATGCAGTTCAGCTAAAATTGTTTCATAGTAAACGTTTCTTGATAAAGAAAGCAGTGCATAGATATTCTGATGCAGGCTCCTTCATCAGGTTAACTACTCCAGAGTATATTCTAGTCACTGCAGTTAACCTTTTGGAACACACTTCTACACAAAACAAATTCCAGACAGCACTCCAATCTAATCTAATCTAATTTAGTCTAATCCTTCTTAGTTTATACAACTCAGAGTTAGATGCCTTTGTAAGCAATAAAGCTGAAAAGAATTTTTCCTTTATTTCATCATTATGTCCAAAGTTTGAACGTTTATGAAAAATATCTGTGCATTCATCAAGTTGTAATAAGAAATACTTTGCTGCTTTATTTGTTCTATAAGTTGTTCTTCCATATCATTAGCCAATGTATGAAGTACATTGAATGGTGGTATCATCTGGAGCTCAAGGCCCTCTCTAAAATTACTCCGGTTATTGGAAGAATTCAGTCCCTTGCCGGGAAGTGCTCTCAGCTCCTACAAGGTGATCTCAGGTCTTTGTTGCATGGTCACCTCCATCTCAGCAATGAAGAACTTCCTTTATTTCAGATCCCTCTCACACTTTGAGGCTCTCTCATTTCCTCTTCCAAACCAGCCAGAGAAAACTCTCTGCCTTTACAGGGTTCATGTGATTAGGTCAGAGCTACCTGTATAATCACCTTTTCTTAAAAGCAACTGTGCTAAAAAGATGTGAATCAAGTATCAAAGGAGAAGAAGAAAAAAGACAAGACTAAAAGACCCACAAAGCAATGAACCAACCCTTGACTGGTTACAATGGATTGAATAATGTTCCCCCCAAATTCATGTCCCCCCAAAACCTGTGAATATATCCTTATTTGAAAAAAAAGGGTCTTTGCAGATATAATCAAGTGAAAATGAGGTCAAACTGGATTAGAGTGGGGCCCATGTCCAATATGACTGGTATTCTTACAAAAAGAAGGAAATCTGGACACAGGCACAGAGAGAAGATGGTCATGTGAAGATGGAGACATAGATTGGAGTTGATGCTCACACAAGCCAAGGAAAGCCGAGGATTGCCAGCACCCACCATAAGCTAGGAAGAAACAAGGAAAGATCCTCCCCTAGAGCCCTCAAGGAGAGCACGGCCCTGCTGACACTTTGATTTTGGACTTCTAGCCTCCAAAACTACGAGAGAATACATTTCTGTTTTAAGCCAAAAAAAAAAAAAAAAAAGCAACTGTGCTAACATATATAACATAACCCTGTCACAATAGTAAAATCTATCATATTCACTGTCCCAGGAATTATGCAGGGTGCGTACACGGGAAAATCCTGGCGGGGGGGGCATAGTCTGGCTCACCTTTGTTCTGCAGAGACTAAGCTCATGTTAATCTTACCCAGAGACATCATTTTGGCTATTTTATTTTTCATCTCTAAGACTGCAAATTGGTTCTTTTACAAAAATCTTCCATTTTTCTTCACATTATGTTCACTTTTTCTTTTAAATTGAAAAACATCTTGAACATATTTATAATAGATGTTGGAATGCCCTTATCTGACGATTCTGCTATATCTATCCTTTCTGAATCTGTTTCTATTGACTGATTTTTTTCTTCTGCTTATGCATCACATTTTCTTGCTTCTTTGCACATTTAATGATTTTTTATTAGATGCTTAACGTTGAATTTTACATTGTTTGGTGACGAATTTTTTAGTATTCCTTTAAAAAGAGTTGGAATTTTGTTCTGACAGAAATTAAATAACTTATCAGTTTGATGCTTTCGAGGCTTGTTTTTTTCAACTTTTTTGTTGTCATTCCACAGTAGCCTTCATTTTAGGGCTAATTTAGTCCCACTAATAAGACGTGACTCTTCGGCAACCTCCAGTGAATGCCACCACTGTGCATATTATTATACATATAATTAGGCAGCCTTAATTTGCAGATGATACTTAAAGAAATATAATGGAATATAAATATAAAAACTATATTTTGCTCTCAATATCCAGGTATAAATACAACGTATTATATCTTCTTGAAACCTGAGGTGTATAATTGTTTATAAACAATTAGATTAAGGATGGTTATTGTATAACGATTGATGAAATTTAAGAATATCCAAACAGGTCAGGAGATGAGGTTAATATTACCTTTGTAAAATGAGTGGGCAAAGCTCTGCTCAGGAATTAACTTGGCAAGGAATCCATGGTTCAAACTTGGATGAGGGATAGATGGTATGACCACAACTGTGGAGAAAATTATGCAATCAAATTTGAGCCAGCATGTAACAACCTGCAACATGGTCCACTGAAGATCCAAGACAATTCTATATCACTACAACATGCAAACAGTACTAGCAATAAAGACCACGTTTCTGGAGGAAGGAAAGAAATTATGTATTAAGAGAAAGGAAACAATATACTTGTTAAGTAGAGTAATTTTAGCAACAGACACAGAGACATACAAACAGAAGAAAATCAGAACTGGAAGGTTCACTAAAATATTGTTTGCTTTATACATATATGACTGTTGTGCATGTATTAAAAATGAAGAAAGAGTTGATTAACATATAGAGTCTCAGGGTTTTAAATGGTCAAAAGACATAAACTGAAATGGTAGGATAACATTTAATTTGAAGAATAAAGTTAAAAGTAAAAGTATACTACAAAGAAATACCATGTTTACGAACTAAAAATAAATACAGCATGCAACAGCAAAGAATTATAGTTAAATATAATCTGTATTTCCACAACAGTGATAAAAAGTAAATGAGATATGACATGAATATGGAAAACAAAATGCAGAGATTTGACCACTAATTTCTACTCACTTTTAAAAATATTCATTTAATTTGTATATCATATGCATTTATTTAGGAAAGATAATTTCTATTACAAATTAATCCAGTGGTACATGAAATAACCACTGGGTTACTAAGGTCACACTGCAAACAACAGAGAAACAACCTTGATGTAAACACCCAGCAAGAAATGCAATTGATAAAAGGCTCCCCATGATATTAAAATATTAGTTGCCAGAAGATGTGTTTATCACTTCCAAGCAGAGTAGATAAAGCTGATAATGCATGAACTCCTAAAACATGAGCATCTTCTATAGATGAGAAAGACAACATGATCCAAAATGGTTCATTGATGTCTAGAAGTCTTTGATTTTAGTTGAAGCAACTTTGGTATAAAGTTTAGAATGTATGTTTGTTTATTATAAATCTCTGACAGAATATTTAGATACTGAAATAACTACACACAATGAAAGAAAGAAAGAAAGAAAGAAAGAAAGAAAGAAAGAAAGAAAGAAAGAAAGAAAGAAAGAAAGAAAGAAAGAAAGAAAGAGAGAAAGAAAGAAAGAAAGAGAGAAAGAAAGAAAGAAAGAAGGAAAGAAAGAGGGATGCTATCTTTGAACTTGGCTATAAAGATTTATATTTTGGTTTATTGTTGATATTGAACTACTCTATAAGGACCTCCTACTTTCCTATGTTTATAAAGTTTAAAATTATACATTTAAAATATATGAGTTATTTGCATATTAAACAGTAGTATAAATGATCTGTATTAATAAATCGAAAAATTAAAACCAAAACTCTCTGATAAAATGAGAATATAGGAAATATCATTCTACGTTTTTGTGTAATTCAAGAATATTAAATTGGCATTTATATACCACCTACTTATAAATACTTGAGGTGATTATGAATAGAACCAGTTTAAATCTAGATGTAAAATGAAATAAAAAGGAGATAAATGATGATGAAAATTCAAATAATTAGACAAGTATTGAGTACCTGTACTTGTTGGTGAATTTATTTCTTGTCTGATGTTTCTACCTGGTTGGCTTCCAGTTCTTGCAGTCTCTCGCTGGGGTTCTAAAATGTCGCGATACTTGGAAACCATCAGAACCGAAATGAAGTAAACAACAGCTAGAGCTAAGAACTGTGCCTGCTTGCTATCATCCTGCATACAATGAAAAGGCAGTGTTGACACTCAAAACTTTTAAAGTATAAGTTCTTAGAGTACAAGAAACTATTGTTGTTTCATCTTCCTTAAGGAGGCAAAATATGACATTTAACTTTTACTAAAACTTGCTAAGTATACACTGCTGTTTAATAAGTATCATCTAAGTAGAGATAAAAATCTCCATAAATATATCATCTGATTTACAGGTTGGAATGTAATTTCAAAAAATGAGAATGTTAAGATTTTGCTGAATATGGCACAAGATTTTATTCTTTGTCCTCTCCACTACTAGTATCTATTACTTCCATAACAACAGAGAATGCATATTTATAAGATATGCAGATAGCACAAGCTTGAAAAGAATAATTTAACGTCTGAATAAAAAAAGACAAGAGTTTCAAATAGACCAAAACAGATTAAATTTGTTCTGAAATATTATGAATTTACTATTTCATACTCTGTGGGTAACAGACAGCTTTTATATATATAATTTTTCCTTAAAGACCTAATTTTTTATCTCATGTGGTTTTGAAATTAAGACAACTAAAAATGACTATTGATTCGTAAAAATTTCAAAAGTTAAGTAGAAATCTTACTATAATTTCTACAATTGACTGTAAAATATAGCAACTGTAAAATACTTCCAAATTTTGGATATTATTTAAAATGGAAAAAAAAGTGTACCTTAGAATTTACGAAATACGGTGGTAAAAAAGAGAGTGCTTTGCAAAGATCTGCCTTGGGATTCTGACTCTACCTCACACTAGCTGTGTGATCTTAATGTTTCTGAGTCTTAGCTTTCTCTTAACCTTTTACTGAAAGCTGAGGTAATATATATTAAGTGTCTGATACACAGTATAAACTCAGTGAACACAAATTATGTTACCTCCATGATGTTTGGAAGGTACACCTGGGAACACTAATTCCCTTCTTTCAGGAATAAAGCTAATAAGCACCACTGTTGGGTTATCCAGTATAGTTACAAAACATCTATCGATACTAGAAAAATTATGATAATCCACCACAATAACCTGATGCAGAATTTACTAACAATTTAAATGCAATGTCACACTTAACATAAACCCCTTCTATGTCAGGTTCGAATGGGTCTCTTGGAGATGAAGACATACTCCATGTTTAAATCATCTATCATTTAAAAAAAAATTCTTTCCACAACATGTTTTTTTTCAGGATGAATAATTCCCATTTCTAAATGGTTAAACTATTAGTAATTTTTTTCCCAAGTCCAAATTCAAGTCCAGATTATAGAGTTTCTCACAGCATGATTTTTATACTATTATATGTTTTATCTCCTATTTTTAAAAATTCCTTTATTTTTTATTAACTACAAAAGCAATACAGGTTTACTATAGAAAATACAAAAAAAATACAAAATAAAAACTGTTTACCTAGAGATAATCACTGGTAGCACTTGGGTACTTTTTTCCAGACTTTTTAAAAAAAGAATAAAGGTGAACATGTGCATGTATGTACACTTGGCATACAAATGTAATATTTGCGTAGTATAAGTATTTTTGCATACTGCTGCTTTCCCTTAAAATATATCATGAGCATTTTACATGTCACTAAGTTTCCCTCAAAAATAAGATGTTAATAGCTGCACAGTTTCTTGTTAAATGAATATACTATGATCTATTAAGCTCTATATTGGATATTTATAATGTTGTCAATTTTCCTGAAGGCAACTCTGATGAGCACATGAGCTTAAATAGCTTGAGTAGAACCACTGGGTAATAAGCATCAATATTTATAAGAGTTTTAACACATGTTGGTACAGAGCTTTCCAAAAAGTTTATTCAACTTCTATTCCTACCAGTGATAAGTCACAGCGCATGTTTCAATGCATCCTTGTAATGACAGGTAATATTATTTAAATTTTTTAGTTTATTTAATGGTAAAATATTTATCTCACTCTTGTTTTAAATTTGCATTTCTTTGACTACTGGTTATACTGACTTTTAAATCATATGTTTGTTACCTTATTTTCATATTTTATATCCACTGCCTATTTTTCTGTTGGTATGGTTGTAATTTTCTTAGTGATTTATAAGCACTGATATATATTAAAGAGTGAGAATTTTTCTATCATATATTCCTACCATGCAGTATTATGCTGTATGACTTAAATATATTTTAACCACTTTCTCAAGTACAAAGTACTCTATCCAATTTATTATTAAATGTAAATTTAAAACATAAACTTCCTTCTATGTTTCATAAATCATCAATTAAAATAAGAAAAATAGAATCAAAAATGGCTGATAAATAGCAACTATACTAAGGGGTACTGCCAATATTGCGTCTGCCGTGAAATGCTGTGTATGTTTCTACACAATTTGTGGAAAGGCCAATCTTATCTATACTTACTTTGAATAAGTGATCATATAATTGGAGGGTTCCATGAAACCGCTTCCTTAAGCTATCTTTTCAATAAGCTTTATTAAGCAACCTTTCTAACTCAAATTCCCATTGATATCTATATTTTAAAATGCAGATTCTTATCTCAAAAGTAACTGCCCCCCAAACGTAACTGCCAATAACACCTTACTGAATTAATCCCTTTTATCCATAATACAAGGAACATTGATATTAGCAAAATATTCAGTACCTAGAGATGGAGCAAGGAATACTAAAAGACAGGAGTAGGTGATTCAAGATAAAGTCAACTATAATTTTCAAAGTTATCCCTATTCTTAGTATCCATACAAATTAAATAAAAATTTAACATCATTAAAAAAAATAACAGGAGTAGGTGATTCAAGATAAAGTCAACTATAATTTTCAAAGTTATCCCTATTCTTAGTATCCATACAAATTAAATAAAAATTTAACATCATTAAAAAAAATAACATATCAATAAGCTTTCAGATAAAGCTAAGCTCTACCATTTTACAAACAGAAGCATGTTATATACCTACAATCCCTGACACTAGGACATTTAGTTTTAATATGCAGCTTTCTTATAGAATTTAAATTATTTTACACAAATGACAGTGGAAAGTTTTTTCCTGGGAAATCAAGCAGGCATAACTTACCACATCCCGAAAGACAACTGCACGAAGGCGATTGATATCAACATCCTGAAGTAGTCTATCGGGATCCTTAATCGGAGAAAGGTTACCTGGAACATTCTCTAGTGGAGTCTTAAAAAAAAAAGAGAGAGAATTGTGAAAAAATAGTATAATACAGAAACTTATATAGTAGTATAATTTCTAATACCTTTAATTTAGTCATTAAACTGGCCACATTCTTTACCTCCTCTCTTCATTGAACAACATTTATTGACAACAATATGCTATTACAAGGCACTTTTTCTGTTCTCTTCTACTCCTGTCATGGTTTCGCTTACTAGTGTTCTTATTCTTTATCAGCATAGCTACCGCTATAGACAAAGAAAGGCTAGAAAATTATGGCATAAAAAATATTAATCTTATACTCTGGGCTCAAATCTCTGCTGTGTGACCTCAAGTTTGTTAGTAAATTTTTCTGAGCCTCACATTGCCTACCTCTAGTTAATAAGTCTCTTTAAGTCATCGCGTTCACTTATCCATCATGCTTTTATAATGTATGAAATTATTATGTTACATTATTACATGAGATTTCATATGTGAAAGCATTTCATGATCTACAAAATGTTAGAAAGGTGAGCAAAAAGAAAACTTTAGTCGTGGCCTTAATATTAAAGCTGAAAGACATTAAAGATCATTACCACCAAAATCCTTTTTATAGCTGAAGACACAAAAATCCACACATTCTAGGTAACATGTCACATAGCAAACTTGCAAGACAGCAAAGATCCCTGAAACTCAATCTAGTACTTTTTCACTTACAAAGTATGTTAAGAATTGTGTGGATTAAATTAGATAATGTATGTAAAGTACCAAATACAATTCCTGCATATAAAGTAACCTGTTACTCTAATTAATAATAAATAAGTCTCCTTCTGTTTCTCTGTAAACCTCAATTATTCTATTTCACTCTTAAGATGTTTGACTCCTTTGCAGCACAGAATAGTGAAAAGAATATGGTATTTGAAGGTTGATAATTATTTGGCTTCCATTACAATTCCAAAACTAACCAGCTATATAACCTTAGGTGAGATACTTAACCTCTCTGAACCTCAGCTTTAATATGTAAAAATAGGCTAATAATGTTTAACAGAGAATGATTAAAGAAATAATATACTGTTCATAGCATACATGAAAACTTAGTATATATTTTAATTTATATACTATTCTACAGTTTACAAAGTACTTCTATGTCCATAATTTAATTTGAGACATTTTTATAGGAAAAGCTTGTATTACTGCTCCTTTTTAGAAAGTATAAAAAATGAGGTGCAAAGAAACCATGTGGCTAATACAAGTTCACTCAGGTTAGTAACACACCAAAATTAACTAAGGTTTACTTACTCAAGTGCCACATTAAAAATGAATAAAAATAGGGAAGAAAAAAAAAAAAAACTCTCTCCATTGATTCTCTATTCTGAAACGTGTTTTCTCACCAAGTCAACTTTTCCCCTAATATTTCTATATCCATCACTTATAATCCATCTTTCATTGTCAAGGTTCTTGCTAGAGAGACACTGACTAGCTCAACTAAATTACTATGGATTTCCCTCTCACTGAGCTTTTTTGTCCATGTTCTACAATCAGTGTACTACTTGGCTTGACAGGCTTGAAATGTTCCCTATCATCTTCTGAACTAAGTACAGACACCTTTAAGATCTAAGCTCTCAAAAATACTAACTTATTTATTCATTTCATGATATATATATTGAATGGCTAACTCCTAGAAAGAGGAAGGGAATCAGTATTAATTGAATGTTCACTGCATTTCTGGAATTACGAAGTACTTTAACGCATTACTGCTTTTTATTTAATTCATACAAACACCTTATACATTAAGAGATATATATATATATATATATATATATATATATATATATATATATATATTCATTTTAAAGACTGGAAAACTGTCTTCCAGTCTTTAAAATGAAAAAACGGAGGCACAAGAGACTAAGGAATGTGTCTTGGTTTATACAAGAGACTAAGGAATGTGTCTTGGTTCATAAAACCAGTAAGTGGTAGAGCCAGGATACAAACTCAGAACTGTTTGATTCTAGAGTTTGTGCTGTGCGATATACGCTCTGTAATTATAAAGATGTATAAGATACGAACATGCCCTCAAGTAACATACAGTCTCCTGTGCCTACACAAATAACATGAAGCATGACTGCTGATGTGTTTCTATTTAATTTTCTAAGCAATGAAGAGCTTTGTGGAGACTTGTCAGCAAAAAAATAATATGTGGTCTAATTATTTTAGGAATGTGTCTCTAACAGTAGTGAAAAAGAAAGACGCTACCTACAGATAGACTAAATGTGTGGCTGTTCTGCCTGAAAACTGCAAAAGTTTGAAGCCATAGAACTTTTTAAATGAATTAAACTTTTAGTTCATGCCTTCATTTATTGAACCTTCATTGTTTCAGTATCAAACATCTAATTACAAGTACCGTGAGTGACAAGAGACATACCAGGTTTTATGAAAGTATCAAACAGAGGAACTTCCCCTAGACTGGGTTGGCGGTGACGGTATTAGAAAACATTTTCCTCAGAGGGTTGAACTTAAGCTAAAGCCAAGAGTGGAATAGAGTCACTGGGGTGAAAAATAAGGATGGACATTTCAAGAAAGGGGAAGCTATGTGTAAGTCTAAAGGTTAAAACAAATTCTGATGAACTACATGAAGTCTACAGTGTGACTTAAATAAACAAGATAAAATAGTAAAAGCAAGGGTAAGGGATTCCAAGTTGTAGCTGAAGTAAGCAACAGTCAAGCATGCAGGACCTAAAAGTCACGTTACTGAAACTCTGAAGTGATGCAAATGGTCAGTTGAACATACAATAAATAGAGCTAATTTAGAATGATAATCACTGCTGCATTCCGAAATACTGTACACCATTCATCCATTTCATGGGCATTCAATATCTTTTTGTTGACTATCATGGGAATTCTATCCCCAAAAGCATATCCATTTAAAAAGCGCATTATTCATATACTGAACTCTGTGAAAATATATGTAACTATTAAAAATAGTAATAATTCAGAACTTTTCAGTGCTATGAACTGCTATAATCCTTATAAGAACCCTACGAGGTAGAAATTATTAGTATCTTCATTAAGTAACCAAAAATTACCAGTCTCAGAGAGGTTAAGTAATCTTGATAATACAATTCTGAAGAAGAGAAGCCAGGACCAGAGCCTCCATCTGCCTGATTATCAAGCGATACCATGTCACTTTGTTCTCATGAACTTAAAAAAAATTTTTTTAAGGTACATTATATTTAACATAGAAAATGTTTAATTACCTTGGAAGCTGCTGTGGCAGTCACACCTTGGGGAGCTTCTTGAGGTTTACTGCTTGTATGGGAAGGTTTGTTCCCCCTGTCTCTCTGTCTCTGCCGACATTCTAAACAGTTTCTCACGGCAACACAGCAAACTATTTTAAAAAATGAAAGCATATTATTGATGTAAATTGCTGACTTTGACGCGTTTTA
Source organism: Balaenoptera musculus (assembly GCF_009873245.2). Classification (NCBI taxonomy): domain Eukaryota; kingdom Metazoa; phylum Chordata; class Mammalia; order Artiodactyla; family Balaenopteridae; genus Balaenoptera; species Balaenoptera musculus. The sequence continues at coordinate 11,530,102 of NC_045802.1, read as the reverse complement.
AAAAATCGCTTGGTTCTATTTTTTCTTTCTTTCCACTTTCTCCATCCCATTATTATTCTTAAAATCAACCAGATCAATAAATATTGTTTTAAATTAGGAAACACAGTAATGAGAAGTATACATAAAACATTCATGTAGTTAAAAAATAAAAACAAATTACCCATAAACTACCAACCAGCTGAAGAAACAGAATACTACAGGGTCTTTGAAGCTCCCAATATATCCTTCCTTATTCTCTCCCCTTCCAACCTTCAAAATTCTGAAATTTATGGACCAATTAAAATTTTTTTTAAACTTATTCATATTTGATGATTTTTTAAATAATAAGTCTTCTGCCCTTAAGTTGACTATCTTGGTGACTATATAGAGCACAGCTCCCCATTTCAGGCAATAACAGTGTACATCCATATAGTCAGGCCTCACAAGTCCCAATATCGACCTGTTTTCATGGTGGGAACGTCACCTTTGTCAACAAGCATTCAATAAGTACATGCTTTCTATTCACTTACTTATTTTAAGAAGCAGTAAAGCATAGTAATAAACAGTACAGATTTTGGAATCAGGCCAAAGTTTGAATCCTGGCTCTGCCACTTACGGGCTGTGTGATCTTGGGCCAGCTGCTTAAACTATCTGTGCCTCAGTCTCCTCATGGTAAAATGAGTATAAACACAGTAACTTCCTTAGAGGACTGTTATGAGGATTAACTGAATCAATATATGAAAAGTGCTTAGAACAGTAAACAGCACATACATATAATTGTTTGCTTCATTATTATTCACTTATAAAACTTTCCTGTGGATGATAAAAAAACAAATCTGCTAAGAATTATCAGGATAAAAATGAAATCAGCAGTAAAGCTTTGGAATATATTCAGAAATAAAAGTTCAGAATAACCAAATAAATGCAGTTTTCAAGATATCTGGGCATTTAAAAAAATATTTCTCTTTCTAACAAAGTTCAATCTGTAAGCTATTGTTAAATATCAATGGAAATGTCCATGATGGCCCACAGTAATTATTCCACACCTCTTGGCTGACAGAGAGATCTCCATGTGGTCAATCTTTCCCTTATAATGGAGATGAAATGACTCCTCTCAGGAAAATACAAAAATACAAAACATTAAAAAGTACATTTATTCCACCATTCTTTTTTTTTTTTTTTTAATTTATTTTTATTTTTGGCTGTGTTGGGTCTTCGTTTCTGTGCGAGAGCTTTCTCTAGTTGCGGCAAGCGGGGGCCACTCTTCATCGCGGTGCGCAGGCCTCTCACTATCGCGGCCTCTCTTGTTGCGGAGCACAGGCTCCAGACGCGCAGGCTCAGTGATTGTGGCTCACGGGCCCAGCTGCTCCGCGGCACGTGGGATTCTCCCAGACCAGGGCTCGAACCCGTGGTCCCTGCATTAGCAGGCAGATTCTCAACCACTGCGACACCAGGGAAGCCCTATTCCACCATTCTTAAATCAAGTTCTTATTCCATCCTTGGATTAGAAACAACTTCTCCCCTGCAACTATATATATATATATATATAGATAGATAGATAGATAGATAGATATAGATATATATATATATATATGTAGATTTTTACATAATTTTTAAAATTATGGATAAAAAGAATACATATCAAGAATGTCCTCCCTATCAAACGCCTTAATTTCTCATGTCCTCCCTGTTCACACTTTAAGGCAAGTATGAAAATAGTAGCCATTTTGGTCTGAAAACAGTAGTTGTCTGGTCCCCTGTAAAGCCTAAATAGTATAAATAATTTTTCCCTTTAAAAAAGGTACGAGATGTAAGAATGATTCCTGCCTAAGGAGCTGGTCTAAATTTACTAAGAGTTTTCAGGACTAAATTTTATTTGCAACACAAGATAGAGGCAAAAAAAAATCATAGGTATAGTAATGTTTATTAGTGTTAATGTTTATTAGTGTTATTAGGTACACTAATGTTTATTAATGTTAACTGTGCATTCTGAGAAACAGTGAGATTGGCATGGTCAATTTTATCCTTTAGCATTATGTGTATAAAACTAGTCGTTGGTTTTCTGATACATTTGTGGGCCCAGGACAACTATCCTCTATATTAGTTTACCAAAAATAAGGATTCATAAATAGATTTACATTAAAATCACTTCAGTGAAAAAAGGTTATTGTCCAACTGATTCTGAAACAACTCAAAATATATTTGACTTTATTTCAAATTAGAATCCATTAAAGATCAATTCCATGAAATCTCCAATGTGAAGATACTATAATTTTTTAATTTAGTAATTCTGAAGAATTACAAAATAATCTCTACATTACATAATCATCAAATTGTATCATTAATACTTTATGTATCACAGAGTATCAAAAAGTAATCTGTAGTTATTTAACATGCACCGTTATTCTTAACAGACTTACCTAGCCTTAGGCACTGTCGCATTAAACCACCAGAAGACATGTTTTTTTCAGCTTCAATCTCACTAAAATTTAGAGAGCTGGCAAATACAAGTACATCAACCATAGCCATCAATCGACTGAGGAAAGTTACTGCTGTCTCAGCTGACATGCCTTGTGTCACTTCAATATTTTCCAATTCCGTCTTTAAAAAAGTAGAAGATTTAAATCTTGCTTAAAATTTGGAAATATAATACATGTACATACATACTGCAGGTTAACAGTAGTTTAGTTATTTTGTAAACAAAATAAGTTATAAATCATAAACTAATTCCATATATCACAAGAGCTAGTTATCAAATTTAATTAGCTTACCTATGAATTATCTTTAAATAAAGGAAAAATCTATTTTTAAAATCAATGTTAGATTTCAATATCATTACTTGTAAAAACTACATTCCAAACTTAAGATCATTTCATAAAGATATTTAGAAGTAATCACATGTATATATTTATACTAGTTTTGTTCTATTTTATTAGTTAACAAAGACATAAAACTCATATTTCTTTCCTAAAATCCTCATTCTCATTTATAAAAATATATGTGCTAATTTTTCTTTCCTATAAATGTATGATGAGCAATAGGAAAGATATGTGGTGCTTTCATTTGACATCAAAGGGAGACAACTGTCAAATTATGACACTTTCTTATCCATTTCAGAATAAAGTGAAACCACTAGGTATCTTGTATGAACAATAAAAATCTAGGGTAAAAATACTCAAGATCATTAATTCCTCTACCGATATTAATTTGTGACACTAGCAATGAGAAGAATCAGTAGCGTTCTAGACTGGTGAAGCTGTACTTTCACTACACTATTGTCTATGGTAAAATATAATTTCCTGCTTTGAAAGGGAATGGTACAAAGCATTGTGTTTCGTTAAGATGTATAACTCTGTATTTTGTAAGCAATAGCAACATCTCTTATTTTATTTTTCATTGTGCATTACATAACATTTTAATTATTTTGGTTCATTATGACTAGACCTCATTTTCTCAGTGCCTCAAAATCAGAGAAAAGTAAGGAATGCTTTATAAATAAAAAGTACTACTGTTTAAATTTTCGGAAAATGGGCACACTAGCCATATGGATTAACCTTACTTCTGCACCAAATGATAAATTCAACTACAAGGTAAGCATATATCATAGGTATCTGCTTCTATTTAATGCTCCACTTGACGTTATTTATACCCATCATTCTACCTAGACATATCCCTACTCACATGAACACGGAAATGTCAGCAGGAAACACTGATTAAAAAACGACCTTTTAAACACTTCTGTGTACAACACGGGTAAGAACAGAGACAGCTGGCTACCGCAAGCGCTTATATAACTAAACGATTATAAACGGAGTATGAAATGTAACAACCTTTCTCCCTTCTACTTAACATCAAAATAGTGTTAAAATCATTCTCTCTAAGAGGAGCTTGGAAATAGACAAAAAATTTTTTTTTCAATTGTTGATTTACAACATTATGCCAATTCGGTATCCATGACCTAAAGAAATGATTAATTCATTACTTGGATTTTTTAAATAAAGATTCCTCATTTGCTAGCACTTCACTGATATACAGCATCATTTCATAGCGTGAATTAAAAATCGGTGACCACAACACAATTGTTTATAATAAAAGTTTAAAAATTAATTTTATATAAAACCTCCTTTTAAAATATCAGTTATCAACATAAGTGTTTTATAATGGAATGGGAGATCTGGCCATTGCTTAAGTCCATTAAGTATTCTGAAAACTTTTCAAAATATTAGAATTTTAGGATATCTATAGATGTACTCTCAAAGAAATTCATCATTTTGAATTACTAAAATTACGGGAACTCTAACTCATTTTATTAGCTAATGATCTTATTTTGAAGTATTTTGGGGTGTACAAGGCTTAAGCTTCAAAATGTTTTCATTTTTAAAGAGTAAATTATAAACAGAAATTATAAACAGAATTATTAATCATCCATGAAATTTGCCAAACTGTTATTTTTGACTAAAGAAAATAATAAAATTTTAAACTAAAAAGCATTCTTAACCAATAACCTAAAAGGGAGTTCTTATTAATTCTATGTAATAGTAATTTATAAATATGATGAAATGTTATATAAACATCATAACATAGGTTTAAAAATAAAGATCACCCAGATATGATTATTATTAAATCTTAACATATATTCCAACCAATTTCCTTTCTTTGGAACCAGTTAAAATCTGATTGTACATATGACTGAAATATTATTGTTTTCATTATATTCTGATAGCTTAGTCTAAAGATTAGTGTGAATAATAAAACAGTAATTCATCAGTGCACTGAGAAAATAATCCTTCTAATGAATCTTTTAAATATACCAAAGATATGCCTAATGTTAAAGATGGTATGGAAACTCAAAATATAACCAAGTCAAAAATTTCATAAATAAGCAAAAATAAAATTTAAAACTGAAAACCTGAAAATTACTGAAGTAATACTAACCTTAGAACCCTGGACATGCATTAGACAAAACAGACAACAGACCAAAAAAGTACAAGAAAAGCAAATTATTAAAATTAAATGAAAATACAATGTAAAATTGAAACACAAAATAATATATTAAAAATTATATTTGATTATTTTATTAAAAGCAACAATTCTCAGAAGAGATATTCATTTTATAAATTACATATGATTAAGATTAAATATCAAATAGACTTCTATTTATTTTTTTCATTAGAGTAATTGCCCAAATAATATATGTGTAAATATAGTTCATATATTAGAAATGATGCATACTCTATTTTACAAAATAAGTTATCTTTTCCTAGAAGATGACCAAGGAAACATTTTAATAACTAAACTAACAATGTCTCTGTAAAAGCCCGAGCTCACTACCAGTTTAAGCAGAAATGACTTAGGAAAATAAACTGTACCAACCTTCTAGAATTTTTATTAAGGAATCATGCTATTTTGTTTCCTAAAATATTTGGAGCCCTTCTTATAGAACAAAATCCCCAGTAATTAATAAGATAATAAAATATTTGAGTGATTCTAACTTAAAAACCACTTTCCCTTGCTAGAAAAGAACTTACTGATATACTAAATGAGGTCACATGTGAACTAAGATAATTTCATAGATTTTGTACTAAGTTTCAGAGTATTATTAAGAATTATATTCAGTACATTAAAAATTTTTGGATAGAATTAAGTTTCATAATAAAAGTCAACAACTATTCTTATTCTTTGATTTCTGACATTATATGTGAGCATAAATTTCAAAATAAACTATTTTCAAATAGTATAGGAGAACATATAAAAGCACCCTGAGAATACTAAAATATAATCAGTGTTATGAGATAAACAAAACACAAAGAAAATTAGTAGTTTTTCCAAATCTATTAGCTATATTTTCTAATAATGGTAAGAAAATATAAATTAAAATTAAGTCCTTGTCATCATTTTTTGACATAAAAAGTTCCTCTTCTTTCTCAGGATTATGAAACTATTAGGAAAGCCAGAAATACCAGTTTCTATTATTTTTCTATCAAAAGAGAAAATGAAACCATACGTGACACTGAATGAAATTCTAAACGTTCAGTGTTCTGGATGGTTGACCAAAATGGTCAACTTAAAATCATTAAGTGATTATGCAATTTGTAGTTGATCCATGTTCTTTGTTTATCTTCATTTTTTTCTCCAATTCCTTGCTTTCATTCATGACCAACTTGAGCAATGTATAGAAAATAAATGAGAGGATGCAACTGACTAGTCACAGAAACATTAACTTCAAAACCTCAACAACAAAAATAATGCTCCTGCCCCAAATCAAAGACTGGTCAACCTACATACGAAGAGTTCTATTTTTTTCCCCTGACTACGTAAGTTAAAACTATTGTTCTCCTTTAGAGACTTGAAACTATGTAATTTATTTTCTATGCTACAAAAGATTTTAAATAATCTAGGTAAAACTGAAACTCCAATAAAGTCCTGCTTTTTCAATGAATATTAAGTTTGAGGTGGCATTATAACACAAATATTTGTATATCTATATTCTTTTTCCTTAAAGGTTCCACTGAAATATTTCCGTACAAGTAAGATAAAACAGCTCAAATTTTCTCACGTGAAGGTACTGCAACAGCAATACACAAATGTCATCCTTAGTGTGGATTACTGTATTCACATAAGGTCCCAGGGCAGAAAATAAATCACCACTATGCCAATGCCACGGAGAGAACAGACAAGATTATACCATTTTAGTTTTTTGCCATCAAAATGGATCACCCATAGTAACTAACTTGGTTCAAATATCCTATTTTAAACTTCAGAATTATGAATGTGACAGGCTTACTCTATAAATGGGAAGATCATTCCATCATGTTACAATTCTGAATAAAAAGTTCCAAAAGGAAGTAAAGGAGGGAAACATTCAGTAAGAGTCATCTCCATCTAGTGACATTACCTAACTTAATTTTCACAAACTCCCTGTGGGATAAGTAAAATTAACACCATTAAAATGAAGAAATTAAGGTTGACATCATTTCTAGTAAGTGGTAGAACCCAGGTTAAAATACACATTTATCCTATGCTAAAACCCATATGCCTTCAATTAAATCATAACTTCAAGAAAAATTGTGTTTGAGTCTCACTGATTATTGGGAAACAAAAGTTTGTTTTTGATGAAAAGGAGTAAATTATCTGAGATCTACACTTACACTGAGAAATGGAAAAGACATTTTCCTGGGTTGAGCTTTTAATAGAAATTATAAAAAATACTTAGCATTCTACTTACCTACTCAAAATTAAATACAATTTCAACATTAGACGTGTCAAATGCTAAAAATATTTAGTATGGCTGCGTGGGAAAAGTTACATATCTTCTAATAAAACATAATGATCACAACCACCAGTGAAACTGTGTTAAAAATTAAACTTTAATAAATGTTCATTAAGTCAAATGCAAGCTCTTATTTAATAGGAAAAATGAATTTATCTTAAGCTCTAACTATTGAATATTTAATGATCAGGAGTAAGTAATGAAGTTTTACACTATGACATTTGTATTTTATGTGAAAATGGTGCTGTAAGTCAGTGGTCAGCAAACTAGGACCTACAAGTCAAATATAAATAAAGGTTTATTGAAACACACCCACACCTACTCCTCTGTGTTATGATATATGGCTGCTTTTGCAAACAACAGCAAATTTCAGTAGTTAGATACCATAGAGCCCACAAAACCGAGAATATTTACTATATGATCCATACACAGAATAAATTTGTCAACCACTGCACACCATCATTACTCATATTTATTCCTTAAATACATATCTGTATATAATGTATGAATATTCTAAAGAACTCCACAAACCTAAACAAAATTACAGATCACTCAAACATTAGTTTCAAATGTTTCTATCTCTCTTCATATAGGATTGAAATTCTAAAGGCATCTATATGACAATGTTTCCCTTTGGTTATCTATATATTGCCAGTGTTTCCTTTTTCACTTATTCCATCCAAAATTCTCTTTTGGCTTTTTATATTTTAAATCTAAGTTAAAGAAAGTAACACAACATTGTAAATCAACTATACTCCAATAAAAAATTTTTTTAAAAATCTAAGTTAAAAAGCTCCATATCTTCAGTTCTCATTTCTTTCTTTATTCAACCTCCTCCTTCCTAACTCTTCCCCTCTACTACATTAGAATTTTTAGCAAGAATATTATACAATCAAGTAATAGAAGACATTACTCAACAGTTGACACCAACCACGTTTTCTCCCAGTAGGAAGTGGGAGAAAAGGTTCTCGCTTTTAGGAAGCCATTTATTCAAAGAATATAAAATTAGCTATGTTGTACAACCAGGTATAGGTACAATCAGCTAATGGACCAAAATAACAGAAATACAGAGACAGAGACAATGAAGAAAAGTTTCTACAATTGAATGAATTCCAAAGTCTGTTGAGAACAGTCTAAGAAATAAGTACCATAGTTTCAAATTCCAAACTACAGAGATCAAAACTGCACAGGTCATAATTTTGGAAGTAGAACCTCTAAATGTCAGTATCTTTATTGTATATTCACTACAAAATACAAAATAAGCAAATGGGGTAGTGACATATTATTTAAATCATATTGTTTATTGAAACTTCATTAATTATTTTATCTATTTTGATAGAGATCTAGTTTTAAAATTTGGAAGACTAGTAATGTGAATATTTCAAATCTATACAAATTTCATGTCTACTGCTAATTTTTTATAAAGGTCATTTTTGTTCTACAGAAAATTTTAAAACTATTATATTTTAAAGTAAATTTCAGTATAACATTTTAAAATTTCCTGACAACAAATGTTAATTTATAAGACATAAAAAAATTTATAGGATGAAGAAAAATGCCAGGATGAAACATTAAGTCAGTCTTTAATGCATAGAAGAGGGAAAAAACAAAACAAAGCCTCTTCCTGCCTCAATATTAGAATGTATTTTTAACATCACATATAACTCTCAATTTAACAGAATTTGGTATAAATCATGAGAGGAAATCAAAGATTAAAGAGAAGGGATGGTATGTTAATCTCACAGGATACCTGCACTCTTCACACACCATCAACTATTTTTCTTCCTGATTCAATTTCCTTGGTCAGCTGCTAATTTCATGAAGGCCCTAATTGGGACCTGTTCTGCTGCACTCCCCGCTGAACTAGCCTTCTTGCCTTTGGAGACTCGAATAAATTCATGGATGAAATAGAAGTACATGTGCCTGTGAGGGGGAGGTGCTGAGGATACATCCTTTTTGCTGCCAATATTTAAGTTTCAGTGCTGCTCCAGGGGTGGCGGCAAAGGGACAGTGAGAGAAAGAGTTATGTAGAGAAAGCTTGTTAATGATGAAATAAAGCCAGAGATCAATTTGGAAACACTGCCTCATCAAGTAAAAGACATCTTAATAAAACAGCAAGTTTCTCTCTGGAAAAAGGATATATTTTGGGCTTATGGATGAGTTTCCAATGTGGTAGCAAGAACACAGTTAATATGAGAAGCAGAATTCTATATTCTTTCCCATCTGAGCAATTAGCTATGGAGTCTGTTTTTTTTAAAACATGAATCAGAGATATTTTTTAAAAGACAGCTAAAATATAGTTATTTTATTTATCTATTATATTTTAAATGACATAAGTAATATTAAATGCCTTTCAAACTTATATTAATACATTTCAATGTTTTATTAGAGAAAGTCTATATTTTTAAAAAATAAATGTTGAACCAGTAAATCATGTCAGATGAAAATTCTAAAAGATGCCATATGGCTAACATAAAGTTTTTTGAGGTTTTTAAGGATTATGAAATTTTTCAGGTACAGAAAAAAATGTTGTCATTTATACTTTTTCTATCTGAGGTACCTAAGTTTTAAATAAGAAACACTCTAAGAATTCAATCATTCGATTCTCTTTTTGAAGCAAATTACTGGCTTCAAGATTAAATCTCAGAGAACAGAAGTATAAAACTCCTATATATCGTTTAAAATAATATTAAGTTTAAAAATAATATTTCAAGCAAGTCATATGAGACAATGTCTAAAGATGACTTTTTCTAAATTTAGATTCATGACTCTAATTATCATACAATAAACATGTACTTGTATTTAGAACTTCAAGATTTACAGAACAAAGATTTTAACAGTTTATTATAATGTAGATTTGAAGAGAGAAACAATACATAGAAAATAAAGCTAAATCATTCATAGTTATTGCTCTTCCTAAGGCATGTTCATCCGAATTACCAGAGAAATATGTTCATAAATGCACACAGCTGGAAGCCAAGACTGACAATTAAAAGAGGTGAGAATATAAATATATATAATTTTAAATTATATGGTTAGAAAGTTTCCTTAGGTGAACAAGTCTTGTTAAAATCCGTGTTTATAGTATAGAACACCACTGACACACTCTAGTAATGTAATTATAAAACATAACCACTAGATGGAGGCAAAGTACTTACAGTTGGTGATGTAGCAGCAGAGAGCAAAGGTAAAATTCCTCCACAAGCAATGATGATGTTGTCTACCATTTGGGAAATGAGGTGAATTGTGTTATGTACAAAAATAATATTTTCATTGCTATTGACAAAATCCATTACAGACTTTGTGGAATGGCTAAAATAGCAGAAAAACAAAGCAGAAATGAACATTTCTTTGGCTTAAGAATAAGAAGTTTAGATTTTATTTATAATGCCATTTTTAAAGTGAAAAATAAGAGCTAGACAAATTTAAAATGGAGTTATTAGAAAAGAAAATAACTTACAATTGAGATGTCATATTACCAAAAACCTAGCATTCATTTCGGCATGGATTGTGTGTGTCCAAGTATAATAATTTATTATTTTGTTTCTGCTTTTAAAATACAGTGTATTAACTTGATTCAAAGACATATGACTAGGTCAATGAATTTGGCTAAAAAAATTTATTTTTGCAATAGCTGGTTGTTTGGTATTGAAAGGCAGAACAAGTGAATAGTTAGCTGACAATCTGTTGTATCACCAGACTGCAGCTCCTGCTTTGACCAGCTGTACTGAAAATGTACACTGCTAGCCACAGAAGTGATACGATAGGGGAGTATAAATGAGTCAGTAAAATTCAAGTACTTACTGAATAAAAAAGGAAAAAAGACCTCAAAGGTCAGCAGTGCAGCTCTGCCATACAAAACATTCAATATCGATTCTCAGAGAAATACACTGCTTTAGTTTGGTATCAGTCAAGAATATGAACTATTCTCTAACAGAAAAAAAAGAGATTACTCCATGATCAAATTTAAGTCAATGATCCTCACCTTTTAAGAACTGCAAAATATCATCTACTACATCTTAGATCTCAGGATGTTTTCTCTTGTCCTAAACATTAAAGTACTATCTATCTTTTACATTTTTTAAAATTATGTAAAATCCTGTCTGGGAAATTTTATGAGAGTCCATGTAAGAAAACACAGAAAGACACACACAGTATTAAGGGACGGAAAGTTGAGTATCATTCATTTGGGGGATACTAATATTGCAGTTAGTAAATTACCTTGTATCTCTCCATACACTGATACTCATGTCAGTAGTAACGTATTTCATGGTATTACAGTCTCCTTATTTACCATCCCTAGGTAACTTAGCATATAACATTAGCAATGGAAAGACCATTGTTTCTATCACATAAGTAGACTAAGGACAAACTGACCAAATAAAATCAGAACTAAAAACTTTCTATGGCAGACACTGATTGCTTGCATGACAGTTATTCCTTATTCCCTGCTAACACAATCTAGATTTTGTTCTATTATTGAGCTACATCTGGTACAGGAAAGATTGGCTTCACCACAGCTACTAGGTTGGTAACCAGTATTGCTCCATGGAGGCCAATCATTATAATCCCATTCCCTTTTGCTGGTGACTCAGAGAATAGCATATGATCCGACTGACACATGAGACATAAGAAGGAAATTTCTTGAGGGGCTTCTTTTAGAAAAAAAAAAGAAGAAGAAGAAGAAGAGAATAAGAGGAAGAGGAGAAGAAGAAAGAGGAGAGAGAGGAGGAGGGAGAGAGAGAGACAAGGAAGAGGAGGAAGGAAGAAGGGGGTGAAAGAGGAAGAAGAGTCCTGCCCTCTAGTTGGGGTAAGTCTCCTATGTTGAATTGATTCTGGGAGCTGAAGCAGCCACCTTGAGTCTTAGAAGGATAACTAGGAGAAGCAGAGAGACTCACTTAAGTCCACTGTTAAGAAACTCACTCACAGTCCATTGTGCCACTGATTGTTCAAGTCACTGACGGTGGGGTACTGTTACTGACAGCCATCAACTACCTAACTTATCTGCATGAACATATGACACTCTCATAACTGATTAATTTGTTGCATATTTGCTATTAGAAAATTAAACTGAAAGTGAGGCAAGGTAATTTTAAAATTTATGCAGACTTTGTTTTCTTTCTTGAAATTTATTCAATTTATTTGAACTGAAAAAATAAAACAACTGAACTGTTCTTTTCACTGTTTTCCTTAAATGATTATATTTGAAATGATATTCACTTACTATGTAAATGGTATAAGCTCTAAAAATAGACATCATAAGCTGATTTTAAATTTTATTTTAGCACTATGTGTTAAATCTTATCACCAAGAATAAATGTAGTACATGGTATTAATTTTAACAGGGAAAGATAAAAATGTAGAAATTTATTTGAACCAGTACTGAACCTTTTCTTGGTTAAAACTCTTTTTTATAATAACCTGGCAATGCCAGATTTCAAAAATTGGCTAATTAACTGTCTTAAGCCTAACTTCTTGGTTAGCCTTTAATCTGACCCACCCCAGGACTTATAATCATTATGAACATATTTATGTTTATATAAAAATGTTCAATGTTTGATTATTTTTAATAAATTTAATTTGTGAGATTTTTAATGATATAATTCACTTATTAATCAGTCGATGGCACCAATTTAAAATATTCATTTTTCAACTGAAAGTAGTCTTATTTATAGAAAAGAAGTATTTCTACCTCCTCCAAACATGTACATCTGTTTCTAATGCAAATAGCAAATCGGTGAGAAGTCGCTGGTGCATTGGAGACCATTTAAACTCAGGAATACGAAACATTGTAGTGCGTGGACCTGGGCTGAACTGGCGCCGCTGTTCCTCAGTCATTGGCATTCCTCGAAATCCTAAATCAACTCGGAGATCTCTGTCTTGTTGTGCGATAGACCGACCCTGAACAGCCTGGAGACAGAAAAGGGGAACATTTGTAGAGTGAAAAAGAAACACCTGATTTCAAAATGAAAATAGTAAGTACAGTTAAGTGAGTAAAGCTTTTGCATATGACTTTAGTAGGTTAGTATATTTTACATTTATTATTCACCTGGTGATTCCCTGCACAGGAACCTTTTTGAGAAGAAAAGGCTATTATTATTATTTTTATTTTGCTGCTTCAGAAACTAGGCAAGGTAACCTAATACTTAAGTTTAACACCAAAGTTCACATTGAAAACCAGATCCTCTCTAGCCCTCTTTATGAGTCTTTACATTAGACCACATTTCTTCCTTATAAAAGTGATCCTATACTCAAAGTGAAGAATACTGGGTATATGCCATCAACTAATTGTAATTAGAAACACAGGATTAAAAGAAATATTACTTGTACAGATTCAAGTTAACTTCAAAGTCTATTTCACTCAAAATACTTCGATTTAGAAAAATAAATGCCTTTTATATGTTAGAAAACCAGATAAATGCCTGTGAACTTTGAGTGAAAACCAGGCAAGCCTAGAGATTATTATGCTCAGTAAACAATGCACCATGCTTTCCTTTATTTTAAACCTGGACTTAATTCAGTATTTCCATCCCCCGCCAATTATCACTGTAGCACAACTGCCGCAAAAATGGAAATGGCAGTATTCAGTAGAGAAAAAATAAAAATATCTTTTCCACACACAGAATATATTTTCAAAGATTCTGAGTACAAAGACACTAGTGAGGTATGGTTTACTCTCTGTAACATAACTCTAATGGACACATGTTAAATGATTCTTCGATGACATTAAAAGGTGAGTGGAAAACCCAGGCAACAACAACAAAAAACAAGTTCATAAAGGGTAAAAGTTTTTCTTCAATTCTTAACCATAAGGTATTATTTAGTCTAGAAAATAAGTAAGTATAAACTCAGTGCTCAACAATTAAAATTCATATCAGAAAACATCATCTGCTTTTAGCTTTAGTATGGTGAGGCCCAAACTGCAGCACTAACATTTCCTCACCACCAAGCCTGAGAATCTCTAATTTTCTCATACGAATCCCTCTCCATGTGGCTATAAAGAAAATTCTCACTGTTAATAATTCCAAATTTTCTCAGCCATATTACCTACCTCACAGGGTTGTTGTGAGGATTAAATCTGATAACATATAGCACAGTGCCTGGAACATAGTAGGCACTTGATAAATAACAGTTCCCTTTTCCCTTCCCCTTCATTTCATTTATCAGTTCAATCTGGGCTCCAAGTCCTCTTTTCTATAATCCACAGAACAGGGTTGGGCCTGAAGCTCAAAAGGTTAAAATTAATCAAGTATTCAGAATGAAGATCTCGAATACAAATGTGTAAATGTAGTCACAGAGCCATAAAATGTTCAAACTGGTAGAGACCTTAAAGGTCATATTTCAATCTGGTACAACCTCTTGCACTGTATGAGAAAATTCAGGCCCAGAGAGGTTGAGCAAAGTTACACAGACAGAATGTGGCAGAGTTGGATACATGATTCAGTTATTTTAAATTTCTTTTATATATAGAACCACACTACTCAATTCCATAAATTATTATTCTACCATAATTAAATATAAACATGGTGTGACTGGTAAGAAATTACTCTGCTTTGGTGCTAACAGCTCCATATCTATTCAATGCATCTTTAGAACACATGTAGGATGACTTACTTGCGTCGTAGCAGTGGTCTGGATTTTACGGATTTCCTTTCCTGATTCTTTGCCATCATCCGATCTCTCAGTGTCTGAAATTACACTTCCTGCATCAATATTTGGCACAATTCTGCTACCAGAAGATTCAGTTTCCAGAGTCGTAGCAGTCATTTCAGCATACTCTAACCCTTTAGATGATGACGCTAAGTCTCTTTCAGAAATACTGCTCATTCCATCTGAAGTTGTATGGATTTTGAACTCTTTTTCTTCTATTATACTTGATGTACAAGTTAAGTCTACACTACCGGTCATGTGAGCAAGCAATCCAAGATCATCACCAACACCAAGATGTACTTGTGTGTCCTGAATATTTGGAATAATGTGATTGCCAGAAAGTTCAGGAAGGAGTTTCTCCTCCTGTTTGGGTATTTTATCAAAGAGAAATGATGTGCTACTGTTGGGAAGTTCATCCTTCTCATCTGCTAATGTGATCAATGGACCGTTATCCTTTTCCTCATTTTTTTTAATGATACCAACACTTCCATGTACATTGTTCTGGAGTTTCTCAACAGCAGCACTGTATACATTATCCAACAAAGATTCAACCTCCACAAGAGCACCATTCTCTCCACCTACTAAAGTTTCTGGTGATAAATCCATATCATCAAGCTTCACTTCTGTTGCTTCCACTTTCTCTGCTTTTATATCAACTAAAAGATCGTGCACTTCCACGTGTACAGCACTTCCCGGTCTATCTGAATTTCCAAGAATATCATCTGACACTTTTGTTGACATGAGCAAGTCTCTACTGTCTGTGCTGACAGGGTAATCTGTCTCACTTTCTGGGCTCTGGCTTTGTGAAAGGTCTTCTATCTCTCGAATTTCCATTCCACCTTTTGCTCCTGTTGTCTGCGATGAGAGACCAGAGATGGTGCTCACATTCCCTTTCTTTCCCTTTTTAATGTTTTCCTCCTCTTGTCGCTGATATTCTTCATACATTTTAGCTAGGTATTCCTTATGTGCTTCATAAGTGACCTTAGGAATGGATAAAGAAAACATTAAGGCATTTTGTATGTATTAAGAAGAAAAAAATGATATAAATAAAATTATGATAATAGCAAAAATGGTGCAAATAATTTTAAGATTTCAAACATAGTGCATATTAATCCTAAGACAAATGCTTAGTTTCATCAAGTAATTGGAATATCATCAAAATAGTCATATACGACTTATTATATGACTTGTCCAAAAACACACAGTTAGGTAAACTAGCATTATTAAAGTTTTAAATAAAATGGTATTTTCTTTTAGGTGAAGTATTTCAATGTTACCCTAGTTAATATGCCAGCTGAACTCCTACATATTCGGGTTATTTGAGCTAAAACAGAGAACTGGCTAATAATATACAATATCCAAAGTACTATTACTACATCAGTTTTCTATTACTCATATGTGTGACTATTGCAACAAGTGAGGTAAAAAAAAAACACAACACATACCTATAAATATATAGTTATAAAATGTTAAAACATTATAATTTTATCTTTATATAGGCTACTTTAGTTTGTTACTTTACATGGGCTTGTTTGGGAATAATCAGTATATAATTAGGAATAATCAATATATATTTATTGCACAAAGATTTGCAATGAGTTTCCCTATAAAATACTATTTTCAAACTTATTAGTGCAATGATAAAAGTGAGGTGCCAATATATTATAAAATGTAAATTTGTAACAGGAATAAAAGGTTTTTAAAATTAAAAAAAGTTCAAAATCCTTCCTATAGACACATATGATATTGATATTTAAATGATACTATGACAGAATTTTAGGTTGAGGGACCTTTCTTTGAAGACTATCTTAATATAAAACCCCCTTATTTTACAGAAAAGGAAATCAAGTCCCAAAAGCAGGGGTTGGTAAACTATGGTCCATGGGTCAAATGTGTTTATCACCTGTTTTGGTAAATAAAATTTTATTAGAACACAGCCATGTTCATTCGTTACATATTGTCTATGGCTATTTTCATACTGCATGACAGAGTTGAGTAGTTGCATCAGAGGCTGTACGGCCCACAGAGTCTAAAATATTTACTATCTGCATCTTTAAAAACATTTTTCTGCACAAAAGGATTAAATGAGTTTCCTAATGCCACGAAACTGAATTGTGGCATACATAGATTGAATCAAAAGCCAACAACTTCTGACACCCATCCTTTTCCTATGACACCACAAGATGAGATATATTAACTCTGAATTTCCAGAATCTAAGGTGTACATACTCTAAACTTTAATTGACTACTTCCTTTCACCAAAAACCAGACCATATTTAAAATATAAACAAACATAGATTCTTATCATTAAAAATAAAGATAATGCAATTAAAAACAACACTAAACTTAAATACTTTAAACGTATTTATTATTCATTTGGAAATAAAAACAAGTTCTGATTACTTTAAAAAGGCTTAAAAAGTACATATAAGACTCCGTTTCATGAGTAAGAACCAGTAGGGATGTCTGAGTTAAAAGGCTCAGATGCCAGCTCTCAGATCTGCTAGAAAACATATGTGGGGGGTGTCTCGAGAGTGTAAACTTCCTAATTTATAAACCTGAAGTTTCAATTATAGGGTCCCTAAAATACTTCAAGCTTTAAAGGTGTATGAACCGAGAGAGAAAAACAAAAACAAAAACAAGAACGGAAAAGAAAGAAAATTGGCATAAAGGAATCAGCCATAATGCAAGATGCCCACAAGATGGCACCAGATGAGTGTCTACAGGCATTTAATCCACAGCTGAAATCCTGATGATGTAAAATGTTAAATCCCTTGTTACCTTGGAGTGGGCTATTGAGAGTGTATCCACCCAAACTCTCCAGCCTCCCCATTCATATTTGATTGCATGATACAAAAGAATCCGGAAGATATTGTAGACCATCTCCGTAATCTTCTGTTCCTCAGAATTTTTAGGATTGATATAGCCAAGAGAAAACATCCAATCCTGCCACACTGAACACTGCAATAAGCATCTAGTGGGGGGGGAAAAATCATTAAAAATTCCTAAATTATATTAGAATTTACTATTCTGAAGTTGAGATAAATAGTGAAAATATGATCTGACTTAGATAAAGCAAGGTATACAGTCATTCTGCATATTTAATATTTAACCCGGAATGACTTTTCCCATTCTTCTACTTGGAAAAATCTATATTATCATTTAAAATTGCCCTCCCAACTCTCCCAGTGAGATTTAGCTATTGTTTCGCTACTCCCTCATCACATGTAGCACTCACAAGGTACTTAACATATTAGAAATTAATCATCGCTTCACTGTTATCTTTCCCACTGAATTGCACTAAGACTGTACACCAAGACAACCTGTGCAGCACAGTGCTTTATACACGGCAGACGTTCAATCAGTAGTTGTTAAATTTAAGACTCATGCAGCAACCATGGCTTCATACTGTACCCCATGTCCTAGCTAACCAGCTTTAGAATGCACGACAATAATCAGTTATCAGACCAAGCTGAGAAAAGCATAGATGATCTCAGCAAATCCAACAACATCATTACATTTAAACTACTGTTGGTGGTAGACAGTTATCAGGAAAAGGGATAGCATATTTTAAATAAGGATTTTTGGATATTTATGTTTATATATACAGTTAAAATATAATAACCATAAAGTTAAATAAAATCATATAAAAATAAATAAAAGTATGCAGATTATATAAAAGAAACAAATGCCTTTTCTAATGATTGAAAGTATTTAGCAAAATAGGAAAGATTTGACAATTTTTTCTTTGAAAGAGATTGAAAATAAAGGAGAGAAAATAAGATTAGTTAGGAAATAAAGTTTTGTTATAGTATTCAAACTGCTTACCTTCTATTCTCCCGGCTGTTACTGAAAAGTTTTATCATATCAGATAAAAACAAACGACGAACTTCCATCAGTTCTGCACTTGGTGTAGAGTTTTTTAACAAAGTTGCCACCACCTTAAGAATCACTGCAAATGAACAAAAAATTATAGTAAAGATTTATAACTGCATCATATCTTCTGCTCAAACAATATTTACTGATTTTCAACTAAATGCTTAGCACTATGGTAGGTGAGTTGTAAGTGTCATAAATAAAACTATGTGAACGCCATACTGACTGAGGTGGTTAGCAAAAGTTTTGATTTAGTTTTGATTTATTTTCACATGTTACCATGTTACATGTTACTACTGCATTACAATAAAGAATTGCGGTTTGCTCACTTGGATTCTGAATTTTCACTGTAGAATCTGGCTCTGGATGTGGTTTGTGTACAACTTGAGTACATACTTGCTCTGTCAAAATCTGAAAGATGAAGAATTTGAATTTCATTTAGAAAGTAAATTTATAATTGCAAATTATAGATATACAAAGACTGCAAAAAAATGTCAATTTGTTCAAGTCAAAAGAAGCATCTCTTCTAAGGGTCTTCTAGTGAATTCCACATACTTCTAAACTCTTTAATTGTACAGTCTTCAAATTTTTACAGATAAAGACAAAACCAGGACCAATATCTATAGAAGGAAAGATTAATTAGGAACTCCAAGAATTAACTCTGTTTGAAATCACTTTTCAGTATACATCTTTAATACATTTAAGTTGTGAACTGTAAACATTTGACTGTTATTTCATCATTAATTTAAAAAAAAACTTAGAAAATCAGTAAGTAAGAAAATAATGTCTGAGCCTGGGTCCTAACTTCAAGTGAAGTGTGATATGGGAAAAATCTTTATAAAAAATGTGGCTCATTGTCATTTACCAATGAGTTTTTTTTTCAACTTCTTTCAAATAACAAAAAATGGCAAAAGTTGACCAAATAAAGGAAAGGCAGACTCTAAACCATTTACTAATTTTCCCACTAACACTCAGGCTCTATGAGTACAGGATTCTTATACATCTTTTTCACTGCTACATGCCTAGCAATTAGCAAAGTGCCTAACACACTGCCAGCAGTCAATAAACATTTGTTACGTTTAAGAATGGATAACTTAATTATATATAAAAACAGATATATGACTCTTCACTGTATTTCAGGCTATAGCCTGTGTTTGCCTCTATTCTTCCATATATTAAAAAATCCAATGAGATTATACTTAATAAAGATATCATTTTATATTATGATTTAATTTCCTGTGTAGGTTAACATGCTAAGTTCTGAATGAAACTTTTTAAATAGTTTAACCCAAAGTAAGATACAAAAACTTTGAGGAGACTATAAAACTTAGTTGAGAGCTTAGTTGTACATAGCTACTCGTGAAAGTTGGGGATGGAGAGTAAATTAATCAAGAGACAGGTATGATCCTTTCAGATTAGAAAAAGATCATGACATCCAGCAGTGGCATTTTTCTTACCTTTCTGCTCAGTCTTAAAAAAAAAAAAAAAGAAGATAGGACATTTACTTAGGTGTATTAAGAATGTATATCAAAAAGGTATTGACTTGAAATAAAAACTAACCTACTATTATTAAAATGATGAATATAGGGCACAAATACCCCTTTCTTCACTGCCATACTTTTCCTGAAACAAACACTTCCTTGTTTAAACAGTGCCTCAGAATTTTCTGAACAGAGCACTAGAGACATGCACTACTCATCAGCTGGAGCTGACAAAAGGGATAAAAATTTCTTTGAAAACCATATACCAAAGAACAATCAGTGGTTGGTATATGCCTACAAGGAGTTTTCACACCAACCTGCCCAAAAAGTCCTGGTGTAGACCTACAGCCCAGTCAACAAGATCCCAAGAATTCTGGTTACAAATACAGAGATTCAAAATAACTGCAGACAAGTTTGGAAAAGACTATGCCATACTCTTCTATGATACAGAACTGTCAAAACTTTTTCACCCCAAAAAGTAGAAAGCTCATTGTACAGAAAACAAAATTTATCTCAAAGAACCTTCAGTTTTATATTGTTGTCCTTTTAAACCCCTATTTGATCATCTAAGAATGAGGGTAATAACTGCCTTGCCTATCTAATAAAGCTGGTAGGAGGATCAAATAGGGTTCTATATGTAAAAGTGTTTTGAAAACTATATGTCATAGTTTATTTAAATATGAGTTTAATTACAAAAATATATTTAGAAATTCAATTCAGCATGTATTTATAAGAACCAGTTATGTGCCAACATTCTGCTACATGTTTGAAATGGGAAACATAGTTGCTAGGTAGAACTATATTTCTAGAAAAAATTATTTAATCAATATTGAGGAGACAGGCTCAAATCCATGCTCCTATGGTAGAGTGTCTGTCATTAAGAACCTATGTGAGTTTTAAAAGAGGGGGAGGGAAATAAATAAGGAGACAAATAAGGAGAGATGAATGTAGATATAAACACTTAATGAAAGGATAGGATTCAAGATGGGCCACGAAGTTTGACTGGACTTGGTTAGAGACATGCATAGGAAATTAACCCTGCCCTGCACCATAACAAAATAGGATGGAGGGTTCAGAGCCAGATACGGACATGAAATCCAATGTGTATTTAACCCTTATAGCACATCTCAATTCACACAAGCTCAATAGCCAAATGTGACTAGTGGCTATCATATTGGACAGGGCTGGGAAACAACGAATTAAATCATGGAGGTAACTTGATAAATATGCTATTTATGGACACAGACCTGAGTCCAGCATTATACATTTAAACATTATTTTATAAATGGTATTATCTCGTAATTCATGGGTCACAGAAAGACTTTAGGCTTAAGCAGGAGCTACTGGAGCTTCCTCTCTGACCTACTGACTTCCCGGACTTATCAAGCATAAATCATTTTGGATTAGTAGGCTCGACTTATGAGACAGGAATAGTACTGGTTTATTTCTTAAAATGGTAAACTATTAACCCCACTGTTACATCCAACTGCCGCTGTAGGTATTCAGGGGGTCAGAAAACCTTTGTATTTATACAGTTTGGACAAGCTCTATTACTTTTTTGACTCTTGGTTTCTTTATCTGTGAAAAGAATGTTTGAATAAGATGATATTTAACATACTACCTACACATAAGAGTCTATAATTTTGAAAAAAAGTTCTATTATGAGATACTTAAAGGTTTTAAAGTTACTACCACTTTGTAAAAAAACCTGTGTCCAGTAATGTTATACCCTTACCGAAAAAGATAAAGTAAAAAATATACATTAAAAAAATCAGTTCATTATTTCCACAGGAAACAGCTTTTCAGATGACAAGATCCCATACCTGACTGTCTCTGTCTACGGTAAGTGTTGAACTGAATTATAGGAATAGTGTGTAAAGAGAAATAGTAAATCTAAACCTACAAAGTAAAATTAATATCACAATATTTAAAAAAAGCATTGGATCAATAATCATATATTGTTGTTCAGACAGATCTACAAGTATATTAAATAGAAAAATCTAGTTTTGTCTTTAGGAGACATATTCTACAATCTAACAAAAAATTTTAAGTGTATTAGGAAGTGCTACAAATCATTAAGAAAACATAATTATCCATAATTTAGAGATGGAATAACAAAGTAAAACTAAAGCAAATAAAATGTAAGATACAAATTTTACAAATATTATAATTCTCAAAAAAATATTTGTATAAAGAATAGCTTTGAGTAATTTCAAAGAGGATTCATTAAAGCCAACTCATTCCATTATACGATCTATAAGAATAAATTCACCTCAGGAAACTAGGAGATAGGGATGGTTTTTCAATTAAATTTTTTTTTGTTTTTAGAATAATTTAAATAGATTTTTAGATCTTCAAAGCGTATGCAATGTTGTCTGACATATCCTGCTAAAAACTCTAAATTACTTTGTCCTTTAATATTTACTGTTTATTTTATCATAGGCATCTTATCAGATTTAGAATTTTAAAGATCACAGTGACATAATCTTTACAATAATTGAACTTCCAAACACTTTGTGAAAACCACATATTCTAAAATGTTATCAATACGGTAGGTTTGACAGAGTTCTTTACTATTTCTGTACTTGATTTTATACCTTTCTACAGTTGTAGTAATATGTGTTCTGATACAATGCTTGGAGTTAAGGTAATTTCCTCAAACCAAAAAAGAAAATGAAGATAAAATGAGCTTTCAAACTGCAGATTATCAACCAACTAATTCTTGCTAGGGGTACAGGCCTTGGTTGATGTCCACATAGTAAATCAAACTCAAGTTAGTTGAGTTTTCTTTCTTTAGTTAAATTTCACTTACTATTTGATGAGAATTTAAGTTCGAACCTATCACTTGAGTTTTCATTTTTTTTGGGGGGGTGGGGGGATCATTGGGGATGAGTTTTAATTTTTTTACAACCAGATGCCACTCTCCGAAATGATGCAATCTTTAAACTTTGGTGATCTAGAATTAGTCATCTGCCATCCTGCCACTGATATTACAATTTGATTTGTTAGTAGTAGTAAACCATCTGTTGAAGTCCCTTTTACTTTTTTGTGGAATCAACAGTGCTAAACAATCGTACCGTAACCATCTTTCTTTTTTGACCTTTTGTACACGTAACTTTTCTTTTTAGAGTATCATACTTAACTCAGGGCCCTTCATTCCAATGAACCATGATTATTTTTCTACTTTGAAAGCCTACATTATTGCCAAATTGGTCAGATGGAGGCCCTGAAAGTTAGTTCCTTCATTATTTCCAAATCTCTGCAACATCCAATATCCAACATCCAGTATCAGAAGATCCAAACTTTCCCTGACCTTCTCCACCTATGTTATGGAATCAGAGATAAAATCTGGACACTAAAAGAGTGCCTATGGATATAGATGGTAGTGCAGATGCTGCTGCACTTGCTGTTGAGCCACTTTTCAGGAAGACGAGTAGAATTACATATGCATGTATATATACATGGGACATTTTCTTATTTTAAGGTTACAAGCACATGATGATCTTTCAAATTCAACATATAATGTTATGTGGAACTTTTATTTTAATGTAAGGTTTCATTGACTACAAAGACTTTCTACTCTATTAACACTAATAGGTCAAAACAAGCAGAGGGTCAGAAATTTGTGGAGGAAAGAGAATGATTAAAAAACATATACAGGCATCATTGACCAGAGCAATTAGTAGGTAAGAAAACCAAGGTAAAGATACAAGTTAAACCAATAGGGAAGAGATATGGGGATATATGTACATGTATAACTGATTCACTTTGTTACAAAGCAGAAACTAACACACCATTGTAAAGCAATTATACTCCAATAAAAACGTTAAAAAAAAAAAAAAGATACAAGTTAATCAGTATTTGACACTAGCATTCAGAACCCTAATCTGATATTGCAGCAAAGTTTTGATTCAGAGGAGGACTTTAATACTGTCAACTGAAGGTAGATTCTGATGTTTTTTGCCTTATGCACATATACTATGAGAAATGCCTATTTTATGACCATTTATTAGCGGTATGACATAGAGCAAATTATTTAACCTGTGAGCCTCAGTTTGTCTGTTTAAAAAGGCAATAAAAATACCAGCTTCATAGCAATATTGTAAGGATTTGAGATAATGTATGTAAAGTACTTACCAAGGGGATTATCATAGGACGTACTCAAAAAAGGCAGTTACTATTATTAGGGAAATATAATAATATCAGAATAAAGATGCTCTGCATAGGATAGGCCTTTCTATTAGTGCTTATTCAGTTCTGTAGGCAAAATACTGGAGCAATACTAAAATATTACTATAATTTTAAAAAAGCAGCACTCTGGAGGGTAAAGTTTACAAATCATGTAATTTGAGGAATGACTGACACAAAGTAGGAATATTAAGCTTAGATGAAAAAGACAAAGTAGCCAAAAGAGTTTTCTTCATTTATGTAAAGGGCAGCAACTCTTAAATTTACTGATGAGAATATAAAACCAGAGGTAAAAAACTTATGCCCTGTAGGCCAAATCCAGTCTACCATCTGTTCTGTAAGTACAGTTTTATTAGACAGCCACACTCACCTGATTCATATTTTCTATGGCTACTTCTGAGCCACAACTGCAGAGCTGAGTAGTTGCAACAGACAGCGTATATAGCCTGCTACTATAAACTGAATGTTTGTTGTGCCCCCCAAAATTCATATGTTGAAACCTGTATTTGCTATGGCTTTTAGCACAACTAGAGTTTCCTTGTATAACAGTCACAATGTTTTGCTATCTACATCTATAACAAAATAATCCACGCTCCACTGTATGTTAAAGTGTGAGATGTGAAGTCCACTTTTCTCCTGTTTTGACATGATAGATATACACTGTTATTAAAAATATATATTAGGTTGGGCAATACAGGTGGTATGTGAAACACTGTCCAGTTACTGCATTGTACCGAGCAGCAATGTGAAGATGACAAATGTTCTCTGTCACAAGTACTCAACTCAGCTACTATAATGCAACAGCAGCCACTGGCAATACGTAAGGGAATGAGCATGGCTATGTTCCTACAGAACTATTTATGGACACTGAAATCTAAATTTCATATAAGGCTTACATGTCATACATTATTTTTCTTTCGATTACTTTCAACCATTTAAAAACATAAAAACAATCCTTAGCTCGAGGCCCTACAAAGACAGGTGTTTATAGTTTGCTAATCTTTGCGCTAGAGAAAAGAAGTAGGACCTCTGAAAATCAGCTGCAGGAAAGTAAAATGAAGGTTAATATAAGAGAACATTCCTAATATTTTACTGGTATTTAAAATGAGGTAGTACACACATTTCACAGAAAATAATGAACCCAATTTGTATGGCCATCTGTTAGAAATAATTAAGAAAAGGATTTCTGAATTGAGATGATGGGATCTAAAGTTTCTCCAGATACCATTTTTTAAAATAATTCTTACCTACATTTTATCCCAGTCTCAACTCTAGGTTAATGTTAGTAGTTGCTACATATCAGAGACAGAGAGAGGGAAAAGCGGGGAGGGTAAGGGGAGGGAAAGAACAAATAAATAATGCATAATGGGTGTGATTTATGTGAGAAAAACTCTGCAAAGCCAATCAGCCAACCCATACTCAAAGAAAATGCCTAGGCCCAACATAAGAAGATTGGCAAATAAATGTACATGCATATGTTTTAAACAAAATTTTAAGTATGTGTTCATCTTTTTTTTTTTTAAAGGATTACTGCCTTTTTAGATTAACTGACCAACTGCTATTCCAATCACATAGAGGGTTTCCACTGCACACATTTAAAATTAGCATCACACATTTTAAGTTTTTACCTCATAAAGTGTGTTGTACGTGGTGACAGTCACAGTGTTTGTATGCAGCATCAGCCTCTCTCCAAGAAGAGTAAAAAGACTGTGGGTATGCATAATTTCAACTTTTCTCCTGGAGAAACAGGGGCAAAAAATAATTCATACTAGGAAACACACTGGATTTTCTAATCACATGATGTTAGGATAAACAGTAAAATCTATAAGCAGATACAGAATTACATAAGTAATGTTTACTAACTTCCATCTATTAAATGACAGTTTATAGCATAGCTGTCTTCTAAAATACCAAGACTACTATTTAAACACTTCTCAGAATGTCCGCACAAACTAAAACATTAAGTATACAAATTATAAAACATTGTATAAATGTTGACAGCTATAATTTTCAAATTTCTAATAGCTATTTAGGAGTTATTTTCTTAGGTTAAATTATTAGTTTCCCTTAACACAGAGACAACAGAATTTTCAAATCCTTTCTGTCCAAAGTCTATGAAATAATCTATGTAAAACTTTAATAACAAAAATTTATAAG
Organism: Balaenoptera musculus; assembly: GCF_009873245.2. Lineage (NCBI taxonomy): Eukaryota > Metazoa > Chordata > Mammalia > Artiodactyla > Balaenopteridae > Balaenoptera > Balaenoptera musculus. Next base: position 11,503,501 of record NC_045802.1, on the reverse strand, counting down.
TATGGTTAAAACTGAATAGAAAGCAAAATAATTCGACAGAAGTAAAGGGAACTCATTACTGCTTGTATCTGTGGCTCATTTAACTGTTGGCCCATTTAACTGCTCCCCTACCAAATCCATACTTAGAATAGAAAGCTCTATTAAAGTCCTCCTGGAACACTTAGCTCTAGCCCAGGGAATTACTACATGCCTTTCATTCATGTCACTTTCTTAGAAGTCAAGATCTGGAACTTCTTGGCCCCCAACGCTCAGTATTTCATTTCTTACCTTGATTTTCTATTGTTCCCTGTGTGGATTTGGCAACTATAACACAAACTGACTAGGAAATCCCCAAACGTTTGTTCCTTTCTTCCTGAGCCCACAGCTATACTGTAATTCCAGCCTCTCTTACAGCTATGTGTACCACTGAGTTCTAGCCAATGGAACCCGAGAAGAAAAGCTGTGGATCATTTCTAGGCCTGGGCTACAGAAAACACACTCATGTACTCTTCCATGCTCTTCCTCAAGGCAGCAACACAGGAGCCTTATGATGAAGACACAGAGGTACCAGATGAAAGAAGCAGCCTGGGTGTCTAAAGCACAGCTTGAAGAACATCAACTGCTGAGGATACCCATTTGGATTTTAAGTGAATAAGAAAGAAACTACGAGTTTGGTAAGTTACTAAAACTTCACTGTTTGTTACAGGAGCTATTGCTACCTTAATTAATGCACAAATCAAATAATGAACCATTTATCTGGGCACCACTCACCTGGAAATCCTCTCTTCTAACATCAGCCTTCAAGCTGCACACTGCACAACAAAAGAGGCAGGACAGCTATTTCCCCGCACCCAATCCTCCTCAGCCCAGAGAAGGAAACAGCAATTACCTAAATCCAAAAGGAAGCTAGGGCAAGTGTCTAATGGCTGTGTTTGTAAAACACTTAAGTAAGACTGGAAAAAGTCAAATGGTCATTAAAAAAAATAATAATAACAGGACAGATGGATATTTTGAGATTATGAAGGGGAAGGCTTTAGTCTCTTCCAACTCAAGCCACACCTAAGGAAAGGAAGCCTGACACTTTCATTTGCTCCCAATCAAGAAAAACAAATGTCAAAAAAAAAAAAAAGAAAGAAAAACAAATGTCAATGTATATCTCTTGATATATCTCTTTGATACAGGGAGCTGGTAAAAGTCATTTAAATTAGGCTATCTGGAATATAGAGTAATTTCTTCACTGGGACACCATAATTTCAACTACTAAAGAAATTCACGCTCTCTTGCCTATCTCCTCCAAAGTAAATGTTTACAGAGCAGCTTAATTCTACCTCTTAGGGGGACTTGAAGAATACTGCACATACCAGGAAAAAGATGAGTCAGCTTCCTCTTGCAGTTTTCTTTGAAACAATGCTCACCAATAAATGCTGTCTCACAGCAATCAAGAGATAGGCAAAAGTGGCGTCCATCATTTCAGGCATGAAGTGGGCATGCTGGCCCCGTACATCACGTGATTTTGTTTCCCAGAGGACGTCTAATGAAAGACCCAGCTCTATGTATTCAGTTCAGAAAGGCTTCACTAGGGTATATATTCGAGAAACTAACAACTTGAACCTGTTTAACTTTAAGACCTAAATAGACTTCAGACTTTAGTGCCTAGCTGCTTTACCTTTTAAATTTTATAGGATTTCTGCCCACTTGGATTGAGTGCAATCTATTTTTTTAAAAGAGTAACCTTTTAATCTCATACAAATTACACATGTATTAGCTTACTAAACATTCCATTAAAAACACAACCTAGGCTTGAGGTGCGGGTCCCGGGAAGGGGGGGTAACTGCCCGGGGCTCGCACGTGGAGGGAGCGGGCAGAACGCTCCCCAAAGCCGGAGGAGACTGCAGGGACTGGGTGAGGGGCTGGAAAGGGGGTGAGAGGTGGAACACAACAAAACAAAACAAAACACACCCTAATTTCCTTCTTCACAAAACACGTATTTTGGGGGGGATGATCAAAAAATACTTCTTGTAACAAATTCAGAGAATATGTTGGAACAGGACAAAGAAAAAAAAGAAAACCCATAATTCTATAACCCAGAGATAATCATTATAAATATCAGTTGATGTTCTTTCAGACTAATTACATTGCACATAAGTATATGATAGATAGATATAGATGATATCAATACAATGGAAATAATTCTACATAAGATAATTTGTAGCTTGTCACCTGTAAAACAACAACATATTGTGTCTTAAAATTTCAGTTATTAAATATAGTTTATAACTAGAATGTAGCATAATTTATCCATTCACTACTGTTGGCCATTTATGTTTTCAAATTTTTTTCTACCATAAACAAAACTTTGCCCTTTTACATAAATCCTTCGGCATATCCGTGGTCATTTCCTTAGGATAAATTCTTGTAATGAAAATTATACGGTTAAAACTTTTAAGTTTAATTTTATTTTATGAGACTTTGAAGTTTATGACCTCCAAAAATATGTACATTCATACTCCAACATCAAGGTACAAATTACCAGCAGTTTCACCAATCCTATGTATTATAATAATAATAAAACAGTCAAATGCAAAGATTAGGGCTTGGGGAGAAAAGATGAGAGAGGAAACATGGTTTGGGGTAAGACTCTCCAATTCATAAATTAAACAGTTTTTTGCTGCTAATTATTGAATAATTCACATTTTAATAATGTTCCTCATATCTAAACATACATACATTAGCATGTGTACCTGGGGTTGCTATTCACCTCTTTTTTTAGCTCATTCCTTAGTATAAGGTCTACTAGACTTATCACAATACACACTCATTATACTTATTTTTTAATCTTTCACTGACTTTTTTTTACTTGTTTGTTCGCCTGAGTTAGCTTTACAACAATTTTTGAACATTTTTAAAGAAAACTTGGAATTTTTATCAAAACTGCATTAGGTTTATAAGTTCAGTTCATTACAAATCTATCTTTATCTAATTGAGTCTTTCAATTAAGCTACGTGCTATAGCTCTTCCTTACTGCAGCTATTAAATTTTTTCATGATTTTCAGGAAATACATTAAAATATTATTTACATTTTCAATTTCCTTTCTAATAAACTGAAAGTAAGATCATTTTAGGCTACTATTCTATACATTATTCTATAGTTAAGAATCATTAGTTATTCAAATAATGGACACTATTATACTTTTCAAACTCCTTTAATCTATCAGGAGAATTGTACAATTTTTTGAGGTTTTAACCTAAATTTCTTCAGCCTTTTACTTTGAGGTTAAGAATGGATAAGCTATAGGAACTCAATAATACATGCATCTGTCGGTGTTTATGAGAAATTGTATCAAAACACAACTAGGAATTAAATGACCACAGCATGGTTCTGTTGAAATATCAGATAGTGATTACTAGTGAAGCAAAACAGAAGTATGTTCTGTGCACCTGTACTTTTACCTTGTTTATTAGTGATCTTACTCTTCCCACCTTTTATTTGATGGAAGAAGTAATATGTATATGTATAGAGAACCCAAAAAATAAGTATTTAAAAATATTTGTAGCAAAATGATGTTATTACCAAGGACTAGAAGTGAATATCTTGTATGTTGTCATAACATATTTTCTTATAATTACTATAATCTGGCCTATAATTCTGAAGGCCCTTCTTCATTCCCAAATTTTTTCATTTTATATTAACGAGATGTGAAAAAGTTTTATCCATTTTATTGATTCCTTCAATAAAATCACTCTTGTAGTCAGTGATCCCTTCAACAGTTTTTGTTTTATTTTCTTTCTTGATGCTAGTCTTCATCTTTATTAATTTGTACTTCCTAGCTTACTCTGTTGTCCTTTAATCAATGCTGTAATATGAGTATACATTCCTATCATGATCTTTATTCTTCAATATTGGAAGTATTTACTTCGGAGTATGTTTTTGCTATGATGCATAGATAATTTTAAAGAACTTATTTTCATTTTATTATCTTCTCTTCACTAGCAGGTTTTTGGGAACATTTCTTAATTTCTAAATTGTTGAAATTTTTTTTGCTCAACTTTTTTTTAATTTCTAATTTTATTACCTTACGGTCAGAAAATGGTGCCAGTAAAATCTCTACTGTGTCCACATTGTTTACTTTATGGTCAAGGACATGATTTTTTATTTTAGTAAATATCCTATAGCCATAAAGTATATTTTCAAAGCATATAAGATTGAACATATATCTACTGAGTCAAGTTTTATGAATATATACTCAATTTCTCTATATCTTTATATGTTATCTATTCAATTGTCCCCATTCTGAAGGAGAAATACTGTCTAGACTACTGTATCTTATCAATTACTTATAGCATCTCTAATGGTTTGCCTTACATATCTGAATGCAATATTTGATGCTTTGAGGCTTATGACCATAACATCATCTACTTAAACTGTGCCTTTCATCAATGTATAATGTCTTTTAATTTTTTGTTTTGAACTTTTAACTTCAAGTTCAACTGATTCTATTTTGTGCTTTCAGATCACATCTGATTTCTATAATGCCAACGAAGTTCTGAATTCTTTTTCTGTTAGGGACCTTTCCTTACCCATTTATTTTTTTAAGATCTGATTTATTAAAAAGAAAGGAAATCATATAATAAATACTCATGTAGCCACCATTACTACAACTTAAGAAATAAAGTATTAAAATAAGCACTTCTGGGTACCTGTCCATGAGCCCATCCTTTTCACTATGTTTTGGGGTAAATGATATCATGAATTTGCATTTATATAGCCATGCATGTCTTTATACTTTTATTAGATATGTACCTATTCCTAAACTATTTATTATTTTATTTTTTCATATTTTTGAAGTTTAGATAAATTATATCACTACTATACATCCTTTCTACAACTTGCTTTATTGCTTCATATTAGGTTTATGAAAGTTAACTTCTGTTAATTCATTTTCAAAGCTGAATATATCCAATTGTATGAATATACCTAAATTCATTTCTGTTATCCTACTGATATTCTTTTACGTCGTTTCCAACTTTTCATTATTACCAATGATGTTACATTGAGCATTTGTGCACATACATGAGTGTCTCTATGTCACAGAGACAATTAATAATTAGTCATAGAGTAGCTTCATCTTTTTGAAAATAGTCAAATTGTTCCCCAATGTGATTGTAACAATTATACAACTCCACCAGTGATCTGAAAGTCTCTTATGCATATCCTTGCCAACACCTGATACTGTCAAAAATTTTAAAGCTTATCACCCTAGTGGGTATTAAAGGTAACTTTTAAATTTTGTACTTTTGATTGCTACCGAAGTCGAGTATCTTTCCATATGCTTATTAGCCAAATCAAGTTTGCTCTTCAGTGAACTGTTTATATTCTTCATGCTCCTAATGGTTTTTCTTTTTCTTATTAGTTTGCATGATTTTTCATAGGGTCAGGATACAAACCCACTGTATTACAAATAAACTGCAAATATCATCTTTCACTTTGTGGCTCGTCTTTTCACTTTTTTATGGTTTTAAAACATGTTATATTTTAATGATCACATTTATCAACTTTTCCCTAGATGATTTATGTATGTTTACTTACTAGTTTACAAACCCTTCCTTAATCCAAGGTGATAACACTATTATCCTACATTTGCTAAGAGTTTTAAATTTTGCTTTTCAAGTTTTTATTAGCTTTACTGAGGTATAATATACACACCATAAAATTCACAAATTTTATAAGTGTACAAGCCAGTGCTTTCTTAAAGACCTTATAGAGTCATGCAATCATCACTACTATCCAGTTTTAGAACATTTTCATGACTCTAAAAAGTTCCCTTGTGCCCATCTGTAGGCAATCCCCACTTCCATCACTAGCCCCATGTGACCACCAACCTGCATTCTGGATATTTCATATAAATGGAATCATACAATATATAGTCTTTTGCATCTGGCTTCTTTCATTTAGCATGTTTTTAGGAACTCATTCATGTCATAGTATGCATCAGTAATTCATTTCCTTTCAATTGTGCAATAGTATTCCGTCATATGGGCATATGATATTTCATTTATTTATTCACCAACTGGTGGAATTTTGGATAGTCTCCAGTTTTTGCCTATTATGAATAACGGCACCAAGAACATTCATGCACAAGTCTAGATGTGAACATATGATGTCATCTTTCCTGGGCAGACACCTAAATATAGAAATATCTGGTTGTATGATAAGTGCTACATTTTTTAAGAAATTAGAAAACCCTCTTGGAACGCGGCTGGAGAATTTTACATTCCCATCAGCAATGCATTAGGATTCAATAAGTTGTTATGTGTTGTGGTTTTGCTTTTATTCAAATCAAATTATTTTCTATCTTTCTTTGTGATTTCTTTTTAGATCCAGGAGTTATTTAGAAGTGTGCTATTTACTCTATCTAGCAATTTCTCAAATCTCTTTTTTGTTGTTGATTTCTAATTTAATTTTGTTGTAGTCAAAGAACATATTTTGTTTGACCTCAATTCTTTTAGATTTACTGAAACCTGTTTTATGTACTACAGCCCAACCTATACTATATTCTGGAGAATGTTGCAAACGAAGCTTGAAAACAATTCTGCTGTCTTTAGGTAGAGTGTCCTATAAATGTCATTGTATTATTCAACATGATGATGAACAGGAGTGGTGAAAACAGCCTTTGATAATTGTTAGTTATGCAAAGGATTATTTCTAACATTTCACCACTAAATAGGTCTGTGTTAAGTTTTGGGTAGATATATGTTATCAGGTAAAATAAATCATTTTATATTCATGGTTTCCTAAGAATTTTTATGATGAATGTGTAATTAATTTTACAAAAAAATTTTTGTACCCATTATTACGATTATATAGCTATTCTGTAATTTGTTAATAAGTAGACCATATTAAAAGATATCCTAATGTTAAAGTACTCTTACGTTCAGCATAACATTTAGAATCTAGAGGAAAAAAAGACAAAACATGTTTCCTCATTTATTATAATATTTAGAGCTGTAAGTTGCCTCCAATACCACTTAGGCCAACTCTCAAAAGTATAAATATGCAAACATTTTAATATCTTTTGATTCTAAGCATTTTATTATCTGTACAACGATGTCATGTTATGGTTATTTAAAATATGTATATCCCCATTTTCTTAGTTCGATTTTTATCACTGGTTTCTTGTTTAATCACACTGTGGGTGAGAAGTCATCTATATGATAATAATTTATTTAAATTTATGGAGTCAATTTTTATGGCCTCATTTGAATAGTTTTGTCTGTTCTTCAGGAGAATGTATATGCTAATCAAGCCAATAGATTTTTTTGGTTCAAATTTATACTTTGTTTGTGATGGCTCTTTTAAAAAGAATATGTTAAAACCTCTAAACTATTTTGATTTATCTTTCAAATCTAGTCAGTTTTGCTTTCTATACCTCATCTATGCTGTTAAGCATATATAAATATGACATTGTTTTACCTTCCTGGTGAACTATACCTTTTTCATTACATGATGCCCCTCTTTAGCTTCATTAAATTTTTTCCCTTAAAGTTTAGTTTGGTCTATTTAAATATTGGTCTGACAGCTTTTATTATTCAGTTTTTAAAATACGTAATACTTTTACCTGGGTAAAAAATAATGATGACATAAAAAGATACAGAGAGGTTTCAAACCCAACTCATACCCTTTCCTCCTCATTCACACTGCCCCAATAACAAGTAAACTTTGTTTTAGTTTCTTATTTCCGTATCAGCTTCTCCCCCAACACATGCTTTTAAACATTTTATTTTTTAGAGTAGTTTTAGGTGCACAGCAAAATCGATCAGAAAGTACAAAGATTACCCATATTCCCCTGGGTGGCCCCATGTATGCCATGTATGTATGGCCTCTCCCCACTATCAACACCCTCCAACAGAGAGGTACATTTGTTACAACTGCCTATCAGCTCCACTCCTCCCGAGTTTTATTGAGATGTAATTGACATATAACAACATAGCATTAGTTTAAGGTGTACAACATAATGCTTTCATACATGTATATACTGCAAAATAATTACCACAAGTTTAGCTAAGCCATCACCTTACATAGTTGCCAGGTTTTTTTTTGTGATGAAAACGTTTAAGATCTATTCTCTTAGCAGCTCTTAAATACCATACAATACAGTATTGTTAACTATAGTCACCATGCTGTACACTTCAGCCCCAGATCTCATTTATCTTACAACTGGAAGCTTGTACCATTTGACCACATCCACTCATTTCTCCCAGTCTCTACCCTGCAGATTATGGGAAACCCCCAACTGTTCTCTGTTTCTATGAGTTAGGTTTCTACAGATTCCACACATAAGTGAGATGATATAGTATTTGTCTTTGTCTGATTTATTTCATTTAGTATAGAGCCCTCAAGGTCCATCTAAGTTGTGGCATATGACAGGATTGCCTTCTTTGGATATTATTCCATTTTATATACAGAAACAGAGAAAACTACGATCTAAGTGTCTACATTTTCTTTATCCATTCGTCTGTCAATGAACAATTAGGTTGTTTCCATGTCCTGGCTATTTGTAAATAATGCTGTAATGAACATGGGGGTACAGAAATCTCTTTGAGATAGTGATTTCAATTCCTTCGGATATAGTCCCAGAAGTGACAGTGTTGGATTATATGGTAGTTCTATCTTTAATTTTTTGAGGAATCTCCATAGTGTTTTCCATAGTGGGTGCACCAATTTATATTCATACCAACAGTGCACATGGATTCCCTTTTCTTTACATCCTCACTGTTATCTCTTTTCTTTTTGATAACAGCCAATCTAACAGGTGTGAGGTGATATCTCATTGTGGCTTAGACTTGCATTAGTTATGCTGAGCATGTGTTCATGTACCTGTTGTATGTCTTCCTTGGAAAAATGTCTATTCAGATCCTCTGTCCATTTTTTAAATGGATTGCTTGTTTGCTACTAAGTTGTATGAAGTCTTTATATATTTTATATATTGATAGCTTATCAGAGAAATGATTTGCAAATATTTTCTCCCATTCAGTAGGTTGCTTTTTCATATTGTTGAGTTTCCTTTGCTGTGCAGAAACTTTTTAGATTGATACAATCACTTGTTTATTTTTGCTTTTGTTGTTAAATCCAAAATATCATTGCCAAGACTGATGTCAAGGAGCTTACCCCCTATGTTTTCCGGTGCTATGTTCAAGTCTTTAATCCATTTTGAGTTAATTTTTATCTAATATGTAAGCTAGAGTTCCAGTTTCCTTCTTTTGCATGTGGCTGTCCAGTTTTCCCAACATCATTTATTGAAGAGATTATACTTCCTCACTGTGTATCTTGGCTCCTTTGTCATAAAGTATTGGCCATATGTGTGTGGGTGTACTTCTGGGCTATTTTATTCCATTGATTTATACGTCTGTTTTTATGCTAAGACCACACCGCTTTGAATACTGTAAATCTGGATTATAATCTAAAATCAGGAAGTGTGATGTCTCCAGCTTTGTTCTTTCTCAAGATTGCTTTGGCTATTCAGGGTCTTTTGTGGTTCCATACAAATTTTAGAATTATTTGTTCTATTTCTGTGAAAAGTGCCGTTGGCATTTTGATAGCAATTGCATTAAATATGTAGATCACTTTGGATAGTATGGACATTTTAACAATATCGATTCTTCCAATCCATGAGCATGTATATCTTTCCATTTGTTTGTGTCTTCTTCATTTTTCTTCATCAATGTCTTACAGTTTTCAGTATAAAGATCTTTCAACCTCCTTGGTTAAATTTATTCCTAGGTATTGATATTTTATTCTATGAAATCTTTCATTCTTTCTCTATATCCTTAAACTTCTTTCCTATTTATCATCTTTGTCTCTTGGTGATTCTTTTACATAATGTCTTCATTTCTTCTAGTTCACCAATTCTTTATTAATTTCTGTATAAACTGTTTAACATGCCCACGGAGCTGTTAATTTTAGTTAGTGCCTTTTCATTTCCAGAAGTTACTTCTGATTATTTGTTTAAAAGCTGAATGGTTAGTTTCAATATGATCTTGTTTCTTAAGAATTATAACTTCTATTATGTTTGATCTTCATTTTTGGCATATGAGAATTTCCCTTACTTTTGTGTACCCAGCTACATCTGAAAGGAATTTTGCTATATGTTACCCAACATTTCTAAGTTCTTAATGGTACAAAGTGTTTCAGGATATCTTGTTTTACCCATCGTTTTTCTTCTCCAATTATTCTTATTAGTCACATGTTAAGTCTCCTATGCCTTTATATAGTTTCTCATTTTATGTTTTTTGTCCATGCTTTGAGATCTTCCAGTTCACTAATTTGGGTGAATAGGGAAAAATAATGATATAAAGAGGCAGAATGTCACCTTTGGTGCTCTACTTGAATCTCAGATGCACTTTTTAAAGGTAAAATTCAAAGGTTCCATGATAGCTTCCACACTAGTTCTATTTCACTGGGTACATAATTTGATGATTCTCTCTTATCTCCTGTCTCTGGTTGCTATGCCCCTTCAACTGATTTGTTGTCTTCCATTTTCACACTGTTGCACTTAGATCTCCCTGCTATGAACTTTAAATGATGAGATCCCTGCAGGTGTTGTAAGGCAAAGATCCCTCTAAGCACACTGATCTGTAGTACAAAACTTAGCATACTGTAAGTCCTGAAGCCAGCATCCTAGCACTCCAATATCCTTACACTCCCACAAGTTCAAAGACAGGGAAAATTCATCCCATCAATTCAGGTACCTCTTGGCATTCTGGTGGTAACTTAAATAGAAGCCAGTGTTAATATTCCTTGGAAGACAGAGACGGAGGAGAGGAGAGAGAATGGGAGGCAGAGATATCTGAGATCAAAACATCTCTTAAAATTTGCTGCTTTTTAGTCTTTACCTTAGGCTGCTAACATGGTTCTTCAGCTGTTTGTCATTCCCATGGGAGAGAAAAATCCCTCACGAGTTGCCATTTTTCTCTACTGGTACCCCAACAGAACATCAAGACTCATTTGTACACACAAGAGGCAACATTTTGGCAGAAGAGAGCCAAATAGCTTGGAGTTGAGAGTAGATGAGGAGGAAGCTTTCTTTTTGAACTGCTGTATCCCCAGAATCCGCACCACTACTTTTTACTAACAGACAACTGGCTCTGCCAGATAAACTGGACTAATTTCAGCTAGTCCAAAAAAGAAAGACGCTATTAGGTTAAACAACTGTCAACATGTAACAGGCCTGTAACAAACAACTAATAGCATGTTGATTCATTTAACTACCAACAGTGCCTTTTAAATTTATTTATTTATTTATTTTTGGCTGCATTGCGTCTTCGTTGGTGCACGCGGGTTTTCTCTAATTGCGGCAAGCGGGGGCTACTCTTCATTGCTGTGTGCGGGCTTCTCATTGTGGTCACTTCTCTTGTTGCGGAGCACGGGCTCTAGGTATGCGGGGTTCAGCAGTTGTGGCACGTGGGCTCAGTAGTTGTGGCTCACGGATTCTAGAGTGCAGGCTCAGTAGTTGTGGCACACGGGCTTAGTTGCTCCACCGCATGTGGGATCTTCCCAGACCAGGGCTCGAACCCGTGTCCCCTGCACTGGCAGGCAGATTCTTAAGCACTGCGCCACCAGGGAAGCCCAACAGTGCCTTTTAGAGTGTGATTATCTTGGGGAATTCATCCAGAAGTTACATTGTTCGAAGTTAAGACATTAAACAAACATACTTGGTTGAGAAATTTTTATTTCCACAGTAAACATTAAATAGTATGTGCTTTAAAATTTTTAGAAGCTAAAATTATTATAGCTTTAGTATGGTATAGCATTGGGCATTTTGATCATCTGTTTGAACCACTTGTTAGAATTCTGTCCTGCGAATAACTGTAATTAAGCCACCTCCATGAAGGAACAGTTTGGCTTTCTATTCAAGCATATATCAAAGGTAGGGTTTCTCAACTTTATATGTCTTTTTATTTCGGAAAATTTTAAGACTTACAGAAAAGTTGAAAAGATAGTACATAGAGTTCCCATATATAATTCACCCAGCTTCCCCATATGTTAACATCTTACCTAATCATGGTACATATGTCAAAACTAAGAATCAACATAAGTACAATATTATTAATTAAGCTACAGACTTTATTTAGATTTCACCATGACCTTTTTTTTCTGTTCAGGATCCAATCCAGAATACCACTTTACATTTAGACTTCTCTGGTTTGTAGCAGTTTCCCATCCCTTGTTTTTCATGCCTTTTAACAGTTTTGAAGAGTATTGGTTAAGTATTTTGTAGACTGTCTCTCAATTTGGGGGTGTATGATGCTTTCTCATGATTAGACTGAGGTTATTTATGTTTTAGAAGAATATCACAGAGATGAAGTGCCCTTCTCATCATATTACATCAGGGAATACATGATATCAACATGACATATGACTGGTGATGTTAACCTTATTCAATAGTGAAAAACAGTCAGGTTTTGCTATTCTTTGGAAGTTAGCCAGTAAGTCCATCCCTCACTCAAGGAGAGGGGACTTAAGTTCCATCTTCAGGAGGTGGGAATAGCTGCATATATTATTTAGAACAGACTTCTCAATATTTGTGATAGATGTCAAGCCTATCTCCAGTTCAGTTGACAATTAAAGTATATGGATTATCTCCCAACCTGTATCCTAGGTACTTCCAGAAATTATAAACTCAGTGTTAGAAGAGACTACCCCACCCAGACTTCAGATTAGCTTCATCCATGAACCCAATTCAGATTTGCTATCAAACGACTCCTCCATACACAAATGACATGCTGACTTTGGGTGATATCTCATGTTTCAACAGTTCTAAAGATGATTCTCTTAGGTTTTTTTTTTTTTTTTTCCAACAGAATAAAACATTTATTGCCTTCTGAAATGAAATGAAGCCTGTGAGTTGGCTGCAATTCTGGAGGGCTTTCCTGGGCTCAAGGCATCCTCTCATTCCAGGACTCAGGCTAAAGCAGCAGCCTTTCCTTTCCATGTTGTTCTCATGGAAGAAGACAAGAATGAAAGAGGCCAAAGTAAAGGAAGTGAGCACATTCAAAGTTTCTGCTCACAAGTGGCAAATATAGTGTTTGTCCACATTCTAGAGACCCACTCCAGTCCTGTGTCCAGCATGTCAGTGGGGGAGTCTGGGAAACACTTCAAGTCAGGTGGCAAGGGCTGTTGATGTATGATCTCCATCACTTATTGTGTGGGAGGGAGCAGGTGGTGAGCGTGAATGGGAGCTAGGGCAGGACCACACGTGCAGACTCCTCTTTCAAGGAACTGGACATTTAAAGAAGTGGAGATGGTGGGACTTCCCCAGCGGTCCAGTGGTTAAGACTTCGCCTTCCAATGCAGCAGGGTGCGGGTTCAACCCCTGGTCGGGGAGATAAGATCCCACATGCCTTGCAGCCAAAAAAACCAAAACATAAAACAGAAGCAATATTGTAACAAATTCAATAAAGACTTTAAAAATGGTCCACATCAGAAAAAAATAAAGAAGTGGAGATGTGGTTAGTTGTGAGGGTGAACCGTAGATCAAGTTTGAAGTTTTTTAATGGAGGAAACTTTTCTGCATAGAAGTTGGAGAAGACACAGAGAGAATATGATAAAATAACTTAATTCTTTTAGCCTACATTCTTTGAGAAGTTACTTGGTGTGGCCATTTTACATTTGTCATCTTATCGGTCTTCAACAGCTTCATGAGGCAGGTACTATTATTATTTTTGTTTTACCAACGAGGAGAGTAAGGCCGATATTATATAACTTGCTTAGTCACAGAGTTAGTGGAGTTGTACTTCACCCTAGTAGATGGACTGTAGTCTTTCCTTATTACTTATTTACTATATAAAGATGGTAGAAACATGTTCTTCTCCCCTTCTCCCGCCATATCCACGAAATCCAATATGCATGTAGATGGTACTTTGCATGTCCTGGGGTAGATGGCAAATGTTTGAGATCACTGAAAGGCACAGGGTGAGCTCATCCTGCTCACATGGACATTTTGCCCTCCTAACTGACCCCAGGTGTGCTAAAAGTGTTGGGCAGCTTCACAATGAATGCACTGGGCTTTTGGTAAGGCTTTCTGCATCTCTGCTAGATGTGGTCAAAGCAGCCAGAACTCCTGGCGACTGCATCCAGATGTTGCCTCTAGTCAGCCTTGGAGCTCGTCAGCTCGTCCAGATGAATGTTTCCATTCCACCAAGGAAAAGTGTATGTTGGCAGCCAGTGCCAAGCAGGGAGAAACAGGGAGGATCCCGGAAACGAACAGTTTGAGCAGCTGCTAGGAATGTCCCCCCAAATCCCCTCCCGGGGCCATTGAGCCACGAGCAGTGGGGTCCTCGCAGCCATCCTGGCGCGACGTCATGGCGGTGGCCTTCTCTTAGGTTTTTAGGTATATAATCAAACTACCTATAAACAATGACACCTATTTCCTGCTACTGATTGTGTGTTTTATTTGTTTCAAATCTTGAATAATAATTACTAGTAATGATTAGGTTATAGTAGAAACATCTGATTGCTATTTGAACTGCTAGTGTTTCATTTTTATATTTGGTGTCAGCTTATCATAATGAAGAAATATTCTACCTTTATCAAAACTGCACATTAAATTGTACCTCTTACATTTTTGTTAACTATTTAAATTAACGTATAGCAATATACTGTGACCTCTTTACATCTATTATATCGTTTATCCTTAAAACTCAATGAGGGAAGTAGTATGATCTCACTCATTTATAGGGTTAAAAACTGAGACTCAAAGATGTTTCTAAACCACTCAGAAAACATGTGGCTAAGCTAGGATCCAAACCTAGGCAGCCCAACTTGAGCCGATGAACTACTTGTATTTTATTAACCAGTTATCTCTATTAACCATCAAGCTGTACATGCTTTCTTTTATGTGTTATTTTTTGACTACTAAATTTAACTTCATAGTCACATTGATAGGAATCATTTGAATTGTGTAGGTAAGTAGTTAAACTAACACTTAATTTCAGTGTCAGTCTTAGCCCTTTAGCTCCATCACTGCTCCAGTAAATAACTCCTCATTTTAACTAATCAGTCATTGATTTTACTTAATGCAACTCCATTAATAATATAAATACTGAAAATTCTTCCAAGATTTTAAAGGTTTTTACATTTAATATTTGTAGTTTTTCAAACAATTTTTTGTTGAAAAACTGTTTCGATATGTAACATTCACATGATTAAAATATTTACCTGATCTACATCCACCTTCGTTTCTACCAACGCCCCATTAGAAGCCACTGTTCTTGATTTCTTATTTCTTATGAATTCTACTAGACTTTCTCACAGCAAATATAAGTATTATATGCTCATATTCATTTCTTTATACAAAAATAGCATCTAATGCATACCCATCTATACTATTTTCATAATCTTTTAACAATATAGTTGTGATATCTGTATATAGTTATCTCATTGGTTTTGTTTATAACTGCATAGTATTCTATTTAATAAATGAACTATAACTTATTTATTAACAAATCCTCTATTAATAGAAATTTAAGATTTCTTGTAACATTTACTATTATAAACAAAGCAACAATGAATAACTCTGAATAGCCATCATTTCACATATGTGCAAGCGATGAACTACTGAGTTAAAAAGTATATGTATTTGTAATTTTGACAGACATTGATCAAAATTAATAAATTGCACTACACATGGGGTTATACTAGTTTATGCTCCAGTTAGCAATGTGTGAGATGCTTGCTGTTCCCACAAACTTGCTAACAGAGATGGATGCTGAATTTTGATATTTCTATCCATCTAATGTGTGAAAAATGATGTCTTACTTTAGTTTTAGATTATATTTCCCTTATTACAAGTAGAAATCAGCTCTTTTCATATGTTTATGTGCCACATGTATTTCCCTCTATAAGCTGTTCATTTGTATCCTTGCCTATTTTTCTACTGGGTTGTCTTATCAATTTCTAGGGAAAGCTATGAAAGTTATCATGTAAAATCCTTTTAATTTCCTATTTCTATATTAATTATGAAAATTATCATTTATTTTGTACATTCATATTTTTGCCATTTCTTGAGTTGCTTAATGGTGATTTATCCATTTCTATCATGATTTTTAAAAATCAAATTTTTAAATGATTGTCTGTCTTCTAAATCATTAATTCCTACTTTCCTATTTATTATTCCCATTTATTCTGTTATTCTTTATCTAACTTTTACATTTTAATTCTTTTTTTCTGTATTTCTTTTCTATTGGTCTACAGCTATGATAATCCTCTAAGCACTTCTTTAGTTGTCTCCCACAGGTTTTCTGAAGTTGTTTTCTAAAAATTCTGCAATTTTAGTGTGCATTTCTCTTTGACACAAAAGTTGTTTAATAAATTTTAAATGTCTAGGTAGAAGAAACTTTGGTTTCTGATTTTGTTCCTATTTTCTAATTTTATAGCATGTTAACAAGAGAATCTTGCCTGTTTTGTCTCTATGTTTTGGAATTTTTCTTTGATGCCTACTACACCGTGTCAAATTTTCATGCATGTTCCATGAGCACTTGAAGTTATATCTTTATCAATATGGTACCAACTTCAAGCTATATTAATCAGATTTACCTTATTATTTAGATTACTCTCTCTTTTGCCTTTTTATGGACTGGGGTGAATTAAAATTTGTTTTAATGTTTTAAATTATTAGTGATTATTTCTCCTGTAATTTCTGTTTCATGAAAGTTTCAACTTTTAATGTTATAAAGTATCTTTGTTTATATTGTTTACTGCTTTTTTGGCTTGAATTCTAATTTGTCCAATATTAAGATCATGATTCCTGCTTTTTTTTCATTTGTATTTATATAGTATAGTTTTACTCATCCATTTATTTTCAGTACTTTTACATTTATTTTATAGCAGATATGTTTGGTGTTAGATATGTCATTTTGTTATGCTTCCTGAATTTTCTGGATTTTTAAAAAATTTCCATTACATGTATTGTTCTCAGTTTTAATCATACAGTTTTTTAATATTTTGTCAGCATTACAGTTTTAACTGCTTATCTTTGTAACTCTAAAGGAATAAGAAGTCCTCTATGTGTTTAGGAAGTGTATTTCCCTACTCTGAGCAAGGATAAAATCAGCATATTTACTCAAATTTTCCTCTCTCTTAAGCCATCCAATTTTATTCAATAGGCCTGCATTTCTAATTTGTCAGCTTACATGGATATCCTTTGACTCTCTGAACTTTGTCTACTTGCCTCCTTTCCCTAGTCCTTTCTCAATTCATTATAATGGTAGCATTTCTACCTTATTAGGGCATACAGAAAGGGAATTCCAGTCTGTTACTCTAATTCAAACACTTGTCTTAGTCTTAGTTTTACTGTTAAATTAATTCAGTGTCCACCAGTAGTACTTGGTTGTAGTCTGTCCAGTCAATCCTAATTGGCTGAACTTAATCCCCCAGCAATTTTCTCAAGAATTATTCAGAAAAACAGTTCCTTATACAGTTAAAAATTGTTTGGCAGCACCCTTTTTATTTAAAGAATACTTTGGCTTCCATTTTCTTCACTTGAGTATCTACATTTTCTATATTGAAAGTTGTCACAGAGAAGTCTAAGGCCAGACAATTTTTTTCCTTTAATTTGTGCACTGCTGAAAAAAGAACTTTTTTTTAACTTATATTTAAATCCAATAGTATACTTTCATACTGACCATTTCAGGAAAATTTTTCCTGGTACACAGTATGCCCTTTTAATACTGATGGCAAAATCTATATTAGGACCTCACTGAATTATAGCTTTAAATATTTGTTTAGTTACATTGTCTGCTTTTCTTATTTGGAAACTCCATTTATGCAATTTTTGGAATTTCTGTGCCTTCTGTATCAATCATTTTCTCTTTAATCCTTCTGAACTCTCATATATTCATCCACACACATTATTTGCTTTGTTTTCACTTTTATCTCCTGTGTATCTTACTATGCTATCCACAGTTTCTCTTCCTTGAGTGTCCTCCAATTCCATTTTTGTGTGATAGTTTTTTCCACCAATTTTTTTCAAAATTTTCTTAGCTCATGATTCAAGATTTCAGTGATATTCTACCAGTTCTTTCAACTTCTTGAAATTCTGTTTAGTAGCTGCCCTTTCTCAGAAGCAATTCATTTATTTCTTACTTTTTTAACTTATGGTAAAGTTTTTAATCAAACTTATTGTGTACTCCATAGCAGTATTTTCCAGTGACTGTTCTTCATGTACTGGTTAGTTTTGTTTATCTTTTCCACATTTCTACATTTTAAAATGTGTTTTCTTGACAATTTTTACGAAGTTTCATATAGGGTTAGAATCCTTTATTAATTATTCCCAGTCAATTTCCTTTACTTAACCAAAGTTAAATGAGTGATCATTATCTCTTCTTGTTAATGGTGCATATGCTCTCACTCCCAGTATTCTATCACCTAGTACACTTAGAGTTCCTCGGATGCACATTACTCTTTTCTACAATCCTGGTTTTGTTGAACTATTCCATATATATATATATATATATATATATATATATATATATATATATATATATATATATATATATAAATATATATAATATCTCTGTTCTCTCTTACTTAACCACTGATTTGGTACCAAAATGAAAATAATATCTACTCTTCTAGATTATTTAGCATGTTAGAGATGTTTTATCTGAATGTTGTGCAGTTTTCATCAGTGTTATCGATAAATTCTTGGTAAATCAAAATACCAAAAAAATTTAGCAATTCTAAAGTTCTGAGAGGAACCCCACCTATCATTACTAAATGGCAGTACTACTTTCTTGGGCTCATTTGTATAGAAAATGGATTTATACAAGACTATTCATGCACAGGACAACATAGTATGAAAAATACTCATTATATCAGCAGGTGATTTTTAAAAGCATCTAACTTCTGGACTTTGGGTGAAAAAAGAGATATTATAGGATCTTCAAATCACAATAAGCCTCAACGTTAGAAAAGAATACAGACAGACATTAAATACTGACTTAGCATGTGAGCAAAAGAGCAGCTCTCAGGGAGACCTCAATTTCCCTGTGTCAAGAGAGTTTTCTTTGAAATCATATCCCTATGTGTTTTATTTTATTTGATGAAATATTTTATTATATCCTTAAAAGAACAATATTTTCTTTCCAGTAGGCCAATAGGAATAAACCATATTACTTAAATGTGATTTTGTTCTATAAACTACTATTAAAAAACCATTCTTTCATAAAATATTTTTACAACTTTTACCACAAGAAGTTATTATTTTCCATTGTAAGATCATTCCAGTCAAATTCATGTGTTACAAACCTAGTAGAAATACAGTTTCAGTAGATATTTCTACAATTCATTGTGAAAAACATCAACTTACTTGTGACCTAAATGCTTCAGAAAGTATCCCAGAACCTTCAGAGCTTGAACCCAAATACTTTCACTTTTAGAGGCCAATAATTTGTAGATTACCCTAAAATATATAGAAATAAATATTTTGAGCACTTACAAATATTAAAAATATAAGCACTGTATACTTTACAAATAAACTATAAATATATAAAACATAAAAGACCTCTCAGGTTTTTAAATTCTTTGAAAAAGTTGGAAATAAGCACATTAATTTTCTTTAAATTTGGACTTCAAATACATCCTCAAAAGGACAGTGTGATTGGTTGTTCATAAGTATTGCCTCCCAGCACACTAAACAACACTTTCAATTTTAAGATCCATGCTTAGTTAAGCCACATTTCCTCTTCTATTTGAATTTCCCCTGACATACGTACTTAATGACCTTTTTTCTTGGTTATGGCTAAAGGGACCATGGGTACCTACCTGCCGAATTATTTTTCTTTTCTGAGAATTTGGAATGAGTTCTGAGAAACAATATCTAGTCTTTGTTGGGCTCTTGAATTAGGAAATGATTTAAAAGAGAAACTAGAGGACAGCCTTGTTTTGTTCACAAAGGTGAGTCTATATACAGAAGGAATAAAGCAGCTATACAGGAAGTCGCAGAAGAAGCAAACTTGTTTCCTCATAAATTTCCAATTCTTGGTTCCTACCCTAATGTGTTTCTACAATAAACTAACACATGACCTAACTTACACAGTCACTTCAAATCCTATATAACAGCAGGGTCATATTCATTATAATACTTATATGTACTTCAAAAATTTTATCTCATTTTTTTCAAAAAATAAAAACAAATATTTTTTCTATAAGGTAGAAGGGGGCAATAATAACTACGTTCTTTTGCAACTAATTCTACAATTTAAGAAGGTTCTCTGAGGGTGGCAGTGGTGACCTTATAAAATTAGGGTGTGCTTTATTCTATTAAATATCTTTGTAAAACTTAAAATGCCATTTTATATTTTGAAGTGAAGTCATATAGGCTGAACACAAAGACAGGTAAGAGAAGATGCAGTATGATTTTCCTGTCATTTCAGTGACATTAACAGAGGGGAACAAATAACTGAAAGTTAATGACATCTATTTTATGTTTAACAGTAACTTAGACTTTAAAAAATAAAATAATACGTTGTTGATAATACTTTTTAAAAATTATACTACTGAAGAATACATTATGAGAAGAAGTAAACTCTACAGTGATTATTTCCTTCAGAAGATAGTTTTTTGCAAAAGCCTCAAGTTCTTAAATGAATATAAATTTACACTGAATTATATTTTCAGAACTTTTAAGGACCAACAACAGTAATGAAAAAAAGACAAATATGACAATAGAAAAATTATACATGTCAAAAAAAGAAATAATCAGGAAATCATAACAAAGAATATTCAACAGCAAAAATAATCTTGAAAACCAAAGTAAAACCTCACAGCATAAAAATACGACTATACTCAGATATGTAACCAGAAACTGCCACAGAATTCATATTCTCTAGGAATAACTGAGTTAAAGGGGTAAAAAGGTATAAGATCCACCTTAGATCAACAGAAATTATGATTTAATATTCGAAATATGAAATCATCTAAGGCCATCAGACATCTGTGCTACATAGGATTTTTTTCACAACCAGACAAGTATTTCTTACAAAAACGAAGATAAAGTATGAATAGGAAATTTACTGACAAATCAGTTAATGACTGTTTACTTACAATATAAGACAGGAGAATCCTAATTCATTTGCTCCAGCTTACTATATTCAGCCAGAAAATGATCTAAACTATGTGAAAAAAGAAATTGTCTATTCTTTTCTCTAAAGATTTTCAGATATAAAAATATTACATTTTTTTACGTTCAGTTCAGTATCACCACAAGGTCTTCCTTAAGTCCAGTTAAAATATTACCAGAATTAAATTAAGTTCATTCTTTATGTTCATTTCTTAGCATGTTTGAATTATAATTAATCAAAAATTTCCCCATACATAACTGTCACCCTTTAGTACCTATTTTCTAGGATACAGAATTTAAAATTTTATATCTAATAAGCCTATTTTTTCCATATTCTAAACCAGAGCCGACACTCTCTACATTCTTTTTAAGTGGAAAAACTAAAGTAGCACATTTTCCATGTTTGTGATTGTTTTGAACACACTCGTAACAATGTGACATGTTCGGCTGGTGTCAACCATGAGCAACAAGGCCTTTGTACTTAATTGTGCTCAATCAATCTTTTCATGTTATACATTTAAGATACTATTTCAGTCCTCTAAAGAGCTTACCAAATAGCACTCTCCTCTCCCTTGTAAGATCATTATTTCCAGTGTGTCAAAGGAAAGCAGAATTCTATTTTTGCATTTCACCATATTAACCAATCGAAGGTTGGTGTCATTCATGAGGGTAATGAGTATATTTTCAATTGATTTCTTAATTAATCAGTTAATATAATAAAAAAAGCAGGTACTAGGATCTAAGTTCAAGGATACTAAGTGTTCAATCTAAATATAATTTAAGGAGAATGAGTGTAATTGTTTGTATTATATTATTAGGTTGAACCATATGAAATTGCCTTTATTTGGTAAACTCACTTAAGTTTCAGCAATTTCATACAGTTCAACCTCACAATAAAATACATTCGTAGTTGTTAATAATTAAATGTACAATCCTCTTATTTAAATAGATTAGCAACCCAATGGGTTGTAAACTCAAAGGTAAGAGTGGTGTCACAGGTTAGATATCCACATAGAAATAAAGTGATTGCTTCTCTGATTTGAAAAGAAAGTCCTTCAAGACTAGAAAGTTGTTATTTGCTGATATAAATGGCCAAGTAAAAGAAGCACTAATAAAGTCCCTTGACATTTACTAATATATTATTTCCAAACTCTTTTTATAACCTGTGGAAGTTCACTGAGGTACACATGGCATAACCTAGATTTCTTATTTATTCAAATAACTCAGACTCCAGAAAAATAATAAGGGAGACTCCTTAAGGGGCTAGGTTTTAGGTTTAAGTTAATAAGAATACTAACCAAGAAACTATGTTTTACTTATCTACATAATTACTTTACAATCACCATAAGTAAAGTTAGTTTTCAAATTCTTTTGGTTTTGGCTTCTTGTTCCAAAATATTTCATCTCCATCATTCCCATCACACTGCCACTGTCCTAGCTCGTCATCTCTAACACTGATGAATAAAATAATCTCTCTACTGATCTTGCTACATCAGTTTTATCTGTCTCCAACTCATTTTCCGCACTGATTGTAAATCTAGCAAAATGGAAATCTGAGCAAATCAGTTTTGCATTCAAAATTCTTTAGTTTTCATCACCAATAAAATAAAATCTGAACCTCTTACCATTATATGGATCTTTCAAACCTGGCCACTATCTAGCTCTTGAGCCTAAACTCACAGACTTTTCTTGAGCTCTCTTTTGTCGAAATATACCATGCTCTCTCATCTTCTTGACAAAATATTTGCTCTTCCCACTGCTTAAAATGTCTTTACTACAGCAACAACAATATAATTACTCTTCTTGAGACCCGAGACCCATTTTCTATACACTTCATCAGTTTTCTTGAGTATTAGAAGATTAATAACAGCTTTCTCCATCTATTCCCTTCTTATGTGTAAGATTTTGCTATATACACTCAAAAGTTAATTGAATAGGGATTATTCTGGGAAGCACAACTGTACTCAATTAAAGCCTACTAATAATACTAATATTATAATCATACCTTATTCCATTTCTTTGATCAAACGCTGGTATCATTGAGGCTGGGTGTTCTGACATTAAAGCCACTAGTAACTGTAACACATCATGAATATTTTCATCCTGCATAATAAGGATCATCAATACTTATTTAGTTATAAATGTTTTCTAATGCATTGAATAAAATTATTAAAATAGAAGACCCAGACCATGTCCTACCTCATGCATTGTAAGCAGGTAATTTAATATACTCTGAAGTTCATCTTCCTTGACCCCTCGATCCTAATTTTTTAAAAAATTAATTAATTTAAATCCAAAATTAAAACTTTAATTAAAGACAGCCATCAAAATGATCATTTTAAAATAAAATATGGACAACTTAAAAGCAGTGATGCTTTAATTAAAATATGTAGATACTTCATAATTCATAGGCTATATTATTTCAAGTTAAATAAGTAAATATTTAGAAAATTGTACCTATTCTTCTAAAGTTGCTAATATTTGACTGACTTCACTATAAAAAATTATATTTTGATCGTCTAAATATATTAATATTACTATTTTCTAATCATGTATTCTTTTTTTAAAATAATGCAAATTACCATAAAACTTTACAATATTAATTGCTGTGTATTTTACCTTTATTTTCTATTTATCTTAATCTTTTAAAAATCCTAATGTGATAAAACATATGTCTTCTCAAACAGGAACACAGATCATTTTCTAAAATGAAATCTTCATGCTCAATTTTTATGTATATGTTCCTTGTCCATTTCTGCTACACCCCTTAGGATAGAGGACCTCAAAGAATATTAACACAAAGTGAAGTTCAACAAAAGTTAATACTAAGATTTACAGAATATTGAAAACAATTCATGAATTAAAGGTTGTAAAACTAATTTTACAATAATGATTTAAACTCTGCCAAAACATTCTTTTCATCTAATATACTGTAATTTTGAATTACATAAAACTG
Source organism: Balaenoptera musculus (assembly GCF_009873245.2). Taxonomy (NCBI): domain Eukaryota; kingdom Metazoa; phylum Chordata; class Mammalia; order Artiodactyla; family Balaenopteridae; genus Balaenoptera; species Balaenoptera musculus. The sequence goes on along the minus strand of NC_045802.1, from coordinate 11,479,450 downwards.
TTTTACCTTTAATATAAGCTGTTTCAGGAAAAGTAACATAAATGCCCGTAGTGATATAATTTCTTTTTGTGATGGCCGGGGACCATCTAGAATAAAACAGAAAATAAAAAGAAAAAACAAACAATAAAACCCCTCATTATTATTACTTAATAATAAGCTTAATGCAATTATGTCATGATATTATGGAATACTTTAAGTTATATTCATTATAATTATCATAATTCTTAGTATTAATTCTCTACAATTTCAATAATAGAGAATATAAATATTATTTTCAGATTTCTGGCAATTTCAAATTTTTTACTAAATGCCAGATTTGGGGGAAAGAATTACTTTTTAAAAATTATATTACTATTCATTGATAAATAAATAATATCAAGTCTTTACATGGATACATTTCCCTACTTTTATTAACTTAATAGGTTCCCTTTTCCCCCTCAAATCCAAGTTTTCCCAATATTTCTTCCACCTTCTTCTTACCTGTCTATGTTTAAAATCATTCTCCATTTTCATCCGCACATTATAGAACAAACCACAGAAAAGTGACACTCTATGTAATTATTTGTTTTGAAGCTTTTTTCTTCCATGTCACTTATATACACAAATTACATATTATGATGACACTCAATAAATTCTTATGAGTCAATAAATGAAAGTAAGCATGAACAGTTACCGTGTACATATCATTTCCAATAGAACACCTAAATTTCAAAGTAACTAAGTGCAAATATTTAATTACCAATAAAAATGAGAATATGCCACGATATATATATAATATATAATATGCAGTAATGAAATTATACCTTTAAGAAACATAGCTAGAACCATGAAAGTCCTTAAACATCAAGCCTTACTTGAAGCAACCCGGATTTATATAGCTTCTGTATAAGTTTTAATCTATAATCCTTTTATGTATAATTTATAGCATCCGCTTATTCACTCCACAAATATTTATGTGTAGATTATTACACATCAAAACAAATTATCCCTTAAACAATCCATTTCATCTACTCCTGGGAAAGAAATCTCTTTCCCATTTCTACATTTGTTGCCCTACTCCTGCCAATAGTGTACAAAGTACTCTTTCCCTCCTTACCAAAACTTGCTATTATTTTTGTTTTTTAAATATTTTCATTGTGAAATACAGTACACATACAAAAGACATACATTTACAACTTAATTATTATAAAATGAACACCTGTATAACCACTTTTTAGGTCAAGAAACTGAACACTGACAGCAGCTTGGCAGAGAAACCTATCAACCCTTGGTGTGTAGGTAAACGAGCTGCGCAGAGTGGAGGGTGAGGTCCTGATTTATATCATATGCAGATTTCTGATTTCTGTTGTGTAAATAAATACTCCCTCCATGACTGATTTCAAGTTCACGCCACCAATGGTTTGACAACCAGCTCATCAAATATCTAATAATTGGCGGTGGCACCAGCCTGCTCCAGCATACAATAAAGCCTCACCCTACCCAGCTCTCAGCTCTGAGCCACACTCCCCTTCCTGATCACATCCCCTACTCCATCTCCGTAGAGAGAGCACCATTATTTTAGTAATAATTTCCTTACTTTTATTTATAATTTGGCCACCACTTAATGAAATTGGACAAGTGTTATACTATCTTTGTGCATAAGTGTTTTTTATTGTTAGGATGAGGACAAAAGCTCTTCGTCATAGGATATTTTGTGAGGATTAAATGGATCAACATATGTAAAGGAATTAGAATAGTAACTGGTCCATTTTAATTGTAAGCACTCGGTATACTTACTACTGTCATATATTGATATTACACAATGTAAATAACAAAGCAGTAAAGCACAGTAAAAAATAATAAAGACTCAAGAAAAGAAAAGGTATAATAAACATAAAATTGAAGATGGGGTTATTTCTACGCCTGGAAATGGGACAAATGTCTGACCAAGGATAGATATATACAGGCTTAGGGTAATATTCTATTCCTTAAGCTTGGTGATACTCATACGAGGTTCATTATATTTACAAGGCACAGGGACCTGCAGAAGCAGCAGAGGCCAAGGAGACACAAGGGGCTGGAAAGAGCCAAGGAGGCAACTAAGTCTGGCAGGATCTTCAGGGTCAGGGTGAGGAGACAACAGAGGCCAGTAGTATGGTCAGTGGTAAAGAAACAATAGGGGCCAAGGAGGTGAAAAGGACCATTTTAAGTCAGAACCGAAGATGGTCAGAGCCAACTGGCAATGTCAAAGCTGAGAAGGTGATGGTGTGTGGGTAAGAATGTGGGTTTCATAAAGTAGAATAAGTAAATATATTAAAAATATTAAAGATAATGGGAGCCAGATTTCTCAATATTGAAGGAAGAAAGTTGTAAAAATAATCAATTTGAGGCTAGACTGACCCATGTGGTTTCGGATTGGGATTGAAGATACTTGTGTGAACTCATGGTTATTAATACAGATAGATCAGTTTAGATGTATGCATATACATATATATGTATTTGCATTTAAGCTTATATTTCCTAGATCTGTCCAACAAGAATGCCTAGAAGCAATGATACCCAAAGAGCAATAAACACAATAAGCACACCTATCACCCAGATCTTGGTTTCTTAAAACCATATCTACAAAACAAACCAGGGCTTCTGAGATAAGGAAAATAAAAGATGAACCAAAAATATCCTACACCAGAAAGCAAGGAAGTACAAAAAAATTATGGACGTTTGTCATAAAGACCCAAGACTCATGTGAAGGGGCTCCTATTGGCCAAATCTGGTACAACTTGAACATCAAAATAAATAAGGATACAACTCAGGGGATAGCCTCTACACTAAATCCATGCAGCCACTGTTTTTTCTTTAATTTTCACTGGAACAAACCACAGCCATTCACTTACGTACTGTCTGTGGCTGTTTTTGCAATACAGTGCAGAGCTGACCACTTGTAGTAGAGATCTATGGCTCCCTAAGCCTAAAATATTTACTGCCCGGCCCTTCGCAGAGAAAGCGTGCCAACTGTTGATATAACACCAAATTAAACAGGAATCCATGAAATTTACACTGACACTAAGAAATGAACAAATAAATTAGTAAATGGAGGAGAAAAACAACTTCTTCCTTACCGTAGAATTCAAACTAATAAGTATCTCAGAAAATGTTGCCATTTGGCAGCCATCACAGTAAAGATCAATTCTGACAAGAGTCGTCAATGAACTAAAACCAGTGGGCAAAAGTTTGCTGAAGAACAGGATGTTTACGTAGTCTCAATGTATTTCTCCACCAAATACTTAAGATTACAGAGGAGAAAGTGGAATTTTACAGTAAAGAACCCTGGCAGACACCAAAAGTTAACATCACTTGTAAAATAATAGGACAACTCAACATCATGTGCCTCTTGTAATGATAACATTGAGACAGCATTGTTATGACTTCTGTGTGATTCCTTCTAAAAATGAAAAACCTAAATCATCATGAGCAAATATCAAATAAATGCAGATTAAAGGACATTCTAAAAAATTGTCTGTATTCTTCAAAAATGTCAAGGCCATGGAAGACAAGGAAATACTAAAATAACTATTCTAATCGAAGAATATTACGGTGACAAGGCAACTAAATGTCATGCATGATCCTCGACTGTGATTCAGGGAAGGAAGAAAGACTTTTTTTTCTAGAATGGATATTATTGGGATAATGGGTTAAATTTGAATGGGAGCTTTGTATGAGATGATAGTATTGTATTAGTGTTAATTACCTGATTTTAATGGTTGCTCTTCATTAACTCAAGAGAGTGCCCTTACCTTTTAGGAAATAAATATTAAAGTATTTAGGAGAAATAGGGCATCATACCTATAATTTATTCTCAATTTATTCAGAAAAAAATGCATATGTTTATGTACATGTTTATATTTACATAGAAATAAAATGGTAAAGTCTAAATGGTAAAATATAAAATATCAGGAAATACGGTGGGGGTATATAAGAATTCTTTGTACAATTCTTGCAACTTTTCTGTAAATTAGAAATTAATTTTTTGAAGCAGATGTAAATATGTGTGAACATATGATTTGTCTAGAGTAGAGAAAACTCAAGAGTGTAATCGTAAAAACTAGGGCTCTGAGTCAGGCAGACGTGATTCAAATTTTAGTTCTGTTACTTTGTAACAACTTTCAGTTTCCTAAAATGCAAAATGGGAGTGATATTAACAATGTAGTTATATATAGATATAGCCCTATGTGTATGTGTAAATATGTCTATATATATATATATATAAATACATTACATGTAAATGATTAAACAAGATTAACATGTAGGGTGCTTAGCACAGATTCTAACTCATGTTAAGTATTCAGTTAATTTTAGGCATTCTTAAGTCTAAAAGCAATGGGAAAAAACCATAAATGACAGAATATAAACCCGAGTGTGAATAACACAATTTTAAAAGCCCATCAGTAAAATGAAAGACAATGTAAGCTAATAAATGAATATTAGAATAGTAAAATGTCATTTTACCCTATCAAAAAGATTTTTAAAAAATGGTAATTGCTATTATGAGTATGCCGAGAAAAAAGCACACTAACATACCACTGGTGAAACTGTAAGCTAGTACAACACTTCTGAAAAAATTCACAATATTTATCAGGATACCCTTTCTCAGTAACTGTAAACAAATCAAAGATGGAGGGGAATAATTATATACAAAGAAATAGATCACTGCATTATTTATAGGATCAAAACTTTGGAAACACGTAAGTGGTGTATCCTCTTAGATTACTATGTAGATCCAAGAAAAAGAAAAGAAAATCTGAATTCTGTAAAAGAGTTAATATATTTCACATATTTATGCAATGAGAAATAGTGGAAGATCACACACCCAACTTGTAACAGTAATTACTCCTGGGGTTTGGGTTATGAACAATTTTTTTCTTCTATATTATTTTATTTTCTATAATGAGCATATAATTAGGAAAATCGGCAATATTTTTAAAACAACACAATGCACTGAAGAATTAAATTAGTTTCTACTTTACTTAGAACAAAGAATGAAGTTTGGGGAAAAAATACAAAGGAAGGCAACAATCTCAAAATGTTTAAACGACTATTAGAACACACTGGCCATGAGCAATATCATTCATCTGTTTTTAATATTATGATTATATCACAACAACCATATAGGCTAAAAGGTACAATATTATTTATTTTCACCTGTCTTTATTCCAAAAACTTAATACGAAAGCTATAAGCTTCTTCTTAATCACAAATAATTCTCAATATACCAGTCTACTACACAAGAAAGACAATAGCTCAGTGTTAATTTCATAAGCATGCTCATCTGTTCACTATAATAGTACTTAGGATATAGAACAATCATAGTACAGACAAGGTAGAAGTATTGTACTTACCTAAACCTTTGGGTGCAATGCCACTACTGTCGGCAGGATTAATGACCCAGTAGTAATATTTTAGTGTATGCATTAGCTGTAATACTGTTCCTACTCTGCGTATGGTGGTGTAAATGGTAGCAGTTCCAATAAATTCAGCAGACAAATAAGTGTATAGGGAAAGCTGAACCTAGTACAGAATATTAACAAAGCATTAAAATAAATTTAAAATGCCTCAAGTGTTTATATTATAAATATACATTCTATTCTAATTTAAACGTAAATCATTAAAGGCCAAGAAAGAACCATTTATTATGAGGTGAAATATAACTATTTATTAAGTGTTATTTATATTATAAAAAGAAAATAATCTGGAATCAACACATCCTAATAAAATTTTACTAAAGGTAATCTAATAGTTATTAATAATAAAATAATTTTAAATGATTCAATAATTCCATTGAAATTATCCAATAGGAAGATTAAATTATTTAAAAGGCCAACTAGACTAAAGCCCTTAATCAAAGTACACTGCAGCAGTTCAAAGGAACAGAACCTAACATCAGCCAGCTATATCATATTTGGAAAAAAATATATATTGTTGTCATAGATCCTAAAAGTTCATGTAATTTCAAATTTTCTTACCTATTGCCACATTATCAGAATCTAGCATGTAAGTATACAGATGACAAGTTTAAACACCATGTTTAAAGAGTGAACAAACTTCAGGTCTGAGTTTTAGCACAATAATTAAAATGACAAACCATAATAAAAATTAGAACTTTAAAGTTAAGTGGGAGATTTGAAAATTATATAATGTAGCTCAAATTCATGAAAATGTCCCTCATTATTGATTTCTACTAGAATATAAGGAGGCTAAATTTAGGTATGCAAAATAATAAAAATTTTATGTTTATATCTAAAAAAATTTTATGTATAAATTTCTTTTAAAAAATATTTTTACATATCATGATAAAAACTCTATGTTCACAATACAAGGAATTTTCCAGTCACAATGATGACAATTATCATGATATAATTAGTTACCTGCTATTTTTTCTTTTCCTAGTCTTAATAATCAGTGTACCAGATTCTCTTTCTTGGAAAGGTATGAATCACATCTAATGACTTCAGAATGCAGTCATTACATCAAGCCTAATTTTTTTATCTTTTTAGTGTTGATTTTCAAGACTTCCTTGTACATTCTGAATGTTATTGTTATTTTCTCCAACTTTTTATTTTGAAAATTTTCAAACAAAAAAGTTATGTAACTATCATAATAGATTTACCAGCTGTTAATATTTTTCCACATCTGCTTTATAGCTATTATATTACAGATATAGATGTATAAATATATTTTGACTAATGTTTGAAAGGAAGTTGCTGACACTCAGACACTTCACCACTAAATACTTCAAAGTAAATCTCCTAAGAATAAGGACCTTCTCCTACAGAGAGCATAATACAATTCCTCCACTCAGTAAATTTAACATTTATGCAATACTAATATCTAATTTTCGGTTCATATTCAATGTTTTCCTCTTGCCTCGATAATTTTTGACATTGTAAAAAAACCTCCTAATCTATCATCTATTTATTGACATTGTCTCTGAAGATCATTTAACAAAATTTTTAATTTTGATATCATCAAATGCACTAATTTTCCCCCTAAAAAGAGACGTTTTGAAGGTCTTACTTAAGAACTTTTTGGCTAGCCCCAAACTGCAAAGATATCTTTCAACGATTTCTCCTATTAGCTTTATAGTTTACCTCTCAAATTTAGGTCTTAAAACTAAGTGCGTTTCACCTTTGTATAGGGTAAGAAGTACAGCTTCAACAATTTTTAAGCAACCATTACTACTATCTAGTTCCAGAACTTTCTCATCACCCCATAAGAAAAAAAATTTTAACTATAGTTTCATTTATTTTAATATTTACTATTTTGATTTCTAATACTACCTAACATAACTGCTTCAAACTGACTGTAAAATAAACTGAAAAATCCAAATGCTTTCTACTGGATAGTTTAGATCCAATAACTGTAATTTATATTTATAATTTATAACATTACACTAAAATAAAATGAATGAGATAAAAATGTATACCTTTGCAGGTGTATGTATCCAGATGGCTGGGTTGAATAAAATGTGATCACAAAGCTGCTTCAGCAAAGGTGCTCCATGAGATAAACCATCAAGGTATTTTGCAAAGGATAAAAATTGTTCCAGGACAGCTCTAGTGATATGAACTCTTGATGACTAAAGAAAGAAAGCAGAAATTCAGGCTGAAAATATACAGATATAACTTTTTATACTTTCTTTGCTATTCAAAATTTAATTATATTTAGAAGCCTAAGATTTTAAGATAATTCTCTAAATGATAGTTTGTTATTTATGGCCCATTCTAGGACAACTATAAATAACAGCTCAGGTTGAACAATGCCACTCTCAACTCAAGCTAAAGAAATAAAGTAAGTTATGGATAAGAATGGTTTCATTCCATTTGTTTAGAAATTGACTAACAAGAAAAGATCTTAGAAAATTAAAATGGAGTAGAATTACTATCATGATAATACATACATACACACACACACACACACACACACACACACACACAAAGACATTGAGAAAGAGAAGTGCTTTCACTAGCTCGAAACCAAAGTGAAAATAAATTGACCCTACCATTCCGATGAATCATTTCTTCCAAAAGATAAAAATGAGTTGCACATTGACAAATGCAATGCATCCTGCTTCACATAAAACATTCCCAACCTTTCAAATCCATAGTATTTGAAAAAGAGGATCTCACTTCCCTGGAAATACTGTCCTCCTTTGGCTTTCATGACCCTCAGATTACTCTTCAGTGTCTTTTGCTTAAAAGATGGAAACTGCTGAAGATTATTTCTTTGGTCTTCTCTTCATAAATACACTCTCCCTAGATGATATTTTATGCTTCCACGGCTTAATATAACACTATCTCTATGCTGAGTACTCTCATCTAGAATTTTCAAGTGTCATCACAGTATGTAACCTATCACCAATGGTATTTAGATAAACAACATACCTTCCAAAATTCAAACCAAACCTCCAAGCTGCACTGTCCAATACAGTAGCCACTAGCCATAGGTGTCTACTGAGCCTTTGACATGTGGCTAGACCTAAGTGATAGGTGCTGTAAGTATGTATGCACTGGATTTTGAAGATTTAGAATGAAGAAACAATGCAAAATAACTATTACTTTTGTTGTTGTTGTTGAGTCTATGTTACAGTGATAATATTTTGGATATACTAGTTTAAATAAAATATATTATTAAAATTAATTTCACCTGTTGCTGCTTACCAGAAAATTTTAAATAGCATAAGAGGCTTGCATTATATTTTAATTGGACATGTTACACTAGAGTATAATCTCAGATGAAAATATTACAGAGAAAATGCTCTTCATAAAAACTAGTAATTCAAACTCAAATATCAAAAAATATATCTTCCTATGCAAATCGTTTTCTTTCGTCGGCTCTGATACTTTTTATAGTATCACCATCCACCCTGAAGAATCCCCTACACTCAACCCTAAAGCACAGGTCACATCACATCTTTATCTCTATGATCCACTGATTGAATCCAAATATCAGTATAGGATAATTAAGGTCTAAAAGGGACTAAATTCTCTTACCAATCTTACTTCCCATATGATTTGCTTACATTCATCATGCTCTTAAAAAGGGCAACTCAATAAATTTGACCTAAACGTGCCATGCATTTTTTCCATACTTCTACATAAGGAGTAACAAACTCAAATGACTACAATATGCAGGAATTTAACAACAATGTATGAATTAGGATAGGAGACAATAAAGAGTAGTGAGGACTGCTTAAGGTACCTAAATGAAATAAAATTCAAAATTAAAAAACTTTTCACTGAGTCAAACAAAGCATTTCTTTGGGCCAATTTCTCACGCACGCCAGACTGCTTCACCTGCTTTCTCTATCATGCTCCTTTAACTTGTAAAACCCTTGCATCCATTGCATTTCCCTTAAAGGTACAGCTCAATGCTTTTCATTTAGCCATTCAGAAAATATGCATGTTGAGCACTTATTGTTTGCCAGGTACTCTCCTTGGCACTGTGGAAAGAGTAGTTAAGAAAACTGAAAAAAAAAAAACCAAAAAACCCTGCCCACATAGAACTTACATTCTAAGAGAAGACAAGGACATACAATAAATAAACTAAAAAGGTAAAATATGTAACATGTTAAATATAACAAGTGTATGAAAAGAACATGAAGTGAATAGAAAATTTGTAGAAGGGAGGTTAAAAGAGGTTTTACTGAGAAGGTGGCATTTAAACTAGTTTGAGTAAGGCTCGCAATGATTTTCTATTAGTAGGCTATGTGTTTGACAAAACACCAGCGGTGAGTAGATCAGCAATAGTCCAAAAAAATTCAAACCAAGCCTTACAGCATAACTTTACATGAAAATTTCATAAGATAGAGGAAATGGTCCTAACAAATAACTGTTATTACAAGGGGGGAGGAGGACAAAGACAAATAAATATTTGAGTTAAAAAAAAGCAGATTGGTCACTCATTTTAAAAGAACTTTAATAAAAAATAATACTGCTTTTAAATTCTAAAATATTTTATTTTATTCATGTTTAGGGGAATAAAATTAAGAGCAATGGTTATTTAAAGCTTCAGCCATCTCCTTCACTGGTTATAATTTCACATAGCTTATCTTATACATTTTATTTTTATTCAGTAATAATGATTTCAAGAATATTATCTGATACAGTCTACTTTTATGCTTAAAACCCTGAAACAGAATAGTTAGAACCTGTTCCTAAATAGTCTTATCAGATTTTGGCCTATAAAAATTGTCATGTGTTTATAAAAACACTAAAGTAATATAAAATCAGATTGACCACTATGAACATATTCATTTGAGGAACTAATTCATAATCTGGAAACCAGTTTTAACTTTCTCCATGTTATTAAAAGATATGCTAGAAGCATCACATGAGGCCTTCCATATTACTAAAATAAAATGTCAATTTATTTTTCATAGCAATTAATGCTGTTGTATAGCAGTTTTTAATTATAAAATTGATCTTCAGGAAACATTTTTCTAAAATTGTATTTTTTTATTAGCCCACTCAAAATCCTACCAGGCATAAAATGAATGTTCTCTTCAATAGCATGTTACCTTTACCTATAAGCACGTAGTACTTATTCCTTCTGCTTTGTGTAACCGTTATTCACATATCTTTCTTTCCTTAAATAAAAAAGGATACTATCTTATTCATCTTTTATCCATCTGGTATCTGCCATAATTCCTCAGTAAATGGTTTAACTGAATTCATGTCAAATTCAAGAATAAATTAAGAAAAGAACAGATAAGATACAACACAGATTAGAAGAGGATGGAAGAAGGACATTCAATTTTGTTTTAATGTGTTTACTTTGATTGATTGCTTGAAAATATTTTTTTATTTTGAGATTTGCTTTCATTTTCTCAAGCAAAGCTATTTTAAAAACAGATATACTTGGATAATTTATAGTTATAAATCTGTAAAATGCAAGCTCTGGAATTTAAACTATATGACATTACTTTTGTATGGCAACTGAATACATAATTTGCAAGAAGTACTATATGAGGGGTGACTAAACATATTTGGAAGCATAATCTGAGAAGCTAGAAAAAACAATTATAACATCTACTCCTGAAGTAATTAAACCGAATAAGAACAATGGATGTTACAGAGAGAAATTGCTACTCAGTAAAAAGAGGTCTTTCCCACAGTTAGAGCAGACCACAACAGAATGGATTGCCATAACTGTTCATTTTTATTACAGAAAACATTATATATATATATATATATATATATACATACGTGTGTGTGTGTATATATATATATATATATATATATATATATATATATAAAACATGCATTATATATTAAGCAAATTGTGGAAAATTATTTCAATTAGTTAGAGGTATATCATAAAGTAGTATCCATTTTGCTCCTCCCAGGACACCAAGATTGAGCTCCAAATAGCCTAATCCAATGTGAATCACTTATGTGTGTGTTGCTGTTGTTTGGCAGGGGCAGACAATGATTAGTTCAGATACGGAGCATAAAAATTTTCATGATAATATTAGTTTCAAAGTAGACCAAGACCTAAGCTGACCAGTCAAATTGGAGGGAAGGATCTTGTTCAATAACTGGGAGAAAGGAGTTCTCTCTCTCTCTACCCGGATGTGAAGGCTTATAGCACCAAGTCTGCCTGGCAACCTTGTATGACCACAAAGAATAACAGCTATAGCATAAAATCATGACTATAGGTAGCAGAACAAACATATAGAAAAAACCTGGGTCTCTGATGACATAATTGAGACTCAGACAACCAAACCCTGAAGTCCAACTTACTGGATATGTTTTGCTGGCTGTACTGATCTACTTTCCAACCTTCCCTATCCTATTTCTGTGCTTGGGATGCTCCCTTGTCTATTGGCTTCCAGTTGGGTTTGACTAGTTAGAGACTCCAGCAGGAAATTAAAGGATAGAAAGAAAATGAAGTTTGGGGCATTCATCTCCTTGGCTTCACCCCTTCAGGTGAGTATACTATATTCCTTTCTATATTCCTTTATCAAAGACCACACGCTAGTCAGGCACACTTCTCCTATAGTTACAGTAACTTTCTATTTGAGTTATGCTAAACACTCATTCCTCTCATCTCTTCAAACTTTGCTGACTTCCCTTAACAATGCTCACAACTTGTGAAGAGCCTTGCATTAAACTCCTCTCAATAACCAAGTTTGAGTATGGCATCTGTTTCCTACCAGGACTATGACTGATAAGCCGCCTATCACTAGATTTCCAGTTACATTAGCAAGCCTATTTCTTTATTGTTTAAGCTATTTGAATCAATTTTTTATTAACCACAACAAAAACTATTGAATGCATCAAATTACCTCTAAGTTTTCTTCAAATTTATATTCTGGCAAAATAAAACAAAACAAAAATACCTTAAAAGTTTTTTCGTGAAACAGTCTAAACATGATGAATAAGATGGCCTCTCATTAGACTACCTTCTTTGATAATTAATTTATATCTTCCAAGACAAGGAGATAAAGCTAAGTGACAGTTAACCATTAATTTGTTATTAGTTGATGATAAAATAAAAATGGAACCTTATTATCTATACTACTCACCTGACAGATGATTATTTAAAAATAAAATGGGTGAACATTAATCTAAGAAAAATGAAAAAGGTATTATTTTATGTAATCAGATAACTATGTAAGTCCTTTTTATTTATTTAATTCAATTCAACAAATATTTATGGAAGCAGGCACACTTTTAGGTAGAAGATACAACAATAAGGTAAGAAAAAAATGTCCCTGCTTTCATGAAGCTGAGGCCTACATTCTAGTGGAAGGAGGCAGAAAATAAGTAAAAAAAAAAAAGTCAGACTGATGCTATAAAAAATGAACAGAGTAGGGAAACAGTCACTGATGGTTACCAAAGGAGTACTATTCTACTTAGAGTGATCAAGGAAGACTTCTCTGATAAGGTGTCATAAGCAAAATCCTGAATGAAGTGTAGAATCAACCCATGTGGATATCTACAAAAAGAATTACCAAAGCAATGTGAAAAGAAAATGCAAAAGAACTGAGAAGAGCACATGCTTACTATTTTAGTTTTTAAGGGAAAGGTCTGCAAAGAGGCCTTAGAATGGTCAGTGTGGCTGCAACAGAGAAAGAAAGAATGAGAATGGTAAGGGATGATGTCAGAGGTGAGAGACATAAATTTACTTTGAGAAGGATGGACTAGTAAGATCTGGCACATTTTCAAAGGACTAGTCTGACTGCAAGCAAAAAATGGACTGTGAGTAACTCGTGGTGAAAGATGATGATGGTTTGAATAAAGATGGCATCAATGGGCATAGAAAGGAGTACTAAGTAGGAACTAGTCATTGATTTTGGATATGTTTTGATACTAAGACAACATAAGTTGCTGCCAGTATGAATTTAGTGCATGAAAAAGAAGAGTCAAAAAGAATTAATATTTTTGGTCTGAACTACTTGTTGAATGGTAATGCTAGTAACTAAGACAGAGAAGAGTAAAGGACGAAGGATTTGAAAGGAAAATCGAAAGTAACAGTTTGGATAATTTAGATCTGTGAAGCTAATTAAACATCCAAGTGGAACTGAATTCAAAGGAGAGGTTGTAGTTGGATATACACATTTGAGAATAATGAGTATTTGCAGAATAAGGAAAACTAAGGGAATAGTAAGCTCAATTAAAGTGTAAACAGAAAAGTGAAAAGGTTTCCAGGATTAAGCACCAGGACACCACAGTCTTTAGAATTTTAGAAAGAAGAGGAGGAACTACCAGGAGAGAATTAAAGGAGGCCAAGGAGGTAGGAAGAAAGCAAAGAAAGAATGCTGTCACAAAATACAATTGAAGAAAGCATTTCAAGAAGGAAAGAATGTTAAACTAAAATGTTGCTAAGTCAAATAAGATGAAGACTTGAGAATCATAAGATTTAAGAATACGAAGGCTGTTAGTGACATTGATATAAGTCATTTTAAGAGAAGCATAAGGACTAGAATGGGAATGGATCTAAGACTACACAGGATTCCAGAAATAAAGAATATTTTATTTTGAAAATCCACTAATGTAACTCACTAAACTAAGAAAAAGATGTAGAAACATCATAATTATCTCAAAAAATGCAGAAAAAGCATTTGATGATTAAGAGTGTGAAAAGGCAAGTCACAGAGGAAGAGATATTTGTGATACATATCCAATAAGGACTCATATCCAGGATATATACAGAATTCCCATGAATCAATAAGAAAATGATGGACAACCCAAATGAAAAAGGGTAAATACTCTGAACAGGTATTTAGCAAAAGAGCACAACCAAAAGGAAGATAAATATATGAAAATGCTCAACTTAATTTGTGAACAGTGAAATGCAAATTAAGACATAAAGTGATCCACAGAATGGAAGACTATCTTTGCAAATCTTATATCTAATAAAGGTTTAGCATATAGACTAAAAATCTCCTACAACTCAATAATAAAAAGAAATACCATAGTTTTTTAAAATGGTCTTTGTAATAAACATTTCTCAAAAAAGTATACAAATAGCCAATAAGTACATGAAAAGATGCTCAACGTCATTAGACATCACAGAAATGCAAATACAAAAATGATAAACCATTTCACACCCACTAGGGATGGCTAGAATTTTTAAAAAATACAGATAATAACAGTGGTTTCCAAGGCTGTGAAAAGATTGGAAATTTCATACACTGCTGACGGGAATGTAAAATGATGGAAACCTTATTATTATTTTAATGTTCTTTGTATTTGATTTGAAGACTTTTAACAATATTTCTAATTTTAAGCTAAGTTTTAAGTGTAAAAGAATTCTCACTTTAAAATTATGCTAATAAACCTTCAGTAAATTGATGAAAAGTATATTCAAGAGGTAGTTCCTGACAGCAATCTTGTCACAAAGATTGCTGACAGCAGTGTCACAAAGGTATTTCATAATATGTAATTCACGTAAAATATACTATAACATAAATCTTCTAAAAAATTTGTAATACTCTAGATACAGGAAAATAGTTTTCCATGATTAAAAAAATAAACCAAATAGCTTTAATGAAAATCTTAATAATGTAACTGAAAAACTTATAATGTAACTGAAAAAAAAATGCTGCCTATGATCGATCTACTTAATCTATCATTCCACGATCAACAATACTTCAAGAAAGAAAAGTACTTTTTCAAAAAAAAGACAGAAGGATTTCAAATGCAGATCTGAGGTTAAAAAATTATTTCCAAAAGTCCTCTAAATTTTATTTCCCAAGAGAAAAATAAGTTTATTCCTCTTAGTAGAGGTCTCACCTCTATTATTTCTCAAATAGTTCCATTTACAGAGCAGCTGAATGTCATATGAATGTTAATGTTTAACTGATAAGGAGAGATTTGGGAGCACTAGTGATGGTGATAGCTATTTCTTAAGGAGAAAAATAATACTTTTATTTATGAAATACCACTTTACTTTTTGAAGGAAATCACATGGTATAACCAGTTGAACTCTTGTGAGACCATAATCAGAAACTCAGCACTCATTACCATAATAGTACAGTTGTGACTAAAGCAAAGAAGGTCATTAAAAAAACAGGGCATAAATGACACAGGAAAAATCATAGCCATCCAATTTGTACTGTTTACACTGTCTACTGATCAGAAAAAAATGCTACTTTAAACATTCAAATATATTAAAAGCAGGGACAAAGCAAAAACTAATGTTTCTGTTGCTATCAAATACAGAATTTTTTTTACCTTATAACTGAAAAATAAAGCAAAAACAAAAAAGTAAATCCATTGAAACTAAAATTGATAAAATTTCTAAGAAACTTAGTTTGAATGTAAATATAGCAAAGAAACAATTAGAAAAAATAATTAAGAGAAAATACTTCTAATTTGAATAAAAGTAGATAAAATAATTTTTCTTTAGTTTCCACTTTTATTCAAAATTTCTTAATTATATAGATTTCTACCACCTAATTTAGTTTAATGTCTACACATACATCTAAGTACATAATATAAAAATGTTTGTGAATTAACCAAAAACATGGCCTCTGCAGTCAATGGAAAGGGAAACTATAGAAAAAAAATATAGTTAGTGATCGTCAGTGGTCCATCTGTGAAGGCTACACAATAAAACCATCAATACATTTCACTTACCTTTTCAAGCAAGTAGCCAATGACTAAAAAGCCTTTTCCACCCAGCATCTGTTCTTGCATGGCTACTGAACTTTTAAGTAGTTCAACCAGGAATGCCAAAAGAGTAGCACTGCATGTAAAGTACAGATAATTCCATTACGTAATCATCAAATATTGATCATAAACACAGTGTTCCATTTCAGTATTTTATTATTCCGAAAGGTAACAATCATATTCAAATTTAATCTCTACTTTGCTGACTAGTACATTATGCAAGAATATTTCTCACAAGAATGAAAAAACTGGTTTTATCGCCTTAAAATTAAACATTATATAGAAACATAACTGTGGAGTTTTTTTGTATTCCGAGGTAAAATATCAAAGTTTATCGTTACACATATATATTCCCTGCTTGAAGTAAATCTAATGTAAGAAACACACCCACAAATATTGCACTTCTCCATAATAAAGGCTTTATCACAATATTCTTTTGAAGAACATGCTATCTTAGAGAATTTAAAATATGTTCACAACATTGCCTTGGAAGAATACACCTATTTTCTAAAGTAAACTTTTCATTTAGACCTGTTTTTAAAAACAACTTATATATATGTATTTAAATATCCAGAGAAATATGCAACATGTTACTTATGTCCATATATGCCCTCAGGAAAGTTTATGAGAGCAAAGAAAATAAGATGATTTATGTCATATTGAAATAAAAAGTGGCAATCGATTACACAATGTATACACAAATACATAAAAGCACGAAGATATATGCCAGACAAACATAAAGCACTTGATATGTCTGTGGAATGAAGGAAGAAACAAAAGAAAAATAAATGATTGCATTACATTAAGCTTTCATAATGTACTACTTCACAAAATTACATGAACAATTTTCAATCAGCAGCATCGATACATGATAGCATTCCTAACAAAGAAAATATATACTCCTTCATTATATATGCTTACTGTAGTTTATAACAATAAATGACTCTAAGCCAGACTTTATCAGCATTAAAATAATACCCATTTACACTGCTTTATAATGTACCCCAAATTGTCTATTTACATTCACATAAATTTCTAAATATATTTTAAGTGCGCAAATACTCATTTCTACATGAAATTAAGAAAATTTGGTAATGAGGAAAACTTGAAAATTGTTAAGGCTCAAAAGGAATCTAAAGTTATTCTGTTTTCTAAAGTTACTCTAGCTCTTCAGGTTTCTATAGGATTGACAACACATTTATCTGATAATGCGGCTATTCTTGTTCAAATCAGAAATATTCTCATAAAAAGAACCAACAGCAAAATTAACATTATTATTATCACTACAAAATTGATAGTCTAATGGATTACATGATACCAGCTAGAAAAATATAGTATATACGTAAATAAACTACTTCGTTACAAGAAATTAAAATTCAATTACATTAACTGGCCCTGTATCTTTAAGCCACAAAAAAGGAAACAGTTAACTAGTATTGCAAATCAATGATATTCTTTTACTTTGTCCTAAAGTCAAAGATGGAAATTTACAAGAAAAACACAACTACCAAAGAATCCCTTGAGATTTTTTTTAATGTTTCTGTAAAGAACAGCTATTAAGCAATCTAATCCAATTTACATGAATTTTATCAATAGTCAAAGCCACTTCACAAATAATTGCTTAAGCACTGATACACATAATACATCTGCCTAAGTGTTTGAAAAGAATAAAGAAAACTATTGCATAGAGATTACACAATTTCCTAATCTGTTCATGGAATTCTTACCTACACCTGAGTTAGTGATTTAGGGGGAAAGATGACTAAGACTCCTAAACATCAGCACTGCCAAAAAGAAAGACTAGAAATGTCTCACTATGGTTCCTATGGTCCATGAAAAAAATGCAAAAAAGTATTTCTTACAATAAATCACCCTCCTATATAGAACCATACAAAATTACAAAGATGCCATGGATTTTCTTATTCTTTTATGTCAGAAGGACTACTCTTTCTCAAACATCTAATGAATTAACTCAGACTTGTAAACACAGTGGAGTTCCATTACAAAATCAGAAATATTAATTTTATTATTCCAAAATATTAACACAAGACTACCCATATGTTAATTTCACTTCAATTTTAACTATGACAACAATTGAAAAGTCAAATGCATTCACTAACAAAAGTATTTTTAATTTATACCTAAAACCCAACGCAATAGCAATACTACATCTTTTCAAAAAATCTTTAAAATAGGTATATTTGACATGGTGGACTTAATAGTAAATAGATGGCCATCTTCGAAGAGGTACATTTTCAAACATAATTTAACAAACTTACCAGTAACTAAAATGCATCGGATTGCTTCAGGGCTCACAATTAACTTGCAAAATTCTGTGTACTGCCATACAAAATTTCTCTCCATTCTTGCCTATTTCCAACTCCCCTAGATACAAAGGCAAATATAAAGGATACTTCAGCCCATTCCTATATCTCCTACATACCACTTCCTGTCTAGACACATCAGTTCATCTGTAGAGGATCTAAATATACAGGATAAACCAAAAAGCAAGTATCTGTGTCAGCCAAAACTAGTATACACAACACAGAACATTCTTTTGAAAAGTATAGCAATACCCAGAAACAGATTTTCACAGGAATATTTTACTTGATAGACAAAAAGTAAACTGGTTTTTACCTCGTAAAGTCAAATTGCTAAACTTTTCAATAGACAGTACTATAATGTATGTTCTGTAAGGAGCAATTCTACTTCAGGAATGGTTAAGGGTTTTTAATTCTGTCTCCTTTTAAGGAAAATGACACTAATAAACTATAGGGTTATTTCTTCAAAATAATTACCATCTTCTGATTCTTTAATGAGCTTTAATTAAATTAGGAGACATTTATTTCAAATATCACACTAGTAAAGGGCGATACCTTAAGAAAAATGAAGGAAATAATACAACAATACCTCTAATGACTTAGCATATTAATAATCTCTCCAGAGCTTTCTGGTCCACATTATTAAAGAATTACCACAATAGTCTTGGCCCACAAATACCAGATAATATTTAACAACTACGTATAAACATGACTCATTTTTCTTCCTAATGAAAAAATACGTACTACCTTTAGGAGCCATTAAAATTTATGTAAATATAGATTTTGACTTGATTTTAATATAACTTTATCCATTTCAACTTGTCCTTTATTTATTTTTTAAAAATAACTGACGTAGATAACTCATGTAATATGATCCCAAAACTTGTATTATCTTTGAGGAATTTTATTAAAGATGCAATATATCATAAAGATAGACTTAATTTATAACTGAAATTATTAAGATTTAATATATAACCCAAGTTCAGTTCAAAGGCAGTTCTTAGGGTACAGGAAACTGGCTTTTCAATTTGCTTTGTACGGAAACAAAGCACCTCAGCTAGATGGGCTGTTTAAATATATCAAGAAGAATGGAATTAATAATGTAAAACTTAAAGATTCCCCCTGAAATTCAACACTTCATCCACTTACATAAGGGTGTTTTTAATCTCCTAAGAAACACTACAGGCAAAATAATTGTCAGAATAAATTCAGAAGTAGATTAAGTTCCAATAAGATTTAAGGTACCAGTAACGGGGGAAATTCTTTTGACTTTTTCATAAGGTTTCATCTCTTATGTAGCCTAATTTAGTATTGAGAAACATTGAAATCTTGCAAAAGATGAATAAATATATAAAATATCTAATATGGTTTCTATGCTATTTCTTTCACTACAAAAATCTTCCAAGATGAGAGTGATCATAGCAGGAATAAAACTGTAAAAGAAATCAACTCAAGTCCATACCCAAGATAATTTCACACTCAATACGATTAATTTCCAGTGACACAAAAAAATCCCACAATAAGTTAGAAGAGTTAAATTCCTTCACAGTTCAAAATTAGAAAGTTCTAAACCAAAAGCTTCTAACTCCATATACATTTAGCAGTCACTTTTAGACCATGTATTCCTGAAGATGCTATCTCAAAAGACCACTGCCTAACTGCCTACCTAGGCAATAAACCCTGACACACAAACTGTCACATTCATCAATTCAAACATCAAGTGGAGATACATGCCGAAATAAGTAAAATACATTTATCTGCAGAGTCAAATAAGGAAAACAGTGAAATGCAGTACAGTAAAATGTGAGGACAGATGAAATACACTGGGTAGCACATGAAATCACTAAGCCTCCGTTAGCCATGAAATCTCTCCTCAGTAACTTCTCCCTTTTCTTTCAGCCTCATAAGGAGGCAGACAGCCTCATGACTGTCATGGCTGTCTAAGAACATTCTTTAAAGGCTCTATTAAAAGTTAGTCTGGCTATCACAGTTTTTTACCTTCCTTTGTCTGGCAACAGATTTTAATTTTATGTTTCATCAGCCTATTTTATTTCTGACAAAATATATTATAGCAAAAAAATAGACATCTGTAAAATTGTAACTGTAGTGTGTCAAAAGTTGTCTTATGAAGGAAACGAAATTTTAAAATATGTACATGTAGAGGAATTCCAAACCTCTTATAACATCATTATGTGTTAGTATATAGCATTTACCAGTATTTACATAGTTTGACAACCAAATAGCCTTTTGATCATCTCTATTCATAATTCTCTATCAATAACCAATAGATATTATAACGCTCCACTGTAAAAGAGATAACTCTTAAAGCCTACTCATTTTTAATTTAATTCCAGCCAACAAACAATCACAATGCTCTAAATGTCCTAGCACCTTTATGAGAGCTTTCTGGACATGTTTCTAGTGGCAGCACCACTATCGTGTATAATCCATGGATATATGAATGATTTAGAAATTTAATGATGTAACTCCCCAATACCTAAGAAGTTCAAAGCTTCAAAGGAAAAACAGAGATAGGTTACAGTGACAAATAGGTGATCTTAACTATATATGCATACTCTAATGCCCTTTAAGATCAAAACATGCACAGCAGGGAGGCCAAATAGTCCCTTCTCCTGGTGTTGGGTCTACTTTCAGCCAAGCCTCAGACTATTTTATAAAAGCAGGATTAAAAATACACCCTAGAAGTGCTGAAATTACCAAAAAAAGTAAATAAAATAAATATTAAAACAGCTAGCTACACAAAAAGATGAAATAATTATTTGATACTTAGGCTTCATATACATCCAGGAGTTTTCTATCCTTTTCATAATTAATTTCGTTTTTAAAATGATCATGTAGTAAAACCAACTTCTTTACTTCTTTTCTTTGTGTGTTTGTGTGTGTATGTAATTCTGAGAATGTTAGATATATAGATTTGTATAACCCCACCACAATCAAGATAAGATGAGTTCCATCACACACAAAAAACTCATTTATCCTATCCCTTTATACCCTTGCAGTCACACTCTCTCAACAGCCAAAACAACCTTGGGTAACTACTTATCTCTTATATGGATATAGCTTTGACTTTTCAAGAATGTCATATAGATAGTCATACAGTATGTAATCTTCTTAATATGTCCTTCTTGACTGCAACATATTGTCTCTTGAGATTCATCTAAGTAGTTGCATACATCAAGATTTTTTTTTCTTTTAATTGATGAATAGTATTCCCTTGAATAAACAGACTACCTAATGGGTACATTTGAGCTGTATCTAGTTTATAGCAATTATGAATAGGACTACTGTAAACATTCACATAAAGGTTTTTGTGTGAACAGTTTTCATTCGTTTCTCACAAATACAAATCCAGGAGTAGAAAGGCTGAATTATATGGTAAGTATATGTTTAACTTCGTAACAAACTGCCAAACTGACAGAATGGCTGTACCATTTGCCAGTCCCACCAGTAATATGGTCCAGTTGCTCCTCATCCTTACCAGCACTTGGCATCATGAGTATTTTTTTTTTTTTTTGGCCTTTCTACTAACTGTGTAGTTACATCTCATAGTGTTTTAAATACATTGGTTAATGATGTTGAACATCTTTTCATGTGCAATTTTGACATCCTTATGCCTTCTTTGGTGAAGTATCTGCTCAAGTCTTTTGCCCATTTTTTAAAATTGGATTTCATGCTTTCTTACTACTAGTGTTTGAGAGTTTTAAATGTAGTCTTGATATAAGTCCTTTGTCAAATAAGTGATTTTCTATCATCTTCCTCCAATCTTTAAAATGTCTTTTCATTGTTTCTTTTGCAGAGTAGAAGGTTAAATTTAACTTTGATGAAGCCAATGTCAAATTTACCAATTTTTTCCTTGTATGCATCACACTTTTAAGGTCATTTCTAAAATGCCTTTGCATAGCCTAGGTTGCAGAGATTTTCTCCTATGTTTTCTTCTAAAAGTTCTGCAGTTTTATATCTTACCTTTACAGCTGATATTTGAGTTAATTTTTAATGAGGTTGAGGTTGAGGTTCATTTTAGCATACAACTATCCTTCTTCCCTTACACTGCTTTTGCACCTTTGACAAAAATCAAACAAACAAAAGTAGGGGTACCTACTTTAATTTTGGACAGAGAAGACTTCAAAGCAAGAAAAGTATCAGAGATTAAGAACAGCATTACACAATGATAAAGGACTCAATTTTCCAAGAAGATACCAATACCTAAAGCGCATATACCTAACAACAGAACATAAAATTATGTGAAGCAAAAACTGCTACAACAGTAAGGAGACATAGATGAAATCACTATCATAGTTGGAGATTTCAACATCCCTCTCTCAGAAATGGACAACTACAGGGGTTAGAAAATCTGTTAGGACATAGTTGAACTCAACAACACCAACAAACAGCTGGAGATAATTGGCATCTATATACTACTTCACTCAACCACATTAGAATAAATGTTCTTCTCAAGCTCGCATAGACCATTCACTAAGCTAGACAACATTCTGGGCCATAAACCACATCTAACAAATTTAAAATAGTGGAAATCACACAATGTCTACTCTCAGATCACAATGGAATTAGCTAGAAATCAGTAACCTGGAAAATCCCACAATGTGAATATTAAACGGTGCACTTCTAAATAACACATGGGTCAAAGAAGAAATCTCAAGAGATATTAAAAATATTTTGAATGAAATGAAAATGAAAATACAACTTATCAAAATCTGTGGAATAAAATGAAAGCAATCATTACTGGGAAATTTAGAGCATTGAATGTTGTGATATCGTGATTTATAATAAGAAATATGCATTTGTTCTTGGTCCCCATTTTTGGCAGAGCTCCCTTGAAATTTCCTAAGGGATGGCAGTAATAAAAAGTGTCTTCTGTCATGTTAATGAAGTGACTTTTGGAATTCACTTAAGGATGAGAGCTAGTTGCCAACACAGCCAACCATATAATTAGAGGGTTAGAGCTTTCAGTCCAGCCCACCTACCACCCACCTACCTCCAGGGAGAGAGGGGAGAAGGGCTGGAGATTGAGTTCAATCACCAACGGTCACTGATTTAATCAGTCATGTGTATGTAATGACGCCACCATTAAAAAAAAAAAACACAGGGCTGGGAGAGCTTCCCGGTCTGTGAATATATGGAGGTACTAGAAGGGTGGCATACCTGCAAAGGGAATGGAAGCTCCATGCCCTCTCCCCATACCTTGCCCTATGCATCTATGTGGATGTTCATCTGTATCCTTCATCATCCTTTTATAATAAACTAGCAATCCAGTAAGTAAAATGTTTCCCTAAGCTCTGTGAGCCACTTTAGCAAAGTAATCGAACCCAAGGGGGTGGCGGGAACCTCTGGTTTATATCCAGTCAGTCAGAAGTACCAGTAACGACCTGGACTTGCAACTATCGCCTGAAGTCCAAGGAGGAGGTTACTGGAACCTACCATCTACAGTCAGTTGTTCAGAAGCACAGGTGATAACCTGGACTTACAACTGGCATCTAAAGTGAAGAGGGCCAGTCTTGTGAGACTGAGCCCTTAACCTGTGGGATCTGATGCTATGTCAGATTTGAGTGTCAGAATTGAGTTAAACGATAGGATACCCAGCTGGTGTCACAGAGAATCTTTGGTGGTATGGGGGGAAAACCATGCCTCCACATATTGGAATTGGATGCTCAGACCTCTATAATGAAAAAAAAAAAAAAAAAAAATATATATATATATATATATATATAAAATCTAACAGTCATTAATCTAAATTTTCACCTCAGGAAACTAGAAAAAGAAGAGTAAATGCCATTTAAAGTAAGCAGCAAAAAGAAATAATAAGAACCAGAGTATAGATCAAAGAAACGGAAAACAGGAAATCAATAGAGAAAGTCAATGAAAACAAAAGCTGGCTCTTTAAAAAGATTAATAAAATTGATAAGCCTCCAGGCCAGATTAACAAAGAAAAAAAAGGGAGAAGATGGAAATACTAATACTAGAATTGAAAGAAGAGACATAACTACATATCCCATGGAAATTAAAAGAATAATAAAGGACACTGTGAGCAATTCTATGCCCACAGATTTGGAAACCTAGATGAAAAGAAACATTCCTTGAAAGACATAGCCTGCCAAAAGTCACACAAGAAGAAATAGACATTTTGAATATACCTACATCTATTAAAGAAATTGAATCAATAATTAATAAGCAGAAGTCACCAGGCCCAGATGGGTTCACTGGTGAATTCTACCAAACACTTAAGGAAGAAATTATACCAATTCTCTACATCTCTTTCAGAGGATAGAAGCAGAGGAACTACTTTCCTAACTCATTCTATGAAGACAGCATCACTCATACCAAAACTAGACAAAGACATAATAAGTAAAGAAGACTACAGACCAATATCTCCCATGACCAGACATGCAAAAATCCTCAACAAAACATGGGCAAATTGAATCCAAACAAGATAAAAAGAATTATACTCCACAACCAAATGGGATTTATCCAAAGTATGCAAGGCTGGCTCAAGACAGCAATAGGCTAAAAAAAGAAAAATCACTTTCACATCCACAGATGAAGAAAAAGCATTTGACACAATCTGACAGCCACTCATGATAAAAACTCTCGGGAAACTAGGAATAAACGGGAACTTTCTCAACTTGATAAAGACTATCTATAAAAAACCTACAGCTAACGTCATACTTAATGATGAAAAACTCAAAGTTTTCCCACTAAGATCAGATACAAAGCAAGGATGTCCCCTCTCACCACTCCTTTTCAACATGACACTCAAAGTCCTTGCTAATGTGATAAAATATATACAGATTGGGAAAGAAGACATAAAACTGTCTTTGGTTACAAACAGCATGACTGTCTATGTAGAAAATCTGAAATAACTGACAAGAAACTAATAATCTATTAGTTCATTCACTGCTGCTGGGAATGAAAATGGTACAGCCACTTTGGAAGACAGTTTGGGGGTTTCTTACAAAACTCAACATACTTTTACCATATAATCCAGCAATCATGCTACTTTGTATCTACCCAAAGGAGTTGAAAACTTATATCCACACAAAAACATGCACACAGATATTTATAGAAGCTTTATTCTTAATTGCCAAAACTTGGAAGCAACCAAGATGTCCTTCCGTAGGTGAATGGAAAAATAAACTGTGGTACATTTAGATATTAGAATATATATTATTCAGCGCTAAAAAGAAATGAGCTATCAAGCCATGAAAAGACATGGAGGCACTTTAATTGCATATTACTGAGTGAAAGGAGACAATCTGAAACAGCTGCATTCTGTATGATTTCAGCTATATGACATTCTTGAAAAGGCAAAATTATGGAGACAATAAAAAGATCAGTGGTTGCCTGGGGGCAGTGTGAAAGGGTAGAACACAAAATATATTTAGGGATGTGAACATATTTTTTATGATATTATAATGATGGATATGTGGCATTATACTTTTGTCCAAACTTATAAAAAGTATGATACCAAGAGTCAACTCTTAACTATGGACTTTAAGTGATTATGATCTATTGATTTATGTTCATCCTTGTTAAAAAAATATACGATTCTGGTGAGTGATGTTGATAATAGGGGAGGATATGTATGTGTGAAGAGGGGGAGTATATGAAAAATCTATTTATTCCTTTCCATTTTATTGCAAACCTAAAACTGCTCTAAAAAATAAAGTCTTCAACAAAAATAAAAATTAATTTAAAAATTTAAAAATAAAAAGAATGTCAAAAGTGATAGAAAATGTGCAGAAGAGAAAGTTATGAGTTTTTATTTGGAGAAGGTTGAGTTTGAGTTTGGGTATAAAAGCCTAAATAGAAGGCTGAGAGAGAAAAAGCTCTGGGTGTTGTCCATCTAGGTAGTAAGACCATAAACCCAGAAACAAAATAAAATAAAGGCCAATAAAATTATAATACTAGGAAAAAAAAATTATAATACTAGGGACTTCCCTGCCAGTCCAGTAGTTAAGACTTCGCCTTCCAATGCAGGGGTGTGGGTTCGATCCCTGGTTGGGGAGCTAAGATCCCACATGCCTCGTGGCCAAAAAACCAAAACATAAAACAGAAGCAATATTGTAGCAAATTCAATAAAGACTTTTTAAATGGTCCACATCAAAAAAAAAAAAAAATTTCAAAAAATTACCATACTAAATTAACTAGAATTTCCTGATGATGCCTTATTAATTATTTTATTGAAGATTCCACTCACTGCACATAACGGTCATCACATTCAGGGGAGAGAAAGGGAAGAGAGCATAAGCACTTGGGGGATTTATACCCAATTCCCATCAGAAATATTCTGAGCTTCTGAGGATGAACTGTGAATATTCGGGCATATGGCAATGTCCCTCACAAATGCAAATAAAACTTATTTTAGATTTAGACTGTATGAATATCATAAAAACAAAACAAAATAAATGAAGCAATTTACCTTATTATTTTCAAAAGCAACGTAAAGACATAGAAGAGTTAAAGAAATAAATGCTATTCCATGCATAAAATAACAACACCTTCAGGGCTTCCCTGGTGGCGTAGTGGTTGAGAATCTGCCTGCCAATGCAGAGAATACAGGTTCGAGCCCTGGTCTGGGAAGATCCCACATGCTGCGGAGCAACTGGGCCCGTGAGCCACAATTACTGAGCCTGCGCGTCTGGAGCCTGTGCTCCGCAACAAGAGAGGCCGCGATAATGAGGGGCCCGCGCACCGCGATGAAGAGTGGCCCCCACTTGCCACAACTAGAGAAAACCCTCACACAGAAACAAAGACCCAACACAGCCATAAAAATAAATAAATAAATAAACCCAAAGTTAAAAAAAAAATAACAACACCTTCAGTTACAAAATATCATTAAAATATTTAAGGACAGAGAATGTTGATATGCAAACTAGAGGAAAATTAAGGCAACAAATTCAGTAAAGATGTGTCCATGGTTGCCCAAATTCCTGCAACTAATAATTTATAGTTACCCTTTTGCCAAAACAATGCCTTGTTTGTTTGTTTGTTTGTTTTTGGTCAAAGATAAAGCAGA
Source organism: Balaenoptera musculus (assembly GCF_009873245.2). Lineage (NCBI taxonomy): Eukaryota > Metazoa > Chordata > Mammalia > Artiodactyla > Balaenopteridae > Balaenoptera > Balaenoptera musculus. Next base: position 11,451,923 of record NC_045802.1, on the reverse strand, counting down.
AGCCTTCCTTTATGGCAGGGAAAATACACAGAGCAAAATTATGTGTTGAAAATTGAAACAGCACAAACTAATATAGCATTAAAAACAGATTTCACTAAATTTAAAGGAAACTTTTTATGGAGGAATTATTGTAGAAAAGCAATCACTTATTATGAAAAACACTTTAAAATGGACTATAAAAAAATACCTTATTTGGAAAGTCAATGAATCAGAAATCATAAGTCTACAAGAAACAAAATGTCCTTTCTTGTTGACAGTTGACAAACTCATTAAATTGTTAGATGTACCATAAACTTTATTATCAGGTATCTTCTGTAAAGGATCCATGGAGTAAAAAGAACTTGGCTGACAAAGAAGAGAAAGCTATTTGAACACTACACTATAATTTCCCTATGTTTCAGGCAGAATACTGTATTTTAATTTTTACTTATGGATTTATTTGCACAGTGAATTCAATATACATTCCATTTTACTCTAGTTAAATCTCACTAAAAAAATTATTATTTGGTTTTCCTCCTTTAATATAAGTAGTGGTATACATATGTCAAATATACTTTCTGTGTCTGTTTCACTTCAAAGAATACTTTCATTACTAATTTTGTAAACTTAAAAAAAAAAAGGCAAAATAGTAAATATGCATATAAAGAAGTGACAGATGTACATTTTCCTGAAAAACATAGAAAATAAGGAGAACATAATTCTATATATATACATTTTTAAATGTTTAAATACTTCTGGAAACCAAACTAATAATAATTATATTCTACATATACAAACAACAACCTCCACAAGGGAGACAATCATTACAAACAAGTACTAATTTCACTTCTTTAGCCTACAAAAAGCAGTCACATTTCATTTTTTATGTCAGTTCGGTGAAAATATGTAGAAATTTTTGACATTAGCTGTGTAATAGTCACTTTTCCCTGAACTAAAAATCAGAAAACACAGACAAAGGATTTTATGCCACTTTGAAGTGTAAGGGGAAATTTGGGTTGTTAGACACTGAAATGCTGGAATTTCCAGGTAATTGTGTTGGTTTACAAATGACAGTGGTGCTAACCAGGACTTTATAATGAAAATTTAATTATTAAAGGGGCTATAAAATTCAAGATAATTACTGGAATAACTTTGGCTAGCAAGATAGCTTTTAGGAAAAAATCTGGATTTAAGCCCACAAAACAAACTAATTAATGAGTCATAATATTCACATTACAAGAGGATCCTTAATTATAGGATCATTGACATAAATGTTTTATGGGATTTTCTAAATTTCGTATAGCTTACATTCCATCAAGCAGTCTATCAAACAACCTGTATTATAACTAGAAACAAAAAGAACACTTTCTTGAGAAAAATATTTATGCCATTACAAGAATTAATTTAAATGATCACTTGTGGTTGAGTTTTAATTTATCAAATTTATCAGAGTTAAAACAGCATTAAAAACACATTTTAATAATACAAAATTGCATCACATCAATGGACAATCTAATATTTACTGAGGAAATAAAGAAAACTCATTAAGTGCCTACTATGTACCAGACACTCGCTGTGATACACAGTTTATATATTCTATCTTATTTTAATTCATACTACTATCAGATAAAGTTGGCATTACAGTATTAAAATCATTCCATAGCTTGCAAAGGTGATTCTCAGAGTTAATCATGGTAGTTCAGAGCGAGAGCTCTGGAATCAGGCTCTCAGAACTAGAATTCTGGTCCTAATCTACCACTTAAATCTCTGTGACCTTCAACAAAGTACACAATTTTTCTCTCTCTGATCAGCAGAACAGGATAAAATGACGTAATACAATTACAAACAGCTACTGGCACACAGTAAGTACTCAGTAAATGCCTTGTGCTACTACTACATACGCTCAGATAGCCCCATCACCTAAGAACAGAGAGTACATAATAGGACACTAGGTTGAGCCTTAGTCTCACACCAACAGAAGGCTTGAGAACTACTCTCTTAGTGTATTTTTAATCCTTTGATATATAAAAACCTATTTATACCTTGTGCCAGAAAACATATTTTTTCAAAGCACATTCTTCCTAAGTCAAACAAATGAGGAAGATTTGTTTTGCTTTCTATGATCTATAGAATTTAGAAACACATACTCAAACAAAAGGGGTTTTGGGGCCAAGTCAGAGAAAGACAGGACATTTACAGACAATATATATGATCATCCAAACCAAAGGAAAATGAAATTTCTAATTCAATGAGTCATTCCTAAACACAAAATGCAAAAGCTATGATTACTTCAAGATTGGAGTTATACTTCTTGAAATCATTTATTAAACATTTGTTCATATTTATACATTAAATAAATATTTACTAAATGTCTAGTGAAAGGTAATTTGTTTAATTATTGCTCTCAATGATCGCTGGACAGAATGGGATCGATCGACCAGTCCAATATAAAATAGTATTAATCCCTGAGGAATGACAAAACTTGCAAATAGCTTTCATCATTTGGCAGAATTACTCAAGATGATCATGGTGCTTGAGAATCATTATGAATAGTCTGAAATCACTACAGCAACTACATACTGGCATTATTTACTTATTCAAAACAAAATTACATTAAAAATACTGTATGTGTTGCCACAAGCTATTTAACTCAGTTCAGTAACATTTATTCCTTTTGTGGTTCATTTTTTGTTTCTTTTGTTTCACAAAGGCTAAACTACATGTTAAAAGAAAAAACAATAAAAAGTGTTATTCCTGGAGATTTAAATACTAATGGGGTACCTACAAAATCCAAAAACCAGCTAAAGAAAAATCTTCTTAAACCCTTGAAAGCTTTTTTAACTTGGTACTGACTTCAAAACTTGAGTTAATACATTCCTCAATTTTAAACCATTATATCTAGAAAATAGATGGTTCACAATCAGTTTTCATCACTACAACTGAAATTCAAAATATAAGTCCTACTTCATCACTTAAATAACTAATTCTCCATTACAAATAACATTATTGGTAGAACATTTCAAATATAAAGTAACACGGCCCCTATTATAACAATCAGTCTCTATGATTGATGATATATATTTTAAAATATAAATCTGTACTATTAGAGATAATCTAGATTACCTAACCCATTGTCATCATAATAACAAAACCAGCATGTATGTCAATCTACATATTTTGTTGCATTTAATTTAAAAAATCCAGTGAGCTATTATTATCCTCTATATATATAATATTCTATATTATTCTATTATAATGGTAGAAACTGAAACACAAAATAGTTAATAACACTTAAAGTTGTATAAATAATAAATAGTAAACGAGGGATTTGAAGCCAAGTCTGTCTGACTTGAAAGTCCACACATATAACAACTATAACATGTAGCTTTCATGATAAAACAAAGCCACAAAATTTCTCCTGCACAAATAAAGCCTATTTTTAAAGGCTCCAAAAAATAAGATTATTCCTTCAATAAATTATTTTAATATTACGCCCCCTATATACAGTAAAACTCATCAATGATTAGAACAATAATAAAGTAGTGCCAACAGAGGTGAGGCTTATATAAACAATAAAAAGTTTCATAAACAGGGACTACTGAGTGGAGGAAAGTGCATGGAAACTAAGACGCTTTAGCTTGAAACACAAAGGCAAAGAATTAACTTATTTTAGAGTTTAGCTCAATTCCTCCAAAAAGTAATCAAGAATTAGATAATATTGCAATTTGGGGCATGTATTTATTACACAAAAAGATTTTCCAGAAAAGGTACATAAAATTTTGTCCAAGATTTTTAAAGTTCAAATATTCTCATTCATCTAGAGGAGTTTAAAACTAACTACAAATAAGATAACATATCATATTTTAAGTTCTCATTCATATATATGAATTTAAGATATAGCCAGAAAATAAGAAATTCTATCAACCATTGCCCTAAAGCTAAGAATTTATGTTCTTCAAGTAGAGGGGGACGTCCCATTTAAAAATCTGCCTTTAACATTTTAAAAACTGAGACAGTATCACCACCAAAATGGTGCCCCTCAAAACTAAATATAACAAGAGATTGAATTACTAATACACACAATTGTCCACTAAAGAGCCAACCTCAGACATCAAGGGCTTTGAAACAATTAATGAAAAAGTATTAGATAAGAATTCAAAGAAGCACATAAGTGAATCACAGGGTAGGGTTGAAATTGTGTATGTATTATTACTGAAAAGGAAAGTGGTACATTTCTTATTATATGTTTTCTATTGGCCATAAACTAAGAACACATATATCACTGAAAAAGTTAGTTATTACATGGAAAAATTAACATGAATGATATAAAAGAACTAAAAACAAACAAACCAAAATCAAAATCAGAAAGCTGATCCCTTCCACTGCCTTTTATCTCCATGATGAAATAAATACAATTTAAATATCAAAATATAATATAAACACTAAAATGAGTTTTAAAGACAGGCAATGAAAAATAACCACGTGCCTTGGATGAATGGACCAGATAACGTGTTAAATATGGTTTTAGCACTAAGATTTTATAATAACTACTCATGATGATATAAATTATTATAATCATTTTAGTTATAGCATCTCAAACTGCATAATCTTTCTAATTTTTCTACCCAAAGCAGAACATTATACTTCAGGTTAAAATAATTATGGACTTAATTCATATGAAATATTTAAATTACACATGGAGTTTTCTAATTGCTACTTCATCTCTAACTTCTTTTCACAGCACTTACTAGGTTTTAAATTACGGATCATAATGTGTACTAGTTCACTTAGATGACAAAGAGCAAAACATTTTGAATTTAAATTAGGACTGGAATTTAAAAGTTTCACTTTTCCACTAAGCTGATCTGCCTCCCAATAAAAGTATGTAAGACCTTATAACAAAGTAATATCTCAGCAGGACATGGCCTCAAGATTCCTTTTCACTTCAAAACTCCAACCTCTACGTTATCTTGATATAAAAGAAGCATGACCCATGGATGGTAGCTGACTATTGTAAAGGTACAGGTCACATTTACATTTAGATTTATACTTTACATAAAGATGGTCCCAACACAGGGATAATATTATTAGCAACACTAAGACAGAATTTTGTTAATAGTTAATTTAAATAATTAATAGGAGAAAATCATAGGTAACACTTCAATGGACTTTAAATTTTTCCCATCTTAGTTTCATTCACTAGTTTTTCTACGAATTCAAAATTGGATGATCGATAAAGAATCTCATGTATATGTGTACATACTAATGAAGCATTCCTATATTAGTATTTAGTAAACTAAATTAATGTTTACCTATATAACTTTCCCTTTAAATTCTCCAAACATAGCAATATACACAAATAGCTATTAAAATTCAGATTTAACTTATGACATATATGATTCTAAGATATAAGATTAAATCAGAGTTTGATACATGAGGTATTTTTTAATTTAAAAAAAGAGAAGCTATAAAATTTGCACATGATATCAATCTAATTAGAAGATTCTGAATACATAAAACATGGATATGCCACTGGTTAGATTTAGGTTATCAAACATGATCTATATATAAGAAGAAGCTAATATCACTTAATACTGTGCTACTCTTATGGCACTAGCATTATAGAATAATACCAATATTTAAGATATAAATTATGTGTTATTAAATACTATTCTTGAGAATAAACTTTACCCTAGTAATTTTATTTAATCTGACAGGATTTCACGGACAATCCAAACAATGGGCATTTGCAAAGGGTAAGGTCAGGACTAACACTTTTCCTCAACTTCATATTATAATCACTATGCTACACCTAGCAAGAATTCTTCATTTATTATCAAGGAAGTCACTCCTTTGTGGTTATAAAAATCTAAGTGTCAGGCTTTTTTACATTGTGGAAATATATATCTGCCTTAATCCTAAAGAAACTTTTATTAGCACCTCAAGGATAAAAACCAGTATTATAATACATTTACACAGCACCAAGTGCACCATGCATAATCTAAGCGAGGAAAAAATGGCATAACTTATATATTCAAAGAAAACTTACCAGACAGTTGTTTCCACTTGACTGTCATTGAGCTGCCGGTTGTCCAGTTGTGCAAAAAGTGGGAAAAGCACTTGAATCCCTCCAATTGAATGAATTGCACTATGAATTGAATGTGTAACTATAGCTTTTACATCCTATGTTCAAAAACAAAAATGTTTATTACATTTTCTGAAGCATGTTATCACTATTTGCTTGTTCCAAACAACTTTGTGAGAAAATTAAATAAAATAGATATTTTAAAATCTATTTTTAAAATTTAAAAATCAAAATTATATAATTTTGATACACATATAAAATAAAAGTTTGAAATATCTTTGCTAATCACTTAAATTTGAAAACTTAAGTTGAGAGATTTTTACAAAGAAAATATGAAGTTCTAAATCAAAATATATTTTAGAATAAGAGACTCATAATGGATGTAAAGACACTCAGGCAATTTTTTTTTTTTTTTTAACCCCACATTTGTTATTTATTTTTGTCTGTGTTGGGTCTTCGTTTCTGTGCGAGGGCTTTCCCTAGTTGTGGCAAGCGGGGGCCACTCTTCATTCCGGTGCGCGGGCCTCTCACTATCGCGGCCTCTCTTGTTGCGGAGCACAGGCTCCAGACGTGCAGGCTCAGTAGGTGTGGCTCACGGGCCTAGCTGCTCCGCGGCATGTGGGATCTTCCCAGACCAGGGCTCGAACCCGTGTGCCCTGCATTAGCAGGCAGATTCTCAACGACTGCGCCACCAGGGAAGCCCTCAGGCAAATTTTATGTTAGGGAGTTACACATTCTTAAAGCAAAGTATTTTTTAATATCTGCAATTATCTATTTAGCTAATTCACTGATTTTATTTCAAAGGATATAGAACATATAACAGAAAAGACAGATTTTCTACTAAGGAGACAAGTCCAAGGTAAAATATATTGCCAAAAAAAAGTAGAAGGCAAAAACATCATTCAAAGAACTAGAAAACCAAAAAAGAAAAACAAAGAGCAACTGGAGATTTCTAGATGAGCAATGTTTAATATGTAAAATAAAGACACAGTGCTGATGAGAACATGAAGACTAAGCTACTATTCACCCACCTGGAGCATTAGAGCATGTGGGGAATGCACAAAAATCGATGCATTTTCCTTTGGTGATGATTCCAGGCACAGTTGAGCATCCGTGGCCTTAGCGTTATATGTAAATGCGATACTACTTGCAAGTTTCCCATCATACAGAACCTGTTTATGATGTTCTGCCAAATGAATATCACTCTCAGATTTAAACTTGAAGGTGCTCTGAAAAAACAAAACTAAATTAAACACTCTTTAAATGCAACATAATAAAACTCTCAAGTTTTAAAGAAGAGAAACATTTTAAACATTTAAAGAAGAGAAACATAATAAACAATTTGTTGTGACCCTTCCATGTGTCAGGCACTAGTCACTGGTATTACTTTGTTATTCTCACTTCAGTTCTATGAGTTAAATTTTATTATGCTAATAAACATGCTCAGATCTTCATATTCTCATTTTATTAAGTGTTTTTGTGTGTGTGTGGAACGTTTTTATCTTATTTATTTTTTATAACATCTTTATTGGAGTATAATTGCTTTACAATGGTGTTAGTTTCTGCTATATAACAAAGTGAATCAGCTATACATATACATATAACCCCATATCTCCTCCCTCTTGCATCTCCATCCCACCCACCCTTCCTCCCTATTCCACCCCTCTAGGTGGTCACAAAGCATGAGTTGATCTTTATTAAGTTTTTGATTATTTATAAAATAATTTTATTAGAATATTATAAAGCCAGATGATATTAAATGTAAATAGGATTTTACTTTAATAATTCATAACATAAATTTAATTTTGCTTGTTAACAGTTTCAAAAGTATTTATAGAAGTAAGTAGTGGCTGGCACATGAATTACTAATATAGAAATGGCTATAATGGTTATCATTTGAGACTAAAAAAACGTTTATTCACAAAAATATGTCTTTACTATAAAAAGTTTATCAAGATAGTGAATATCAATGCTACTCCACAAAAAAATCACGATGGCCATGTTAAACCCCTAAAGAATAGATGACAATTACAATAGGAAATGCAAACAAAAAATTCTTTTAAAAAATATTTTAATGAAATTATGAGTTAACTATATTAGGTAATAATACTGCAATATAAAATCTGACTGCCTTCTTCACTGGTTGCCTTAGTACTGTAAAATAAATATTTTAATATGTATTTCAGTAAAATCATAAATGCTCAAAATGTTCAAAATTTGGGTTTTTTTGGATGCTAATATTTTACAATTTTTACTGGAGTATATTTGATTTAAAATGTTGTGTTAGTTTATGCTGTACAGCAAAGTGAATCAGTTATACATATACCTACATCCACTCTTTTGTAGATTCTTTTCTCATATAGGTCATTGCAGTAAGTCCCCTACATATGAACCTTCAAGTTGTGAGCTTTCAAAGATGTGAACTGTGTTCACATGTCCAATCACGTAAGTTAATTCACGTGTCTGGCGAACATTGTCATGTGGGTGCATCCGCTACAAGTGGTTGTGCTTTTGTGTACTTTACTGTACAGTACCATATAGAGTACAGTAGTACAGTATGTTTATTTCAAGCCCAGGATGTCCGGAAGCAAACATCTATTGTTGACTATCCTTCAGCTCTACCATCTCCCTCCTCCAGTCAGTAACTCTTCTTGCCTGTTCACTCAATGCCAGCCCCTGTATGTCTGCTGTTGTACTGTACTACTATACTTTTCAAGGTACTGTACTTTAAGATTAAAAATGTTTTCTTTATTTTTTGTGTTTGTTTGTTTTTTAATGTATTATTTGTGTGAAAAGTATTATAAACCTATTCCAGTACAGTACTATATAAACGACTGTGTAAGCTGGGTAACTAGGCTAACTTTGTTGGACTTAACGAACAAATCAGACTTACAAAAGAGCTCTCAGAACGGAACTCATTCGTGTGTATGGGACTTACTACAGAGTAATGAGAAGAGTTCCCTGAGCTATACTACTGTAGGTCCTTATTAGTTCTCTATTTTATATATAGTAGTGTGTATATGTCAGTCCCAACATTTGTTTCTAACTCAATCTTTTAAAAGTAAAATTTCACAAATACGTTAGAATTTTGACTTATTTCATGAGCCAATGATCAAAAGCACAATTAATTATTTTAGAGGAGTAAAACAAATGAGCTAATTTATAGAAATAAAATTATTTAGCTGAGGGAATTTGGGGGAAGAGTATACAGAACATTGAGACACAGGGGAAGCTGACCAAATAATGAAAGACTACAGGAGTTGGATAACCCAAAAGCAAATTGTAGTACAATCAAGTAGAAAAGTGATGCCTCCTTATGTTGATGATATTTTACTAAGAAAAGCAATGTGTAAATGATGGGAATAGCAACTGGAAAAAGAGCAACATATGTTCTAGCTTAGTAGAGCTACCTTAAACTAAGGATTTTTTTAAAAATTTGACATCAAAAGCAAAGGCAACAAAAGCAAAAATTAACAAGTGGGACTATATCAAACTACAAAGCTTCTGCACAGCAACAAAGGAAACCATCAACAAAATGAAAAGGAAGCCTACCAACTAGGAGAGAGTATTTGCAAATCATGTATCTGATAAGGGGTTAATATATAAAATATAAAAAGAACTCATATAACTTAACAGCAAAGAAACAATTCATTTAAGAAATGGGCAGAAGATGTGAACAGACATTTTTCTGAAAAAGACATAAGACACAGATGGCCCATTTGTCAGAGATGACAAATGTTGGTGAGGATGTACAGAAAAGCAGAGAACGGCAAGGATGTCCAGGGATAAATGAATGAACAAAGAAAAAGTGGTATATATGTACATTGAAATGTTATTCAGCCATAAAAAAAAGAATGATATCTTGCCATTTACAACAACATGCATGGACCTTAAGGGCATTATGCAAAGTGAAATAAGTCAGACAGAAAAAGACAAATATCGTATAATCCCACTTGTGTGTGGAACCTAAAAAAAATAATAATAATAAAACAACGAACTCATAGATACAGAGAACAGATAGGTGGTTGCCAGAGACAAGGAGGAGGGGGGTGGAAAAATGGATGAAGGGGGTCAAAAGGTACAAACTTCCAGTTATAAAATGAGTAAATCATGGGAATGTAATACACAGGACGGTGACTATAGTTAACAATACTGTATGATATATTTGAAAGCTGCTAAAAGAATAGATTTTAAAAGGTCTCATTACAAGAAAAAAATTTTGTAACTATGTATGGTGATGAATGTTAACTAGACTTATTGTGGTGATCATGTTGCAATATATTCAAATATCCAATCATCATGTTGTACACCTGAAACTAATATAATGTTACACATCAATTATATCTTAATTTTTAAAAGTCAAAAAAGTAAAAAGAAAAAAGGAAGTTCTGTAGAGAAATTTATATAGCAAACTAAAGATGAGATCATGAGTAGAAGAATTAAGATTACACAAAAAGGTTTGAACTGGGTGTGCATACTTCAGATATCTTGATTATCATCCGTAACTGTTGCTTTTCCAATTGTTTTGTTGTAGATAGGGCCTGTGGGAAATATCTAAAGGCTTCACCAGAAATATTGTTCATTATGAAGCATAAGTCAATATAAGGTAGGTCTATCCTAACACTATCCCCAAGTATCTTATAAAACGTTTACTCATGAAGCATGTATCCAATGATCAGATTATTCTGATGCTCCAGTTTTTGGTTTTTTTGTTTTGTTTTGTTTATTTTAGGGCCACTTTCTAGAGGAGATTTTGCTTCCTAATTACAGACTTTGCTTATTGGTAATTTTTAAAAATAAAATGTGGGCATTTCTGATAAATTTATACAAAAACTCTTTTTCAATTAGTAAATCAAATATAAATAGCCCCATTAGATGATTTTATGCTGGTGTAATAAGAATCCTTCAAATACGGTATTGCTAATAGGATGATTTTTTTCAGCTGCAACAGATATTCATTCTTCGAACATGAATTCATATTAATAATGTTTACTCACAAATTTTTGCCCCAACAGTGAAATGCATGAAATAGTGAATCTAAGCAACATGCCACAGTGTTCACTAATAATGAAGCATTTTAAATTTAAAAATGTATCGTAAAATATAAGCGACACCAGCAAAAACATGGCAAATTAGATTACTTGCTTGCTTAAAATATGCTAAGATTACAGTCCTCCATATTAATTTAAAACATAAAATGTAATGTTAACTCTCCTTTTATGAGCTTTCAAAATAAATCTATATTTTAAGAATTTATTTTCCTAAATAAAATTCTATGCTTATGGCAGCAGTCCCCAATCTTTTTAGCACTAGGGACCGGTTTCATGGAAGATAATTTTTCCATGGACCAGGGGTCGGGGAATGGTTTCAGGATGATTCAACTGCATTACATTTATTGTGCACTTTATTTCTATTATTACTACATTGTAATATATAATGAAATAATTATACAACTCACCATAATGCAGAATCAGTGGGAGCCCTGCGCTTGTTTTCACTTGCCATTCACTGATAGGGTTTTGATTTGAGTCTGCAAGCAATTGTTTATTATGATCTCTGTGCAGTCAAACCTCTCTGCTAATGATAATCTGTATCTGCAGGCGCTCCCCAGCGCTAGCATCCCTGCCTCAGCTCCACCTCAGATCATCAGGCATTAGATTCTCATAAGGAGCACGCAACCTAGATCCCTTGCATGCGCAGTTCACAGTAGGGTTCTTGCTCCTATGAGAATCTAATGCCGCCACTGATCTGACAGGAGGCGGAGCTCAGGCGGTAATGTGAGTGATGGGCAGCGGCTGTAAATACAGATAAACCTTCACTCACTAACCTGCCGCTCACCTCCTGCTGTGCGGCCGCGTTCCTAACAGGCCACAGACAGCTACCGGTCTGTGGCCCAGGGGTTGGGGACCCCTGGCTTATGGAACAAAAAATAATTATTAGTATTAGTATCAAAATGTCTAGGAAATAGAAATTAAAAGTATAAATAAATGTATTTCAGAATTTCTCTAAAAAGGAAGCATGTAAAAACGTTAAATATGTTCTATAATCCTCAAATTGTCTGTTAACATGTCGAAGTGAGAGGGCATCAAATAACATGACTTCCTAATTCTGATGAGCTGTCATATTTACTGTTTTTAACAGAGAGATATAAGCATCCGACCCTTTGGAGAAGGATGCAGGTAAATAACATAGATAGTAAAACAAACTTTACAAAAAAGTAGATGAAAATTGTTTTTAGACCACACACACTGTTATATCTAAAATTTTGAAGAAGTTAAACCTGAAATTCTTTTAAAAGATTTAGATACCCCAAAGTCTCTGCTTGTAACCAGAATTCATGCTGAAGGCAACCATATTTAATTGATGCCTACCATTAGACAATTTTCACAGTTCACCATGCTATACCACCTAAAATTTCCAGTGGAGCTTCAAGAGCAGCTTACAAATTTCAAATTGACTCTAACCTATTGTTATATATTGCTAAACTTCTGACATTTTATTATTCTACCTGTTAAACAGCCCATCATGGGTAAAGACTGGCATAGCCATCTTTGTTTTCTTTGAAAGCTCAATCAAGAGTTGATGAGTGAGTTATTGCATCCACTATGGAAACAAGTATGGAGGTTCCTCAAAAAATTAAAAACAAAACTTCCATATGATCCAGCAATTCCACTTTTGGATATTTATCTGAAGAAAACAAGAACACTAACTCAAAAAGATATATGCACCCCCATGTTCACTGCAAAGTTATTTACAATAGCCAAGACATGGAAGCAAACTAAGTAGCCATTGATGGATGAATGAAGAAAAGATGGTATTAAGTATTCAGCTATAAAAAAAGAAGGACATCTTGAAATTTGAAACAACATGGATGGACCTTGAGGGCATTATGCCAAGTGAAGTAAGTCAGAGAAGGACAAACATCACCTATCTGTGGAATCTAAAAATCGAGCTCTAGATAACAGAGAACAGACTGGTGATTGCCAGAAGCAAGGGGGGAGGGGGTGGGAAAAATGGGTGAAGGTGGTCAAAAAGTACAAACTTCTAGTTATAAGATGAATAAATGCTGGGTATATAATGCACAGCATGTTGATTATAGTTAACAATACTATACTTGAAAGTTCCTAGGAAAGTAGATTTTAAAAGTTCTTAATACACACACAAAATTATAACTTTGTGAGGTGATGGATTTGTTAATTAGCCTTATTGTGATAAATCATTTTGCAACATATACACATATCAAATCATTATGTTGTAGACCTTAAACTAAGAAATGTTATGTATCAATTGTACTTCAATAAAACTGGACAAAAAGCTTTAAAAAATTTAAAAAAACAGAAATACCATATTGTCTGTACAGTACAATATAGTTAAAAGCCGTAACTTCAAAACCAATCAGACTTGAGTTTGAATCCTAACTCTGTCACCTACAGATAACCACCCACAAGTTATCTGCCTCTCATCTGCTACACACCCTATATATAAAATAATATAAATAAAGCACTATGAACAATACCTGGTACTTTTAAAGCAAAATGGTAGCTGCTATTATCACTATTTCCTTTTCTACTTAATATCATACATTTTCTTTGTTAATTTTTTTCTTAAATGTTACTCATAAAACATTTACCATAAATGTTATGGTAATGGCATATTGCACTGACGACAGTGTAATTCAGATAACTGACACAGTTGCTAATGAGGCAAAGCCTCATTGAGCAGAACTTTAATTACCCAAACTAGAATTACTTAACACAAATATGAGAAAATGTGCCACAACACGGCTAAACTCAAAAAAACTAAGTTTATCTAATTGTTATATGAGCAGAGGCATGTTATTTTTCTAACACTAATCTCTGAAAACTTCACCAATGTCAAGAATATAGCCATTTTTTCATTGAATTTATGTGAGAATAATATATATTTGACAAAACCTATTGCTTTCCCCAGAATCATTATGTGACAAATGTTGCTGATATTAACATAGTAATGACATTCCAATATTCAAGGAATCATATTTCCTGATGTATAATTAAGAGAATGTTGCCACTTGTACATTGTACAATGATTTTCTCCTCAAAATGAATAAATAATCCATCTGAATTCATTAAAAAATCATCATTCAAACTCTAATATCCCCAAACTACTCAAGGAAAATACATACATAGGATCAAACCATTCTCTTGCTACAAATTTTTTGATAATTCCACATGACTGGAAAATCCAAATTCATTGTTTTGATATTCAAAACCTTCAATAACTTGGTTTCAACCTATGATAATCACCCTCGCATTCTACCATAAATCACACCATCTACTCTGTATTCTCCCATGAAGCCATGCCTGATTATGGATCAATCCATAAACACATCCTGTACTCCCTTGCTTCTATCCCTTCAATCATGCCCACTGTCTCACATTCTATCATCACGTCCTGCTCACCCTCTCAATTATTTATTTTTTTCAAGAACCCTGAAAAATTTCCTTCTCTATGAAGAGTTCCTAAATCTTCTGCAGCTGGAATTAATCATCCTTCCCCAAAACGTTAATAGTATTTGCATTATGTTTCCTTTGTGGTACACATGTCAACTTTTAATTATAAACATTTACAGATACAATTATTCTCATAAATAAAGTATAAGCTTAATCATTTTTAATCCCCAAAGCTTTAGAACAGCTCCTTGAATATAACAATTATTCAATATATTATTTAATTTTATTCAATCACATGCCCTACAATCATTATTACCAGATCCTGATAAGAAAGAATGTAGAGGAAAAAAAAGATTACAGTCACAAGCATGCCAACAAAGGGCAAATAGATTAACATAGAGTATTTCAATGCAAGAAGTGAAGTCAGTACTCCAACATAGTTGAAAATGACTCAACCAATCAAATCTTAAAAAGTTGTAACAGTGACATATATCAAATTAGCAGAAGTGCCAAGTACCAGCACTATAATTACTGCAATATTTCAAATACTGAACAAGAGAAACACATCACTAATACAAACCAATATCTAAAAGAAATATTAAACATAATGTTAATAAACTACTTATACCAAATTAAGCAATCATTTACAAATATCAAGTAATTTTATGTAACTCATTCTTCTAATATAAGAAAAGTTGTTTTTTTGTTTTTGTTTTCTTTTTGGTTGCACCACAAAGCTTGCAGGATCTCAGTTCCCTGACCAGGGATTGAACCCGGGCCACGGCAGTGAAAGCCTGGAATCCTAACCACTAGGCCACTAGGGAACTCCCCAAAGATTTTTTTTTTTTAATATGCATGTAGTTGCACAGAAGAATGGATATTTTGGTAGGCTGAAAGTTTTAAAAATTAAATTGCAAAAGCAATCAATATCATAGAATGATAAAAGATACACTTTTTGGAAATGATTTGATGGGGAAAATGTGTGAATAATTACAGTCTAGTAGAGGAAACCCCTGAATTGTCTACACCACTAGTATCATTCGTTTGTTTTTGTTTTGGTCACACCAGGCAGCATGAGGGATCCTAGTTCCCCGACCAGGGATCAAACTCGTGCCCCCTGCAGTGGAAGGGCAGAGTCCTAACCACTGGACCGCCAAGGAAGTCCCTCATTCATTTGTTTAACAATTACTGAGCACCCGAGGATGTGGGCATAAACCTTCTCTAATTGGGTTGATAGTCCAAAGTCTCAAACAACTGTGTGACCTCTGGTATCTCTCTTCTGCTGTTGGTAACATCTTCTTCCTCCCATGGCTCACAGCATCTCAACACGGGAACCCTGACAAAGACTTCTATCCCTACCCCAAGAGCTTGCTCCTTTTCGATACCCTGCCCCACAAGTTCCAGCTGTTGCAGTACCTCAGAGCAGCAGGCCCAGCCGGCTATGCCTGGCTTCTACCTCCTTTATGCCTCAGTAAAAATACTAGCCCCAGCCAGAGAGCTGGGGTGATTAACGAGCTCATCTCAAAATGTTTTCCTCCTCTCAAGGATCTTGGGCCTGTGCTATGTGTACTGACAAATATCTAAAAACGGATGCTTTGTGTATTTTGCCCATTTTCATAGTGATTTACAGTGGTAGGGCACATCTAGTACCAGTTATTCCATTATGGACAAAATCAGAAGTCAGGTTAATGTTTTAAAAATGAATTAATTAAGCAAGAAATTCTGTAAACTGGATAGTAGGTTTTAAAAGATTATTTGTGAATTCTAATTGTCATCCTCATAGGTAAAAGAAACCAGTTAAAGGGTACCAATTGATTTAAAAAAAAAACAACAACAGCGTTTTTCAGTTTTTCAGTTCATGAAAGGTAACAGAGGGAAGCAGATTTTTTCCCCACCAAAAGAAACAAAAATCACTTAATTTTTATGAACCTAAAGCTCCTGGGGCCTCCCTGAACTGTTTTTTGTTTTTTTGTTTTTTTAATTAATTAATTTATTTAATTATTTATGTCAGTGTTGGGTCTTCGCTGCTGAGCGTGGGCTTTCTCTAGTTGCGGTGAACGGGGACTACTCTGTTGCGGTGTGCGGGCTTCTCACTGTGGTGGCTTCTCTCAGTGCGAACACGGGCTGTAGGCACGCAGGTTTCAGTAACTGCAGCATGCAGGCTCAGTAGTTGCGGCACACAGGCTCTAGAGCACAGGCTCAGTAGTTGTGGTGCACAGGCTTAGTTGTTCTGCAGCATGTGGGATCTTCCTGGACCAGGGATTGAACTCATGTCCCCTGCATTGGCAGGTGGATTCTTAACCACTGCGCCACAAGGGAAGTCCCCCTGAACTGGTTTTAAAGCTGTCTTCTCTTCCAAGCATTTCCCAGTTCTTACACTCAGAACCCTTCTCCATGATCACATAGGACTTAGTGTTCACAGATTATACCGTAACTATATTTTCATTCAACTTTACTTTTTAGCTTTTCTATGTCTTTCTCCCTTATTTGGCTGTAAGATCCTTAAAGATAATTTATAGTTTTGCATCTTCCTTAATGACTATAATAGTGCTCTGTACACAGAAAAGCTTTAATAAATGTCTTCTGAATTGTAAAGTTGTATGAGAAAATTCATCATAATGTAATCATTTTCGTTTTCCCTAGTCATTTTAAAGCTACTTTTAAATGACTTTTCCTTCCTCAGGGAAAATCCAGGATTTACAGTAAAATCATCTACCCCCTAATGTTTAAGATTAAAAATATACTGCCCTATTTCATCTTCCTTGATTTTGGTCTTCCTTCCGGACTCCAATCATAAAACTCTGGTTTTCTACTGTTGCTAAAGTCTACCACTTTTCAGTTTTTGTCTGTTTAAATGTTTTTCTTCGGCTCTTTTCAGAGAGGCTGCACACTTTTCCTTGATTTACTGCATGCATAAAAGAATTGTTTGTTTTGAGAAACAAAGCAACCATTAAGTATGAATATGAAATCACCCATGTCCTTTGCCCCACAGTGAACTTGCAAGCAAGTCTTTTGAGCTGAAAGTCTTGTACTAATAATTACTGATATAACATTTTTAATAATATTCAATGAATTTAAGTAAATTTAAGTAAAAAGTCATGCAAAACACTAAAGATACCACTCTCTTCGGCTCATGATTACTATATTTTAAAAGTAATTTGTCTGAAGCAGTTTAGTGATACTTCTTACCCTTTTTTGTTTGTTTGTTTGTTTTGGGGGGTATTATACCTATGATGCTTAAGAACTCAGAGTACATGGTTCCTAAAAATAAGGACTGGAATAAAATACTGAGAAGTGTGTTGTGAAACACTGTAAATAGCTTCTCCATGTCTACATTTTAACACTGCTGAACTGTATGTACATTCCATTATCAGGTAAAAAAACCTTTACTTTCATTTGGTTCATACTGCTTACAAAGGAAGCAAAAATGTTTAATATATTCTCTTGGAAGTTATAAAATCTTTTTGGGTAAATATAACGTAAGATGTCTAATAAAACCAGTCTTATTTGGGGAAAAAGAATGGTCTTAATTTTTTCAGTCTGTTATACAAAGATCATTATTCCGTACTTTGGCTAATTGTAGCAACACAACTTCACATCACAATTAATTATACCATATTTTAAAAATATGATTCAATTTAAATGACTGTAAACATATAATCCATTACGTACATAAAATAATTGTCTTATCTTAATCCCATTTGTGGTATTCAGAACACTTCCAAGTCTTCAAACTTATATTTTTTAAGGTATAATAAGCAGATTTGTGCATAAATATCAATATTTATTGGATTATTATTTTAAGAAGAATTTTCCAAAAGAGAATTATTATATAAAATGGTTTGAGTAGGATGGGGATGAGAATGAGGATGACTGAGAATTGGCAAGTGAGATCTTTCCAGGGTGGTAGAAATGTTCTAAAAGTGGATTGTGGTGATGTTTGCACAACTCTGTAAGCTTATATAAAATAATTTACTTGTATACTTAAAATGAGTGAATTGTATGATATGTAAACTATACTTTAATAAAGCTATTATAATTTTCTAAAGAAAAAACCATGTATGAACATATTTTGTGCTAATTATACTCAAAGGAGTAACATGACTCAGCTTTCTTAAAAACAGAACATTTCAGTATAATATTTCAATATGGAAGACTATGTGTAACAAGAGGACAATACACATTCTTTTCAAGAACACGTGGAACAACTAGCGAAGAGGACACATGTTTGGGTTCATAAAACAAACTTCAGCAAATTTCCAAAGACTAAAATCATATAAATGAAACGTACGTATTAGTTGAAAAGTAAATTTAAAAGCATTCAAAGAAGAAATATAAAATATGAACTCTCTGAGATCTATTTAAAATTTTATATTTATAATTTTTATTCAGAAAACACTCTAGGCTGCAGCTTCAATGCTGAGTTCTTGCAAATATTGAAGAAAAAAATTAAAATTAAGAAAAAACCCACTAAAGTAATCTATCCAGTCAATAAACAAATAATAAGCCCTAAAAGGAGATGGGGGTAGTAGTACCCAGACATGCAGCAATGTATTACCTAAAATGTCCATTCCCCAACCAAACATTGAGAGACATAGAAACAGGAAAATATGACCCATACATGGGAGAAGAAGCAGGCAACAGAAATTGCTAGTGAGAGCAATCAGATGTCAGATTTAACAGAAAAAGACTTCAAAGCAGCCATTAAAAACATGTTCAAAGAACTGAAGGAAACCATAATTAGAGAAGTAAATAGAGTTATGATGACAATGTCACATTAAATAGAGAATATCAATTAAGAGATAGATACTGATATATAGGAAAGTGAGGAGAATAAATTCTAAGAGTTCTAATCACAAGAAAAACTTTTTTTCTTTTATTGTATCTATATGAGCTGATGGATGTTAGCTGAATCTATTACAATAATCACTTCACAATATATGTAAACCAGATCATCATGCTGTACTCCTTAAACTTATACAGTGACACAGTCAATTACTTCTCAATAAACCTGGGAAAATAGTAATAGAATTAGTATTTTAAAATATCAATAAAATTAAAATTTAGTATTATTTTTTAAAAGAGAGAAAGATACTATAAAAACAATCCAAATGGAAATTCTGGAGTTGAAAAGTACAATGAATTGAAAAATTCTCTATAGGGTCTCAACAGTATATTTGAACAAGCAGAAGAAAGAATTAGCAAATATAAGATAAACAGATAAAGATTATGCAATCCAAAAACCAGAGAGAAAAGAGAGTGAAGAATGATCAGAGCCTCAGAGAAATGTGGGAAACAATTAACTGTACTAAGGTATGAAGAATGAGAATACCAAAAGCAGAGAAGAAAGAGAAAAGAAAAGCAAAATATTCAAAAATTTAATGGATGATAAGTTTCCAATTTATTGAAAAGCATTAATTTACCTATTCAGGAAGCCCATGAACTTGAAGAAAGATAAAAGCAAAGAAATCTACAAACAGAAAAGTCATAGTCATGCTGAAAGCCAAAGACAAGGAGAAAATCTTAAAAAGCGGCAGAAGAAAAACGACTCTTTACTTAAAAGAGAACAATAATAAGATCAACAGCAGACTTCTCATCTGAAAATACGGAGGCCAGAACACAGAGGAATAAAGCATTCAAAGTACTCAAAGAAAAAATTATCAACCAAGAATTTATATCCAGCAAATCTAGCTTTTAAATCTAAAAGGAAAATAAGATACATTCCCAAATAAATAAGAACTAAGATAATTTACTGCTAGCTGACCTACCTCACAAGAAATAACAAAGGGAAGTCCTTCAAGCTAAAAGTGACAGTAATTTCAATCCACATGAAAAACAAAGAGCACCAGTAGTCATGTGGTTATAAAAGATGGTATAAATGCGTATTTATTCTCCTTTTTCCCTCTTAACAGATTTCAAAGCAATTTTATAAGATAATGTGTATATAAAGTATGGTTTTGCCTATAACATAAAAATGTAATGTATTTGCTAATAACAACACAAAGGAGGTGAGTGGGAAAGCTATATTGAGCTAAGGAAACAAGTCCAGGTAGTAAATGAACAAATGAGGAAATCCATAAATGAAAAATGAGGTTAATATAACAAAAGCTATAAACATAGTTGATACATAGTTGATTTCCTTCTCTCAGCTTCCTTAAAAGACATTCAACTATATAAAGTAATAATTATAATAATGTAATGTTGGGTTTGTAACCAACATTGTAATGTGTACTATGTAAAACTGTATCACAAAAAAGAAGAAAAACAAAATATATCTATAAGAAGTAACATTTCTATATCTCACTGGAATTAAGTTAGTATAAATCTGAAGTTGATTCTGATAAGTTAAAATTTAAATGGTAAGTCCTATAGCAACCATTAAGTAAATAAGTAAAAGAAATAGAGTGAAAGAATTCATTAAAGATACAAAAACGCTACAATAGAAAATATTCATTTAATTCAAAAGAAAGCAGTAAAGAAGGAATAAAGGAATTAAAAAGAACATGAGACATAGGTAACAGACAGAACGACAGATGTAAATCCAACTATATCAGTAACATTAAAGGTGAATGGAAAAACAATCTGCTCAAAAGGCAGATGTTATTAGACTGGATAATAAAACAAGATCTAACAATGTATTGTCTATAGGAGGCATACTCTAGATTCAAAGTCAAAAACAGATTCAAAGTAAAAGGGAAAATTTATCAACCATCCACAAGAAAGCTGGAGTTGCTGTACTAAGCGAAAACAGACTTTAAACAAAATATGTTACTAAAGGCAGACTGACATTTAATAATAATAAAAGAATCAATCCACCAAGAAGATAATAACATATGTGCATCTAACAACGAGGCACCAAAATACATGAAGAACTTGACAGAAATGAAGGAAGAAACATTAAGACAAGTTAAGATTAATAGTTGATGACTTCAATTCCCAGGTCGAATAGTGGATAGAACAACTAGGCAGAAGTCAACAAAGAAACATAAAACTTGAACAACACTATAAAGTGATCAGACCTAAAAGACATCTCTATAACACTACACCCCACAACAGCAGAATATACATAACTCTTAAGTGTACATCAAACATTGGATAGAGCAATGTTAAGCCATAAATCAAACCTGATTAAATTTACAAGGGTAAATATAATACAAAGTACCTTCTCTGACCAAAATGGAATCAAATTAGAAATCAATAATAGAAAGAAATTTCATAAATTCAAAAATATTGTGGAAATAAACAACAAATTGCTAAATAAAAATGTGTCAAAAAGAAGTCAAAAGGGAAATTATAAAATGTTTTGAGATGAATGAAAATAAAGGCACAAATGCCAAAACATAAGCGGGTAAAGCAGTACTTAGAGGCAACACTGTAAGTGTTTATATTAAAAAAGACATCAAATCAACAACCAAGTCTTCCACCTTATGACACTGGATAACAAAAGAACAAACTAAACATAAAACAAGCAGAAGGAAGAAAACACTAAGAATTACAGGAAAAATTACTGAAATAAATAAGAAAAACAATAGAGAAAACACAACAAAAACAAAAGCTGATTCTTTGTAAAGATCAAAATCGACAAACCTATACCTAGACTAATTAATATGTTAATATTATCTCAATAAATGATCACCTTAATAAACATGGAAAAGGCATTTGACAAAATCCAACACCCCTTTATTTTAAAAAGTGTTCAGCAAAGTAGGGATAAAATGGAGTTTCCCCAATCTGATTAAAAGCATCAATGAAAAACTCACAGATAACAACACATTTAATGCTAAAAGACTGAAAGCGTTCCCCCTAAGATCAGTAACAAGACAAGGATACCTGTGCTAATGTTCTGTTCAACATTATACTAGAGATTCTAGATAAAACTATTAGTGCTAATATTTTCAGCAAGACTGCAGGATACAGAATCATAACATAAAAATCCATTGTATACACTAGCAAAGAAAATCCGAACATAACATTTATAAACAACTCTATTTATGAAAGCATCAAAAATAATAAAATACTAGAGAATAAATTTAACAAAAGAAGTCCAAGATTTCTGGCATTTGACTTATGGCAAAAAGTACAAAACCTCTTTGAAAGAAATTAAGAAGACACGAATAAATGTAAAGACATCCCATGTTCATGGATTGGAGGACTTAATATTGTGTAGTTGGTAAGATTCTCCAAATAAAAGATTCAACACAATCTCTATCAAAATCACAGTTGGGTTTTGTTGTTATTGTTGTTGTTTTGTGTGGGTGTTTTTTTTTTTTTCAGAAACTGACAAGTTGATCCTAAAATTTACGTGGAAATTAAAGGGACCCATCATTTCCCAATTTCAAAATGTGTATGAAATGTCCAGAATAGGCAAATCTATAGAAACAGAAAGGTTAGTGATTGCTTAGAAATGGGGTAAGGAGTGAGAGAATAAAAAGTTGAGAGCTAAAGGGTACAAGGTTTCTTTTCCGAGATGGTAAAAACGTTCTAAAATTCACTCTGTTGATAGTTGCATATATCTGTGAATATACTAAAACCATTGGATGATACATTTTAAATGGGTGAATTGAATATATGTGAATTATCTCAATAAAGCTGGCATTAAACAAAAAAATAAAACAAAAAAATAAAAACAAGAAAATTAAAAACAAAGAAATGAAGCTCTTTTCCTCTTACTATTCCTCCTGCCTTCCTGAAAATTCATAAAGCTAACAGGTAGGGCTAAACAAGGCAGGGGTTTGCACTAGGGGTAGAGGTGAGGAGCTCACCTGGCAGTGGCCAGCATGGTGGCAGAGCCCTGAGCTGAGTCAGGAGCATAACCAGGCAACATGGTGTCAAAGTCCTAGAGAGGTGACGAGGGTGTCCACCCAACAGGGTTATTAGCCAGGCATGGGAGACAGAGAATGAACAAAGACTGAACAAAGAACGAACAAAAACTGTTCTGTTGAGCAGACTAAAGATACATTATAATGTAAATGTTGTGAACTAGATCATTTTCCTAAAAAGGACATTATGGGACAATTAGCAAAATTTTGATGGAGTCTGAGAATTAAATGGTAGTAACACATTGATGTTAATAATTATTATATAAAGGAATACAAACACAATATTCAGGGATGATGGAACATTATGTCAGCAATACTCTCAAATGGCTCAGGGAAAAAACTGCTTACTACTATGCTTGTAACTTTTCTGTAAGTTTCACTTTATTTTTAAATTTAAAAATGAGAAAGAAAAAAAAAGATGAAGATTCAAGAGAAAGTGACAAATATTAAAGATAAGCAAAGTAAATCAAACATGTATAGTCAAGTCTCTGAAGAAAACCAAAGCAAGGAAATAGAACAAACAGTGAACAGTATAAAAAATTCTTTGAAATATAAAAAGATACAAAACTGCATACTGAAAGTGCATACCACTTAAATGAGAAATCAACTCAGAATATTTAAGACATATTTAGCAAAATTGCTGAATTTAAACAAAATCCTTTGAACATGTGGGCAAAAAGAGCAAGTGACTTACAACAGAAAGGATATTTAACTGTCATCAGACTTTCAACAAAAATACTTTAAGCCAGAAGAAAATTAGTAACATATTTGAGATGTACAAAGAAAGGTTAGTCAAGGATTTTATAGCCAAGCAAATGGCTGTCAAACATAATGGTCCCTGATAAACTAATACTGAAATGCAGTTCTCAAAAAACATTCTTCCCATGAGTCCTTCCTGAGGAATAAACTATAGAATAAGCTTTAGATAGGCAAAACACATCAATGTAAGGAATGTGATGAACCTTAAATATATAAGTACTTTAAAACTATGACTAACAGTTAAAATGAGAGAGAATAATATGTAATAACTATGTGCATTCACAATGTAGTTAATCCCTTGTATTAGTTTGCTAGGATTGCCATAACAAAGTACCAGAGTCCAAGTAGCTTAAACAACAGAAATTTATTTTCTCACAATTCTGGAGGCTAGAAATCCAAGATCAAACTGTCAGCAGGGTTGGACTCTGAAGCCTCTCTCCTGGGCTTGTAAATGACCCACTTCTCCTTGCTGTATCTTCGTGTGTGTCTTCTGTGTGTGTCTGTGTTCTAATTTCCTCTCCTTATAACATTCATATTGTATTAGGACCCACCCTAATGACTTCACTTAACTTTACCTCCTTAAAGACCCTATCTCCAAATAGAGCCACATTGTGAGTTACTGTGAGTTGGAACTTCAACATATGAATTTTGGGGGAACACAATTCAGCCCATAATATTTATACTTCAGAAATTAAAAATGGCAAGGAGAACAGAGAGAGCATATGAAAAACAAACTAACTGTTTTCAGTAATTATGTCTGTAGGGTAGTATTGGTAGTGTAGTTCTTAGACTGTTATATGTGTAATTACAGGCTTTTCTAATTCTAACATCCTCCGTGTCTCCGTGTCTCAATGTGGAAGAAAGGAGATGCAGATTTAACTAAGAGGAGGTCGAGATAAAACACAGCAAGTCCTAAATTTCCTATTAATAGAAACTAAAGATTCTTGGAGTACCGGCTGATTCCAGGACTCAAACAACAAAATGTTCAGGATGAACCAGAAACATCGTCATAGGAAATAGCAAGGAAGCTATCAAAGACTACAGGGTCATGTCAAATGGACTAAGAGACCAACTAGAAGAGATACCCAGAGTTGGAGCAATTTGAACTTTTAAAAGAAAAACACAGTAACTGCTATAGATTGAAACACCTCAAATACATTTAAATCTAAAAGTTTATAATGACACTTTAAAAACTGGAGATCTTTGAATAATGAGAAAGTGGCATTAGATTATATTATTTCCCCTCAGTGGTCATTAGGTACATTATTAGTCAGAGCTGCTAGAGGAGAAAGTTGTTAGTATATAGAAAATGTATATTAACTGGATAAACCCAGTAGGAATTACCCATTTTAAGACCAATGGGTAAAAATTATTTGAATATGGGTAATAAAATAAGGCTCTGCTGAAGGCACTGCATTGGGGTAATAAAACTAGAACTTTGGAAAAACACAACACTTTTCTTGCCATTCACTGAAATTCTAGCATTCTAAATATAGTATAGCTATAAAGTAATATGCTTGATATTTTAAAGCAAATATACCTAAACAAGTATGATCAGAGTGGTGTATTTTGCAAAAGAATTCCCTTAGAACTACTCACATACATTCTATCACTCAAAATATTCCTTATATCGAGGATTTTTTTTAAAAAAAAACTATTTTCAGAATCTAGAGGGTTTTTTAAAGAACTTTATTAACAGGTGCTTGAAGTTTACTGACTTTTTTGAAAAAAAAATCATGTTGTGAACTTTTATTATATTACAAATTAAAAATAAGGTTCTTAAAATCTCAACTTGAACAAATATGAAACAATTTAAAAACCTTTTAAGTTGTATAGAGAAAAACCAGCCTTAAAAAAAAAAAAAGTTTGTCATCATCAAAGAGTCTTTAAGTAAAGGTAGTAAAAACTCCAGCCTGCATAGGTAGTGCAGGTAATACTTCTAGCTATCTGGTCAAGGGGCAAAGAGCAAGCACTTGAGGTCTTCAGCTCCACTCTCCTTCATTTCTTATTGCTGAAACTTTACATTCATTTCTTCTTGTTGGATAGCTAAATCAGATGATGGTAGAGATGGGAAAAGTGCATTTACTCGGCCTCCGGCAAGACTAATTCTCAGCTGGTGGATCTGCTGCTTTTCTCTTTGCCATCTTGTACGTTAGGGTTTTCTGGGGGTCTGTACTGGTAATTGAAGCTACGTCCTTAACAACGCTGAGGTGGCTGCTGACCTTAGTCTCATCTCCTTGGTTTTCCCTAGCTCCTTCACCGTGGTCCTCTCTAGGCTGTCTTGGGTGAAGTAAGCCCTTGTGGAATGGTGGTCTATAAACCACGTTACATACTCTGTCTCACTGGTCTACCTTGCTCTCTTGCACCCTGGCTGTCAGCACCTTCCATCACTTCTCCCTGCACAGGAGGGTTGTAATACTGTGGTCGACACCCGTAGGGTCTCCATGTAGTAAGATGGGCACAGTGGCCTGCTGTAGAGACTGGCCTTTGGGATCACTCTCCGATCCCTCATTCTTTCTCCATTCTCATTATTCTGGTCATTCTGCTGTTAATTGTGTAGAGCACCCCTATAATGTGGACGGTATCTATCATGGTTACATCTGCTGCATATTTACTGCCCGGCACTAGAACTCCACCGGGGCCTGGAACATTCGCTGCTTCCACACCCTTTTCTCCTTTTCTCCAGCAACATCAAACTCCAAGTTTCTCCATCTCTTACACGGCAAAGGTGCTTCCTGGAGTTATTCTTCTTTAGGGCAGACTGGTATACAAATACATCTTCTTTGGTGTTATTCCTATTGATAAAATCACATCCGTTTCTTACACTGAACCATTTTACTGTTCCCAAAACCTTCACTGTGATGGGTTTCTTGTCCCTGCAGGCAGGCGCTGCAGATGTGAAGCCACCGGGGCCACTGCTCCCCATGGTGTCGCCGGGCTGGGCCTCAGCCTGGATGCTCACGGTTGTAGTGATGGCGACTGGGGCCAGCTGAGGCAGCTGTGGCTCCTTGGGGAGATGGGGGTGCTACTCAGGGCTCCCTGGGGTCAGCTCTCCATTCCCACTACCAGCTGAACTCTACAGCATTTTAAATTATATTTTTGAAGGAGAACTGTCATCCCCAAGGGATTGATTTAATTTTGGAAAAAGAAAAAAGATTTGAAGCCATCCTTGCTGAATTAATAGGTGTCATAAAACCATCTTTCATCAAAAATACAGTTTAGCTCTAAAGTAACGAGAACTGTTTCCTTGTGTCACTTAAAAACTGACCATGCAGGCAATTCCAAAAATGAAATGCAATTAACTTGAAAAATGGCAGCATATTTTGAATATGTATATATCTTCCAAAAGAAACTGGCTAAAGGGGAAAATCATTTAAAATATTATAGTTTAAAAATAAAGCTTCCCTATTTTACAGAGCAAGTTGTTTATATAACCATATTTCAAAGGCACATTAAGTACATATTACTCAGATCCTTTTATTTCTATAAAATTTTTATTTACAAATGTACTAGACATAAAAATACATGTGATGCAGTAAAAGGAAATAATCAGGAGACCAGAAGAAACCAACTACATATAAACAGTTCCTCAAAAAGAAAAAAAATGATGGAAATGGAGCAGAGGAATACCACAAAAGAAGAGATAATGTCTTAGTATGAAATGTACTATAGCAGCGGTCCACAACCTTTTTGGCACCAGGGACTGGTTTCGTGGAAGACAATTTTTCCACAGACCAGCGGGAGGGAGGTTTCTGGATGATTCAAGAGCATTACGTTTATTGTGCACTTCATTTCTGTTATTATAACATTGTAATACATAATGAAATAATCATACAACTCACCATAATGCAGAATCAGTGGGAGCTTGTTTTCTTGCAACTAGATGGTCCCATCTGGGGGTGATGGGAGACAGTGACACCTGAGGTGTGTTACTTAGGTCCAGTCTACTCCGTGATCTCATTCTGGTTGCTGTCACTGCAGAAAACCCTGCTTCACAAATATAGGATGTTGGAAATGCAAGCAGGCTTTTCAGTGCTTTTGTGGCAATCTCAGGATATTCTGCCCGACTTTAATCCAGACGTATGGAGATTTGAAGTCGTCTCCAACATACTTTTAAGGCCACTGTCATTTGCCATCTCAGGCAGTTGATCCTCTTCTAGCATGGACAAAGTCGATTCACCTGGCTTATTCACAAATAAGTGAATCTACTTCCCAGTTCGGGGGTCTTTTGTGGTTGGGAAGTAATGCTCAAACTCCTCTGAAAGCTGAGATAGGTGATCATGCACCAGCTGGGAGCAAGAAGGCCCTGGCTCAGTCTATTTCAAAATCTCTGCTAATGTTTGAAACATGTCAAAAATCCCAGTGTTCACTCGTTGCCCCCATAATTCCAGTTTGGCTTAGAATGCAGCCACTTTATCTGCCGACTTGAACACAGTTGCTGTTCTCCCCTGAAGTCACAGACTGAGTTCGTTGAGCAGGTTGAATACGTCACACAAGTAAGCAAGTTTTGCGACCTATTCTGTATCACTGAAATGTGCTGCCAGTGGTGACTGTTTTTCTAAAACAAATCTCTGGAGCAGCTTTCGGAACTCAAAAACTCTGGCCAGTGATCTACCGTTAGAAAGCCATCTCACTTCTGTGTATAAGAGAAGACGTGTGTGCTCTGCATCCATCTCCTCACAGAGCTGCACGAACAGATGTGAGTTAAGAGCATGTGCTTTAATGTGGTTGATAATTTTAATCACATCCTGCAAAACGTTGTTAAGTTCAGTCGACATTTTTCGTCTAGCCAGCACTTCTCTATGGATGACACAGGACATAGACACACATTCAGAAGCGACCTCTTTGACCCGAGTAGTGAAACCAGAAAGCCGTCCAGTCATGGCAGCCACTCTGTCCGTGCATATACCAACAAAAAATGACCAATTCAGTTTTCCTGATATGTAATCATTCAAAGACTGAATAGTTCTGCAGCTGTGGTGTTGGTTGGCAACAAAAGTGCACATAACATATCCTCAAGCACATCCTCCTGAAAAATATATCGCACAAAAACAAGCATTGTTGCCTTGTTGTCAACATCGCTAGACTCGTCAACCTGGATTGCGTACCACGGTGACTCATTAATCCTCTCTAACAATTGTGCCTCAATATCCTCTGCTATTTCGTCAATTCATCTAGTTATGGTGCTAGCTGAAAGAGGAACACGTGCCACCTTTTGAACTGCAGCCTCTCCTGAAAGTTCACGACAAATGTCCTTAGCAGCAGGCAGGATCAACTCTTCACCAACAGTAAAGGGCTTCTTAGCTTTAGAAATGTGCTTAGCCACTAAGAATGATGCTCTCAGTGCAGACACATTTGATGAAGTGGTGGCCTTCATTAATTGCTTCTGTTCTTCATGTTCACGTTTTTTTCTTTTGAAAAACTCCGAAGTCTTGTCTTTTAATGCAGGGTGCTTGGTCTCCATGTGGCGAAGCAGTTTTGAAGGTTTCGTGGCTTCGTTGGATAGCCAGTCACCACATATTATACAAAGCAGGCTTGGAGAACGTGAATCACCTGTTGCAATGAACCCATAATTTAAGTAGGACTCTTGGTTTTTTCTTTTAAATGTAGCTTTCTTTTTGTTGGCAGTCTTAGAGTCTTCTGCTGTCTCATCATTGGGTCTTTCCCCCTTTTCAAATAAGCTCTCCAGCGACGTTTGATTTTTACTCATTTTGGCTAGGGTTAGCTTGTGGGCTTACCAAAACTGTGACTGAGACAAGTGTGCAGGGCAGGAAAGAGGCGCGTACAGAAGTGGTAAATAAAATAATGGGCAGGCCATGCGTGGACTAAATTAAGTGTCGGATTCTGACTTAAAGCCCACCACCAGATGCAGCTGTATAATTGAAGTACATCGACTCACTTGCCACTATAAAGCCTGCCACCAGATGCAGCTTAATTGTCACTTGCCACTCACCAATAGGGTTTTGATATGAGTCTGCAAGCAATTGATTTATTATGGTCTCTGTGCAGTCAAACCTCTCTGCTAATGATAATCTGTATTTGCAGCCAATCCCCAGCACTAGCATCACTGCCTCAGCTCCACCTCAGATCATCAGGCATTAGAGTCTCATAAGGAGCACGAACCTAGATCCCTCGCATGCACAGTTCACAGTAGTTCGTGCTCCTATGAGAATCTAATGCCACCACTGATCTGACAGGAGACTGAGCTCAGGCAGTAATGCAAGCAATGGGGAGCGGCTGTAAATACAGACGAAGCTTTGCTCGCTCACCCACCACTCACCTCCTGCTGTGTGGCCTGGTTCCTAACAGGCCACAGACTGCTTCCAGTCTGTGGCACAGCGGTTGGGGACCCCTGTACTATAGAATGAAACAAGCAAAACTAAACTATACGTTCAATTATAAAACATTTAATGCTTCTCTTTGAATTCTGAAAGGACACTACTGTCTTCATTAAAGTTTTTTTCCTCCCACTTCAACTAATTGCCTAAGGTGTGATAATCAAGATTACCCATGACCTCCATGCTGCTAAATTCAGTAGCCATTTTTCAGTCCTCAATTTACTCAACCTGTCAGCAGCATTTGAAAATTAATCATTTCCTCTTCCTTTAAACACTTCCAGGACACCATACTATCCTGCTTTTTCCCTTACTCCCTTGCTCTCCTAATTTTCCTTTGATGGGTCCTCCTCATCTCTGCAACCTCCGAACACTGGCTTTCCCAAGGACTCATTACTCAGTCATCTTTTGTCTCTCAACTCACTTCATTGGTACCTAAATCCAGTCTTGGGGCTTTAAATCCTGTCTATATTCTGTCAACTTGAAACTTCTATCTCCAAACTACACTTCTCCCCTAAGCTCCAGACTTATCTCATTTCTCCATTTAGATGTCTAACATGCATTTCAAATTTAACATGTCAAAAGCCAAACTCTTGATCTTCCTCCCCAAAACTTAGTCCTTCCAAGTCTTTCCCATCTCAGTAAATAACAAATCCATCAATTCCGTTATTCAAGCACTGGGTCACCTTTGAATCCTCTCTTGCTCCTTTACCCCATATTTATAGTGACAGAATATCCTACTCACTTTACTTCCAAAATACATCCAAAAGCTGTCCTCTTAGAGTTTTAGTTTAGGTATGCTTTATCAAAATCCAGTCAAGTCCCATTACTTTCCACTGCTATCAGCCTTGTCTAAACTACCATCATCTTTCACCTAAATATTTGCAATAGCCTTCTAACTAGTCTCCTTATTGCCACTGATGCTTTTAATATTGATATCAGATCAATCCTCTCAAGACTCTACAAAGGCTTTCCGTCTCACTCAAGAGTAAATAGTAAAGTCAGAACAATCATCTGCAAGTCTTTAATTGATACCTGAATTTGTCTCATACTACTCTCCCTCTGCCTCTCTCTATCCTAGTCAAAAGGAAACACAGTCACAGTGTTTTTTAATGTACCAAGTCAGATCCTACTAATGCCCTTAAGACTTGCCCTCCCATTTGCCCTGAAAGCTCTTCCCCAGATGCACGTGGCTGGTATCAACTTCATCTCCTTGAGGTCTTTAGTAAAACCTCTTCTAATCACTCTATTTTAAACTGCAGTCTACCACTTTCCCTGTTTTTTATCTGCTTTATTTTTCACATTGTACTTATCACCATCTAGCACATTACATATTTTTATTTTGTTGTCTGTCTCCTCCCATGATAATGTACATCCTCCTTCCCCCCCAATAAAGGCAGGAATTTTTTTTATTGAAGTACAGTTGACTTATATTAGTTTCAGATGTACAACACAGTCACTGCTTCAATAGTTTTATAGATTACACACTATACAAAGTTATTATAATATTTTTTATAATATTCCTTGGGCTGTACATTACATCTATGTGACTTGTTTTATAACTGGTAGTGTGTACCTCTTAATCCCCTTGATCTATTTCACCCATCCTCCCTCCAGCAATCACTAGTTTGTTCTCTGTATCTGTGAATATGTTTCTATTTTGGTATATTTGTTGATTTGTTTTGTTTTTTAGATTCCACATATTAAGTAAAAAAATACAGTATTTGTCTTTCTCTGTCAAAGCAGGAATTCTTGTCTGTTTTATTCACTATCATATCCCTAGCCCCTGAACCCTAGAATAACAATGGCAAAAAACAATATTTAATAGTAATATTTACTAAAAGAAAGAATGACTGAAAGAGGGAATGATTCTTATTCATATTCAGTCTCCATTGGCTTGCATTAATTTATTTTGTTTTTCCTTTCTATTAAGTATGTATTGAATATATGTTACCTTTGATTTGAAAAAGAGGTCTACAGCACAGGCTGTAGGGAAATTAAATAAGACTTACATTTCAAAAAAAGAAAATGATTTAAAATTTGTTAATTTTTTTGTCTTGGCTACTGAATTTCAGTCAATATCATTATATTGCAGACACTTTATAAAATATGGAAAGTCTGCAACCATATAGCTCCATTTATATCCCCTCCCCAGAACCTACTGTTAGAGTTGCCATATATATTACATTTATATACATTATAAACCAAAAAGACAGTGTAATAATTTTTTCTTTAATCAGTTTTATTTATTTTAAAGAAAATAACAGAAAGGATATTTTATTTTTACCCATACAGTTATCATTCCTAATGGTCTTCATTCATTCCTAATGATCCAACTTTCTTTCTCCAGTCTGTAATGTACTTCTGGTAGCAACAAATTGTCTTAATTTTCATTTATAATACTTAAAGAATATATTTGCTGAATGAAAAATTCTGGGTTGACAGGTTTTGCTCCAGCTCTATGGCTTCCCTGATTTCTAATGAGAAGTGTGCAGTTACTCAAATCATTCTTTACCTTATTTGTGTCTAGTTTTTCTCTGCTTGGTTTCAAGATTTTCTCTTTCCTTTGGTTTTCTGCAGTTTTACTATACTATGCCTTCTGTGGTACTCCTTGAATTTATTTTGTTTGCAGTTCGCTGAGTTCCTTCCATCTATAAATATAAGTTTTTCAACAAATTTGGGAAAGTTTCTACTATTATTTCCTCAAATATTTTTTCTGGCCCCTTCTCTTACACTTTTTTCAATTAAAAATTAATCAATAATCATATGAGAAAGAAGTGGAAAATTTTATTCAAGCCAAATTTGAGGATTATAACCCAGGAGACAGCCTCTTAGTGAGTTCTGAGAACTGCTCCCAAAAGGTAAAGGGGGGAAAGGTCAAGTATATATGAGATTTTGGTGAAGAGGGTACATGCAACTAAATGCACATCTCAGTAGAAGGCTGATGCTAGTCATGAGGAACAGACATTTAGTTAATGATTTTAGTGCTTTTCTAAGTATGGGAAAACGTATGAGTTTGGGTTCATAAAACCTCCTGAAAATATCAAACTATCTGAAGGCCAGTTCTGCCAGTTTTCCCAGAGCACAGAGTGTCTCACTCCTGGTCTCTGCCCTGAACTCCTTTCAGGGTGTATTAAAAGTCAGCAACTGCAGTGGCTAACGACTTGATTCTTGTAGAACTGGATGGTGGGCAACATTATTTTCCAATCCCTTCTTTTTCAGTTTGGGAGGCATTTCTTAACCAATTTGTCCCATGGCGCTAGGAATACTCAGTCCCATGTCAGGCGAGGATTTTGTTGACAGGCCACCCAATGTTCTGTTACTGGACTAGGTTCTGTTAACAGTAGCCAAAAGCCTGTGGACCTCCTGTCTCACTAGTCTGTTATGGTCCAGGAAATGGTTCCCTCTTGTTGTTTTTTCCCATATCTAGAGTTACACTATTACCATCACTGATCTCATATGACTATATATTTGGTCAATCATTTCAAGTCGCCTAATCATCATTAATTTTATCTGAGGCTCAGTAACACATTTGGTAATACAAGGAACAATAATCTTGTAAAATAGGCAGAATACAAGTAATATAACTAGTAGCATTAATAAGGTCCTAAGTATTTAAGCTAAGAACTTCTATTAGGTGTGGCCTAGTATCTCCAGTCTGTTCTGCACCAATAGCTGTCTTTAAGGGAAATGATATACTGGCATTGTATGTAAAGTTCACCAAACATGTCTGCATGTACAAGGCAAGTAGTGGGTCATCATGACTCCTTACAGAATTGATAAAGGATTGTTATCTTCTAAGGAGTTATATGGCTGGCAATAGAAGGAGAAAAACTGATCTTTATGGTTGAGCAGGTATTCCTGCATTGGGGAGGTCTGGTTAATGTATAATGCAGATGCACAATGCACACTAGAAGGGAGAAAGGAGTCCAAAGGGCAGAGAAAAACCTTATGTTTAAATTTTTCTTGTCTTGCCTTCAAATGTGAATTTTTATTTCATCACTTTGCATATTAGATTTCAAGACTGTCCCATAAATCTCTTCAGTTCTTCCCCCCCAATCTTTTCTATCTCTCTTCTAATGTTTCAATCTATATCTAAGTTCATTTATTTCTCATTCATGTCCATTCTGCTAATAAGTAAACAGTGGATTTCTTTTTACTTTAAATATATTTTTCAGTTCCAAATTTTCCATTTGATTTTTTTATGTTGTGGTTGATAATTCCCACCTGCTAATTCATTACAAGCAAATTTTTTTACACTGCTGGTTATAAAAAGTCCCTTAAAGTCTTCATGTGATAATTAAACAATTCTAGGTTATCTTGGAGGTGGCATGTGCCGATTTTCTCTTCCCTTGAGAATAAGTCAGATTTTCTTGGCTCTTCATAGGACGAGCAATTTGTGATGATATGCTGGACTTTTTGAATATTATCCTGTGGAGACTATATTCTGAAAAATCCGGATGTTTTTTGTTTTGGGGGGTCATTTTCTTGTTTAAATACAATTACAGATTGTCATGCCTTCTATGTGTGGTGACTCAGATCTCAATTCAGTTCCTGAAGTCTTATTTACAATCTACTATCCGTTTATCATGATCATACAAGGTTTCATGGGTCAGCCATAGATTTTAACTGTGTTTTTTTTAAATATAGAATTCAGACCCTTTTCCGACTGTCTCTTTTCTGGGGGCCCATTAATCACCCTGTAGTGCTGGTTGCCCTAGTGCTTGTTACCTTAATTTTTCTGGCTGGGAAGCTGGTACATCAAAATAGAAAAATGAGAAACTCAGCCCATGGTGACCACTTGTTCCATGTTTTGACTCCCCTCTAAAACATCCCTGCTTTTTATTCAGTCTCCAAGGCCCTCAGGTGGATTTTTTCAGCATGATGTCCAGAGTTTTTACATGGTTATTTGTGGGAATATCAGTTTCTTAGGAGCTTTCCCTTCCATACGAGTTTTGGAAAATCTCCAAAGTGGATTTTTAGTTCTGGAGGTTGTTTTATACATTTTCTCTTATCACTTAGGCTTTTATCCTAATATAATAAACTGTTAAAAAACCATGATGCTATCATTTTCTTGAATGAAAGACAGAACACAAAACTAAATACTGAAATATCTAGCAATGAAGACTAATTGCTTGACACATAGGTTATTTGATAATTAAGAAATCTCCAGTAATGATTATGAAATATCTAAACTCTGTTAAAATCTGTTTTGCAAGTTTATGTCAAAAGGCCACCTTATATATAAGACTTCATAATCTTGTAAACATTCAATAACTCCAACCAAATGGAGCTCCAAAATTAACTTAACTCAGAGTAAATTTTACTATACTACAGAAAGTTACAGTGAGAAAGTCTGTATTTTACAAATTTCTTCCAAACCTAATGAGTTATTTAACTGATTAGTGATATCTTTCCTCATTTGCCGTTTACCAAAGATAACCAAATACAAAATATTCACTGACAAGTTACACTGCTCAAAACCACATAAAGAAAATTATTTAGCACTCTCATGATCCACAGGTCAAAATCACTTGAGACAGGCTTCACAGTATAGATATTCTGAAGACATTATTTGGGGGAGAATTAATTTATTTTACTTATTTTAAAGCCCAGATGTTGACACACTATCTACATTAAGCTCAGAATCATAGACAATACTCTCTGACCAATACAACTTTTTTATGCTGTCTCTTTTCTCCAGAGATTTTGAGGCAAAAAATATAAACACTGTGTTATTATATAACAACTAATGATGTAAGCTTCATTTGTAGTTTAAACCAAATTTCAACTAATTAATATGTCCTACATACCTTAAAAATTCCACTGTAACCCACTATCTCTTCACTCACAGGAAGTGACCTTGCCTCCTACTTTACCAAGAAAATTGAGACTATAATGTGTGAACCACCTCAGCCTTTTTCCCAGTCATAACACAATCTGATCTTCATTTGCATCCTCTGCACCTTTCCTTCATTTTCTGAATTTCCAGAAATAACTTTTTAATGTCAAAATTTTTGCAGATGCCTGTCCTGATAGTAATTGTACTTCTAATATTTACAAGTTGAGAAAATACACATGCACCCATGGACTTACAGTCAACCTCCATTAACAATAAGGGGCCCAGCAGGCTATGCCTACAGACTGGGAACTTTCAAATCTTAATGAAATACATTTTCATGAAATGCCCAAAATTTAGAGGCATTTTCTTTTAAAAGTTCTGACTCTGATGTAGGTACTCTATTGTCTATGTTAGGATTCAAGGAATAGATTCTTTATCACTTGGGTACTTGTGTACAAACAAGGTGACACAGAGTTACTACTTATTTTCACTGTTGGTATAAAAGAATGTGATAAGAAAGAGCCATATGACAAATTACTAAGTTTGCAAAGTGGTTCAGAACAATGTTTGCTCCTTTCTGAATGGAGAATTATATAACTGCTTATGTTTAACCCTTTTTCCTTTTTGCTGCCAAGAAGCTCCCACCAATTCCGAAATTTCACTATAGCAATCATACTGGATTTATGATTTGCACATCTGTATTTTCTTGATTTTCTACCTTTATTTATATTTCATTGGTTTGTCACTCTACTTAACATCATTCTGTTAGTGCTTGAAGAAAGCAACTTCAAATATTAATATGGAACAAGGCAAAGAAGTATGAAAGGAAGGCAAGTTGCATATTAACCCAAATATCTGAATTACAGAAACATTTCCATGCAAAGCCAACACATGGCTGAACTAGGACTCAAACCCAATAAAAGGACCTATGAAAGAAAAAGTGGCTGTACAAGCACAAATTCATTTCTAGGGATAGTAAAACAAATAAAATGATATGGACAAAAGATGGTAGCAAATACTGTCACCTTGACATAAAAATGACAGCACTATTGTCAGTCAATATTATTATGGTTATTAAAATCATTGGGAACAGAAATATCTTTTAATAAGGGTAAATTCAAACTGTTACTTATATGTCCAATATAGAACATAAAAATTTAAACAGAAATATTAATGCAAAAATACAAAGGCAAAGAAGAAATATTTTTAATGTTTAGTACTCCTTTTCTATAACACAATCTTCACATTGATTATTTAAACAGTAAGTTTAAAAAAAAAAAACTCTTACATGAAAGACACGTGCTTCTTCAGAATTACAAATACCTTGACTTACACTGCAGAATTCTCTCTCAGCTCCAAACAGCTTGGGATATCACAATTCCTAATGTGACTTAAACAAAACTCACATATTTCCCCAGCCAGGTGTACTGCCCATTAAGAACTAATTCATATATGTGAATGTAATATCTTGCTTAAATAAATCTTTGTTTTTAAAGTCAAAAAACAGGAAGAATATGATAAATCACATTAAATAATTAGTTTTGCAAAATTAGGATAGGCACTACTGTCCCCACTTCCTTGCCTACTGCAAAGGACAAACAAGAATAGAAGCTAAAACAATAATTTCAGCTACATGTAATATTTTACATCATTTTCCTTCTAAATAATTAACTATTCTTTTCGAGTTATTTCTAACATTTCAATTGTTCGTAATATAATTTATATATTTCAAAATTTGAGATTTCAAATACCACATTAAGCAATATGGTTTTATAAAATTTATTATTTCAGAATTATGTCAAGAAAAGCCACAGCTTCAACATTAGAAAACATTCTAAAGAATAAAAAAAGTTCATGAAGGGAAAATACTTAAAAAGTGAAAAAGCACCTTTGAAACAAAATGAAACATATAATAATAACTCAGTTCCAAAATACAGAGATGACTTTTAAACCACGTTGAAGAAAGTCTATCACTATATATTATATTGTATCACATTTCACACCTAAAACTTTCCATAGAATTTATAATAAGATGGTTTTACTACCTTATATCCAGGTCCTAACTGATGAATTGCAAATATCTGTGCAGGGTTGAGGGCTTCACTGAACACATACACGGCACCAAGTTGACCACAGAATACCCTATTTGCATCAGCAGTTTCTGAAGATCCGAGAAAGCACTTGTCATAGCTCTATTTTTAAAAAGTCATAAAAAAATAAAATGTTTTATTTTGTAATGACAAAATATTTAAGGATACCTGCCTTCATTGTCAGGAATACCATAAAGCATAAAT
Source organism: Balaenoptera musculus (assembly GCF_009873245.2). NCBI lineage: Eukaryota > Metazoa > Chordata > Mammalia > Artiodactyla > Balaenopteridae > Balaenoptera > Balaenoptera musculus. The sequence continues at coordinate 11,413,378 of NC_045802.1, read as the reverse complement.
AACAATAATACCAGAAGAAAGCAACAATTAAGACTCCATGGAGTATTTAAATAATAAAAAACAACTAAAGATTTTTTAGGGAAAGTTAATCAGTCAAATGTTTCATATTTATGGGCAAGCAAACAAACAATAACCACCTACTCAATAATCACCTGACCAACTTTCCAAATTCTATAGTTAAAAGCAAAAGGGCTTATAACTATTTATTTACAAAGGTAAAACTAATTCTAAAACTGTAATTATTTGTAATTGTCCATAGATAGTCATCTGAATCAACATAATGACTATTCCAAATTTAACCATAAACACATTGGACTGAATTTTTAAAATTCTACCTAATTTCTCCGTTATGGATATATTTCTCTATTTCTCTACACTAAGTTAAGGACACAAAGAAAAATCACTTCCTTCTCTTACATGAGTAGGAATTATGCAGAATCAGATAAACAATAATCACTAAAATCTGCTGACTAAAGCAGATGGTACAGTGCTCTCCATCTGGGGAGTTCAGCACCTACGAAACCACACTTAACAAGACCCTTCCCACCTCTACTTCTTAAATCTCACCTAATATGTGGCCCCACCTATCCAGACCAGTGAAAGCAGTCACTGTTCAGTTCCGTCCTCCCATTCTCAGAGGTTATTCTACACCGGAATAATGATAAGCAAGACATTATATATGTATGGAATCCCTTTGGTGCCTCAATAAAATAACCAAAAAATTATGAATGAGGTAGAAAGAAAGACACTCCTCATACAATACCCAATCTTTAATTAAAAGTATAGGAAATTAAGAACTGACTGCATAATGTATGTGTGTATATGTGTTATTGTCCAGGCCTCTCCATTTCTTGGAATATTATTGCAAATAGTTGAAAAATCAGTCTTTTCTTCCTTTCTTTTTTTAAATATGACTATGGAGTCAACAAAATCACTCTGCAATAAAAAAGACTGTCCCCTTTGGAGGGCAAATATGAAGCAGAATTTCATGTGAATATTCTAATTCTGAAAAAAATCATTCTCATAAATATTTATTGACTGTGACCCAACTATGAGTTTCTAGGACAGAACAAGCAAACTGTTTCTGTAAAGGAACAGACAGTAAATATTTCAAACTCTGCAATCCCTAACTCGTTTCATCACAGATTCTTCTTTGATTTTTGTTTTATTTGAATCTTAAAAAAAAAAAAAAAACTTTAAAAAAATGTAAAAACCAAGATAAACTTTCTACTTCTGCCTCAAAGCTTTTGCACTCACGGCTTCCACTGAATGGGATATTTCCTCCAAATATTCACATGACTTTCTCCCTCCACTCTTCTCACTAAGACCATCTCTGGACCATCTGGCTTCTCCCTTCCCTACACCTACACTTTCTATATTTGTTCCCACTTAGTTTTTCTCCACAGTATTTATCACCATTTATCTAGTAAATAATAGTCACATGTTATACTTATTCATTCTGTTTAAGGTCTTGCTTTCCCATCAAAATGAGGTATAAGACACAACTTTTAATGCTTGAGATTCTGAAAAGAATAGAATACTGCATTTATATTTTTGACCTAACACTTAATAATTTGGCCAAGCAATTTTCCTTTTTTTGTGTGTCATTAATCATATCTTTTGGCAATTTAATTATACTAAATTAAACCAAGAGTTCACTTAATAGAAAAAAATTTCAAAGTAAAACTATTGTTTCTACCCAACTATTTTATTATTCAATTCATGTTATAAACAGTGATAGATCAAACACTCAAATACATTAAAATACAGATAAATAAAAACTTACATCATTTGTGTTAACATGCCAAGCCATATCACCATAGGACACCAGCTGTCCATTAACATAACACCGAATTTCACTGTTCCTCCATCGATTGTAAATGTGGACAATGCTGATCATGTACCACTTAAATGAAAAAAAATTTAGGATATCAATATGTAATGTTTAGTTATTACTGTTTAAAAGCAACCATAACATTTATCCCACACTACAAAAGATTGCTTGAAGGAATATTAATGATCATCCACTAGCATTTTTTCAAATTCCCTTTCCCATTTCTCATTTTACAGGTGAAAAAAATGACTCATAAAGAATAAATGTGTGATGGAGATGGAGTGAGAACCCTTTCAGCCCTGGACTGACACTCCTTCCACTATACCAAGATCCAAAAATTGTGGAAATACAATTATATTTATGCTCATTCATTTAATAACATTTGCATTGTGCCAGGCACTGCAAATACCCAGTTTTAACAGACAGACCATAGGTTCAAGCTCTTCTGGAATTTATGGAGCAGTGAAAGAGCCATACATTAGACAAGTAAACAAATACAGAATTAAAAATCATGATGATTACTGTGGGGAAATAAGAACAGTGTAAACTGAGAAAGAATAACCTAGGATTCTACTTTGGATTGCATGGTCAGGAGAAATCTGTCAAGGAAAAAAAATTTAACATTTACAATAAGATTTAGATAATTTCAATTCCACAATTTAGAATTATTAAATCCAGGAATAATTATATTTAACTTAATAATGTGTGACTATTAATTAAGAATCAAGGAATGAGTTTATACTCAGCTCTCATTTTATAGTTACCAGTGTCAACAAAAAGCATTTTAAAGTCTATTTTCATATGAGATGACTTAAGTTCTATATAATAATTTGTGGATATAATCCTTGGCCTCTTTGCAGTTAATAGCCTAATGCAGATAATATAGAAATATTATTTCTAAACTATAGAAAAATACAAATGATTTATAGATATTTAAACAATTATGCTTTCATCAGTTAAGAGAGATTTAGACTAGTTTTCCCCAAAAACATAAAAATATAAAGTACAAACTTTGTTCTTCAGATTAGTTAAAAGCACTATTCAATTTATTTCATACATATTTTGCATAATATAAAGCCATAAGAGTAATTCTTAACCACTAAAATATTAATCATTTCAAAGTATCTGAAAAACTTTGAACAAAATTCAACTTTATTCATTTTGATTTAGAAAATAAAAATAGTGCACTGAACAACTCACAGAAGACAGTAATACAAGCAACACTTTTCCTCAATTACATAAAAAAAAAAAGTCAGGTCAAACCATTTAACCCCTAAAACACATCTGTTTTAAAGCTGTTTTATTCTAGATCATCCTTAATTTATTGCAAACTGAGGCTTTCACCTGACCTGAAAGCAACATATATGTTGGCCCTGATTAAAATTAGAAAATCTTCAAAGTTGGTCATTTAGTGACTCATGTTTCTAAGTATTATAAAATTATCAAGAAACTGAGCTTAAAATAAATTTAAGAAAAATCTTATAGAAGTTTACATGTATAAGAATTAAAATTTACCTCTATAACACTCATTGAGTTTAAAAAATTTCAACCAGAATGCTATCTGGGTAAAACAGGAGATACAACCTTTATATTTTGGAATAAAATTTTTAGAAATTTTAAATTTCTAAATACAATAGACATAAATAAATGTCTATTAATAGAAAGGGATTTTCTGTTGCCCAAAGACAATTTTAAGATAGTAATATATGAAAAGTATGAAAAACTGTTCCTAATACATATCTGACACCCATAAGTAAGACACCACGGACTACATTTCTATTTATTTTTTTATCTACTATTTCTTCATTATGAGATTTCTTCTGATAAAATTGATATTATTTACTCCTCAAAGTCATTCATTCAAAGAATTTACTGTGGGTCTACTTCATGGCAAGTGTCCCCAAGATCATAGGCACATGAAGAAATGTAACATATACAGCCTAAAGGAGGTTTCATTAGAGAAACAAACATGAAAACAACTATAAAACAATGGATAATATCTAAATTACACATATGGGAGCAAAAGAAGTAATGACTAACTGAGGGTAGGTAGAAAGGAAAGACAGAGAAGGACGGCTAACAGAGAAGAGTTCACTAAAAGAGTAAAATAAAGCTTAAGACTAAACTTGAAGGATGAATAGAACAGTTGAGTAAACAAGGGGGAAAGAAACATTCCAGGCAGAAGAAACTTAATATGGTACATGGAGCACAGTGGTTTGACAAAACTTTTCTCAGTGTTCAGGTGTGGCAGGCAAAATAGACAAAGACCAGATCGTAAAGAGATCCATAGTTCACCTTTTGTAATCAGCCTTTACTTTTTGCATAATGTGGTATAACTAAAGAATTTTGGGCAGGAAAGTGAAATGATCATCTCCATAGTTTAGGAACATAACTGGAAGCAGTAAGGAAGTGGTGCAGTTAGGCAAGTGTGGATAAAGATAAATGAAAACCACAGCAAAAGTCCAGGTAAGAAAACCATAGGAGCCTACACTAAGACAAAGGCATTGGTAATTTTAAAAAGCGGGGACAGGAACTAATTAACAGAACTGACTGGAACTGCTAATATAGAAAAGGGGAGTCTAAGATGGTTTCCAATTTTTCACTTCAATGGGTAGTGGTACCATCAACTTAAGATAACTAATATAGTTATCCAGTTATTAGCCAGATAATTAAGTTTGGAGTTATAAACAGAGTTTGCTTTTGGTCATAACACTAACATAAAAGATTAAATGGGTGAATAAATGAATACACAACTTAATGAATGAATTGATCTCAGAATGAACAGTACTTATTTATAGGAAAATTAACCTTTCTATTCTCTTGCCTTAGTAAATCAAGATATACTCTACAGATAACAGACAAGTGACTTTTTAAATCAAAAGAGCCCAAGTTTTGACTTGATATTTTTTGACTAAAGGAAACAGGAGTAAACTTGGAGACTATATATGCATATTGATACTATACATGTATGCTGAGGTCTACATTTAGTTTGAAACTCAAAAATAGATCTATAAAAGAAATACAACAACAGGAACAAGAAAAAAGGATGTATATTAAGAATTCATCAGAAAAATGTAATATGATATTTATACAAATATCAATTGTATCTAACATGTATTGAGTAAATTTACTACATAGTAGGTAATGTGCTAATTGTTTACATTCATTTTCACAAGGTCAAACATCTGGTTAAGTGGTACCACTAGGAAAGCACTTTTTGATAGTCTAGCTAAACCCCTTATTAGGAAGGATAACAACTTAGCTAGGGTATCCCCTGAAAAAACTAAAGAAAGGGGAAAAAAATAAAAATGGGGTTATCTCGAATAATGAAACAGTAAAATCAAATACTAATGATTTTCAAGGTTTATAAAAATCTTTACAGAAGGCCTTTCAAAACCCACATCACTCCCTGGTCCTGCTCCTAACAAGACATATATAGAGAGAGAGACCTATTACAACTGGGAATGCATTTCTCAAAGGGGAAAAATGTAAAGACAGAGAGAGAAAGAGAGAGAGAGGGAGAGAACAAATGGTTTAAATTGCTTTTTATTAGTTAATGGCAATTTTATTTGATCCTTAACTTGATGCTAAGTTTTCTTATTTATACTCTTTAAACCACTGTTTCTTAAATTTGTCCGATGAGAAAAATCACCTAGAGCATTTGTTAAAAACTCATATTCCTGACATGAAAATGATAATTCCACGAATCTGTATTTCTAATAAGCTCCCACTAAAATTCTAAATAATTTGGCACATTTGGCAAACTCTGTTTGGGTAGCATCCCAAATCTAATAAATCAGAATTTCTAGAGGAGAGGCAATGAGATTTATATGAAAAAAGTGGGATTTGTATCAAGAAAAAAATAACTCCCATCCTAATGTATAAATTTATTTAGAATCATTGCTTTTAAGCTATTTTCTAAGTATATATTAATGAATTATTGTTAAATTGACATTCTTTAATAGAAATAATTATTAAACTATCCCTTACATAAGAGGAAGATTTTTATTAGACTCATGTAAAAATAAAAATATATATTTGAAAACCCCATCCAAAATAATATTTTCTTTAGTATGTGGCACACTACACATGGGATCATAAGCAAACAAGAAAACAAACAAAAAAGAAAGAAAAAGAAATGAAGCATTCCTGCCACCTTATATGGGCTCATCAAATCTGTTAGGGTCGTTCCTGTGGATAAGGGGTAGAGTATGCCCTGAAGAAGGTGAACAAAATCACTGCTCTATATCCAAGAAAGACCCTTGAACCTGGAAGGGGGACCAGGCCTTAAACATGTGGGAAGGAGAACTATACTTCTTTTTTTTTTATACAGCAGGTTCTTATTAGTTATCCATCTTATACATATTAGTGTATATATGGAGAACTATACTTCTGTCCCTTGTTTTTTTAGACTCTGGACTTTCAAATGTTTGGTTACTGTGACACGAAGATGGAGTCCGGTAAACAAAAGAAAGAATCTCTCTAGTAAATCCCAGCTGACAATGAGTGAATTATATCTATATAGCTAATGATACAGTTGCATGTTTCTCTGCATTTTCTCTTGTTATTCTTTACCTTTAAACAGACTTCTAAAAGTACGTTTCAACTTGGTCTCTGAATATCCATATTCTAGCGGATATTAAGCAAAGGTATATTTCATGGGTCTAAACATTAACAGGAGAGCAACATCCCTCTCCTTGAAGCCAGCATTACTGAAGAAGCTGAATTTAGTGAAACCTTCAATCTCAGGAAACAAGATTTAGGGCTGCTAGGATCAGCTAAATCTCCCTTAAGAAAAGTCTCTCTGTATTACCAAACCTGGAGGTTTAACATTAGACTTAGCAAGGGAGTTCATCATCTATAAATCCATAGAGGACAGCATACACACACATACACTAACCAGTTACTCTGAAGTTTGAATCTCTAGTCTAATTCTGTCTAGTATAGGGATGTAAAACTTACATCCCTATAGAGTAGAAGGAGTATTACATGTACCAAATAAAGACTAAAACATTCTGTCTAGTCTACGTTCTGTTACCTAAACCGAATAAGGTTAGAGGAAGAAGGAGGAAGAAGAATAAGAAAAGAGAGAGGAGGGAGAGGAGAAGAAGGGGAAAGAAAAGGGAGATGAAAAGGATGAGCAAAAGAGAAGGAGGAGGAGGTAAAGGAGGGAGGAGAGAGAGACGGAGGAGGAGGATAAAGAAGGAAAGCGAGAGAAGAAGGTAGAATTATAATTAGAGTAACATAATTCCTCAGATATACAATTAAAGTCACAAAGTTCATATAAAAGTTTGCCTTGGAATAATCTTTGAATAATCTTTGAATAATCTTTGAATTAATCTTTGAATTAATTGTTGAAATACTTTAATATTTTAAATACTTTAAATACTTCAATATTGTTTTCACAGATGTGCAGAAAATTTAAAAGATACTGCATAATTTCTGTATATTATATAGTAAATTTACATATTATACACAAATTATATATAACAATATATTATAAATAAATTATATATAATATATACTAAAATTTTAGGATCAGAATGAAGATCTAAGAATGTGGCAGTTCCTGGCATTCAAAGTAACTGTGTTTTCCATTAAACCTGTGCAAAACACTTTTTCAAAAAGCATAAAATCTCTCTTAATGGTCATGGATATTACTCTATTCTCTACAATTCCAAAAATTAACTTAGCTTTGCAATATGCATTATTATGCTGGGACAACAACAAAAAAGGCTAGTAAGCTTTAGATTTTAAATGTGTATAACATAGCAACAACCTAAATTACTTGGTCTTTATTGCCATGACTACTTTTCTTCTTACTGCCACATGGAAAAGGTTCTTGGGATACTTACCTACAAAGAAGCACTGACCACAACAAGGCATGCCCTCTTTCTCACTGTATCAATAGTAATACCTCATTTATTTCATACTACGGGGAAATAAACTGCTCAATATAAATTAGCTGTCCAAATAAATGTAACTTACTCCTTTAGGAAACAAAAGGGTTTTTGGTTGTTAAAGTCATATTTTACTTATTTATCTAACACATATCACTGACAGTCTACCAAGTTCAATGCTCTGTGTTAGGTGTATGAGGAAATACAAAATTGAATCTAACACATAGCTTAGTCTCAACAGTTACTAAATAATGCACATATAAATGAATAATAAAGGTTTAAAAGAAATAACGGCCATAAGAAATACTGAAATAATATGCTGAAAGAGAGACTGTATCTGGGGAGCAAAGCAAGACAAATCAGGGACAGATTCCACAGAAATCTTATGTGAAATGGAACATAACACAATGGGGTGGGATTTAAGACCTAGAGCTGAGAGTAAGGGGACAAGTAAATGTATTTTAGGCCAGAGACCGAACATTTGAAAAGGAAAAGATAAAAAAGTGAAGCATGTATATCAGCTCAGTTTTGCCAAAATAAAAGGTTTAAGTAAAAAGCTGAAAATAAAATCCAAATCATGAAAGACTAGGTTAAAATTTTTAATTTATTCTATAGTTAGTAAGAAGTAAATGATTGGTTTGAACAGTGAAATAATATGATCAGGAATATAAATCAGGAGGAGGAAGAGGAGGAGACAGAGGATCCAAGATAAAAAGAGAACAATATGAAGAATTTAAGCAACACGTAAAGAATTTTATAAAGGTGAAAGCTATAATTCAGCGATACTAAGTATAGGACTTGGAAATTTAACTGACTGATATAAAGATCAAAGAGGGGCTGAAGCTGACTCAAGTCCCCACTACTATGAAGACAGTAGCCTCTTAATCAAAACAGAGGACTTAAGAACATGAATGATATGGGACTGGGATGGCAAATTCAATGTTACACATTCTGAGGCTGAGGGGCCAGAAAGACATTCACTTGGCCATATCTCATAGGGAGATGAGAATATAAGAATAAAGCTCTGGAAATAAGAATAAGAGAGGAAAGCTATCATAAAACTGAATAAAAATTCCCGAAAAAATATAAGCTCCACAAAAGCAAGGATGCTGTCTGTTTTGTTCACTGTCGTATCTCCTGTGCCTACAACAGTGTCTGGCACTCAGTAAATACACATTGAATGTTCACTGAAAGAATGCCATACAACAGATCACAGCAAGAGAGAGAATGAGAGAGTGAGTGAGAGAAACAGTCACTGCAAGAGGTCAGGAGCCTGATCTTTTTATGTCAAAAGTTAGATATAAAAGTAGAAAGAAAATGCAGACAAGGATAAGAGAAAAGCAGTAGGAGTCACGAGAAAACCAATAAAAGTGAATATTACAGAAGTCATAATAGGTGAGTTTTAAGAGAGTGGGAATGGTGAATTGTGTCATTCTCAATAGATAATTTACTTACACCTACCTTGCGTGGCTGAAAATCATACTTCACACAGTGCTGAAAACCTTTTCCTTTGGACTTCAGTGATGTGACTATCAGGCAATTGCCAACGAAATGAGCAGAGTAACCAACTCCTTTGCTAGTACGAAAACTGCAAAGAAAACTGAGAATAGTATAATATCCTCTGCGACAGAGAACAATATATCTAAAGATTAGTATTATACAAATAATATAAAACATAATTATAAAAATAAAACTTACATCCCTATAGAGTAGAAGGAGTATTACATGTACCAAATAAAGACTAAAACATGAAAGGTTTAGAACAACTAAAAGAAGGCATTTAAATTGGGAAAATAGAAGACTATAGAACCTTTTAATATTTCAATTTAAAATATCACAAATACATAAAAACAAATTAATTGCCAACAAAATCCTACCAAGTAGATTTCATATACCTTCAATGACCACGTGGAATTAACAAATACAGAAATCATGTACACAGTTAACGTTTTCAAAATCAACTTGCTCTTTAATTCTACTATATCTTTGAAAATTGCTTACAACTTTACCAAAAAAAAAAAAAAGTCACAGCCAATTTTGATAAACAACGTAGGTAATCAAGCAAAGGAATACCTTTTCAGTCAAAAAAAGAAAAATGATGTGACTATGAAATATAGTTATTTTCTTCTAGAGGAGCACTCCTCCAGCTGTGAATTCAATCACAATATAAAAAAAAAAAAAACGAAAACCTGTAAATGCTTTGACAAATGACAGTATTATTGAAATAAAAATATGATCTCCCAAAATGACCTTTCTTTTTTTTTTTTTTAAATGTACACAACATATGATCTTATGTAAATGGTATCATATCTTGTATGGCACAGTGAGCATTTAGAGATGACTTTTTTTTTTTGGCTGCACTGGGTCTTTGTTGCTGCGCACGGGCTTTCTCTAGTTGAGGGGAGCGGGAGCTACTCTTCCTTGCGGTGCGCGGGCTTCTCATTGCGGTGGCTTCTCTTGTTGCGGAGCACGGGCTCTAGGCGCCTGGGCTTCAGCAGTTGTGGCTTGTGGGCTCTAGAGCACAGGCTCAGTAGTTGTGGCACACAGGCTTAGTTGCTCTGCAGCATATGGGATCTTTCCGGACCAGAGATGGAGCCCATGTCCCCTGCATTGGCAGGCGGATTCTTAACCACTGCGCCACCAGAGAAGCCCCCAAAATGACCTTTCTGAAGTTCATCCCCATTTATGTTTGGAAGTTCAGATGCCTGTTAAAACCCTCTCTCATTACTATCCATATATAATCTTTTGTAATAGAGTTTACAAGTTATTAATAGCTCACATTTTTCTACATTCACATTTCTGAACAGTCATTGTACAAAAAGCACTTTAAATATTATGCTATCATTAAATCCTATGTGATAGGTACCATTATTATCCTCATTTTACAGTTGAAGACACCAAAGCACAGGATAAACAGTAAATGGTAAAGGCAGAACTTAAACTCAGGCAATCTTATTTCAGAGCACTGCAAGTATTAAATGAGGTAATACATGTAAGCACTTATAATGCCTAGTACATAGTAATATAATAAACGAAACTTTGATGTTCTTATTACTTGGCATTATTGGTAAACTAAAATTATCAAGTTCTGAGTCCTTACAGGTCAACCCATTGTTGGGTTGATGAACCCATTCTGTTAGTTATCTACCAAATAATTAATCTTATCTAATTATAACTTCTCACATGGTTACCAAAATCAATATTTTTAAAGCATAACTTAATTACGCTCACAGACCCATGTAAGTCAAAAAGCAAAGTGAATGAAATTTGGTAGGAGTTTGTTGTTGTTGTTTTGTTTTTTTTTTTTCCACTGAGAACACACAATTGATTTATGCAGACTGGAGATAGGAGGTCTGTAACCCTTGACTTTTAAAATGTAATTGAGGAAAAAAAATAGTGAGGCAGCTTGCCCAGAATCAACAGCAAAAAATGAATAAAATAAACTGACATAACTGTATCTTTGTAGTTTTAACATATATTTATTTATTTACTTATTCTATTTAGTATGTTGCCTTGACACTTGACACTGTTACATATTTACAAGATTGAAATGCTTAAGACAAAAGTACTAAAATTAAATATATTACTTACCAATAAAGATAAGGTTTATCCTTATCAACATTAATGTTATTTAATGGATCCATACGAAACCAAGTGTTTAGGGTGAAGCCATTCTGATAAGGCCACTTTGCAATAGGAGGCAATGCAATTGCCTACAAGGTAATGGAAAAAGATACGAAAGTATCAGTTAAAGAAAATGTAATAGTAACTAAGGTCGAGTATGGCTTCCACAGATTAAAAAACAATGAAGGTATAAATATCAAAGAATCATGGACAAATATAAAAATAGAAACTATTATCATATTAAAATAATCTATTAATATTGTTTGTTGACTCTAGAAGCATTATTTTCAAATATTCAATGAATCAAGTTTCATATCTAAGTTACATAGTAGGGTTCAGACTGTACTCCAAGAAGTCCTCCTCCAGGTTCACCAATATACAGTCCCTTATACATATGCTCCAGAATTTACAGTTTTCTATAGTTTATGTTAGGTTTTCAGTAATATTTCACTTGATTAAAGAAAGCTGAATTTTCAAATCCAAAAGCAATAGAGAAGTTAATGGAATAAATACTGAAGAAATACAAGTAATAAGAAATAATATTAATACTAAAGCAAGAGATTTATCATTCAGAAACTGAACCATTGAAATTTATGACCAAAAACGATTCAAATCCACTCACAAGTAGGAAAGGAATAATATAGCATTCAGTGGGTAATAATAATAAAAAAAATCTAGACATTGTAAGGAAAAAATGAGAAAGTGGTATACTACTTGACTTGAAGTCAAAAAACATCTGAGTGGATTTACTTATCTTTCTATGAGATATCTAAATTCCTTCACATAAAAGATAAGTACCCTTTATGATTTTTTTAATATTTATTTATTTTACTTATTTTATTTATTTTATTTTTGGCTGTGTTGGGTCTTTATTGCTGCATGCGGGCTTTCTCTAGCTGCGGCAAGTGGGGGCTACTCTTCGTTGTGGTGCGCGGGCTTCTCATTGCGGTGACTTCTCGTGTTGCAGAGCACAGGCTCTAGGTGCGCGGGCTTCAGTAGTTGTGGCGCACGGGCTTAGTTGTTCCGCGGCATGTGGGATCTTCCCGGACCAGGGCTCGAACCCATGTCCCCTGCGTTGGCTGGCAGATTCTTAACCACCGCGCCACGAGGGAAGTCCCCCTTTATGATTTTATAACTGATCTGTTCCTCCAAACAGATCCTTCTTATTGCTGGTAATGACCTTACTCAAATATAACATATAGCTTCCATATAAAAATCCTCTGCATATAAAATAAAGTTTAAATTTCTTCAGGTTATACAAGGCTCTTCACACACACTGTGGCTCCAACAAACCCTTTCAATCTTATTCTCTTCTTGTACCTTACCCCACTTTCCAAAGTATATCTAAACACAGCAGCTGTTCCACCTGTTCTGTTACAGCTCCCTTTTTTGTACATGATGCTACTTCTGTGCAGAACACTTCCTCCACCAAGATCCCAATTACCCTCAATACCAGGCTAATATCTCCTTCTCCTGTGAAGCTTTCCTGGACTTACCCCAGCCTAGTTTCTCTTTTCATTGTTTTCCCATAGCACTTAGTACCTAAGTCTACAATAGCTTATTCTAACAAGCTGCTTTTGTGTCTACCAATGAGTTCCCAAAGAGTAAGAAATATAGTTTATACTCCCAGCATTGAGACTTAAGAAATAGAAAATAATCAATATGTGATCAATGAAAAATCTCAAAGTGGCAAAGCGCCTGCTGCAAAAATAAAAACAAAACAAAAACACACACACAAAAACACATAAACACACATACCATTTCAAATGAAGACTCAAACCCTAACAATGAATAAAAATTTTCCTATACAATGTCCTTTCAGATTTTAATATTTAAGCAATTAGTCCAGGCACTTTAATTGTCAATACAGCCTTTTTTCGACTTTTTAAAAAGGGAAATATTTTACTTTGTTTTTTTGTTTGCTAGCAATATGCAATTCTTGCCAAGTTTACTGCTGGTTAATACCTCCATAAGTTTCACTAAACCAGACTTCACTTACTATAGCTGCTTCAGAGTACCAAGGTAAGCAGGAGAAATATTTATTGAGGACATTGAATAGTAAAGTGATTCTACAGAATTATAATAATAGCTTAACAAATATATTAATTTGCTCATAATGCCTGTGGAACAGGCAATCTGCTCCACGATTGGAACAGAGTCAGATTCATGGTTTCCAACCTCTGGCCACAACCAGCATACCCAAGTGCCCTTCCATACCAGCCACAGCAGTCCATGACAGCACTATCATAGTGGCGTTAATAAGCACGCAGGAGTGCAGCCCATTCCTTCTCTTTTCCCCCATTACTCCACATGCCCAAGAGATCTCTTACTTCCAACCAGTGGCCCTAGCACTTTCTATATCATCAGTCTCATCATCCGGTCTACTGAGCCCTACATTGGAACTTATACGCTGCATTAAACTAAGAGATACAGGAAAGAATTTGACTCAAGCTGTTCTTCAGGTTTTCCAGAACTACTCTTCCAACACAGTAGGACTGAGAGAGTCCTAAATCACATTCAGCTGCAAACACTAGTGAACCAAAATACAACAGAAAAAAGAAAAAATCTCACAAAAGATGAAGCTAATAAGCTTGAGTGATAATGAAATAATAATAGTCTTTGGTCTTGCTACAACTGGTATTAAACACCTGAGAGGCTCTAGGACTGCATTTTTCTCAGTTTCATTGTGGACTTCTAAAAATTCCATAGATAAATAAGGATCTTTATTACGGCCAATCTCTTCAATAAGATAGTTACCTCTACTCAAGGACATTCTCTTAAAATTATTTTTTTATTACATATGTATTTTAAATTTATTATTTTTTTTACTGAAGTATAGTCTTCAATATGTAACAGCTAGATAAAATGTTTTAGGGACCTGAACTCTCCCATTTCTAGAGGGTATGCCTCAACTTCCTGTTCCTACCTACCTACCAACCAGCTCCTTCTTACAGTGCACATTGTATCCCTAGCCTTTTTTAACTCTTTAGCTGATGCATACACTCTCCCTTAAGGCACAAAAGCTAACTTTGTAGAGTACTGCCTGATGTGGAATCCAGGCCCATTTACTCCCCAACCATTTCTGCCTGATCACCCATTTTCTAGGCTCTTTATATTTCCTTCTAATCCCACGGCAATAATGGCATGACCTTTGGACTATCTCTGTGATTTTGGATTTAAGCTGCCTTCACGTTTCCTCTGTATTTCCTTCTAAAATATTTTGGTATCCACAACTGGGTATCCCTCATTGTGTCCAATGAGTCCATAGGACTCTGAAATCTATATCCCTCACTGTCTCCTGGACTAGCTGACTCCAAAATTTATATTCTTATCTGTTGCAATTTGCAAAAAAAATGATTTTGATGTTCAGATAGGATGCTTTCAGTTAACTATTTCAGTGAATAGAAAAGTGTACTATTTCTTAAATTAAGCAAATTCAAGAAATAGATCATAATCACGAAAAGCAAATCTAGATAGTATATTCATAAAGGTCACAGAGCACATAAAATGCCATCTTACATTTGTCATTCAGCTTTACACGAATCACTGTAGAATTCAACTAACTCTCTGTAAGTATTACCAAATTGCTCATATGGAGGCAGCAGGCTCATAGAAAGGCATCTCCACAATATAAAATACAATTCAGAAGGCCTAGCATATATGGTTATTTTGGAGGGAAGGTAAGTTGTATCATGATTTTAATCATCCAAAGGCACTGCTATGAGCAGTGGTCCAAACAGTATGTACCCTCTTGTTACTAAGATGCCACTGGTTCATGCTCATCCGGAAGCAAGATTATCAAAAACACTGTAATGGTAAGGGTTTTAAAATCAGCTCCTATCTGAATTTTTCAGCAGTTCAACAGCAGAAGTAACATGTCTGAAAATTAGCCAATCCGTTGTTAAATGAAACACTGGATTTAAGGTCAGGCAAATTTTGGCTCAGGTTGTGACTCTACTTTAAGACTCTGAACAATGTTATACTGTAGAGGCTTACTTAGTTTTCTCAACTGATGTAACAACAATAATATCATTTATCTTATATAGCTTGTATGACTCAAATGAAATAATAGTTATAAAAGTACTAGTTCCTTCCCTGTTTCCTCCTCTACAAAGAACATACTTTTGATCCAAACTACCCTTTATGGAAACGAGTGATGCAGGAAAAACCAGGAAAGGCGGAAGAGATAGTATAAGTCTACCAATATCCCCTGAGTAAAAACAATTCAAACATACACTACTAATAACATATAAATAAAATTATCTCTGTGTATGTGTATGTGTGTGTAAAATGCATTGCATACCAATAGGTAATTGGTGACCAAATGGCTAAAAACAGGATTAACTGCCATCTTACTGAGGCAATTCAGGCAATTTATTAAAACAGTTATTAATTCCATTTTAATTAAACTTTGTTAATTCTATATATAAAACAGCAACTTGCTTATGCTTCATTCAGAACACTTTGCTCTTCTTCCCCTATACCTTAGACTGAAATCTCTCAGATGTCAGGTCAACAACAGCTCTGTAAAATGTATTAGAAATACATATGTGTATAAGTAGAACTATTACATCTAAAAGAACCCTCATCCCCTTAGGGACAGTGACAGTGTTTTCTCTGCTAAGTACCACAATATACATACATATTATATATGCTCTACACTAACACACTGATATGTAAAATGATTTGCTTCCATCTTGAAAGTGTTTTGTTTTTTTTAACTTTGCTATTTTTGTTTCACAATTGGTGGAAA
Source organism: Balaenoptera musculus (assembly GCF_009873245.2). Taxonomy (NCBI): domain Eukaryota; kingdom Metazoa; phylum Chordata; class Mammalia; order Artiodactyla; family Balaenopteridae; genus Balaenoptera; species Balaenoptera musculus. Next base: position 11,397,267 of record NC_045802.1, on the reverse strand, counting down.
CTGTAACTTAAAAGATTAGTAACAAAATAGTCAGGAAAAAATATAAAATTAGGATAATGGTTGATGAAATGGGAGACTGAAAGGACATTTAAGTACTTGTAATAACCAAAGACCAATAAATATTTACATTATGTTTTACAACTTATATAGTGCTTAAATAGTATATTACTTCATTACAGGCTCACAATAACCCTATTCCATTATAAAATGCTAATATTTTACATGAAAGTAAGCTAAGAAACACTAAGGACTAGTCCTCTACAGTAATGAACTAGAGGATTCAGAAATCAAAACCGGTTCTTCTAGCCAAAAATTACACATATGCTCTACAATGCTACCATGTATATTAAAATGATGAAATCAAGCTTACTGAGAAAGCTAGTTCTTTGAAAAGAACAACAAAATGGATAAACTTCCAGCTAGACTGACTGGAAAAAATATAGTAACAAGAATGAAAGAGGAGGCATCACTACATATCCTATAGACATTAAAAGGATAATAGGGGATATGATTAACAACTTTATGCCAATATATTCAACAACTTAGATTAACTGGACAATTACTTGAAAGACCCACACTACCAATGCTTACTCAAAACAAATAGAAAATTTCCCTATGTCTACTACAGAAATTAAGTTTGTAGTTTAAAACCTTCCCACAAACAAAACTCCAGACCCAGATGGCTTCAATAGTGAATTCTAGCATACATTCAAGAATAAGTATTATCAATTCTACACAAACTCTTCAATAGGGAGAAACAAACACTTCCCAACTCATTTTATGAGGAATTACCCTAACATCAAAACTGGAGAAAGATATCACAGGAAAAGAAAAATAGATTGTCAAATCACTCATAGAAATAACTGCAAAGTTTCTTAGCAATATGTTAGCAAATCAGATCCAGTGTTGTATGAAAAGGTTATTACACTGCGATCAAGTAGTTGTTATCCCAGGAATGCAAAGGTGATTTAACACTGAAATATCAGTCACTGTAATTCATCACATTAATAAAGATTAAGAAAAACTATATGATCATTTCAAGAAAATCAGAAAAAGCATTTGATAAAATTCAACACTGATATTAACTTACTGATGATGAAAAAAACCCCCCAGTAAATAGGAATAGAAAGGAATTTCCTCAGTCTGATAAAGGATATATCTTAAAACCTAACGCTAATAGTATACTTAATGGTGAAATACTTAATGCTTTCCCCAAGACTGAGAATAAGTCAAGACTGTTACGATTACTAATTGAAGGTCCTAGCCAGTGCAATAAGGTACAAAATGAAATAAAAAGGCATCTACTAAAAAAAACTGCTAGGACAAGTAAGTGAGTTTAGCAAGGTCTCAGGATATAAGGTCAATACACCAAAAAATATGCGTTTTTATATACTAGCATAAAGCAATATGGAATATTTGTGTATGAATTTAACAAAAGATGTTTAAGACTGGCATGCTGAAAACTGCAAAACACTGAAACATCAAAGAAAATGAAATAAAGGGAGAGATATATTGTGTCCCATGAATTGGAGTACTCAGAACTAGATCCACACAAACACGGCCAGATAGTTTTCAAGAAAGGTGCCAACACAATCCAATGTGAAAGGAACTGTCTCTTAAACAAATGGCTTTGAAATAATTTGATAGTCATATGTTAAACAAACAAAACTTAACCTCTAACCTTCCCTCACATCATATTTTAAAAATTTATACAAAAGGGATCACAGACCTAAACATAAGAGGTAAAACAACACAACTTTCAGTAGAATGCATAAGAGAAAAAAATCCTGTGACCTTGGTTTATACCAATTTCTTAGATTACAAAAGCATATGTCATAAAAGAAAGAAAATTTTAATTGAACTCCATCAAAATGAAAATCTTTTGTACTTCAAGAAATATTGTTAAGAAAATAAAAAGACAAGCATCAGACTGGGAGAAAATGTTTGACAAACACATTTCCAAATTAACTTACACCCCAAATATATAATGAACTCTTAAGATAACAAGACAAATAATCACATTTTTTTAAGTGAACAGAAGATTTGAACACAAACACCACAAAAGAAGATTTAAGAATGGCTAATAAACACATGAAAAATGTTCAACATCAGTCATAAGGGCAATACAAAATTAAATCTACAATGAGGTGCCATTACATAACCATTTATATGCTTCAAATTAAAAAGACACAATGCCCAGGGTACAGATCAACTGGGATTTTCATACACTGCTGATGGGGATGCAAAATTTTCCACTACAGAAAAAGCAATCTGCATGTTTATCATGAAATGAAATACACACTTAACATAAAAAGTAGCAATCTCACTCTTTCGTATTTACTCAAGAGATAAAAATACATACCTGCAGAAGACCTTTATTCAAGACCTAGCAGTTTTATTTGCAATAAGCAAAAACTGAAAACCCAAAAGTCCATCAACTAGTGAATGGATAAACTGCGGTATATCCATAAAATGTAATACTACTCAGAATAAAAAGGAATAGAATTACTGATAAACTACAACATGGATAATCTCAAAAGCATTATGGTAAGTAAAAGAAGCCTGGCGGAAAAGACTACATACCATATGATTTTATTTATATGAAACTCTAGAAAAGACAGAATTATACAAACACAAAATAAATCAAAGGTTGCAAGGGACAGCCTAGGGAGAGGGAACAGGCTTCAAAGAGACACAAGGGAATTTTGGTGGGTGATAGAATTGTTCTAAATCATGACTGTCGTGGTGGTTACAGGACTATTCAAAACTCAACAAACTGTACTTTTTAAATTGGGGAATTTTACTGTATGTAAATTATACCTTCACAGAGTTGACTTAAAAGAAATAAAAACAAACATATGTATTTAAAACTTACCGCAGCACTACAACCGGGGAAATTGAAAAAAGTATCAGGACCATGTCTTTGTGGCATCTGATTAAGAACTGATAATAATTTTACTGCATGTCTTGGCTAAGGAAACAAGAAAAAGAAATGTCACTGTGCAAATTTAACAAAAATACCTAATATACCACCTTAACCACCAGAATGTTTTCTAACTTGAAAGAAAATTAATTTTAAATCATTTAATAAACTCTTTAAGAGGAACAATTTCCATTACAAATTCAAGTTTATAGCTCTCTAGAGACGAACTGTTGAACATTAAGTATTAATGCACTGATACTGAATACTTTTCCCTCTGACCACAGCTTACCCAGATTCCACTTTCTCCTCGAAGCATGCTGAACAAAAGCTTCAACTCCTTGACAGTGATGCTGTAGCTGGCAAGAACCCCCAACATATCAACTAGAAGATCTTCAAAGGAAAATAAAGTTATTCTGAACTCTAGTCATGAGCTGCCATCTGTCAAGGTAAATATACTTTTTGAAAGAGCAAAAGTTATCTTGTCGTTTCTACATATATATGGATATGTATTATAGCTAAATGTCCTCATGAATAGCCGTTCTAATTAACAATTTTTAATTCATCAGATAAGCAAAAAATTATATTTGAATTTTAGGATTTTTTTCCCATCAGAATTACCATTTCTATTAAGTTCTCTTTGAAAAATTACATAAAATGGATTTTATAAATTCCCAGAATACACACACATGCGCACACACACACATGCACAAATCTGCTATATGCTGGGAAAAGTAGGCAAAAAAATGCAACGGTACAATGATTTAACATTGTAAATTTGTTATTTTCAAATGAAAAAGCAATGGTTGACCACATTTGCTTTTAGAATTATCTACTCTTAATAAAATACATTCTTGAAATAGTCCTTGACCCATTAACAACAATTTTGGGCACTCACTCCTTGCCTGGCATTATTCCAAGTGGTTTACATGCATTAACTTCACAAATCCTCATAACAAGCCTATGAGGTAAGTATTATTATTATCCCCTTCTAAAAATGAGGAAAGTGAAGCATAGATAACTTAATCACACTGCCCAAGAACGCACTCTACTAAGTGGTAGAGTCAAAATTCAAACCTAGGCAGTACGGCTCCAGAGCCCTCACTCTTACTTACTAGTCTCTAAATAGAAGTACCATTTGCACATCTGACTGGTGATATCCCTTATGGTAATGTGTTTATGTTCACATAAGAGACACACCAGCTTACCAGATAATAAGAAAAAATTATACATTTAATCTCTTGTCTCTGATTACTTTCTCATCTCTAGACATTGTAATAGTACCTCTATCAATCATTTTTTGCAAGAAATTAAACATCTAAATACTTATACTTCATTTTCTCAATTTCTAAAGTACATCCTAAGAATTAAAGATACTATGCAAGTTATTACAATAAATACACATATACATTATAAACAATTTATCATCAATTAATAAAATAGGTTAGGTTAGGATAAGTTCAAATAATTATTGACATGTACTATACATTATCCAATATCATAGATTAGTTAGCTGAACTTTGAGACTTTAAAAATATTTATTATGTATGTATTTCAAATTAGAAATTTAATATGGTTATTTTCATCAATAAAGAATTGACTTATTCTTACTTAACACCATTATAAGTAAGCAATCTCTACGATAAACTTGTGACTGTGGATATGCCATTTTAAAGAGATATCTTTTAATGAAAGACCATTCATCATTCAAGTAATAAAAATGTTCATAGTTACTGCATATTAGTCAGAATATCTGTTTCTAAGAAAAAATTCTAGATAAAAACCAAGCACTTTAAAATCCTAAGTTAATATAAAGCATTTTTAAGCAATTAGCTGCAATGGCAAAACCTTCATAGAAGATTTCTTAAAGGTATGCCTACAAATACTATTTTAAAAGAATTCTATTTCCAAACCTTTATCTCATCTCCTATGTATGTGACAAAAAGTGATCTATTAAATTTGTATTTAATTACATAATTATTAAAATTTCTTATTTATTATACAGATAAGATAGCCAAGCACCTCAGTTTTTAATTTTATTATAAAATCTTAAAAGGTCTATAAAAAAGGTATTTCCTGTACAAGATTTTTAAAGGAGAAAAAATACTAAGACTATGAAATTCTCTTATCAATTTACTATAGATGTTTAACCACCTTCTAATATGATATCTTCATATTATTAAATGAAAAGAACCTCTTTGAACTTAGCATGCTACAAAACACTCAGAGTGAAAACTGAGTAGTGTTTTGGTGGTTACTGGTGCTTCATTAGTATGTTATCTAAATTTTAATTTCTCTACGGAAAAGTAAGGTAGAGGTATTTTTCTAACACTTATTCATCACTTAAATAAGAAAAAGTGAAAAATTTGTGTTATCCCCATTATCATTAATGAGAATAAAGGATAAGGGAATTAAGAAGCTTTGTATAACAGAAAAATGTGAAAAGCTTTGCGGTACTATCACACTATCAGCTTACTTCTCAGTGTTCATGAATTATGTACAGTAAGCTAGTATGTTTGTAATTGTGGCTCATTTTCTAAAGTGCATTCTATAAAGTGTACTTTATTTACAAAAAAAAAAAAGAAAGAAAAGAGAAAGAATTTTAAGGGCTTAAATCCAGATATGAGGATTCAAAGATCACATGATGTTCTATACAACATGTGTACATATAAGTTTATACAGATAAATTCCTGTTAATGCTAAAATTTGCAGATGGTACCATATTTTCATCAAAAAGATGTGTTAATTTTGATTCTCATTTTTCATGAAGTTAACCATTAGTAACCAATATAGAAAATACTAAATCATTCTAAATAGAGATAGATGCCACCTCGAAAGCAATTAGAAATGATTTTAATATACTCTGTAAGAAAAACAAAAATTTCAAAATATTGCTTAAATTTAAAAAGCACTGATCTTTACTCTTCATTCCATTTTTTCTTGTTTAATGTTTTGTTCTACTGATATTAAAATTAATTATGCATAGATCAAAATATTATAGAGGATTTTCTGGTGTTGAACTATTTTTAAGGATCAGATATGGTCAGATATTGTGAGGAATTATACTAGCACTTTTAGAATTATGAAACCTTTTCATGTCAGAAGAAAGTTATACGGAAGATTCATGGCTTAAGATAATCAACATTTCAAACTCCTTATTTTCTGGGAGTAACTGTTGCTCTGGGACCATCTTTCAGAACATTTCTACTGAAGTGCATCTAACCACAGAGGAGAATGGACTTGCCGGTGGGTAAAGGATTGACAGTGAAGAATTACAGATATCAAAATTATTATTTGAAATAACACGTAACAAACACCAAATTATTATTTTTATCTTGAAATTTCATGCAAATAGTATGTTCTAATTAGCAATAGATCTGCATTTATTTTAATACAAAAGTTCCTCCAAAAAAATATCAAAGTAAAATCGACACTTCCAAAAACTACAGCCTGCTTGTCCGAAGGCTTTTAGCACCTCCTGTCATAGTACCATATATGCCAGACTGGAGAACATGGAGTTCAGAGAACTTTTAATAAAGTGCTAATTTTATAGAAATGTAATATGTATTGTGATATTTTAATTATATAAAGGTTTAATTAAGTTCTACATAGAAAGGTACTGTTCATTTTTCTGATAGATTTCATAGCACTTATTCCACATTACTGAGATTTTCTAAAACCTGGAAAACCAAAATAGTAATTATTTTTGTCTAATACAGAAGTCATCTTTCATTCTTCAGGTTTCCCCTTAACATAAAAGGCAAATTTCCCATACATTTCTACTTATCTATTTTAAAACAAGGTAGCTTCAACAAAACTATATAACCTATAGAATATAAAGAGAAGCATATGAATCTTTATAAACATTTAAATTATACTTTCCTGTCAGATAATCCCATACCTGCTATCATGTCATCTACAGCACTCATTTTCAGCAATACTTGCTCAATTAGCCCAACTTCTGTACTAGTCTGTAAATTCCGAACACTTTTTCGTAGGATGGCTGTAAACATGCTCCATATTTCTGCTTGACATGTGACATCACAGTGTTCCAAAAGCTCTGTCATGCATGTTATACTCTCAGCATCCTGGATAATAAAGTTCATCTCCAAGTCAAATTCTCCACCAACCAGCTAAAAATAAACAGAAAAAAAAAATCACCAATGATAATGTGAGAGGTTACACATAACAACAAAACAAATATTTAGCTAGCAAGAAAGTATTAGCTACTCTAAAAAATTTCAAGTCTTCTAACCTGAAACTAATTTTGATAAAAATTTCACTACAGATAAGTGAAAGGTGCTGTAAGAATTAAAACTAGCAAAGAGAAGTCTAATTTTTTTTTTTCAATTTGAAAAGGTGATTTCAAATCTAGAAAAATAGAGTAAAATAGAGCAAATGACTAAGAGGTGGGATTCTGGACAAATTCCCTTAAAAAGGTTTTGGCTTTGAAAAGTGAAAAATACTAGAAGATGCAGAGATCACTAAGGATAAATTTTAAGACATGAAAATTCATTTTCTTTTATACTACTAGACTGACAAATAAAATAGATGGAACTGAAAAAGAATAGGTGGGTCTAATCTCCATGTATAGAATATGAAGAAACATGAAACTATATTAGCAAACTTACAGTAAATGTTGAAATAACAGAATTAATGTTAAAAATGTTTACAAGAGAAATACGTAATATCTAGTAGTATTTTTTAAAAAAAACATGTGAACTGGGAAAGAAAGCTGATTTAATGGCAGCATATTTGACTTGTGGCATTATGCCAAGTGAGTCAAAAGTAGTACTGCTCCTCCCAAATGCTACTTTACTACAGCAATAGACAAATACACATGGAATAAAAGATACAATGATACTCCTATTCTCTACTGATCAAATCTCACATGAATTAGTTTATTCAGTAATAAGTACCATTCTTAAGGAAGAACATTAACAAACTGGATATCTTTTTGATCTAGAGAATGGAAAATTTAGGCAGAAAATAATAGCCATATACAAAATGCGTGACAAATGTGAAGTCATTCATTCAACAAATATTTTATTTATTAAAGACTAGAACTTACTGTTCTAAGAACTAGAAATATATCTGTGGACAAGAAAAAGTCCATGTACTAACAGTGCTAAATTCTAGAAATAAAGATCTATATATGTATTTACGTATGTTCTACTTTAGTCCAAAAAAGGTTGCATTTGGCTTATAAATTACATAAAGTATAAAAGACATAAATAGTGAGTAGTTGAGAAAGAGGAAGCGAAGGAAAATAAAATTAGGCTCAGACAGGGGCTAGAGATTAGATTCAAGAAGTCAAATTAATTTTCCATCAATGAAAGGTGTTCATTAATATGGATGGATGAGCACATTGTATAATATAAATTTGAAAATAATGGTAATAATAATACCACCACCTAACCTCACATGCCATTTAGTATTATTCTAAGTGCTTTACATATACTAAATAACTTAATTCTCACAGCAACTAATGACAAAGAAGCGAATATTTTAAAAGTCTTCTAGAATTTAAGAATTTAAAAACAAAATATTCTCAAATTGTAAAATATTATACTCTGTATATATATTTTCTCTGTAACAGCTCCAAAATTCAAGTTTATAAGAAACTAGCCCTTATGCTAACTTCCGACCTTTTACTGACCTAGATATTCTCTCTGGTTAAAGGTTGGTTTTATTTCTATGTGTGAAACGACTTCAACTCCTCCTACTATTTCTTGTTTATTAACAAAAATAGCTATGAGAATGGTTAAGAGATTGGCTCTGAATTCAGACTTCCTGGATTCTGATTTTAGCTGCACCACTCACTTTAATGACGCTACTTCTCTAAGCCTGTCACTTCATCTACAATATGGGAATAAAAGTTCCTATCTAATAAGGTTGTTGTAAAGATTAAATAAATAAAGTAATTGGGTTATAAGCACTTAGTAACAAAGTCAGGCATATAGTTAGCATTCAGTTAAGGAGTTAACGTTAGCTATTACCAGTTCTCTTACCCCAACTTTGAGCTAAAAATTGTAGTCATCTGATCACATACATATAAAGTACCATGAAACAGCCAGTGTAAACCTTATGTTTCCAGGAAAAGCTAAATTATTGTAGATCGTGTACTCTCTTAGATATTAACTTGTAGATCTAGCAAAACCAACCCAAGCATCATTTTCACCGTGCCATGGTCTCACCAAGACTTGCTTACTTTTTCATATTTATATATCCAATTGACTTGGGTCACTACTATGAAACTTGTAAACCCATGATTAGTAACTTAGAAGAGGTTCTCCAGAAGTGAACCACAGAGAAATAAACAGGTCTGAAAAACAATTGACAACTTACTGACTGAACTAAAAGAAGTAGATACCGAAGTTTAAGTCTATAAGACTCAGAATAAATCTCTGTAAGAATTAGTATACACTAAAATGGGAGAACACTGAAGAATTTTTTAGACTAATCTCCTTAATGAGTTGTAAATGCTTAAGTAAAATCTGGTCTACCCAAGAACCATTATCAAATGTGTAAATAACAGAAAGGGGCTCAGTGGTAACAAAAAATAGTCTGCTTTTAAAGGAATTAACAATTATAATGTGTAATTCTAACAATCAAGCTATTATGTGAAGCCTAAGGCTCTATCTTTCACAGTTAAAAAAACAATGCCCCTTTCTATACATCATTTAATTACAAAAGAGCACAGTTATGGCTCCCTGATTTCACTGCCAGAAGCTGTAAAAATATTTATTACAAATGTTATAACAGAGTGGACCTATGTTTTTGGACGGTCTTTCTAACCCCTATTATAATCTTTAATACATTAGTGTTAAGGAGGCTAACTGCTTACAGAACTATCATTCCAAGATTAGGGAAATATTTATTCCTCACTTGTAATGAACAGTTCAATATTTATCAACTAAAGCATAGAAGAAAAAGTAGAAACAGTCAGTCTTTATTATTTAAACAATTCTCTAACAACCCTATGAGGAAAAGGCATAGTTGTCTTCAGAGAAGGAAACTGAAGATAAATGAGGTTAAGCAACATAACCAAAGTCACACATGAGCAAGTGGCAGATCCAGGATTCTAATCTAGACTAGAAAATGTACCGAAACAACTTGCTATGAAGTCAAGAGTGTAAACTTAAAAAATAGAGATGGGACGTGTCATAGTAGCTCTATGAAGAAATTAGTGCTTTGAGAACAGTGTATGGGTAAAATGAGGAAAGACAAAATGATTTCTGTGGGTAAGAAATGAAACATCAAGAGGTAGTAAATCACAATAAAGAAAAACAACCAATTTATTTAAAGTTATTTAAATAAATTATTTCAGTAAGAATGTCTAAGACTTTGAAGGCTCAATTACAGGAAAATTAGCAATAAACACTAAAAAAGAAAATTCACAGGAAAACATTTTAAAAAGCAAAGAAAGTGACATGACAGGCTAGAAAGCTAAACCAAAAAAAAAACAAAACAAAACCTAAAATCACTGTTACCATAGTACAAATGAGATTTATAAATCAATTGAGACTTCTTGTAAATCTGAATGTGTCAATATGACACTCTATTTGCACAGTTAAGGGTTTTCTTTTCCTCCAGGCCTTCTCCTTAAAATTCTAAAAGGTACTGGCATTCAAGAAAAGCGGTCCACAAGGGCCCTTCCTACTCAAGAATCTGTCATAAGTGAATAAAATAAATATAGGTGAGCCTTTTTAATGAACTAACTTTTATTTACATAAAAGCATAAAAATTACTGGATAAAAATTTAGAATATAAATGTATTATCTTCTGAAAGTACTAAGGTTTATAATTACTAGCAATTTAAGTATCTTTTATTTTTTAACTACAGAGTTTTAAATATCTTTATTTTGAAATCTTAGATCATTAGTTAGGATTACATGGAATAATTCAGTGTACATTAGACTAAATCAAACTGGATAATTATTAACCAGTTGGATTTCTTTGCAAATCTTTGCAAATCTGTGGATAAACTCTAAACTAGATAACATTGCTTATAAAGCCCCAGTTCAACACCCCACATTCAGCTTCCTCTACTTTCCATTCCCTAGCTACTGTCATAAAAAACATTTCCACAATGCCATCTCTCACTTCATCTAAAACTCTTTATAATGTTACTCCCTATGCATGAAATAGGGTTCTCTCCCAACCCCTAATTTTAACTTCCATTAAACCTCCAAATATCAGTTTAGATACCACTTAATCCAGAAAGTCTTCCTAGTAACTACAAACACTGCCTTTCTCTGAACTCGCATTACAACCCATCCACATCACAGCAATCATTTCAGGATATCCTAGATGTTTACAGATTTCTTTCCATCCCCCACTTTACAGTAAGCTTTGTAAGGGTAAGGACCATTTCTAACTATCAACCATATCTACGTCACTAGCACACTGACAAACCCATGCAAATTATTCAATATTTAACACGGAATGGGAAGATGGCAGGATGAGAGGACAGAAGGGAGGTAAGTAGGCTGGCAGGAGGGCTTCACAAATTCATGGTCCATCATCAGGTTGTAAGCCAAAGACTTTCTACCATACTCTACTTTTCTCTTTTAGCAATGAATTGCTCTTAATGCCATATAACTTTTTTAAAGTTCCAGAGATGACCACAAAGCCAAAGAAAATGTTTCCTCATTCCTGTTTATACCCCTTGGTTGCGTTATTTTTTTCTTCTATTACCACTTAAAAAATATGTAAGGTTTCACAGGTAAAATTTAGGAGACATGTTATTGTCTAAGTAAGGGACTAAGTACACTACACACAATTTTTAGTTGTTAAAATCAGGCTTAAATATATTTCCACTTCCAGTTTCTAACTATTTTCAAGTGAAATCAATTACAATATCTTCCTTTGAAAAAGAATGGAAGTGATGTCACCAAAAAACACCAGAGTGGGCAGCTATGTTCTCCCTAAAAAACTAATGATCTAGCAAAAACTGGCAGAATAAACTTCTGAAGATTTCTGGAATCAAGTCAAAAATGTACAACAACCAAGGGAAGACTTGGTGAGGAAGAAGCGACTGTTTTGTGGGGCACGTCCCACCTTCAATCCCTCAGATTGGCAACAGTCATGAGGACGCTAGCCTGCACCGGTGGTGAGGGCTGCTAGTTCCAAAGGAAGCACTAGGGACCTTATTCTCAAAGAATTGTAGTTGTAGGTCTGAACCTGACTGGCAGCTCCCTCAAGCATAGACACAAAGAATTTTCTTTGCTTCACTCAACTCAGAACGTCCCTAGAGCTAGAACACTTCTGCTGAAAGCATTTAAAGGCACATGTATTAGCTGCAGCACCTGGGGCAAGCCAACACTTGGGGCAAGTAGTAGACAGACCTGGAAGCCTGGGAAGGAAGACGTGGGGAAGGAGATAAATGTGGGTATAAGGTCTTTCAAAAGCTCTCATGTGTACTGGGTAATCCAGAAAGCCACACGTATGCCCAGGGCAGGTCGCACATTCAGAAAAGGCCTACAAAGTCCCTAAGCTTTCATTTGTAGCTGACCTTTAGGCTCTACACAAGTAGGAAGTAAAAGCTAAAGTAGAGATGTAAACAGCCTGACCAAACACTGAGGAAGTCTCCAGCACAGAGCAAAAGATGGGGAAGAGCATTTTCTTTTCCTTTTTTTCCTTTCCTTGGCTCCAGGCATTTAAGGTAACTCTGTCAAAACATCAGCTGCCCATCAAACTACGAGAACAAAGCCTTCAATGGCCAAAAGTGGCAGAGAATACAGATCTTATACAGAATACAGAATATAATTTAGAAAAGCTACTAAGCAAACAGCAATAACAACACACAATAGCAACTACAAACTCAAGAGTAGGGAAAAGAACAGAATTTCCAGAGTTTCCACATTACAATATTCAGAATGTCCAAATTTCAACAAAAAATTATGAGACACACAAAGAAACAAGAAAGAATGGCCCATCAAAAGAAAAAATTAATTTTGTGTTCAAAATTTGATAACTGCTTTTGTCTTATCTCCTTCCTCTATTCTGTCTTCCAGCTTATGTTTTGCTTTCTATTAGTACACAGATGTCTTCTACTGTTAGCCAATCAAATTACTTTTAGAAGCAGATACAATCTAATTATGAAGCTCTTGAATTATTAATTTCTAAAGAACAGATCTTCAATATAAAGCTATAACTGTGTGTAATTTTACAAAGAAACAAAAGTGAAAACATGATTAAGAACCACCATTTTGTGAACATTAATTATATGTTGCATAATTTATGCATATAGCCTCATTTAATTCTCATAACTCTGGGAGATGAGTAACTCAAACAAGGAAATTGAGGTTAGCATAAGTTAAGTAACCTGCCCAAGGTCCCTAAGCTAGTGTCAGCATCAGAATTTGTCTTGTCAATATCATAAAGAATTAAGAAGTGTATCATTACCAGAGAGATCACCCACAAGACATAAATATGTACTGCCACTAGTCGTCTAACCTTCAAAATCTGATGTTAAACATTAGCATATGTAATAAATGACTTTTAGATAAGTGTTCAGTAAATAACAGGAAAACTTTATAATTTGGACATGAACATAATAAAAGTTAATGATCCTAAACCCAGCCAACAAACCAAGGCAAGAAAAATAGAGAATTACTTGTTTTTCTCCTATTTCTTTCACACAAGTCCTCTCTACAAGTAATTTATATTGACAATCTTTCTGTGGTATAGGAATAACTATACCCAAGAGTATAACAAATGCTGCTGTAAATACCATCCATAAAAACTCTAGGGAAGGGAGGAGGAAACAAAGGGAATAACTGTCATACAATAAGTGCCTTCTTTAAAATATATTTTAAACAACTTGCACTTTATCAAAAGCAAGTATAACCATCTTTATTATTGCTTTATATGACTATACCAAACATATATGACAAATCCACCTGGCTACTAGGAGCCAATTGACATTTGAAGGAAAACTAAATGTGTTAATTGCCAAACCACTATATGCTTTTAAATTCTAACTCCTAGCCTAAACAATGAAAACTCTAATCTATTTCATAAATAAAAACAAAGTAGAAACTTCTGCAGACAAATGAAAGCTGAGAGAATTTGCTGCCCACAGACTTTTACCATAAGAAATGTTAAAGTAAGTTCTTCCAGCAGAAGGAAAATGATACCAGCTGGAAATTTGAAATGACACAAAAAAATTGAAGAGTGCCAAAATCAAGACTGTTGTTAAGTGCAAAAGACTGTTTTATCTCATTTTGAAAATTCTTTAAAAGATAACTATCTAAAGCAAAAATAACAATGCATTAAGGGATTTATAACACATATGAAAGTAAAACCAATGACAGCAAGATCACAGAGGACAAGAAAGGAGAAATATAAGTATACTTCTAAAAGATTCTTCACCTATACTTGAAGTAGTATATTATTTGAAGGTAGAGAGTAAGTTAATGCATACTGTAAACTCTAGAGAAAACACTGAACATGAAAAGGAAACAAATACTAAAGATCTTAACAGACACCTTACTGAAGAAGATATACACATGGCAAAGAAGCATATAAGAAGATGCTCCACATCCTACGTCACTAGAGAAATGCAAATTAAAGCAAGAATGAGATACCACTACACACCTATTAGAATGGCCAAAACCTAGAACACTGATGACATCAAGTGCTGCTGAGGATATGGAGCAACAGAAACTCTCATTGTTTGCTGGTGGGAATGAAAATAATGCAGCCACTTTGGAAGACAGTTTGGTGGTTTCTTACAAAATTAAACATACTTTTACCATACAATCCAGCAACTGTGCTCCTTAGTATATAATACTCAAAGGAGCGAAAAACGTATGTCCACACAGATTTTGTCCACAAAAATCTGCACACAGATGTTTAGAGCAGCTCAATTCATAACTGCCAAAACTGGAAAGCACCTTCACAATTTCCTTCCCATGGAAACGGCATAGAATCTATATAATGTACGGAAAATTAAAACAATGCAAGAAGAAGTTTTAACTAAACCTAGAGTTGACTTTCAGCTACAACAGAATGCATATATATATAACATGAAACACACCCCTCAAAACTTCAACTTCTTGGAAAAAGACTATCATCCATTCTGCAACACATCATGAATTTAAAAACAAAAAAACAAAAACTAAAAAAACTAAAAACTATCTCCCTAAAATAAAATTAATTACTCTCTTGGCTCAGTCATAAACACTTGATGCCTTCACATTACCTGTGACTCTTCTGCTATTTTCATGTCAAGCCCTAGTATTTCTTCCTTACTCATATCTGACTCAGACCTTCTTCATTTTTCCTAGCTCCCACACCAAGCAGTTTCAAAATTGCTTTGTTGCCTCCTCACAGTATCTTCCTACCTCAAGTTACCACTAAATACCACCGCCAAATTCATCCTTCTACAACAGCACTTAGATCATAATAAACAGTTTCTCTACCACCTTTTTACTGAATGAATTTTTATTTATTTAATATTTGAATATCTAAATTACCTGAGTTATCTGAATTTATTATTTGAAATCCTTCTCACAGAAATACTGATGAGGACCGAACTGGTAAAATGGACGAGAGCTAGATCCCTACTTTTTTTTTTTTTTTTTTTGGCTGCACTGGGTCTTCATTGCTGAGCGTGGGCTTTCTCTAGTTGCGGCAAGCGGGGGCCACCCTTCATTGCGGTGCGTGGGCTTCTCGTTGTGGTGGCTTCTCTTGTTGCGGAGCACGGGCTCTAGGCACGTGGGCTTCAGCAGCTGTGGCTCTCGGGCTCTAGAGCGCGGGCTCAGTAGTTGTGGTGCATGGGCTTAGTTGCTCCGAGGCATGTGGGATCTTCCTGGACCAGGGATCAAACCCCTGTCCCCTGAATTGGCAGGCGGACTCTTAACCACTGCGTCACCAGGGAAGTCCTAGATCCCTGCTTTTAAATCAAAGCTCTGCTAAAACCTATGGGCAGAAGTACATTCATTTAGTATTCTAGGTACCTCAGGGTATTTCTCCTCTGAGCCTCAGTTTCCACCTAGGCCAAAATTATACAATCTCTAAAATCTTCTGGTTCTAGGATACAATGTATAACAACCTCTATTGAGAAGACAACTGTGATGTATGCAACAGCTGTGGTGTCTATCATATAGCAAGGACAGAATTTAGAATCTAAAGACTCAAAGGGGGTAAAATCATTTTCAAAAGACTGCAGGGAAGGCACTGAATAAATTGCAAAGACTACCTGATGACGTAAAAGCTAAAGAGATGATTCACTGATACAAAACTTCTGTTTGAGAGAAATAAAAAAATATTGGACTAGAACAATAGAACATTAACCTTTGATTCCTACAATTCAGAGAAGCTGCATGAGATAAAAAGGTTTTTGGCAGTACAAACCAGGACAGGAATGTGACTTCCCAAAGGACTGTTTATATCCTAATAAGAAGAAATTCCTCCTTTAAAAGGCTTTCATTAGGAAGCAACAAAAACAAAAAATAAATGAATCAAACATTTAACTCAAGAGGTTGGGAAAATTTTTTAAAAAGCAAGTCTGAGTAAATTATGAGGAAAAAAATTATGTTAAAGCAGAATTTCATGGGTTAGAAAACAGAAAAAATTATAGATTTGGTAAATAAATTCATAATGTGATTCACAGAAGAAAAAAGAATAATATACACAATCCTCAGACAAAAAGAGAAAAGACTCTGAAAATTAAAAATGAGATATAGCAAATAAGTAAACTTTTTTTCTCATGAGACATATGTTCCATCTGTGCTAATAAATTTACATAGAGAAAAAAGGAACTAAATTAAAATGTTTCTGAAAGTGTATCTCTGAGTTGTGGGCTTATAAAACCTTTTCTTTTTATCTTTACATATTTTCTGATTGTATAGCTTTTCTAAAATGAGAATCATTTATTTTTATAATCAGTGGAAAAAATAAGTGGGGGGGAACTATAATAACTTTTAGTATCAGGAGTTATATATAAACGCTAGACTATAAGCTCCCTGAAAATAGGACCCACATTTGTCTTACTGACCAATCCATGAGCAGCACCTATACAGGATGCACTGTAATATTTGAAACTATTATATATCTATTAAACAAGTATTTAATATAGTTTTGTGAGATTTGCATATTTAAAATGAGGTTTAAAATAATATTTACATTTTTAGAGTTTTCAACTTTATAGTCCTTTGGCCTGTTTGATCAAAGAATTCCTGCCAATTCTTCCATGA
The DNA here is from genome assembly GCF_009873245.2 of Balaenoptera musculus. NCBI lineage: Eukaryota > Metazoa > Chordata > Mammalia > Artiodactyla > Balaenopteridae > Balaenoptera > Balaenoptera musculus. The sequence continues at coordinate 11,380,140 of NC_045802.1, read as the reverse complement.
AAATAATCTATCCCTTAGGTACAGAATCAGGAGCAAACCTAATGCCATTCAACTTTGTACCTCTAGTTCCACTCCATAATATCCTAAGCAGTCCCTTCTTTATACAATTTCTCTTCTTCCCATAACATGAAAATTTATCAAATTCCTAATCAGAATATAAAATAAAAGCTAATTAAAGGAAGTGATAGAGTCCAAGGAGATACTGATTAAGGATGACACTTAACGAAGAAGAAAAGGAACAATTTACTAACACGAGGCTAAATAATCGCTGTTTTATTTATTTATTTATTTTTTAATGTACATTTTCGTTTTTTTTTTAATTTATTATTATTTATTTATTTATTTTGGCTGTGTTGGGTCTTCGTTTCTGTGCGAGGGCTTTCTCCAGTTGCGGCAAGCGGGGGCCACTCTTCATCACGGTGTGCGGGCCTCTCACTATCGCGCCCTCTCTTGTTGCGGAGCACAGGCTCCAGACGCGCAGGCTCAGTAGTTGTGGCTCACGGGCTTAGTTGCTCCGCGGCATGTGGGATCTTCCCAGACCAGGGTTCGAACCCGTGTCCCCTGCATTGGCAGGCAGATTCTCAACCACTGCGCCACCAGGGAAGCCCAATCGCTGTTTTATTTTTAAATGCTAGGTAAAAAGTGGTTTTTACTGACCCACAATTGATCATGATACAAATCCCTGGAGTTGGGCCAACTTGGGAACAAATCCTGACTCTGCCACTTACTAAATTCATGGTTTCGCAAGTAACTTCTCAGTATAACACCACCTATCTCACAGGGACATTAGATGATTAAAGAAGCTATTCCATTTAAGTACCCAACAGTGACCAGCTTAGACTAGGTACCCAATTAATGTTAATTTCATTATTTTTCCAGGATGAGACTGGCACCCAGAAAAAAATGAGGAAAACTTACTCGTTTACATGGGAACAACACTCATGACTTTAACTTCATTAGTACCATGTGCTGATCAACAGATCTAAATGACAAGTGATTAATATTATTTAAAAATATAATTGCAATATTATTTAAAAAACAAAATTACCCAAAACTTTTAGAGATAGTAAATTATCACAAAGAAAGTACTGGTTTTGCTTTTTAGAAAACACAAACACACATTTCATACACAGGCATAAAAATTAGTAATTTCCCTTATAAATACAATACCATAATTGTGAAGGATTAAGCCTAAGTAAAACATCATGTAGCCTAAAATGTATAATCCTTAAAATGAAGATATATACCTAAACTCAGCTTCCATAAATATTTCTTAGAAATCCTAAGGAATATTAAGAGCAGTATCTAGTTCACGTAGGAATTCCCAACTATGGGTACGTAATTACTTCAGTTTTCCTTGATCTACAGCTTAAACTATATACAGAAGTCAATATCAAAACAATTTTTACTTGAAATAAAGTTTGCATTTTTATGTCATATTTACATCAACTAATGTAATACATTTGTTTACACAGAATTCAAACAGTTGTTTTTACTGTCTGAAAATTAAATCACAGCAAAAAGAGCAATAATTCATGTAGTTTCAGTGTATGGTAGTCAATCATTCATTCATACTGAAGGGGATCAGTATATGCCACCCCAAAATATGCCACTTTGGCATAAGGGTTATTTAAAACTGAAGGCAATTAAGAATCAACAGATACAGGAAGAGTCCTCTGCTTTCCCATTATCTACCTGAAAGCAGGGCATAAATTTACCATTGTGAAAGTGGTATAAATATCCCATCACTCTGGTGCTAGGGTGAGAAGAGCAACCCTTGTCACTGAAGATGGAGAGCTGGCCCCAAGATGAGTCTGCACACACCAAACTTTACTAAAATAACCCTTATCTTCCAGTTGTTCTCCCACATATTTCCTAGTCATTTCCTCACAAAGTATCGTCCCTTGGAGTCCAAGCCCTCTTTCCTTTGTTGACAAGGGTATATAAGCTCTTTGAATTTCACTTATTTTCTGTGAATTGTTCCCAACCACCTATGCCCCTGCATCACCATAGCATACCTTCTACTGGGTTATTCCCATCAGCATGCAAATGCACTAAAAGCGTTTTTTTCTTCAAAAAAAAAAAAAATCATTGACTTTACCTCACTCTTCAGCCATTAGCCTATTTCTCTACCTTTGTTTACTGAAGCCCCCTCATCCCCAGGACTTAAAAAATTTGAATTGCCCCAATCCCAGTATTTGTGTCTCTTTTTTGTCCATACTAAGTGGACATTCAATCTCATGGCTTTTAATACTAACTAGATACTGCTGACTCACAAATGTATATCTTCAGCTAAGACCATTTGCAGCCTCATATATCCAACTGATTTCTTGTTATCTCCTCTCCTATGGGTAATAAACATCTAAAATTTAACAGGGCCAACAACAAACTCCTGATCTTCTTCCCATCGCACCCTGCTATTCGATCCATTAACAAACTTCCCAGTCTCAGTCAATGGCAACTCTCCACTCTTCCAGTTAGTCAGGCCAAAAGTTTCAGTCATCCTTGACTCCTCTCTTTCTTGCATGCCCAAATCCAAATGTCGAGCAAATCCAGTTAGCTGTTCCTTCAAAATATATCTAGAATCTGATCAATTCTTGCTACTTAACTGCTACCGCCATGATCTGAAACAGTATTTCTCCCTCTCTCTCTCCCTCTCTCTCTCTCCCTCTCTCTGTCTCTCTCTCTCTCTCTCTCTCTCTCATCAGGGTCACTGAAAGAACCTCCTCAATGGTTTCTCTGTGTCTACCCTCACAACCCAGGATTTATTCTCAACACAGGTTTTAACGGGATCAATGTGAGTGCTAAGCAGATCATGTCTCTCTGCTCAAAACAATCCAATGGCTTCCCAACTCAGCTCCAATACAGTCCAAACTCATATAGCACTCTACATAATCTGCCCCATCCTCTACCTCTCAGATCTAATCTACCAACCTCATTTCTGTTCCAGCCATACTATTGTTTTGACACCCTCCACGCATTTGTGACTACTTGCTGTTCCCTCTGCCGGCCGTGGTCTTCCCCCGATATCCACATGGCTCTTTCCCTTCAGGTCTCTCTTCAGAGGTCACCTTATCAAAGACGGCTTCCAGAAACTATTTTACTTAAAACAGTTAACACCCCAGAACTCCCTCTATCCTTATTTCTCACATTATTTTCTCCACAGAAAGTTAGACTTCTAACATATTATATATTTTAGTGTATGCTCATTTCATACCACCCCTAGAATGTCACCACCATGAGAGCAGAGACTTTTCTGTGCTTTGTACACTGCTATACCCTAGCACCTGGCACCTATGTGCCATTCAATAAATACTGGTTGAATAAATGAACTCAGCTGTTCAGCAAAAATTACAGAGCCCAACCCCACTGTGCTCCCAATAGGAATTAGAAAAAAAATGGACAAAATATAAAAACAATATTTGAAGACATCAGGAGCTCCCAAGACAATGAGGAATTGCCAAGCCAGATCCAGAGAGGAAGAAAGTTCAGAGAAGTAAAAACTCCCAGTATTAGAGCTATTTTTCCCCTCAAGGCAAATGGTCCCTGCAAAAGCAACAACTGAAAGGCTGAGAACCTGAACATAAATATTCACATACACCTGGAAATAGTGAGACAAAAACTATGGTTCAGAGACTTACAAGAGAAGAACCTTTACAAACAAGGACCCCTTGCTTGCTACCATGAAAAGCTACTTCCCAGGAGTAAGGTGGAAAAAAAAAAAAAAAAAGTCCAAACATGCTAAGTAAAAGAAGGCAGTCACAAAAGACCACATATTGTATGATTACATTTAGAATAGGCAAATCCATAAGAACAATAGTAGATTAGTGGTTGCTGGGATGGAGAGATAGGGGATTGGGAGGTACAGAGTTTCTTTTTGGGGTGATGGAAATATTCTGGGATTAGACAGTGGTAACAGTTGTACAACATTGTAAATATACTAAAAGCCATTGAATTGTATCCTTTAAAATGGTTATGGTGAATTGTGTAATGTGGATTTTATATCAATTTAAAAAAGAAAGAAATAGAAAAGCCCTTGCAGAGATTAAGTACAAATTCACATCATCTCAATTCCTGATTGGATTATGACAATCGAAGACTGCTAGGGTCTCAAGCATGGGTGCTAGCCTAAACCAAAAGTAATCCCTGGAGGAAGATAACAGCATACAAAGCCTCAAACTTTTTATGTACTTTACTCAGGCCTCACACAAAAGTAGCCAGTCATATTAAAATATAAGATGGGAATGAAAGCCAAAGAAAATATTATAACAGACATATACATAACTAGATAATGAAGCAAATACATAGATGACTAGATAATGGAGTTATGAGACTCGGAATTTAAACTAGTTGTAACTAATGTGTTCAAGGAATTAAACAACAAGATTTAGGATTTCAGCAGCTAATAGGAAACTATAAGAGCATAAAATGTACTTTCTAGAACTGAAAAATAAAATAACTGACTTTAATAACTCAATGATGAGTCTGATAGCAGATAACAAACAGCTGAAGAAAGAATTAGTGAACTGGAACATGCATCCAAAAAAATGCAGACATATGCACAGAGTAAAAAAAAGGATTAAAATAGAGGAAGAAAAAAGGATATGAAATACAATGACTAGACCCATCATACGGATAATTAGATATCCAGAGGACAGGTGGCACTATCTGAACACACAAAAGTAAAGAAATTTTCAAAGCTATTTAAATAAATTAAGCCATAGGTTTAAGAATAACTTCTATCATTCAGTTCACTAATATTAAGAAAATCACACCCGTGCACATCAGAGAAAAGGTGCTAAAAATACACAGACAAAGAAATATCTTAAAAAGTAACCAGGAGAATAAAGCACATTACCTTCAAAAAGGCAGCAACGTATTGTTTTAAAACTGAAATTACAGAAGTCAAATGGTAACAAAAGAAGTCATTTTTATCTTTGAAGTAAGGAAAGAAAAAAACTACCAACTTTTATCTATATCCAGAAATATATCCTTCACAAATGAAGGGAAAATAAAACATTTTCACACACACAGGGGCCGGAAGAAATAAAAGTTAGGAAAAGGGTAAAAATATGGGTCAATCTAAATAAATATTTACTGTGTATATCAGTAACAACAATGTTAAGAAAGACATAAAATATTAAGATAAATGAAAACAACAGCACTGAATTTGGGAGAGAGAGAAAAAGAATGGATTTCATTTCACCCTTTAATAAATCAAAGATGTATGTTATAATGTCTAGAGTAACCACTGAAAGAACAGCAAAATAACATACTTCTGAAAGTTAATAGAGGGGATGAAAAATAATAAAAAATATTGAAATCCAGAAAAAGTCAAGAAACATGAGGAAAACATGCTAAGCAGGCAAGACAAATAGAAAGCTAACAGTAATATGATATGTTTAAAGCCAAATACATCAGTATTTACATTACATGTAAAGAGATTAAACACTCCAATTTAAAGACAAGGATTGTCAAACTGGATATATTTTTAAGAATAAAACACTCACCTAGATGCAGCTTACAAGAAATGAAGAAATATACCTTAAACATGAGGGAACAGAACAGAACGAAACCTGTGGGAGATACGAAATTGTACCTGTATTCCAGGAGTTTAAAATGTGAATAGCAAAATAATTCATAAACACAAAACAAAGAAAAGCATAAGGCAATCATGCACAAACACTTTAAGAAGTATAAATTCTTTCCCATCCCTGTCTTTTGCCTGGCTAACTTATTCGCTAGTTCTCATCATGTCACTTCCCTCAGAAAGCTTTCCTTGACTCTCCTTAACTAGGTTAGCTGGGTTAAGTGTTTCTGCTAGGTGCTTCCAAACTAACTACAACTCTCCATCACAACAATTATCACAGTGCAATTAACTGTTTCACAGTCTGTCTCTTCCACTAGAAAACAAATCCTATAAGATCAAAAACCCAGAATCTACTGGGTCAAGAACTATGAAAGGTCTGAGATTTTGCCCTACTTGCAAGCCAACAAATTAGCCTGCCCATTTCATAAATGTTGACAAAAGACAGGAGGCTACTGGGTCAGAGACAACGAATTTTATGACTCAAGCACAGCAGGCTGTAGGAGCTTCAAGTCTGTACTGGTTCCCTCTGCCCCTCAAAGTCCCACAGGGCTGAGGCAGAGGCAAGCCCAGGCAGCTGCTGCACATGCAGAAAACTCCAGTCTTTTACTGGGGCTGCTAGCAAGCCTGACCAACCCCTGCCTTAGAGGGAGACATCTTTATTATCATGGTTAGGAAACGAATCTGCCCTGTATCCTAAATATCTCTTTCAAGGCTGTTTACTATACAAAAATCCATGAAAAGAATGAAAAGATTCAAGGATTCAAAAATCCTTGAAAAGAACAAACACTGATACAAAATACACCCCTCCCCAAAAAAAACATGGAGAATTGTCTTTCCAAAATACAGTTCACCATTTTACCTGTAACAATTGCCTGACACATAAATGGTAATCAGTATTAGCTGAATGCATGATGGATACATAACAAATGAAATAATGAAAAACTGGGAAAGATAATATGTCATGATAAAACATTAAATCATTTTTAATTCTCTTAAGCTTTTTTAAAATAAAGACAATAGCTCTATTTTGATTCTATCATGTGCATAATTGCATTATATTAACTGCAATTCACATCATTTGTTCTATTACTCTCTTTTTTAGATGAGCAATTTCTAAGCAAGCACTGGTTATTCTAATTTCTCTTTATTTTGGATCCTCAACCAGATAGCACCTTTTTAATGTCATGTACCCACTGGAAATACCATGACCATTTTGTTCAATGATACACTTGCTGAAACAAATAAGCTACTGTGTAAATCAAATAAGTGCACTGATATTTTCTACAGTGGCAAACATATAGAGATATCCCGAACACACAAGAATTGCTTCCCAAATGGGACATCAGGGTCTTAAAAGGCATTAATGCAACAAGACACTATTCAAGAGGAAATAACAAAGCTTGGTAGTGGCATACCCAAGTCCAGTTGCCTAGTGTTTTGTTATGGTTGTTTTTGTGTGTGTGTGCTTTTATTTCCTTTCACATCACAGCAAAATATTTCAAATATCCTGCAATTCACCAAAGACTTGAATAGCCTTAATATCTAGACTAGAAGATAAAGCATGCTACTAAGTCTAAATCAGACCCAAATTCAACTTAAGGAATAAAATGTACATGGATGAAAATTTCAAGGTGTCACGTTCCTGAACCATATGGGAACATACAATCACAAACTTGGTGGAATTAAAATCACTTACATTCTTTCCATGTAAGTGAATAGAAACATAATCATTTAGTGACCCTCTTTATCCTTTTTATCTTGAAATTAAATTCGTGTATGTGTAATAAAACTGTCTAACTTGTTTTTGGGGGGGTGGTGAAGAGGATTGCTAATCACCTGGCTCATTTTCTATCTGTTTATCAACCACACATCTCTTATAAAAAGCATATACCTGAATTTTCTTTTCTTCCCCACATTACAATTTTGGTCATGTACTATTGAATTTTTTCTTTTTTTGGCGGGGGGGGAGCCACACAGCACAGCATACGGGATCTTAGTTCCCCGACCAGGGATTGAGCCTGTGCCCCCTGCAGTAGAAGCGTGGAGTCTTAACCACTGGACCACCAGGGAAGTCCTCAATCATGTACTATTAAACACACTCCACTACCACTTATTTTGATCACTAATACATCAATTTTTTTCTATCATCTTTGTGCTTTCTATTGTTGAAATAAATTTGTAGGCCCAAGATGGAGCAGTTTCTGCCCAATGTGCCACATCAGCAAACCAAACTTCAGCATTCCTGTAAATGCTCCCCTTGACCACAAACGCAGTATATCCAGTCGGTTGAACTCCAAATGCCAAGCCAACTCTGGGCTCTATACTTATTTCCTTGCTCCTTAGTCTTTCTAAATAATGACAGATATGCATCCCCAGGAATCATGCTTTCTTTCTACACTGCAGCTACTAGTGCTCTATAAAAATCCCTCTTGCCCAAAATCCCTCTGGAAAAAGCTCCGCTGCTTGTGAGGCTCTGAACTTACTCCCTCAACCCATGCACTGCTTTTTTTTGAATAAAGTACATCGAACTCATTGCTAAATTGTTTTAGCTTTGTCATTTGATACTATTTATCCAAGGTTTTCTATGAATCATTTTTCTCCTTTCTTGCTGTTTTTGGATTGAGTTGTTCAGTCTTAATACATTGCATTGTGATCAGAAAATGCTCTTTTTATTATCTCTATTCTTTGTAAATCACTGAGTATTTCTGTTTGCCTCCGACCTGTTCAATGTTCGTTAACATTCTGTGTGTACTTAAAAAGGAAATATAGTACCCTAGTGTCAGGGCTAAGAGTTTGATGTAAATAACATGCACTCTTGATCATATTTTAAGGTAGTCTACATACTTGCTAATTTTTCATGAATATGATCTGTCTTGGATGAAGAGAGAAGTATTAAAGTCTTTGACTATTAAATGTGTCTGTCTCTTTCTCCCTGAACATATTGTAGTTTCTGCTTTTTGAGAGCTGTCCTAAGATGATACTGTGATTTATAATAAGAAATTTATACACTTGACTCTTCAACAACACAGGGATTATGGGAGCCAACCCTCCACGCAGTCAAAAATCCGCTTATACCTTATAGTCAGTCCTCTGTATCCCTGGTTCCTCTGTGTCTGCGGTTCCTCTCTAACCAAGGTTCTGTATTCGCAGATTCAACCAACCACAGATAGTGTACTACTACAGTCTTTCCTATTGAAAAAAACCCACGTCTTAAGTGGACCCACGCAGCTCAAATCACGTTGTTCAAGGGTCAACTATATTTGGTCTTTGTTGTCATTCCCTGCATGGAGCTCCTAAAACTCTTGAAATTTCCTAAATGAAGAGAGCAATAAAGGTGTCTTTTGTTGTGTTAATAATGTGATTTGGGGGAAGCCTCTAGGTAACCTAAGGGTGGGGACTGGTTGCCAGTGGACCCAACCACAGATCAGAAGGTTGGAACTTTGAGTCCAGCCCTCCCACCCACCTCAGGGGAGAAGAGAAGTGTGGAGGTTAAGTTCAATCACCAATGGCTGAAGATTTCATCAATCATGCCTATGTAATGAAGGTTCCATAAAAACCAAAAGGATGGGTTTGGAGAACTTCCAGGTTGATAAACACCTGGAAATTCAGGGGGCGTAGTGCAAACAGCATGGAAACTGCACACCACTTTCTCCAAAACTTTGCCCTATGCATCTCTTCAATCCAGGAGTTCCTGAGTTATATCCTTCTCTAATAAACCAGTAATCTAGTAAGTAAAATGTTTCTCTGACTTCTGAGTGAGCTTCTCTAGCAAATTAATCAAACCCAGGGAAGACGTTGTTAAAACCTCCAATCTATAGCCAGTTGATGAGAAGCACAAGTGACAGACTGGACTTACGAGTAGCATGTGGGGGGGGGAAGGAGGGCAGTCTTGTAAAACTGAGCCCTTAACCTGTGGGGCCTGATACTATCTACGAGTAAACAGTGTCAGAACTGAGTTAATTGCTTGGTGGTATGGGGGAAAAAACCCACAACAGAATTGGTATCAGAATCTGAATTGGTGTCAGAATGATAGTTCGTGACAGAGAAGTGGGATCTGCTAGAATGGCCCTGGCTCAGCGAGACATGGTTTGGGAAGAGAAGAGATGAAAGAGACTTTGATGAAGAACCTTTGATTCCTTGGTGGCCACATGGTCAACCATGGTATGGAGCAAAGCTGTGCTACAATCAGTTACTAAAGGTAAAAGTTACCAAAGGAATTAGGAGATGGATCCAACTCCCTGGGAGCTGGTTCACTGGATGCATAAGGAAATGCAAACTAATAAGAAAAAGATGAAATATATAATCTCTTGGTTATTGTTATCTATAACAGCTAAAATAAAGAGTGCTGAGTTGGACCCTGAGAGACCAAGTTCAGATTTTTCCTTCTGGGCACAGCCCTCAAATCTGCTCCCAAAGGGAAAAAGCATGCAGGACAACAGAAAGTACCCCTAAGACCTCTGGTCACCAAGAAGAAAGTACTGAAACTAGGCAGTATAGTGTGAAGGAGTTGTTTCATTTTGTGGATCAGTATCATCAGGTTCCTGAATAACCTTTACTAAAATGGCTTGTGAGAGTGACTAATTTAAGAGGAGTATCTCTGGTTGTGAATGATGAAGAGCGGAAGAGCATGTCTGGTTGATTCAGGACCCACAGCTCACTACGGATCACTATGTGGGATCACTATGTGATCCAGACACATAAAAGCTTATTCCTGAGAAAACAGCCAGTATGGCAGACTGGATTTTAAAAAGCCACTGTAAGGGCTGTTTACCCTGAGAAGGGGGACTGTCCATCACCACCCATATATATTAAGTGGAATACCCCAGATGAAGCAGCTGATGTGCTTTGCAGGCAAGCCATGCTGGACTGGCTTTATGATAGCAGGGATATTCACCTGCTGAATATGCCCATTACCTAGGTCATGGTAAATGACATGGTTAAGGGGCCCCTTTCACATGGGCATCCCATATATAACCATACTGTTGATGAACCAAAACACAGTTCCAGAAACTTTATCAAACTTGCTGACTCAGGGCTTCCCTGGTGGCGCAGTGGTTGAGAATCTGCCTGCCAATGCAGGGGACATGGGTTCGAGCCCTGATCTGGGACGATCCCACATGCTGCGGAGCAACTAGGCCCGTGAGCCACAACTACTGAGCCTGCGTGTGTGGAGCCTGTGCTCCCAACAAGAGAGGCTGCGATGGTGAGAGGCCCGCGCACCACGATGAAGAGTGGCCCCCACTTGCCGCAACTGGAGAAAGCCCTCGCACAGAAACGAAGACCCAACACAGCCAAAAATAAATAAATTTAAAAAAAAAAAAAAAAAAGAAATAAGGTGAATAAAGCAAATATTGATAGGGATGAAACAAAGAAGAAACAAAAAAAGGAAGAGCCACAGGACATCTCAGTAGGGTGGAAATCTTTTGTTAAGAAATAGGATAAATAAAACAAACACTGATGAGGTTAAAAATGAGGTTTTAATACAGCATTACCAAAGGCTGGGTGAGATAAAGACCCCTGCTGGTCCCCCAACATCAAAGGGCCCCAAACAAATCCACCCCATTTACTTCAGTTTGGAAAAAAATTTAAAGTCGAAAGGCAGAGATTACAATGAGAAACCTGATGTGCAATACCTTGGGACAGTGGTTATGCAGATTAATCAAAATAAAGAATGACAAAAGGCCAGGGTCCCTTGGCTCAATCCCTGAATGAGAACCAAAGCCTTTTACACAAGAGTGGGTAAACTGATAAGTGATAGAAAAGTTTCCATAAACCTTTTATATAAGTCTCATGAATTGTGGTTACCAAAACGCATGGATGAAGTCCTTACTTGGGCTACAATTAGATTCAGAGTATGTAAAAATGTAATGGATAGCATGACAGGATATGAACGTTGGAATGTTTATGCAGGTATTATGTAAAGAAGTTGTATCAACTTCACCTGAATGTTTATGGAAATACATGTTATGTCTGGGTGGGAACACTTTCCCCTACCTAGTGTTGTAAAACCAAAACCTAAGAATGAAGTCCTATCAGAAGCTACAGTTATGAATATGAGTTGATGGAATTAAGCTAAAAAAAATTAAAAATCTAACTAATGAAGAGTATAGAAAAAATTACCATACTTCTTACTTACTTCAGTTCAGGGTATGTACCAGGCACCATCTACATAATAAGCACAAGGCTTGTTAGGCACTACTCATTATGTTGTAACTAGGGATCATACTCAAGTAATACGACAATAAATCTCTAAAAGCACTTGCCATATATCTTGGTTATTTAGTTCTAGAGATTTACCTCCTCACTCTGATTAAGAACAGGCAGGAATAAATTCTTCACACTAATTTTCAAAAATTTACTTCTCACTGAAAATTAGCTAAACGGAATTCCGAATAATCAATTCATATCTGGATTTATTCATTGTTATTCATTCATATGTTTACTGAGCGTCTGCTATATGCAAGGGCCTATATTAGGTGCTCAAAATACAGTAGTGAACATAAAAACTCTTGGTGCCGTAGACCTTAAATTCTAGCACTGAAGCAGATTATTAGTGCCTAAAACTTTATTTGGAGAGGCTATGAAATAACTGAAAAACTTAAAAATTTAGCTGAGATCATTGGGAAAGGAGAAAGTAATGAAGGGAAGATGAAAGAAATGAGAAAAAGAACTTCAGGCAGAGGTAATAGGACTTATCAAAGTCCTAGGATAGGAAGAACCTCTAATAAAAGACGATAAAAGATGACCAGTGTGGCTGGCATTCACAGAGCAAGGGTGAAGAGGAAGGAATAATAAATGGAAGAGTAGCAGGAGATGAGACTGAGTTGTTATGCAGGTATCAGATCGTGTGGGGGGCTTAAAGTCATACTAAGAATTTCTAGCTTTACCTTAAGTGCAATGGGTAACCACTGAAGGATGCTATTCCTCTCTCAAATACCTCTTAACCAAGTCAAAAAGTTAACACTTGCTGATTTGTTTATTTCATTCTAGCTCCTTTTCTCCCCACTAAGGGACCCTGGATTTCAAAATTGAGTCTAACCTTCCCCAAATGGAAGGTTAAGATTTCCTTGGCTCTCAGGGACAATTTTCTGAGGAGCCCAGCAACTACTAATGTAGACAGTTAATCTAGCCATTAAGATGAACCAGTAACTGTTAGCAAAAGTAAAAGGTACTAACAGGCCTCTAATGAATATCTGTTGAAATTTATGTACAAATAGAACAAGGAGGGATCTCTGGTACAAACAGCTGAATTAAAATAAACTAGCTGATCTCAGACCTTAACACTGTTGATTGATGAATTCACAAACAAAAATTAATTCTTACCAGAAGCTTACCACTATGATCTATGGGTTTCAATCTATTGTACATCTGCTGTCTCAGCTGTTTGAAAACCTGACAAATTTCAGGACCAGCACTTCTTATGTTCTAGCTCTCACTCCTCCCAGTTTCTGGGCCATTAAAGTGCTAATCTGAAGTATTTGTAGAACACAGAGGAAACTGGCCAATTCATATTGGAATTTTATAAATCAGCAAATGAGTGGGGCAGTCACCCAATTATTTAAGTTGGGGAAATCATAAAGTCAGACATAATAGAAGAAGGAAGGGCAAGAGAAGTTAAGGATGATTTTTCAATTTCCAACCAGACTTGGCTCTACGCTTCACATCATCTCTTTTGTCTTTATATTAAAAATGACACTTGAAAGCACAGTCCATCTATCCTCCCACCCCATTTACCTGAAAACACCTATTAATCCTTCAAACTCCAAGCAAGATGTAATATTCCTTCAGAATGCATTCCTTCCTTAAATTCCCACATCCCCCCACCAGCATGCCCATATTCCCTAGCCCAGTGAGAATTAATCACACTTCCTTTGCTACTTTCTTTCCAACTAGAATCTATATTCATCACACTTGTTTATATTTCTGTTTCTTCTATAAACAAGTGAGGTCCCTGAGAGGAGGGGTCTATGTCTTTAATATTTGTATTTCCAACACTTGTCAAGCACACATAAGGGACTCTGTGATATTTGTTGAGTGAACTAATGGCATAGTAAACTATTTTGTTCGTTTTATAATTTAGGATAGAGGCAGGGTCTGATAATGGTGGAATGATTCTTAACACAGCAAAGATCAGAACTATAAATGCTAGACAAAATATTTTAAAAAAACAGCTATTTGAAGGCACTGGAGAACAACCAAAGCCAGACATATAAAGGAAGAACGTTGACAGGTGTAAAAAAGTAATGGCATTATGTAAAATTCTCTGTTTCTGATGACTTTTAGTTTAGGAACAGGTCCCAATCTACATCACGAACCAGATGTTAGGAACAATCACAGCAGTTTGAACATGAGAGAAGCAATTCTAGAAGCAAAGAGCACTAGAGAGAGGAAGCCCCAAATACACTCTGGGCAAATGTCTGGCTGAATCATGAACCACTCAAGTTCATGAGATTTCAACTGCTGCCAACTGTATGAGAGACAGAGTTCTTCAGTTTGAGTTCAGCCAAGTAAACTAACATCTTAATTTTTTTTCAATAAAATTCAGAAAAGCATAACAAAATGCAGAATCTCCACATGGCTTTATTCACAGTGTGAAGGATACAATCCAAAATTACTTAACATACAATTAACAAAGAAAATGAGGTCCATACTCAAGATAAAACACAATCGGGACTTCCCCCCGGCGGTTCAGCGGTTAAGACTTCGCTTTCCAATGCAGGGGGTGCCGGTTCGATCCCTGCCTGGCCGGGGAGCTAAGATCTCACATGCCTCGTTGCCAAAAAACCAAAACATAAAACAGAAGCAATATTGTAACAAATTCAATAAAAGACTTTAAAAAATGGTCCACATAAGCTACAGTAATCAAGACAGTATGGTACTAGCACAAAAACAGAAATATAGATCAATGGAACAGCATAGAAAGCCCAGAGATAAACCCACGCACATATGGTCACCTTATCTTTGATAAAGGAGGCAAGAATATACAGTGGAGAAAAGACAGCCTCTTCAGTAAGTGGTGCTGGGAAAACTGGACAGCTACATGTAAAAGAATGAAATTAGAACACTCCCTAACACCAAACACAAAAATAAACTCAAAACGGATTAAAGACCTAAATGTAAGGCCAGACACTATCAAACTCTTAGAGGAAAACATAGGCAGAACACTCTATGACATACATCACAGCAAGATCCTTTTTGACCCACCTCCTAGAGAAATGGAAATAAAAACAAAAATAAACAAATGGGACCTTATGAAACTTAAAAGCTTTTGCACAGCAAAGGAAACCATAAACAAGACCAAAAGGCAACCCTCAGAATGGGAGAAAATATTTGCAAATGAAGCACTGACAAAGGATTAATCTCCAAAATTTACAAGCAGCTCATGCAGCTCAATATCAAAAAAACAAACAACCCAATCCAAAAATGGGCAGAAGACCTAGACATTTCTCCAAAGAAGATATACAGATTGCCAACAAACACATGAAAGAATGCTCAACATCATTAATCATTAGAGAAATGCAAATCAAAACTACACTGAGATATCATCTCACACCAGTCAGAATGGCCATCATCAAAAAATCTAGAAACAATAAATGCTGGAGAGGGTGTGGAGAAAAGGGAACACTCTTGCACTGTTGGTGGGAATGGAAATTGATACAGCCACTATGGAGAACAGTATGGAGGTTCCTTAAAAAACTAAAAATAGAACTACCATATGACCCAGCAATCCCACTACGGGGCATATACCCTGAGAAAACCATAATTCAAAAAGAGTCATGTACCAAAATGTTCACTGCAGCTCTATTTAAAATAGCCAGGACATGGAAGCAACCTAAGTGTCCATCAACAGATGAATGGATAAAGAAGATGTGCCACATATATACAATGGAATATTACTCAGCCATAAAAAGAAACGAAATTGAGTTATTTGTAGTGAGATGGATGGACCTAGAGTCATACAGAGTGAAGTAAGTCAGAAAGAGAAAAATAAATACAGTATGCTAACACATATATATGGAATATAAGAAAAAAAAAAAAAAGGTCATGAAGAACCTAGGGGCAAGATGGGAATAAAGACACAGACCTACTAGAGAATGGACTTGAGGATATGGGGAGGGGGAAGGGTAAGCTGTGACAAAGTGAGAGAGTGGCATGGACATATATACACTACCAAACGTAAAATAGATAGCTAGTGGGAAGCAGCCGCATAGCACAGGGAGATCAGCTCGGTGCTTTGTGACCACCTAGAGGGGTGGGATAGGGAGGGTGGAAGGGAGGGAGATGCAAGAGGGAAGAGATATGGGAACATATGTATATGACTCACTTTGTTATAAAGCAGAAACTAACACACCATTGTAAAGCAATTATACTCCAATAAAGATGTTAACAAAAAAAAAGTCCACATCAATAAAATCTTAAAAAAGAAACAAAAACCACAATCAATAGAAACCAACAATGAGATGACCCTGATGCTGAAATTAGCAGAAAAAGATTTTAAATCAGCTTTTATAACTATGTTCAAGGAAGCTATTTAAAAATGTCATAACAAGTGAAAAGATTGGAAATCTCAGCAGAGAACTACAAACTAAAAAAGAACCAAATACAAAATATAGAACTGAAAGCTCTGGTATTTAAAGTGAAATTTTCACAGGATGGACTAAACAGCATATTGGAAAAGAAGAGTCAGTGAAATTAAAGACAGATCAATTTAAATAATCTGAAGAAAAAAGGAAAAAAAAGATTGGGAAAAAATGAACAGGGAGCTATAAGACAAAGTTCAAAGATCTAACATAACTGTTAGTGCAGCCCCAATAAAAGAAGAGGAAATGAACAGAAAAGTAAAAATATTTATAGAAACAATGACTAAAAATTTCCAAACTTTGGTGGAAAAACAGAAATTAACAAATTCAAAAAGGTCAACAAAAAAACAAGTTTCAGCAGTCAAACATATGAAACTCAAAATAAAGAGAACCTTAAAAACAGCCAGAGAATAAAAGTCACATAACATACAGAAAAACAATGACTGAATGACTACTTTGTTCTCACTGGAGAAAAACAGAGGCCGTAAGACACTGGGACAACATCTTTAAAATGATGAAAGAAAAACTGTCAACCCTGATTTCCATACCCAGCAAAAATACTCTTCAATAAGGAAGGCCAAATAAAAACATTTTCATATTATAAAAAAAAGTAAGAGGGTTTGTTGCTAGTATTTAAAAGAAATGCTTTTAAAAGGTTCTTCAAGCTGTACAGAAATGATATAAGGTGGAAACTAGAATTCCTGGAAGGAATGAAGAACACCAGAAATGGTATACATGTGGGTAAATATCAAAGAATACATTTATTTTCCATATATCTAAAATATAAATGAATGCTCAAAGTCAAAATTATAGCACTGTATGGTGGGGATACATTATGTAGATATAATACATATGATAACTACAGCAGAAAAATGGGGGAAGAGGATAAATGGATCTCTATGATTGCAAGATTACAATTTTTTAAACAACAGAGTACTACATTAAGTAGACTGTCAAAAGTTAAAGATACACATTACAAACCTGAGAACCACCATTTAAATAAGAATACAAAGAGGTATGCCTAAAAAAAATAGTCAAAATAATGAAACTCAAAATTATATTCAATTAATCCAAAAGAAGACAGAAAAGGAGGTACACAGAAACAAAAACCAGAGGGGACAAACAGCCAAAAAACAGCTGTAAATGGAAAACTTAAGTCCAACAATATCAGTAATTACATTAAATAGTATTGGAACTAAATGTTCCGATTAAAAGGCAGAATATCAAATGAATTTTAAATTTTTAAAAAGACTCAGCTATATGCTGTTTCAGTAAAATAGAAAAATATTTACCATGCACACACTAATAATAACAAAGATTGTGCAACATTGTAAGTATTAGATAAAGTAGACTTCAAGACAAGGAGTACTACCATAAACAAAGAACATTTCATAACAATAAAAGGGCCAATTCATCAGGAACATATAACAATGTTACATGTATATATAACTGATAAAAATTTCAAAATACATAAAGCAAAACTGAAAGAATTAAAGGGAGAAGCAGAAAATTCCATAATTATAGTTGAGATTTTAACACCCCTCTCAATAACTGATAAAACTAGACAAAAAAATTAGTAAAACCATAAAGTATTTGAACAATATTATCACTAACTTGACCTAACTGATAGCTTAAAACATTATGACCAACAACTGCAGAATATCCTTCTTTTCAAGAGTCCATGGTACTTTCACCAGAACAGACCATATGAGGGGGCGTACAACTAGTCTCAGTGAATAAAAAAGTATGGAAATCACACAGACTCAGTTTTCTTACAATGGAATTAAAATAAAAATCAGTAACAATAAAATCTTTAGAAATGCCTCCCAAAACAACTCATCTAACTAATCTGATTAAAACCCTACCAAATTCTGTGAGATGAGCTTAAAGCAGTGCTTGGAGAGAATTATACAGTGCTAGAAATGAAAAAGCTCTCACTGACCTTAAGGTTTCATTTTATGAAGCTAACAACAGAAGAACAAAGCAAGTAGAAGAAAGGAAACAAAGAACAGAAATCAATGTAATAAAAAGCAAACAGAAAAAATTAACATAGCCAAATTTGTTTCTCTGAAATGATTGATAAAATTGATAAACCACTAGCTCAACTGAATGAGAGAGAAAAAAAGAAAGAATATAAATTATCAATATCTGGAATGGATTATCACTGCAAATCCTACAGACATTAAAAGGATATTACAGAAATGTTTCTGAACAACATTAAACCAACAAATTTTATTACTTAGATAAAACAAATCCCTTGCAAAACTTTCCAAACTGACAGAAGACAAATAAAAATTCAAATAGCTTATATTTATTAAAAAGTTAAATCTATTATCAAAAAACACTCCAACAAAGAAAAATGCAGGCCCAGGTGTTCTCACTGGTGAATTCTACAAAACTCATTTATAAAACAGAGGAGGAAGGAATACTTCCACCCCATTTTATAACCCTGATAGCAAAACTTGACAAAGACATTACAAGAAAATAAAATTACAGACCAAAATCTCTTAAAAACACAGACACAGAAATTCTTACGAACTACCCAATTTCAAAATTTATCAAGTTTCTGTAATCAAGGTATCATAGTACTGACACAAACACTGACAAATAGATCAACGGAACAAGACAGGCTTACACATCATTCAATTTTCTACAAAGGTGCCACAATAATCCAACAGAGAAAAGAAAGTCTTTTCTACAAATGATGATGAAATAAATGAATATCAATGTGGGGGAAAAGCAAAACTTGAACTTCTGTCTCATAACACACACAAGAATTAATTTTATATAGATTACAGATTAAACATACGAACTAAAACTATAAAGTTTCTAGAGGAAAACATAGAATAATATGTTCATGATCTGTAGTGAATACAATGTTTTCTTAAGGACACAGAAAACAATACCAGAAAAGAGAAAATTGGTGAATTAATCAAAATTAAAAAGGATCTGTTCATGAAAAGACAACTTTGGGTAAACAGAAAATTAAAAGACTGAAAAAGTTTTCAAAAAACATATATCTGACAAAGGAACACTATCTAGGATATATAAAGAACTCCTAAGTAATTTTTTAAAATTTAACAATTGGCAAAAGATTTGAACAGGTACTTTGCAAAAGATTTACACATAGCCAATAAGGACATGAAAAAGTGTTAGATACTATGAGCCATCAGAGAAGTTCAAATTAAATCTATAATGAAATATTATACATCCATCAGAATGGCTAAAAGGACTGACCACATAAAATGCTGGTGAGGGTGGAATTTCTCATACATTGTTGGAAATACAAAGTGTTTCAACCATTTGGAAAAATGTCTAGCAGGTCCTTGTTAAACCAAGCATACACCATCTCTCTGACCCAGCAATTACATTCTTAGGTATTTACCTAAAAGAAATGAAAAATATATCCCAAAATGACTTGTATAAGAATGTTCAAGGAAGCTTTATTCATAATGGCCAAAAACTGTAAACAGCTCAGAGTTCCATCAACAGAAGAATGGATAAACTATGGTATATGCAGATGATGGTCTGCTACTCGGCAATAAACTGATGAAAGACACAACATGAACAAATCGCAAAAGCACCATGTTAAGTGAAAGAGGCTTTACTCAAAAGAGTTCATTCATATTGTCAGATTCCATTTATACAAAATGCTACAACACCCAACTTTAAATTAACTGTGTATCCTTCTAAACTTCCCTCTCTCCTTCCACAGTGATTAAATGACAGGCACAGGAAATATGAAACAAAAAATCCTGAACCTTGTGAACCTTCATCTGGAAAGAAAAATGACTCCAATTTTCAAGGTAGATTAGATGTCTTTAAAGCAGATTAATCTTAGCATCTATTCTGTTTAAGATAATTTTGTACAATCTACGTTCACTTATGTTTGCACTTAAATCCATAAGCATAGGCATGCAAACAAGTAGAGGTGGAACAGAGAAGCAGAGGAGTACTAGGTAAGTCCTCTAGAAAAAAACACCACAACCACAAAGCCTCAAAAATCTGAATTTTATTTTCCAGAGAAGAAAGCAGCGTGGAATGGTTTGCAACAGGCCACAATGAATAAAAAGATTAGCTTTATGACTCAGATAACTCTTCAAGTTGTGACCTAATATTCAACGCTTCCATGCTCAAGCCTCACCTTATTTTCACATCATCTCGCATGCCTCTTCTTTACACCACTTTCCCTGAGGCTCCACTCCCCAAACAAGATGTTATCTACCCCTTTTCAGAAAGTATATAATTTTTTAAATTTTTACTTATAAAACTTAGGAAATTTGTGTCTATTAGGAAGAAACAGACTGTTAAAAGGCTTGAGCATCAGGGAGCCAACTTTACCTTTGGAATCTTATTTCCTCACATGTGGACTGTGGATAACAGGACTTTGTCTCACAGTGTTATTGTGAAGATTATGATGCTTAGCCTCCTGCATGGACCACTGGATAAAAATTACCATTATTATTATTCTATTATTATCTCCATATAAGCCTCAGTACGAACAACATTTAATAAGTATTGAATTTAAAAAATACTGCAATTGAAAGAGCAAGTAAATAAACTATTCACGTGTTACTGATTAACAGAATATTGCTGTGACCCATACATATACATTTAAGTAATTGCCCTTTTATGTGTTTATTTATTTATTTAACTTATTTTTGGTTGCATTGGGTCTTCGTTGCTGCACACAGGCTTCCTCTAGTTGCAGTGAGCGGGGGCTACTCTTAATTATGGTGTGCGGGCTTCTCATTGCGATGGCTTCTCTTGTTGCAGAGGAGGGGCTCCAGGTGCACAAGCTTCAGTAGTTGCAGCACAGGCTCTAGAGCACAAGGCTCAGTAGTTGTGGCACATGGGCTTAGTTGCTCCACGGCATGTGGGATCTTCCTGGACCAGGGCTCGAACCCGTGTCCCCAGCATTGGCAGGCGGTTTCTTAACCACTGTGCCACCAGGGAAGTCCCTGCCCTTTTATGTTTAAAGATGATACTACTAACTCATCTGTGGTTACTGACAACAAACAAATGAGCTTCCCTTTGATTCTTCTGAATTTTGCTTTTATTTTAGCCCTAAAGTATTAGATAATTTTCCATTACCTTCATTTTCATCATCATTACTGCATGGATTCATTAGGGCAATTCTTTTCACTCTCTACCCTAAGCTTATAGTCACATCACCTAAGCACATGAATAAAAGCCAACCCAAACTTTTCCATCCCTATTAAAATAGTTCTGGCCTGCTCCCAATTTTCCTTATTTCGAGGCCATCCAAATGTTCATCTTCATGAAAATTTGAAACTTCATATATACTGAGACGTAAAATTAACAAGATAAGTTGATAAATTGTTATCAGCATGATTATTTATTCCATTGTGAAACCTTCAGGCAAGAAGAAGAAACAGTTTATATTCTGGCAAAAAGGAAAAAAAAAAAAAAAAAAAGGCAGAAACCGAAAGTCTTCAAATGTTCATGCCTTGAACTGCATTACACAGTAATAAGTGCCAGATTTCTATTGTCTCATTGCACAGCTCTCATAATGTGGAAGTTACACAGGCTCCCTTAGCCAAAGGGATAAAACTCAAACCCAAGGCTCTAGTTCCTTTCACCAAAAAACAAAAGAGTGGAACTCAAAATAAAAATGACAGAAGGAAAACAGCATTCTAACAGCAACAGATTACACAAAATATCACTAATCAAGGAATATAATAAAAATCATGATCACTCAGGAGAATAACACCTATCGGTTGTTACCCAGTAGGTAATATTCAAGCCTTCTTACACATAGGAGCTAAAAGGAATTAATGTCTGAGAAGAACTGAAGACTCTCAATTGATATTAAAACATATAGTAATCAGGGCACACGGGTCAAAAAATTTCCCTGCTCACTCACCAAGCATCTTAAAAAAAATCTCTCTACAGGTAGTGCCATTGATCTATAAAAATTTTCCCTAAAATTACATCACTAAGGTTGTAACATATCATTTTAAAATTCTATAAGATAGTATAATATCAACGGGACTTCCCTGGCAGTCCAGTGGTTAAGACTTTGCCTTCCAATGCAAGGGGTGTGGGTTCGATCCCTGCCTGGTCTGGGAGCTAAGATCCCACATGCCTTGCAGCCAAAAAACCAAAGCATAAAACAGAAACAATATTGTAACAAATTCAATAAAGACTTTAAAAAATAATAATAATAATAATAAAATAGTATAACATCAATAAAAAAATTTTAAGAAATAAAAGATACAGTTTAAATGTCATTTTCTTGGAGAAGCCTTTCCTATTTTTCTAGAGCAAGGGTCTTCAAACTACTGCCTACAGGTCAATTCTAGCTTGCTGCCTTATTGTAAATAAGGTTTTACTGGAAAACAGCTATGCCTGTTCATTTCCATATTGGTTAAGGCTGCCTACAGTATAATTAAATATATATATGTATTTGGTCTTTGCCCTCAGTTCCTGGAACAGAGCTTTAAAAATCCTTGGAATTTCATGAGTGATAGGAATTTATTTTGTTATTCATGATTAGATTCTTTTGATCATACCTAAGGTTATGCTAACAAGTGACTCAAGGTGGGCCCTTAGATAGTTTCAAGAGAGGGGATGGCCAATGAAAGACCAAGCAAGTGAGTAGAGGGCTGGAGACTGAATTCAGTTACGTGGCCAGTGATTAAATCAATCATCCTACATAATGAAGACTCCATAAAAACTCTTGAACAATGAGGTTCAGGAAGCTTCCAGGTTAGTGAATGCATTGATGTGTTTTTGGGCACAGAAAGGGCATGGAAGCTATGTGTGCCCACTCCAATACCTTGCCCTAAATCTCTTCCATCTGGCTGTTCCTAAGTTGTATCCTTTACAATAAAACTAATTGTCAGTATGGTGCTTTCCTGAGTTCTGTGAGTTATTCTAGCAAATTACTGAACCTGAGGGGTTGCTGTCACCCAGGCAGAAATTCAGGTAGCCCCACTTGCAGCTGGCATCTGAAATGGAGGCAGTCTTGTGGAACTGAGCCCTTAACTTGTGGGGTTTGGGCTAACTCCAGGTAGTTAGTGTCAGAACTGCACTGAATTCCAGGACACCTAATTGGTGCCAGAGAATTAGTGTTGGAAAATTATGTATTTTCTTTTAAATACTGGTTATGGCTGCCTTCCTACTACAACTGCAGAATTGAGTAGTTGTGATAGACACCATATGGCCCACAAACCCTAAAATACTTGGATCTTTATAGAAAAAGTCTGCCTACTCCTGTTCTAGATAATTAGTTTCTCAAAGTCTCCTCGTTCAACATTTTTGGTCCATACCACTAACACATCACCTATTCCATTTATATATTTACTTGTACATAGTTGTTCAAGTTGACCCTTGAACAACTGTGCAGGTCCACTAATACATGGGAATTTTTCAATAAATACTATATAGTATTACATGATCTGTAGTTGGTTGAATCCTCAGATGTGGAACTGTGGATACAGAGGGCTGACTGTAAAGTTATATACAATTTTTGAGTGCTTGGGGTCTGGGCAACCCTAACCCCCATATTGTTCAAGGGTCAATTGTATTTATTTGTCTGTCTCCCCTAGAATATTACTACTCATAAACAAAAAACAGTTTCATTAATCATTCTATCTTTAGAACCAACTTCTTGGCATATGGGTGACTGAAGTTTAATAAAAACATCTATTCCAAAAACAAGCTTCTTAAAGCATGTTTCTATCCCCGTGTATCTCATCATCAACTTTAGTATCAGGTCTATGTTCTAGTTCTTAAAAAAAAAAAAGGAAAAAATACTATTTAAAATCATAAAGTAATAGCATGTTAAAGCCTGAAAGGACCACATGTGTCATCTAACCCAATCCTTATTTTCAGTCAGGCAAAGTAAGGTCTGTAACACGTAAACGACTTGCCCAACTACTTAGTAACAAAGACAAGATTAGACTCCAAGTCCAAACTCAATATTCTTTTCACTAACAATAGCAAACCTTTCTAACACCACAAATGAAAAACAACACAAATAAAACTAAGGTTTGAGGGTACCCCAAAAGTACCCTCCATTCAAGCTACTCAGAGTACCAGCCAATGAGAAGGCAACTGAATCAGAACATGAATTAACACACTGCTTCCTTCATCAAGAAAGTCTTGCTATGGGGGAAAAAAAGTTATTTGAAATAAACAGTGTGTTTATTGACAAAAATATTTATATTCTGGCACAAGCTCCTTATCTCCTCTTAGACCAACAAACACTTCACAAATATGCAAACCTGATCTGTGGACCACATTTTGAATAGCAATGTGCTAAATGAACATTCTGTATAGTAGCAGAAACTTATTAATATAATGAACTGTCACATATGTAATTCATATATACAGTTCCCACTTAAGAGGAATAAAAGGGAAAATAACATCTTTTTCTCAGATACATATGAATAGACATATATGAAGTATATATAGAGGGATATATAGACAAAGATATAGATAAATAGACACATAGATACAAAGAAAGAGAGAGAGAAGCAGAGGCTTGGAGAGATGAAATATTGATACTTGATACTCAAGGTCACAAAGCAAAGAAAAGGCAGAGCCAGGATATGAATTCAGATTAGTTGTATCACAACAGCCAAGCTCTTTACAGAAAACCAGGATACAAAAACTGACTTGACTGAAATAGCATTTACGCATTAATTTATAAATCTAAAAACAGAGAGTCGAAGACATTAGTTCATTGTTATAAAAGTCCTAAAAGAATCAGGTACAAGATGGAGCAAGAATTAGCACCCACTAATAATACACTTCACCACTGAACAGGCTGTCCTCTGTGACCGATCCTATTGTTTCAGGATAGAACTACCACAACTACTGAAAGAGTATGAGAACACTAGTCTATCTAATCAGATCAACTTACATGGAATGAACATATTGCTTTGCTCACGTCTCTTTCTTGCCAAAATGTCTTGCTCCACATTGCCCAAAGTCCTTAGCTACAAATTCACAAACTCTCACTTTTCTCAAGTGTTAAATGGGGATAGAAGTGCCTCTGTCATGGAGTTACTGTATTAATTGAGAATACTATATTTCCTTTATTCTAAGGAATATTTTTCACATTTTAACATTTCTGAAATCAACATATAACTCGTAACTGATGTGTGCATTTAATGTAGCTGTGTTTCTTCTTCCCCCACCAAGAGCTGTTATTATATCAGTAACAGTCAACAGCCTAGCAGCACAGCTAACAAAAACTTATGATTACTATTATTATTTTTATTATATTTGGTGCAAACAAGCACCAGATGATCCTGGTTTGTTTTGGAAACGGCTGCATTATAGAACTTTTCTTTATACACTTATATACAAATATATACATGTTTAATGCATTATTTTTATTTCTCCTCTACCTACACTTTGTTGTCTAGAGACCTTGACTTTGCCAACTGCAGTTTTGCCAACCACATTACATTTCAAGAATGTGACTCCTGAGGGTGTTGGGAAACTGATGTATTTACAAGGTGCTAATAGAGCACAAAAATGGAAATGCTTAACTGCCTCAAAACTCTCTTTGTGTTACAGAAGGATCAACAGTAGAGATAGAAGCTTAAGCTAAGTCCAAAAGGACAGGCAGGAATTTGCCAGAAGGAAAGCGCACTCCTAGAAAGACGTTACTACTTTATAATGTGCTGACTTAAAGTTCCAGAGCTGGAATGCCCTTACTCCACCGTGTCTACTCAGCAAACCCCTGCTCCCCTTGGAAGCCAATTTCAAGAGAATCCTCCACCTTGAAGTCTTTCCTGACTCCTGCAAATAGTTCATTACTTCCTCCTCTGTGATACTGTACTCTAATACATACTTGTACTCACGGTCACAAGAGGAAAAAAAAGGCAGAGCCAGAATCTGAATTCAGATTAGTCATACCATAAAAGCCTGATCACATAATTTAGTATTTTTTTTTCTAATCTACACAGTGGTCTCTCTTTCTAGAATTTGAAATCCTTAAAGAAAAGAATCATCTTTCCAATGTCACTCTTTCCCCAGGTTTGATCATACTATCCCTAGGTATGGGGACTTCAGCTCCTAACAACTACCTAGAAATAAAATTATGTTTAAATTAACCTCCCTCTCATCTCCATCAAGTATGATTATTATTGCTATCATTAAAGGAGAATGAAGATCTCAATTTTCTACAAACACTGCAGCAGATATAAAACTGTAATTAGCTGAGGAAAAAAGTCAAAACTGCTTGGACTTACAGTGACACCAGTAAACATGTAATACCTTTGAATGCATATATGAAGGCATATGAGAATACAAATATGAGGGAGACAAGAAGGAAAAAGTAGAAGAAAGGAAAAAGATAAAATATTTCAAAGTAAGAAAGTAAGGAGTTTGCATAATGCAAAATATTAAGTCAGTAACTTCTCTGCTGCCTAGGTTTCTGTATCTGAAAACAAGATAATCTTCGAAATCTTACCAAGATAAGCATTAGCATTGCAGAATTCTAGTATTCTAGTATTCAATTCAGAGTCTTATTTAAAATATGGTACTCCTGATAATTAATACTGAAATTAGCAACCTAAATACAATAGGGGACTCTTATTCTGATAAAACAAGTAAATCTTCACAAAGTATATATATTCTGCTCTCTCTATAAAGGTAAGGTTAGTTCTCAATTTCTGGTTTTGGTAAATAGGGCATACATGCATTTCCAGAAAGTGTATTTTCATATAAAATTTTTTAACAGTTAACTCAACAAAGCAGTTGTTTATTCCATTAAGAAACCATCTAGCAAATTTTATAAGCAAAACATGTTAGAAATAACAGCACTTCATCCAACTCCTACAAAACAACTACATTTTATTCTATTTCTTCAACTCTGTAGCAATGCTTACAATTTGCCTTCCAAAGTATCTGCTGACAATAAAATGCATTTTAATTTGTTGCAATATTGATTTCCATGAATTATTTAGGCAACTTTTACCAGGGCAGGGAGAACAAATTTTTCCCCAATGATATGTGGTTTTTAAATTGTTGCCATTAAGTCAATGCACTAGTTCGGATGAGGTTTACTGACACTTAACAGGAAAACCCACAATATGAGTGGCTCAAACAATACAAAGATTATGTATATATGTGTCTGTAAGTGTAAGTATATACAGTATATGAATATGCAGTATATATACACATACATACACATGCATAAGCAGACATATTAAAAGAAAAGAGAGCATGCTAGAATATCTATTAGTTTCTTTCTATACTTACAATGGTTCATCTACTTTTGAGACGTCCCCTATAAATCAGTGCTGTCCATTAAAAATATAATGCAAGCCATGTTATGTGATTTAAAATTTTCTATTAGCCACATTAAAAGAAAAATATAAAAGAAAATAGGTGAAATTAATTTATATTTCATTTAACCCAACATATCTAAAATATTTCAGCATGTAATAAATATTTTAAAATTATTAATGCAATATTTTTCTATACCAGCTCTTCAAAGTCAAGTGCACATTTTATGCTTATGGAACATTTCAAGTGCTCACTAGCCACATGTGGCTAGTAGCTACTCTGTGACTGCACAGCTCTAGACAGATCTAGCCATCTTCCAAAACTCAATTCAAACATCACCACTTTTATGAAGCCCTCCCTTGACTCCCTTGGTACATTTCTCCCCTCAGTGTTGCCCACTATTCCCTAATTTATATCATAGAATTCACACATTTCATTGCCTGTATTTTTGACTCCCTGCAGTGCTATAAATTCCAGGGCAGGGATTGTGTCTTGATCATTGTATCCTCAGTGTTTAGCATCACACATGGTGTGAGGATTCTAAAAATATCTGTGGAATAAAATGGTTATGTGGTCAGATGTGGCATTAGGATGAAAATAAGTATACATGTTCAGACCCAACAGATCAGTATTTAAATAGTGGAGGGGGCAAGGGGAAGGAGGAAGAAGTAACCATGAACAAAAGAATTAGAAAACCTTCAAATTAAATACAGTAATCTATCTTGAACAAATCAATTAGAAAGTGATAATTAAGTCAACTGTAAAATTACGTAATTCAGTAACAGTGCATATTAAACAGTCATAGCTGACTATAATAATATAAAGCAAAACTTTCTAGTTTTTCTTCAAGAATAAACTACTTTCATAGAGTCCCTCTTTAACAACTAATAACATGTGCCACAAATGCGATACATCTAATTATTAAATGTTATTCTCATAAACTACCTCTCCATTAATATATACCTTTATTCTTTTTACATACAAAGATAATAAGTTTGGGCTCTAAGATACAGAATGCATTATCATATTGATCCAAAACCCCAAGCACTCTTTCACTAGAAGTGAAATCTTTGTTGTAAATGTCTATATCCCATATTTTCTAAGCAGGTCATCTTTAATTTATTTCAGAGTTTGGCAGCATAATTTTTCAATGTAATCAGGTACAGCTGTCATTCTGAATGACAGTTTGTCATGCAGTAACTAAAATACATTAGTTTACCTTTCAGAGTGTAGATCACTAATCAGGTTAAACGTTATTTCTAGAATAAAAAAAGCCCAATATAATTAATGAAAAAAAATCAGCAAATCTGACTAAAATCTATTTGCTCAACATACTTTCGATAAAAGTACCTAAATGAGTATTTTCACAAAGAAAAATGCTTCTTCACAGCTACTCCACCCACCCCTAAAATAAGTCAGTCAGTCATCCTAAAAACGAATGCTTTTTATCTTAAAGCCCAGGATGAAAAACTGTTAATGGTTCAAAACAACTCCAAGACCACTCAGGCAATCTGGTTGAACTGTGACCAATTAGTGTAGTCAGTCCCTGTGTGGTACTAATGAGACCAAAAAAATGGGTTACATTTCCATTTGAATCTAAACTTAATATAGTCAATGGCTAAAAGACTGCAACTACAATCCCACCCAATTAGGGCCTGCTGTCTGCCAGGGGGATGACTTCAACAATAATAGCAATGAAACAAGCATGTGAACAGATTAACACCCAGAAGAAAGAAAAAACACAAAATTGACGCCTTAGCATATTTTATTCATAGGAACAGATACTCCAAAGAAACTACAGCGTGAAAAGTCACACTTTAAAGATGAATCATTAAATCTCAACTTTTAAAAATCATGAAAGTAAATATACTATTTTATAAATAGTTGCTGCACTATCACATATAATATCATTTGACCTAGCGCCTAACATTTTTTTCTGGAACATTCTTTGAATTTTTGTAATGCTGCTAATGGAAAAACTATAATTTGATTTGCAGAAAGGAAAAACCACTGTCCTTTAGGGGGTGGGAGGGAACAGGATTTCCCTGTTCTTCTTCCCTTCTTCTTTCCCTGTTCCTTCTTCCCAGAGGAAGAAGCTGAACAAAACAGTACTAATACTAGACCAGTTAAGAGAAAAAAGGCTTCTTAATGGTGATCCTGATACTGAACTGCATCAGGCCCACTTGAATTTTCTTCTAGACTTCAGAAAACCATTAACTCTACTTTGATAAAATGTTACAGTGTTAAGAATTCTGATTTTATAAGACTGAAAAAATTAAAAATAACTTTCAACACCCTTAGTTCTTTTCCTTTCATCTCTTCCTCCACCTTTTCTCTTATTCATGAACCACAAATACCTACACAAACAGAACTCCTCAAATAACCCAAGGAATTGGACCCTAATACATTTTATCACCTCCCCTGTGCTTGAAATACCTTAAAAAAAAGTAAGCCAATGAACACTCATGGAATGAAAAAAAAAAAAAAAAAGATGGGGGTAGGATTTCTACAAGAAGAAATAAAGCTAATGTGATTGTGGTTTGTAGTTAACATTAGTGGACACAGCCATGGAAAGACTCCCTCATGACCCGTGTCCCTCTGTGTGGAAAGGTTTTCCACTCCTGCCCTTTTTATGCTGGGAAACAGTTACTTGTCCTTCAAGATCCAATCCAAAGTCACTTAACCAATGATACCTTCCCAGACTCCTCCAGGCAAAGGTAGTGGAACCATTAATGTCTCCATAGCATTTTGTTTAAATCTTTGTAATATCACTTTTTGCCAATGGAATTTGTCTGGTTTTTCTTCTTTTTCCTGTACTGAACCTCGAGTTACTGAAGGTAGGAACCATGTAATTCCTTTTTATATTCCCAATGAGTATCTTGACTCTGGCAATAGAACACTAGGTTAGAATTACTCAGTAATTTATTTAATCATCACTTTAAGTGTTCTGAGTGTGCCTGAGTTAAAAGAAAGGAAAAAAAAAAAAAGGTATGCTTCTCCATGAGAGTTACGACCCCAAATGGGCTGAGGCAAAGTGGAACTCCAGGCACCAAGATAAAGTGAAAAAAAAAAAAAACAAAAACCAAAAAAACCCACTGGACTAAGAGGGAATCTAGGTGATAATTCAAATTCTGTGAAAACCTGCAGGATCTTAACCCAACTGGCTCTTTCCTCACCTATGCAAGTGATAAGAGTCAGGCTATTCACCAGATCTGAAGACCCTATGACTCCTTATATACATATATACAAACACATCACAATATCTCTATCCACCCCCTTCCTCAAAAAAATAAAAACTGAAATGTTAAAGCAAGAGGCAAACACAGAAATTAAAAGAACCAGAATAGCCTGGGAAGACAAGATTTATACCTAAGCCAGAAGTGACAAAAACAAGCAAACTATATAAAATGTGAAAAAAAAAATCCTCATTCAAAACAAGTTTACTAAGCAGCACAAAATTCTAGATTCTATGTTAAGTACTCAGGATACCAAGGTGAATAAGACAACATTCTGATCTCAAGGGATTCAGAGTCTCTAGGGTAGTCTGACAACTAAACAAATAATTAAAATAGGACAGGCAATCTGAACTATGTCAAATCTGAACTATGTACAAAGTGTTATGGGAGAGCACAGAATGGGAGGAAGAGCTTTTAGGGGGAGATCAGAGAAGGCATCACTTAAGTGGGGGACAACAGCTGATTCTTGAAACATGAACAGGAGTTCTTTAGACAAAAAGGGAAGACGTGATAACTTGAAAAATGCAATGATTATTCAGCAAGTAACAGTCAAGACAGCATAATAAAAGAAAATTCTTCCACTGATGACTCATATCTCATAAGCTTCAAAAATAATTTAAATACTTAATTTAAATTTGAGGACTTTCAAAGGGTAATCAAGTTATAGAAAATAAATATAAATCAAGTACAATAATTTTATGACATTTTATAATAAAATATTGCTGATATAATTAGAGCTGAAAATACTTCTCCTCTTTTAAAATACCAGACTTAGTTTAACCTAGAAAGACAATGACTATTTCTATTTCATTGAAGATTTTATATTGCAGGTCAAGATGATAAAATAAGATAATGCATATTGTATGCTTAACATAGTGCTTGGCATGTAAAGATTAAATAGCAACAAACCTAGGAACAGAACATCTAGCTTTGAGTCTAATTTCTGCTTTGCAACCTTGGACAAGCCCCTTAATTTCAGCCATAGTTTACTTATTATATTAAAGTAGACCCACATTTATTTCAAAGGGGTTGGTAGAGGATTTTAAAAACGTAAGGTATGTTATCAACCCCAATTCTATAAATGCCAATTCCTTCCCCACATGTGAAAAGTTTTAAAAAAACATTGGAAATACTCATATACCATCTTTAAATCAGCTGCAAGTTATTTCTTTCAGAAAATGGAAGTAGCTGCTAAAGAGAAATATATCTAGACATTTACACTTCCATAAAATTTTCTATTAATCAATATTTGCTCTACTTCAGTGAACTGAAAGGAGAATCACAATTATTGGAAATTATATCACCTAGACTCTAGTTAACTCATTTGTTTTATCCAAGCAAACATGGTATATGTGGTGGTGCATCTGATTAACACTAAAACATAACAAATCTACTTTTTCTATATAAAATAAATATATCAATGCATACTATTTTTTTCTTGTTCAGAGTAATATCTAAAACAGCCACACTTTGCCTAGTGAAAAGGTATACAAATGAAAGCTAGTTACCATTTATAATACTGTATAACCATTCCCCAAAACTCAAAAATTAATAGTTCACAATATAGGCCGTTAGATCATTTTGTGTACAAATCCATCAAACTGTCCTGCATTCATTTTTATTTCCTGTGATCAGCAAGTCCTGAGTCCTCTATGTGCAGCATTCTCTACCACAGAATCAGCTCACTGAAGCTGGCTGGACCCTCCCTTTCCAGCATCATCTCTTCATATAATGCAAGCCTTTGGGATAATTTCTAAGTAGCTACATTTTGTTCAATAATGGAGAAGATTATAGCCTTTGAATCTGAAGGCCTGAGTCCTAGCTCTGGTACTTAATACCTGGATAACCTTGTCTGATACTTCCCATTTCCTGCAGTCTTAGTTTCCGCATGTGTAGAGAAGGAATGGCATCTGAAAAGGGAGTTATTCTGAGGATTAGTTAACACAGCACAATTTTGCAAGTACACTGGAAATAGTTAAGAGCTATTAAAATATACACTAATGTAATTTTCTAAAACAACTGATCACAAAATAGTTTTCAGTCCCCTAACTTGCCTCTTACGTTTGTAACTCAGGTAGTTTTCTAAATATTTAAGCTAATACTCCAAGAGGGAGGTATTATTTACCCAGGATCACCCTTCATGTCCTAGTATACATCCACATGTGAAATTCAGCCATGTCAAGGAAGGAAGAGATAGAAGGAATTCCAGGCAAAGGAAGCTGTGTCACCTCACGCCTATTCGTTCCCCAATTTGCCACTAGGAAAAACTACCCCAGACACTGTTAAAGACTATGCGGGATTCAGAACAGACCCCCTATGTTTCATTAGAAGGTGGACACCTGAGATTTCTTCTCTGACAGGTTCACCAGCTCAGGTAATCCAAGCTAAAACAGAACTCAGTTTCAGTTAGATCATTATTTTCCTTCTATGATCATATGGTCATCAGGCTCAAGATAAGAATAAAAATAACAATAGTAAATACTATACAAAGTTAGCTTTGTACCAAGCACTTTACATATATTAATTCATTTAATCTGTACAACCTTATGAGGTAACTTCTTTACACATAAGGAAACTGAGGCACATAAGTGTGAATGGCTGTATAATATTTCATAACATAGATAGAAAATTACATAACCTTTTCCTAATGTGAACATATAGGTTATTGCTAATTTTTTATATCATTAAACTACATTTAACCCTCATACTTGTCCACAGGTAATTTTTCCTTAGCCTAAAGAACTAAGGATTAATGACAAGAACCTCTTTAAACTTCTTGACGCATATTGGGAAAATGTCATTCAGAACAGCTGTACCATTTTACATGCCCAACAACGTCATTTAAGATTATTTTAGCATGCTGACAAAACACTGGTAATTTTCCTTTTAATCATTTCTTTTTCAGGGTATCTCACTATTACCTTATGTTCTTATTTAGTGAAGATGAATTTTCGTAATAATTAGCAATGTCTCTTCCTTCTTGAAATACATCAAGTCCTTTGCCAAATTATTTTTCTTATGATTTGTCCTACGATACTTAATACCTAAAGTTTTTTTATAATTTTAATTCTAAATATTAGTTAGGAATCACTGGAGTGCAACGAATAGAAACCCGATTCAAACTGGCTTAAGCAAAACAAGAAATGTATTAGCTTAATGCACTGAAAAGCCTGGCAATATAAGTGACTTGAAAGTCTCCAAAGATGTCATCGGTAATCTCTTGGTTCTTGGTGCCTCTGTGATAGCTCTATCCTCAAGCATACTCTGCCTTCATGGTAGCAGAGTGACAGTCAAATCTAGACTTACATTCTAACATCTTAGCAACTCCAGTGATGAGTATCTTTTTCTTTCTCCAGCAGAATGAAAGGAGTTATCAAGCTTTCGCAGATGTACAGGTAGATATTTAACCAATATCTGTTACTGATGGGCCAAGTACAGTTTCTATTCCTGGTCCAGGAAAGCAGAAAGGAGTCCAGGGAAACCCCAAACCATATAAACCAAGAATCAAGAAGAGATGACTCCTCAATCAAAAAATTCAGAACTGTTAACAGCAGAAGGAATGGATGCTATGCAGCCAAAACCAAAAGAAATCTACAACATTCTAGCCCTTGGCTACCCAGCCACCTTATACATTCACTTCTTTCCATATATATAACTTCTTAAATATCCATGTTTAACAATGTTACTATCTTAACCACAACAGAAAATGCACTCATCACTTCACCATGGGTCTGGGAGGCAGGGAGGAAAACAAAGACAATGCCAAGTTACTGGATCCAGCTACAAGTCTGAAATCTTTGTACTATTAGTATTATTCTTGGTCAGTTCCAAACATGCATTTTTTCATGGTACCTCATAATCTGACAATATATATCTATGTAATAAATTTAACTATCCCCCATTAATCAATATACAATGGCAAAAGAAAAAATAAATAATAATAATGCCTACTTAGAAGAGTGGAGAAGATAAATATGGAGGAAATAATCAAGAGGACATGACTGTCAGCTGACCCATGAGCTGGATCTGGGCAATCAGAGGCTCCTCACCCCCTCCTCTGTCCTTAGAATATATACCCTGCCTACTGTTCCCACAGTGGGAACACTTCCAAGGAAATAGCCTTGAGAGCAAGGTGTTGTTGAAACCATCTGGATGGTATATGTGACTGAACTCAGTTAAGGCCTCTGTAGTTTAACTTTTAAGATTCTGGCAGGCAGGTGTAGAGACCACTCATCTTGCGGCTGCCCAAGACAAGCCTCATAAGCTCCCCTGCTTAATAAACCTGCCAGCTACCAATCTGGAGTGGTCTGCCTCTTTTCTTCAGTCTCTCTTTGCCCTCTGTGCATGGGGACCAGTT
Organism: Balaenoptera musculus; assembly: GCF_009873245.2. Classification (NCBI taxonomy): domain Eukaryota; kingdom Metazoa; phylum Chordata; class Mammalia; order Artiodactyla; family Balaenopteridae; genus Balaenoptera; species Balaenoptera musculus. The sequence goes on along the minus strand of NC_045802.1, from coordinate 11,345,106 downwards.
TGCAAATCAACAGTAAACAAATCATGGTCACTAATTCAAACCACAGTCCATATACTACTGGTCAGAGTAGCAAGAATTGCTTGTTACGGGAATGGAGTCTCTTGGTCAACCAATCTGGATGCACTTATTACCACTATCTCAGAAGACCTCACTTGTCCATTATCCTCTATGGCCTCAGATTTTCCTTCTAGCAGCTGTACTGCTTTAGCAACCCACTTCCTCTTACTGAGGCTTAGAACTGCCTTAGAAGTAAAAAGAACACAGGTCTTTGTTTACCAGGCTTGAGGTTGCCCTGGAAATAGTTTCCCTAAAAGCTCAGTAAGCTTTTGGTCAATTTATTTCAGTCAACTGGTTGAACTAGTAACCAAAGCCAGAGATCTTGTCAAGATACCAATCTACCTTTTAAATTTCATAGCAACATTCAGTCTCATAGCAATAGGCCTTCACATTACTCATCCCTTAAAACCCTCTGCTTAATGATTTCCCTTGAAGCAATGTGAAATAATAAGCTGGATGAGGAGGCACAGCTATTCTATCACTTGTTCCCTGGTTGCATCCTCTTTTAAAACTCTTTAGTAAATGGATTGTTATTTTGGTCAGGAGGTTGGGAGTATAATGCATGAGGTGCTTGAGAGAAGCTTGTAAAACAGAACTTTACCTGGCTTTAAACTCCTTCTTTCCTTTTACCAATTTTAGCATGGGGTAAAAAAAAAAAAAAAAAAAAAAAAATTGGGCTTTCCAACCCTCAAGGTTCTTGATTTTTCTGATTCTCTTGTATGGTAGCTACAGGCAGAAAAGACCTCTCTTACTTGGAAGGACAATATTTTCTCCCCTCTGTGCTCTCAAGCATTCCAGCTTGGACCAAAGCAAACTCCTTTCTTATATGGCAAGAAGTGGACAACACACCTGAGGATCCCTAAAGTTCCAGCTTTAGTAGCTCCATGGGCAAAGACAACCCAGGTGACCATCGAAACAGCTGCTCCATAATTCCTTTTAAGGAATTGCTACGGGAAAGCAGTCCTCACTGCCTTGAACTCCATTTCAACATTCAAGGTCTGTTCCTACAATACCCCACTTCCAGTTACTAATGTCTACACTAGTAAGAATTCCTTCCATTTACAAGTGACAAAAATCCAATTTAAACTGACTTAAAGCTAATAACAATAATAAACTCTGAAAGAGAGAATTTAATGGTTAGAAGATAATCACCACAGACACAGAGAACTCCAAGTGCTCAAGCAGAATCAAGAATATATTTATCTCTCTTGGTTTCACACTTGGTCAAATTCTAATACAGGTACCTACAGCTATAGGATGAGTCTACCAGTTCAACATCCCCAACAGGAAGAGTTCCCAAGTCCTGTGACTCACCCTGTGGCTCCCCTCAGGTTAAATGCTCATCCCTGAACCAATCACGGTGATTGCGGACATGTCTGGGTTATACACCAGCCCACCTGAACCCACCTGAACCAGCTGAACTAAGAATGGAGGATGAGTGGTTCATTAAAGGAAAATTGAGGTACTATTACCAAAAAGGGGAAATGTATGCAAGACAGACAGAAACAAGAAATGCCCACTATTCCTAGTAACATGACAAATGGTTACAATTTTTTTTTAAATTTCTATTCAATGCCATAAATATTATTCTTTGTTTAAAATAATGTGATCTTAGTTACATGTATATATATTTGACATACATATATTGAAAAGTAATTACCAGATTCTTATTCCAAGATGTCAGTTCAAAATAATATTTACATATATAGTAATGCCTACATAGAGAACATCATACATATTCAACAAATATTTCTAATGGCAATACATTAACTTTATTTACATGAGTCTAATTTATTTCAAGATCTTGGGTCTGGACCCTACTGTTGAACAGAATTTCAGAAATTTGTCCTCTACTGCCTAATAATGGTGTCCTGCATACTCAAAATGCACTTAACTTATCCAAGAGCCAGAAATACAAAAAATAAATATACATAATATAGGCTTTTGCTCTCACAGAGTTCACAGCATAGGAGTGGAAACATGTATAAATAACTAAATACTATACACAATACTAGAGAATGATAGGTATATGTTTGTATAAGGAGATATGCTGACATTGCACAAAATATCAGAAGTACAGGCAATAAATGAAAAATCTATGAAACTGATGCAGGGCTTCCCTGGTGGCGCAGTGGTTGAGAATCTGCCTGCCAATGCAGGGGACACGGGTTCGAGCCCTGGTCTGGGAAGATCCCACATGCCGCGGAGCGACTAGGCCCGTGAGCCACAATTACTGAGCCTGCGCGTCTGGAGCCTGTGCTCCGCAACAAGAGGCCGCGATAGTGAGAGGCCCGCGCACCGCGATGAAGAGTGGCCCCCACTTGCCGCAACTAGAGAAAGCCCTCGCACAGAAACGAAGACCCAACACAGCCATAAATAAATAAATAAATAAATAAATAAATAAAAAACCAACAGAAACTGATGCAAAATAATATTAAAGTAAATAGTCAAAAATGTGGATGATTGAATTGTATAATACTGCTACATCGGTGATCCAAAATGGGAGCTGATTTTGCTGGAACCAATGAATTTCTTGACACTGTGTTTGAAAAATATATAGCAAAAGATGAGGGAACCTTGAGATATATTTAATTAACCACATAGTATTTGCCAAAAACTGACTAGCAATATAAAAAATACTTATTTAAAATTAATATAACTTGATCACAGACTCGTTACAGAATATATGCTGCTTAATGTCATTATATGACTAAATTAATACTTTTGAGGAAAACCTCAGAACTCCTTAAGATATTGAAACTTCCAATATTTACATATGCACTCAATTTAATTTTCAATACCTGATAACAAGAATAAAATATAATTCAAATTAATATGAAGACTTACATGTCAACCTAAATTAAAATGTAGGAAATTCTCTTTTAATATAAATAAATGTGGTTTTATTAATATTAAGGACTTAATATTAAGGACTTCATGATTCAAAAATGCAACCACATATTTTTAGAGTAAATTTAGTTCAAAAACATCTTTTGTTGTGAAATTAAAAACATCTTGAAAATATAATTTTAAAGATATTTATATCAAGCTGCAAATGAAAAAAGCCCTAAGGAAGAAAAGTTACTGTCACATTCAAGTATAGAAGAATAACTTTCAAATTTCCTTTGAACAATAATACCATGATCCATATGTCAAGAGAAGAGAGGCACTTAGCCCACAAAGTCCCCTCAAAGTATCTTGTTATGCTTTTAATACAATATACAGTATGCCACTTAGAACGTAAAAAAATAAAATTATCAGAGGACATATTTTCTACAGCTAAAGATACACTAATATATTGCACAATTTGTGAAAAAATAACTACAAATTAAATGCTATAGATTTATACTACCAAAGAGAGCTATTCAAAAAAGTCCTAGTGTCAATTCTTTAAGTAAATATTAATCCTTTATTTTATCTTTTCTAAAAATAAGTTTATATTAAAATCTGTGATAAGAAGACACGTTCATGTTATAAACAAAGAACACATTATGTATACATAGAATTTACTTCAAGGAAGGAAAAACTTTATATAAATATATGTTAAGTGTATTTATAAAGTAAGCAATGGATTAAGTAGTATGCCTGTTTTATAATTGAAACAACCAACAAAGTTCCTTTTCTACAGTTAAATGCTCTTATACTGCCACATTAAATAATACCTCCCAAAGCCAAAATTTGTTGATGATCAGTTTTTTCATTGGTAAAGCTACAATGCAAAATCCTTGACAATACACTCTCACTGTAACCTATTTACAAACTAACTTACTCATCTTCCTGATCCTGTCCACCTTGTATTTGAATGTTTCAAGTCAACTATAATATCATTGTACAAATACGTTCATCTACAATGGAAATTACTCATTTTATTTCTCACTCCATGGTGATTCTTCAACAAACTCCCACAATCCACCTAATAGTGGAAATGGACCTCTACCTTTGGCAAAAGAAAAAAGCCCCAAAATTACAACCATGGCTGTGTTAAAGGAGTCCTATATTTTAATGCATACTTCAACTTTACTCTGCAAAACTTTTAATTCTTTGGGCAAGGCATGTGAGAAACCTAACAACCAAGTATCAGTATTCTCATCATATAAAGAAAAATAACGTACAGAAAAAAAAGGAAAAAAATATTCTGACAAAGGTGACTGAGACAGGGTTTTGTTTAAGGTAGAAACCGTTTTGTTTTGAAGTTTCATTAGTTCTCCTTCCTTTCTTTTCTGTCATAGAAATCACTGTGATAAATATTTCACTATTCCACCTACTTTTTAATTTAATGTTTTAAATTAAGACTGAAAACTGAAAAAACTCATTTTAGAGATTAATATTAGAGGCTTCCAACCTTTAGCAAGTCACTGAGTGCCCTAAATGGATTTTACTGATTTACTCATTAAATAAATAGAATTAAGTTTTGATAATTATTTTTTAAATGCCTAGGATCTCCAAAGATTTTCTCAATCAACTTAAATTTTCACATGACATTTTCATCATGAGTATATTGGAAAGATAAAGTACTAAACCTACCATTCAAGAAATACTACACTGCAAATGACTAATGTGTATTCCACAATCAATATAATTAACAACTTAATAGTAAATAGCTCCTTTTGTCATTCTTTTCCCCAAAAGTTTCCATTTAAAGATCAATTGTACTCTTTCAATACATACAAAGAAATTTTAATCCTAACTTTCTTTATGCCAAAAATAAAAATGTCTTTGTAACGCAGTTACAATGTCTTAAATGGATTTGGGGATATATCATGTCAGTATTACCTTATTTCTGATTACTCTAATTTAACAGTAAAGTTAATCTTTAAAATAATGTTTGCATATTGAGACTTCATGCCAGATTTTCACTGCACTGAAGAGAATTAAATTTCTTTTTTACCTCAAAAGAAATATTTCACTTCCTTTCCTAACCTACTGTGTATCTATAGAACCCCATCTGTTAAGAACTGATCCAGCATACATTGCTACTGCTGCAGAGTCCAAACTGGTTACACATTCAAATCAGTTTCCAGCTTGTGAGAGCCTCTATTGCCTCTTATCACGTTAAAATGTATTAAGTAAGCATACAAATACTTATTAAAAATAACCTAATATCACACCATCTAAGGTAAAAATGGTATTGGAAATCTGGAAAACTGTAAAAAAAAACTTTAAATGTTTCCTTTTAAATTTACATAAATACAGTACCTGATAACCTACTAACGTATTTTGAGATTTCATCTCTAAAAAAAAAAAAAAAGCAAGTACTGACCTCCTATTTGCAGCTGGTTGTAATTAAAACACCCAAGAAAACAATATTTCTATTAGTGTCTCGAAAAGAATTTGGTTATACCAACGCAGTGACAGTCCCCCAAACTTACACTGACTTTTTGTGATTTGTTTGATAGGTACACAGAAGTACAAAGAGGTGTTTGGTATTTAAACAGGAATAAATATAACAAAGAAAAGTCAAATATTCTCTTATCTTTGACGTGACACCCCAGCAAAACAAACAAACAAACAAACAAAAAAACAGCTTTAACTCTTCTGTGAATTTAAGAGGTACATAAACCAAAGACATTATCTAATCCCTGTCCCTGTCTCAGGGCACCACTGCTGTAGCTGCAGCTTTCTTTCAGTTTTCCAACAGATCAAATAAAAATAATTGCTTAGCTGAAAATTCTGACTGCATCGGTGTGATAAAATCTCCTTGCAAGCAAATTTTTATATTCCTGTGACTCCACACCAAATACAATAGTCAACTGATTGCTCCTGATTTAAGCTTGCCTTCCAAAACCCAACCTTACAGTTTGTCAAAGACTAGGTATTGCAGAGGAAACTGTTTAAAAAGCTTTGCTGCAGCAAAAACTGCACACACAAAGCATTAAAACATGAATTAATCTTAAATGAACGAGTCTTATTATCCGAAATCTATGATTCTCCTCTCTTTATTTCTTCCCCATGTCTTCCCCTGACATCTTGAACGCTTCTTAGCCTCTCTGTAGATAGATATCGCAAAACATTAAGTCATACACAGTTCTGCAGTAACTCTTATCACGAAGGAAACCAAAACCTAGGGTTGAATTTAACACCTTTCCTCTAATCTTTATCCACATGCCATGCTCTTTGAAGGCAACCATAGAAATCAACCTGTATGATTTGGTGTCCTCACATTTTAACATCTCATGTGCACAAAAAATGACTTAAGAGGTCAGCATATTCAGGGCAATATTACAAAGAAAGGAAGGCTACCTAAAAAGAGATTGGGGTGTGGGGGGGAGATACAGCCACAACACTCTCCAACATAGCCTCGTAATATATTTAAAGGCAGATGCAAAACTGCATCATTTTTCCTCCTCAGTGGAAAACATCACCTCCCAGCTGCTCAAGTTGGACTTAATGCGCTTCTCGCATTTCAGCAGCACCGGGGAATTTAGGCTCCAGGGGCAAGGCTTCCATCCTCAGAGAGCCACACCACGGACAATTAAGAGTGTCGGGGAAAGAACCCCAGAGAAAAGGAGGCCTTCCGCTCCCCCTAACTAAACTCTCAAGTCAACCCAAAACCTGCACGGCAAGGAACAATTGACGACTCAGAGTCATGAGAAGTGATAATAAGCGGTGTTAAGTTGGGCACTGCGCTCAGGTGGCAGGAGAGGAACGGAGGAGAGCAGGGAGGTGGCGTGGCTTGGGCAGCGCGCAGGCAGGTCACCCGCTAAGCAATACCCGCCGGACGATCTGGGCTCGCAGGGACGCGCTGCGTGTGTGACCGGGGGGGTGGTGGAGGAGTGGGAGCCAGCGTCTGGGGAGGGAGGCCATGGGGGCTGGGAGGCAGATGGCGAGCACGCCTTTTCCCTTACCAGGTTGAGCACCGTCTCCACGATGTCCCTGTTGCTGACCTCTCCGACCTGTATGAGTCCAATCAACACTGCGAATTTCATCCGGATGTTGCGGATCGGCACCGAAGGGTTAATCATCCCCGCGGGCAGCACCACCGAGCCGGAGCCGGACGCCCCTCTCAGCTCCCCCATCCCGCTGCCGCCACCACCGCTGCCCCCGCCGCCGCCGCCTCCGCCTCCGGCCCCGACGGCGATGAGCCCCACGGGTTGAGGCTCGAGCCCCGGGCCCGGGCCCGGCTTCTCGCTCGCCATTTGCCCCCCTCCTGAGGAGAAGGAAAGAGCCGCGGCGCTGCCTCCGCCGGTACCGTTATACCTGCCTCGGCCCCCGCCCCCCGGCCGTCGCCTCGGAGCCCCAGCATCCACCAGCGCCGCGGCGCCGGGCCCGCTCCCCGCGTGCGCCTCCGCCCGGCCCTTTCCGGCGCCCTCCCCGGCGGAGGCGGAGGGTTATTCTCAGGCTTATTCCCGGCGGTGGCGGCGCCGCTAACCGCTGCCGGCGAGCGGCAGGGCCCGCCCAGCAGCTGTGCCGCTGGGGCCGCCGCTGCCTCCTCTCGCTCCCCCTCCCGGTCCGTCCGGCCCGGCCCGCCCCCCGCGGAGATGCTGCCGCCGTTCCGAAAAGCCCTGAGGCGCGAGCAGCTGGCCGCGGCGCTGGCCGGTGCTGAAGCTCAGGCTGTGGCCGATGCTACTACCGCCGCTGCCGCCACCGCTACGGGCGCCACTGTTGTTGTGAAGCCCCGACGCCGCCGCTCACTCCGCCATGTTGCCGCCCCCTGCCTGCGGTACCGGCCACTGCGCCTGCGCAGAGCCTCCGGGGGGCGGAACCCTCGTGCGCCCCCTCTTTTGCCCTGCCCTCCTTCTCCTTCCACCCACCCAGCCCGACACCCCTCGTCCCTCCCCCAACCACCCTGAACGGATAGACAGGTGAGCAGGTGCATGGGGACCGCTGCCAGACACTGGGGCGAGCTGGCAGAGGCGGGGCGGGTGGTGGCTTCCTCACAGTTTTTCCCTGGAGGGTGGACTCTCCCTGCGGGGAAAGACACAGAGTGTGTGTCTCGCCTTCGCTGCCACCTCTTTAATTCCCTCAATATCCTCTTGCTAGGAGGAGGCTCATCATCTTCGTCGTCGCATCCAGCAGCTGCTACTGCCAGTGCCAGGTGCCTTGTAAGGTAGGGGAGTGGCAAACGGCCTCTTTCTGCCCCTCTTCGCCCTTCCCTCACTCCAGCCCGCCGGGGCCCCCCTGGAATTTCCCAGTGAAAAAGTGGCTGGCAAAGCAGAAACAAACGCACTGTGCGGAATGATCCTGCATTGTCGGGGGAAGGATACAGATGGAGTATAAGGGCTCTTTTTCTACAGCCGTGAAAGAGGCTGACACCTGCACACACAGGCACGACTTAAAATAGAACTTGTCAAACAGTGATCCACTCTGGATGGAGCTCTGAACAACAAACAGTTCTCGAACTCACCTCCCAGACTAAAAAGGCTGTGCTATGTGACACTGTGGGGTAGTAGTTTGGTGGGAGCCACAAATGCCACATTTTAAAAATCAGTAACCATCCTCAGGTATGATGCCAGTTAATGATGCCTCCTTTTTTCTTAGGCATGTACAGTTCAGGGAATTATCTTAAAATATGGGTAATTCTCTGCCAGCCTAGATGTGTGGTAAAGGTAGATTTGTGTGTCTTCACATATATAGAATGAAAAAATTACTTTTAGTTTAAAAAATTAAAATGTATACAACAATCTTGCTGCTCATGTTGAATTAAAACTATATAGGCATGACTGCTGTTTTCCTCGAAATGAAGAATGTAATTTTATTTCATATTTCATGAGGTATACCCTTTTCAGTAAAGATAATGTTGGAAGACACCAGAACTGTTAGGTATCTTGAGGTATATTCAAGTCATTTTGTCATCTCAAGTGAAAACAGTCAATATACAAATCTGTCATAATCTGGTTTGTTATTACTCATATTTAATTGAATTGGCTAGTCAAGTTAACTCCCAGGATACTGGAACACATTAAAATTCTAAAGTACCACAGGTCATGTATAACAAAATTCCTCAAGACCAGTGCTTAGGATTAGTTCCTGGTTGTGTGTGTTTGTTTAAACTTGTGCTGAAGTAATTGAATTATTAAAATAGTTAAGCAAAAATTTCTGAAAGGAGTGGTGATTGGTGTGTCCATTTAAATTAAATAGCAAGTGAATTATAAAATGTTAGAAGGATTAAAAGTGTATGGGAAATTTACGACACCTCTAAGCCTTAATAGTGTGACTTAGATATGCTGTCACTGAAAAATCCTGTGACATATATCCACATATAACATTTTATCTGTCCCAAGTGAATAGCATCTACTTTTGCGAGCACTACTTTCATTTGCAAGTTTAAAATGATACATCTGTCTTACATGTGTAAATCCAGGTTGAAAGGTCATCACACTAGCTTCTTTTCACCCCACTGTTCATATATATGGCAGCAGGTTCTACCTTTTGCTACTTTTAGACTTTAAAAAGTGTTCTCCAGTTCCCTGTCAGCTCCTCGAAGTCGCTGGTACTGTGCAAAGTACACAGTCTTTTGAATCACACTCACAACTTACTACCTGTGCAATCTCCTCAAGTTACTGAACTCAGTCTTCTGATTCACTAACAGGGATTAGAATATCTATCCCATAAGGAAGTGAGAATTCAATGAAATAATTTCAACTCAGCAGCCAGCATATAGTAAATATGTCCTTGTACCCTTAGGATACAGGAACAGTCTGTGTTGAATGACCTGTAAACACATGTAGGAACAATTATAACCACCTACAAGGCTTTATAATTGCACAGTTACATGTTTTCAATACTGCCCCCCCCCAAAGCATAAACTTTTAAAAATTCAAGCAGGTCTGTTTCATTTTAGTCTACAAACCTTCTTTTCTTAGAAATGTACCGGTAACTTAGCATTTGCATTAACAATATTTTGAACTGAAAGATAGCTATATAATGAGAAGCTACATATAATGTTCATTTTTAAATCTCCAGATTAAAAAATATATTTTATGTGATGAATGTCAGTTTTGTATAGATTCTTGCTTTAATAGATGCATACCCATACTTGCAAAGGACAGTCCTTCAAAGATAAGAAGCCCGTGAATCTGAGTTTCAAGAGGCAACATTGTGTAATGGTTGAGAACACAGGCTCCAGACTCAGTGGAAGCTGGGTTTGGATTCCAGTTCCACCACCCACTTATCTGTGTGATCTGGGGCAAATGAATTCTCTTCAAAGCCTTATTTTAGCCATCCCAAAGTAAAGATTCATAGGATTAAAGGATGAAAGGACCTAATACATTTAAGGTACTTAACATAGTAGCAAGTGTCGATAATTAATGTTTCCCTTCATTGGCTGTGGGAAAAGACAAAGCTGTAATTATTTTTGTGTTTTCAGCACCTAATATGTCTGGCTTATAACTTACAGTTAATAAAGGTGTTTTAAAAATGAATGGGAATTCCCTGGCTGCCCAGTGGTTACGGCTTGGTGCATTCACTGCCGTGGGCCCGGGTTCAGTCCCTGGTCAGGGAACTAATATCCTGCAAGCCCTGTGACCAAAAAAAAAAAAAAAAAAAGAATGAAAACAGCAGTTGTCCAGGCTAAATGTTCCCATTCCCTTCACCTGTCCTTTAAACAGCAAGTTTCTTGCTTTCCTCTAACCTTTATCTGAGCAGGGTACTCCAAATCCTAGGTAGGTTTAGACAATATAAAATAGAGGGAAACTCTTACCTGAACCTCCATCTTTAGAAATAGATTTCCTGTTAATGTATCCCCAAGTCAAATTAGTTTGCTTTGGTTTGGTTCTGGGTTTTCCAGCAACATGACACCAGTGATTCATGTTTCGCACGTAGTAGGTTCTCAAACAATTTTGGTTCCATTCCCCTCTCATCTTAAAATTATTGTGAACTGAAACACCAAGGTTCTGTTTTGTTGTTGTTTTGTTTTGTTTCTAGACATGCTGCTCCTAGGCAGCAGCACATATCCAATCTGTAGCTTTACAAGTAGATTTGGAGATATAAAGTGCAGAATTGTACATATCTATTGTAGATTTAATTTAATTTTTATTTTATTTAAATTTTCTATTTAATTTTCTATTTAAATTTAATCTGCTAGGAGTTTCTTAATCCTGATTATATCATGCAAAAACTTTGTCTTCTTATTATTACCTTATTATCTGCAAATTTGAGAATAATCCTTCTATATCTTCATCCAAATATTTTATTGAATAGGATAAAAACAGCTCTGTAGTTCCTAGAAACATTCTGATTGAAATCAATTCACATTTTTCAGACTGTGGGTCCCAACCCATTAGTGAGTCATGAAATAGATTTAGTAGGTTACAACCAGCAGTTTTTTTTTTTAATGAAATATAATAGAAAAATATAGAATGGAAAACATCACAGCGCATCCATTATTTTAGTTATGTGCACGCACATGCGCATACACAGACACACATACATATGTACATGTATCTTACCAGATAATATGAAAAATCTATTTCTCACTGCAAGTCATTGTCCAAAAGTTTGAAAACCACTGATTTAAGCACCCGTTTGGTATAATTTGTCCCAGAGGATATCATAAGGGACATTGACAACTGGCTAGTTGAAGTCTGGATACACTCTGTCTCTGTATCTGAGCAAAATTAAAGTAAAAATACATAGATGTGAATTGTTATCAATTTTTCTGACAACTATTTCACAAATAAGAAAATGTGTTTGATTTGATAACAGGACTTATTGCTCCCTTTCTAATGAATGAGCCATTCTAGAATCTCACCTGGAGGTAGTATTAAGCTACTTGCTGTGGGTTTTCGAGAATTTTTCTCCTCTTTCTCCCTTTGGCACTTTAATCCTCTGGCACATCTACTTCTCTGTGAGTTCTCAAAGACCATTGAGAGTTGCTCAGTGATCTAGTTTTCAGATTCTTTCAGGATCAATGGATATAATTTGTCCTGCCTCGGGGACTTCAAACCATTTAGACTAGCTAAGTGCCTATTTACAATTTCTTCACCAAACTTAAACTTCAGTTTCTTCCAAGTACTATTAGTACTACCTTTTCACTCCACTACTTTTTCTCCTAAACAGGAAACACACACACACAATAGAAATTAAATATTTGTTAACAAATTTGGTTGATGCTTACCAACCAACAAATAGCTAAGTGCCTACTGTGTGCAAGAAAATAAACTAGTTGAAATGTATGTTTTCAAATTTTCCATTTAGAGAAATATTGTGTTTACACATGCAAAGTTAATCAGCAAGTCAACACATTAAAAATATCAAATGAATGGTACAGAAATAATAAGTACTCTTGAATTTCAAAAGAACTAGACATCATACAAACATCCCAATGTACACATATACCCTCAAACATCCACATAAATCTACATACAAATGCACCACACACATGCATACTCACCATCAGATTAGCCATACCTCTGTCCGTTCTTCCTTGGCAATTTGTCTAGCATGTACTTCATCCTTCATTCAGGTGAGAGCCTGCTCACTTCATACCTGGTCTCCTTGTCTCCACTCTCACTCTCTTTAGTCCATCATATACACAGGTAATTTTCCTGAAGCTCCACCTTGATGGACAGATTGATGTGGTTCAGAATTTTAAATTTATTTATCACATTAGCTTCTACATGCATACATGCCACCCGCTCAGAAGATCACTAGTAATTCTCTTTGCCTAACAAATTAAACCCAGAGTCCTTATCTTGGTACCAGAGGCCCTTCATACTTTACCTTGCTTTCTTGTTTTACCTCATTCTATTCCTGACAGGAACCCTGTAACAGTGGTTTGCAACCTCTTTGTGTGTGTACAGCTCTCTTCATCATTAAAAAATTTGCAGACTCCTAGACTCTTACCTGAGAGATTTATTCTTTTAATATCCATTGATTGAGAAAAGTACAGTAATGAAAAAGTATTAACAATTTAATAATGCTATTTGAATATTTTTACCTTTTTAAAACCACAACATCTACATGTATTTGAAACACACACACACACACACAGTTGTGGGTTGAATTGTGTCCCCCAAAAAGATATGTTCCAGTCCAACCCCCAGTACCCGGGAATGTGACATTGTTTGGAAATAAGGCCATTGTAAATGTAATCAATTTCAGATGAGATTATACTGGAATTATAACCTCATTATAAGAAGGAATGATTCATCCTTAAAGCGTTCAGAAAAAGCATGGCTCTTCTGATACCTTGATACTTCTAAACACCGGAACTGTGAGGGAATAAATTTCTGTTGTTTTAAGCCACTTAGTTTATGATACTTTGTCACAGCAACCCTAGGAAACTAACATACATGCATGCAACATAAATTGTTTGATATTTATTCTGTCCACAAACAATTCCTAGTATATAAGTATTCATGGATCACTTTCAGTAATTCTGAGGTCCCCAGGTTGGGAAACAATGCTTTAGCCAACCCGAATTACTTTGTCCCCAGTTAATACATTGTGCTTTTATACTTCGTTGGCTTCCTCGTGTTTTTCCTTCTATCCATAGCACTAGTCCTCCTCATCTCCCCTACTGAAATCCCTACCAGCTGAAATGCCACCTTCATGAATAAATTCATGATACCACCTAGAGAAAGGTGATCTGAAACTTTCTACCCATTTCCAGCATTAAAAAAAAATGATTCTGTTTTTTTTCCCCCCAGGTAGCATATAAGTTGGCATAATTTCACTTAAATAAATTAATAGTTTCCATCCTCTTTGCCTCATTTGCCAAGAGTAAGAAATTCACATGACAATATATGTAGTCACCTAAACCCCCTTCACTGAAAAATTTTTAAATGTACAGGTATAATTATTTTCATACTAACAAACAATGACCAGTAAATTTCTCTTTCTTTTACACAATGACAGCCAATACACTGTCGTTGTTGTGTTTGGTATACATGTGTTAGAGAAAGACAAGTACGTTAAGGAATGAGGTTTACAGTTCATTGTTTTTAACCATTAAAGCTGTCATAGCCTGTTCATCTCCTATCTGCCATGCATTTTTACATGTATTATTTCTAACCCTGACTTCAGTTCTTGAAGTAAGATATTATTGTCCCCATTTTTCAAACGAGGAAACTAGTATGAAGAGAGGTTGTCAGTTGTGCAACTCATATTTTAGGAAGTGATAAAATTAGGATTTGATCCTGGTTATGGCTGGTCAGGTCCTCAGGTTTAGTCACTATCCTACATGGCCACATTGGGACCTAGACTATGGCCATTATTCTATTTTTACCAAATTTGCCAGATGAGAGATAATGAGACTGGGCAAGTTCATGGGAAAAAGAACAAAGTCATCATGTTTTTGCACGTTTTGGTGAAAGCCCACCAAGAGATGATCTCTAGAGTCAACCTGGTTTTATATCTCTGTGCCTATAAAGGTTCAAAAAACTCCATTAGCCTTTTTGTTTCCTGGGAATCATTTTAATTCTAGACAAAAATTACTTGGAATAAATAAATTGTTTTTAATTATGTTCATTAAGATTAACCAAAATTTAATCGCACAGTCCCGTTAATGTATCACTCCTTATTATGCTTTTCTGGCAAAGACTTCGTTATGTGTCTAATTAACCATTAATCTCCTAGTCCCTGTTGAAAGTATTGTCACTGTATGTCTATATAGTTATAATAAAAAAGCACATACTCTGAGTAGAAGGAGGAAAAGAATGCTATGAGGAAGTATCCAAGAGTTCTTTAGAATAGTTATCTCTTTAATAGAATCTCTGCAGAGAAACAAAGAGTATCTTTACTAACTTTAGCCCAACTAAGAAGCAGTGCATAGATTCAGTCTGAGCATAGTCCTGGTGCAGAAAGCTTTGGATTAGAGCCTTTCTCTAACGGTGCCAGCAGCCATAGCCCATAGGTTAACCAGTGGAAGAATGTCTTGATTTATTTATATATATATATACATATATATATATATATACATATATATATGTATATATATAAATATGGAACCACCTCATTGCTCAGTTAACAGGTAGTACATGGAGGCAATCTGAGGTTTATGTTTTGGTTTTCTGCGGCTATAGTATATCTGTCTTCACTTATACACAAGAGTCAGGATCAGAAGAGAAAAGGAAAGGAAAAGTGGAACAGACTACCTGGACTGTAGCTTCTATCTGAGAGTTTAATCTTATACATTTTGGGAAACTCGTTATATACAGCCTCTTTGTTGTTAACGTGAAAACGAATCTTAAATAGCACAGATAATCATAAGGTTAAAGGATATCTTAAGGGTCAAGATACTTCGTCACATTCAGTGTGTTTGGGTATCTGTTAAATAGACATGAATGTGTATATAAAACTTTATTTCTGTTTGGCTAATCTAAGTTTGTGAGAAGTAGATGGAATGTCCTATGTTGGCTACAGCTTTATCACTGGTTTCTTTGTTTCTATTAAAACAAGCTCAGCCTGATTTCTTTTGCAGTGGCAAGAAGACGTAACAGAGCATGTTTCAGGGCCGTTTGCATTCAGTGAAGCATAGAAAGGTGATGGCCACATGATTTGCCCTCATAATTCATACCACGGTGTTTTCCTTAGTACACACAACAGAAAGCTCACGTGGTTACATTATAAAGTAGACATTTCTACCAAAATAAGACATTTCTACCAAACATTTCATTGTTTTTTTGTCTTAACATTCCCATCCTAATCCCAAATAATCCTTTGAAGTAGGGTATAGTGGCTAAAAGAAGGGTTTTGAAATCAGATGGATTGGGTTCAAATGTGGACAAACAGACCTTGAACCTCATTCTATACCTGTAAAATATAGCTACCTCACATGTATTACTTGGAGTATTTAATGAGATTTAACATATAAAGCATTTAGAACAATGCCTGTAATAGGTACTCAATAGATGGTAGAAATTATGACTGTACATTATTAACACAAAAAGACAGTAGAATTTTGTGAGTTTTTAAATTATATAATGGAGTACACTAGTATCTGCTTATTTTATCTTCATACAATGACCTGACTGTCCCTTCTTCAGAGAGCAAATAGAACAGTATTTTCTTCTTTAGTTTTGTTAAATAGCTATATGTATTCTGTATTTACAAGAGTTTTAACAATTTCCCTTTCTATCTCAAACTTAAAAGTTTTATCTCTGTTAAGTACATAAAACCTAATTAGCAATATATCTTTTCTTTGTTTTTCACTAGCCATAGGGAAAGAAGGCATATTATGAACTAGGATTTTTTCTCTGAGACTTTATAAAGATAAAAAAGCCAAAAGAATAAGCAAATAATAATAATAAAATAATCCTTTATAATTTACTAACCCACACAACTAAATAGTCTACCAAAATATATCTGAGGGTTTAAACCCAAATTTTGTCCTGTTGTTTCAATATCTGTTTCTCTACTTTTCATTTTCACTGAACTTTTTGTTATTGCTTTCTTTGTAAATAAAGTTTAGTATTTTAAGCTGATACCAAGACAGAGATTTTTTTCCCTGATTTTCTTTTTTGAAGAGACAGTGGGACTTCATGTGATTAACTTTTTCAAATTATTTCTTAGTTATGTGTGTTTAATTTTGACATTGACTGGCAGGAACCCACACCACTAATGGCATCATTCATATGCCATAAACTTCTTAGCAATTGCTAAGGTTACCCACATAGCTTCCAGTTATATAAAATGTGAGTTGACAACTGATATTTTTGTATCTCTACTTTCTTTTCCTATCTACTAGTTATTTGGAATTGTCCTAACCTGGAATATTTATAGAATTCATAATGTCTTTCACTGTCTCAATACCTCTACTAATGCCTGTACTGAAAATGTCTTATATTGAATCACTGTGAAACATATATTAACTTTTCACATGTAAACAATACTGTTAATTGTTTTGAAAGTGAACTAGAGAGACATGGTCTCAGCACTCTAGAACTGTAAAATGTAATCTATTTGATGTTTAAATAAGGAAAATGCCAAAGGAAATATAATCATATATAACACAGATTAGGGTGAGAAAAGCGATGCAGTCGAACTTAGAACATAGGAACTATAAACATGAAATAGTCAATATAATCGAAGCATCAATCCTTTAAGCTTTATGACCATCTACTCTTCAATAAGCATTAACCAGAAGTGAAATTTCATATAGACTAATAAATTAATGAGCTTATTCCTCCAAAATTATTATATAAACAAGTAGCAACTCTGTAATATTCATTAGAGATTCATCAGAAAGCATACTAAAGAGTCTCAAATAATGAAACTATGAAACAGGACAACTTTAAAGAGACATTATCTATTTCTAACAGTGCATATTTGTTGTTAAATAAATGAAAGGAATTCTATATTTAATAGATGGTATGTCTGTTGAATAATATAACACAGATGTCCTATTTGACACAGATGTCCTATTTGATAAGGGTAGAAAACTTCTTTAAAAAGTTCAACTTAGCCAAAACTTTGAGAGAAATAACATTGAATTCATGTATATAATAAGTAGTCTTCATTCACAGATACGCAATATAATTTTTTTAAAACCTAGAAGAAAATGAACATCTTCCTTACTACATGTAACTATTGAGTATGTTCTGCAGGGTGTGGATGGTTCCAAGACACAGGAGATAGAGCAATGAATAAGACAAAGTTCCCGTCTTCATGTAGCTCACATTCTAATAAAGGACCCAGACAGTAAATTAGTAAAATTTAGGTAAATAATATGATTTCAGAAGGTGATACTTTTAGATGGTAATTACTTCTACACAAAAAATTATGGTGATGTAGTCATTCCTTATATGTTTTTTCCCTCACTAGATTGGCAGCTACTTGAAGGCAGGAACTATGTCTTTCTTACAAATAAAACCTTCAGCAATATAACGTGATTGTTGACTGATACATGGTAATAGTCAATAAAAGTTTGGATAAAGGAAAGAAGGAGGAAAGTAATTAAAAGTGGAGATTTTAACAATTCAATAAATTCAACAATGTGATACAAATTCAACATTTAGTTGGCTCAACCATTAAAGAAGTAAGAACAGACTTCTTAAACTGTTTTAACTTTTTAACTGCTGTAGTGATCATCAGTGAACCTCAGGCCAGGCTCACTGAGCATTGGTTCTCTCCAGGATGGAGGCATGACATGGAAGAGGTCAGGTCTTAGCCTCAAGTTATTTTTTCTGCAAGTGTTATGCATTTCTTCTTCCAAAAACTTTGTGTCCTCAGTTAATGGGAATTGTTAAGGCTGTTGGGTTAACGAACTATTTGTTTATACACCTGTATGTTTCCTGAATTCTGGCCATTCCACCATGCATTCCTGGTAATCGGGTTTTTTGAGTTCTAGTATCCCAAGTCCAGCATCACGCTTAGATGCCTGTTAAAATGTAAATTGGTCTAATAATCATATATGTAACATAGAGATGGTTCCACCTGTTAAAAAGAGGTTGGGTATTGGTGACATCAAAATTTTTATATTTGTTGCTTGTATATAAACAAATAAATGCCCATATCCAAAATTGTGCAGAACCCAGATTACCTGGTTTCTAATGAAGATTATATATTAGTTCAAATATGTCTATTCACATATGAATGTCTTTTTTCCAAATTGGCCAACATTTTCAGAACAATTATATTTTAAAAATTGAAATGTAAGGAAATTCTAATACATAGATTTGCAGTCATTCTTGGAGTGGACATTAACACTTTTTGGTTATTTCTGTAAATTACTAAATATAGTTTAACTTCTGAGAGATTTTAGTGTCCTTTTTTCACCCTGATTTGGAAATACACATAATATCAAATAATATATTACAGTTGGTCATCAACAGTCCACTAATTGTTTTATTCTTCAAAGCATGCAGGAAAAATATACCAGTTAAAATTTCTATGGAAAATTATAATACATAAGAATCTTATGGTTATGTTTGCAAAGATAATTTTTCTTTAAAATTTTGTGCTTTTTTTCTTTTTAACTTTTGCAGTGAAGTTTAATTTGATTAAAGAACTTTAATTCATGATTTTATTGTTTTTCTTTCTGTATTTTGATACTATTGAGGAATGGTGTTCATTGTTGTGCTATATTTTAAATTAATATGTATAAAACAAGAAATATTTAATTGGGGTCATTAATTTTCCACATATTATGGGTGTCTGTGACTAAGGAGAAATATAACTATTTTTATTGCATCAACTTCACATGTAACAAGAATAATGCAAGAACAACAACAACAACAAAACATTCATTGAATGCTTCCCTTGTGACTGTGCTCTTTACTACCATGTTATACTCACTCATATAAATCTAGCAATTAATTTGAAGTTAGACACCTAGCGTTTACTCATCTGTCTTATGGCATTCACTATTATCAGGGAAGATTACTATCCCTGGTGCTGAAACTGCTTTGTGTAGTTCTTGTGGTTGAAGAATGAAACAGTTTTCTTTAGACATACCCTTTCATTGAAATTATGAACTAGATAAATGTTCATATCAAGAAGGAAGTATTAAATTTCAAATACATTAACATCTTGATGAATAATTATCAGATCAATATTTCATATCCTGCTTATTCTTACTATATTTTATTATTGGAATTTTTTTTTCTAGAGGATAATTAGCAGTTCAAGAAAAAGTTAGCACACAGGACATTGAGAAGTCAGTTAATGTTCCAGATATCAAAACATATTACTACCCAACAAAATTCTGACTCTGTTCATGTTAACTAGCATTTGATTTAATGTGTCAAAATTAAAGGATTTGTTTTAGAAATAAATACATGCAATCAAATTCCCTAACTGTATTACAGCCCACTTGATTATAGGTAATTAGTGCTTAGTCAATGCTGAAAATGACTTAGAATTATGGTAAAGTGGGCTTTCTCCAAGAGAATTGCTTTGTTGATCCTGAGTAGAGGTCACAAACCACAAAATTCTTTTATATGTTCCTGTAAATAGAAGTATGCAAAGTGTTGGTGTAAGTTCTCCTTAGATAGGTAAGCACAGAGTAAATATATTGGCACAGCAAGAAAACAACCTTATAGATCTAGTGAAACCCTGTCTTGTTCTGACAGTGTCATCTGCATTTATGTTCCCACTTGGGGACTTTGGGAGCCAAGGGACTCTGTGGTGGGATGTGTAGCATCTGCCTCTGCTTAATGTGGCCCCGAATTTTGCCTTCTTTACTAATAAAATCATAAATATAATCTAACCTCTTTGTGTATGCTCTCTTTCTGTGAATTTATACCTAACCTAAAAGTATTGTGTTTGTGTGTGTTGGGGAATGATATATAAAAGTTCAGTGTGAATAAACCAGTTATTAGTTTTATCCACTAAAATGTTAACTTAAGTGTTTTTTATCTTCCCATGACTAACTTTCTTAAAGACAACAGATTTCTTTATTTTTAACTTTAAACTTCAAGCGAGATTCTCTGGGTTGCTCTTTCAAACAGAATAGTACTGGTAACTTCTGACTGAATGGGTTAATTTCTCTTTACTGTTTTGAGAAGACATGACTTTACTTTATAAGCAGCTTTTTCAAAGCATGTTTCTCCTATATTCCTTATCTCTGTGAGTGGCACCACAAACCCCTCTAACCTACCTCTGCTCTCTGTTAAGCAGGTCCTGCGATACTAATTCCTAAGTAATTTTTTTTAGGCCTGTCCTTCCTCTCCATCACCACTGACTCAAGTTTAAGTTCAGATCTTTATGGTACCTTCCCTGGATTATTGCAGCAATCAGAGTCAGTCTCCTTGATTCAAATCTCTCTTGTAACCTGTTCTTCACACTGACATCACAAAGATATTTTTAAATGAACTAAAGCTAATTTTATAAAAAATGCATACACACATAAACACACACTTTAAATCCTTCAGTGATGTTCCCAATGATATAAAATAGGAGACACTTTATGATCAAGCCTTGACCTTTCAACCCAAACTTGACTCCTATCGCTGTTTCCCTTGTACATTATATTCCAGCCATTTCAGAATAATAATGTGTAATATTCATGGAGCCCTCCCTGGGTTCCAGCCATTATGCAAAGTACATACATTATGTCATTTAATCCCCAAGAACTTTATAAGGTAGGTCCTATTATTATCCATACTCTGTAGGTAAGGAAAGAGAAGTTAAAGACTCACCAAATATATATCAATACATCTAAGAGGTGTAGCAGCTGGAATTTGAATCTAGGCAGCCTGCCTCTAGAGTCTACAATGGCTTTCTTTTGCTAAAGCACTTGTAGTTCCCTAAACTTAACATTTCTTACAAGCCTCTGTGTCTTTCACATATTCTTTCCATTGTCTGGAAAGCCCTTCCCAACTGTGTCTGCCTGTAGGACTCATGGTTATTCCACAAGACTTGACTCCAGCTGTCCTCTTTTCATGACCGTCCCTCTGTCTCCCAAGGCAAGGTTAAAGTCTTGGCACCCGTGGTGCCTTGCAAAGCTCAAGGAGACCACTGCGTTTAGTGGACAGAGTACAATTGTGATGTGAGACAGGCCCGATTTGCATTCATGGCTGTGTTGCATATTGGTTTTGTGACTTTAGGAAAGTCACTTCAGCTCTCTGAATGTTAGTTTCTTTTGGGATTAATAATATTATTTTCAGGGAGTTTCTATAAGGATTAGCTGAGTTAATTTTATGAGATGCATCTCCCACAATGACTAGAACATAACAAGAGTTCATTAGTTTACTTATCACCCTCTTCCACTGCAGCCCTCAGAACCTGGGTGGTAATTGTCTGTCTCCTCACTTGCCTGCAAGTCACTTCCCCTTTCATCTGTGGCTCTGCTAAGCACTAGTGAAATGTGTGAAATAAATGAATGAACGACTGAATGTTTAATGCCTAGTGACATGTTTACATGAATCCTTTTGTTCATTTTGTGGCCTGCAAATTAGTATAATTAAGAAATAAAAACTGGCAAAGAAGAGAGATGCCAATTGTACTTTATCCTTTCCTCACATAGTATCTAGAACTTTGTCCTTCTGACTAAAAAGTTATAGCTACATGATCTCTTTGAGTATGTTTCACATTTTATGTAAAAAAAACACATACTGATCACAGACCAGTATAACATTAAAAGATTATGTAATTTTAAAAAAATCATTTAATAGTCTTATAGTCTTGGAATAAAAAAAAATATATATATATATATATATATATCTTCAAATATGTGAAGCTGCTGCTTTTATGAGGCTATTTGTTGTTTTATTTTTTCAAACATCTGGTATTGTCTGATGTATTTGGTCTAGGTATTTACGATTAGGAGAAGTGGCGTTCCGGGGACAGGTTCCCAGGATTTTGAATCATGAGGTATAAAAGTAGAAGTGAAACAAGGCAACCTAGGTGGAGTGTTTGAGAACACTGTTTATGCTTCTTGCATCAACTTATACTCTTCCTTTTCCCCACCTGTTTAATAGACATTCAAGCACTATGTATTTGGGGGCTTTTGAATCCAAACCATCTAACCTTAGAAGATGTCATAGATGAAAAGACATAGAAAGTAATTCTGAATGTGTGAACAAGTGAGAACTCTACAAAATTAGAGATCATCATCGCTAGAGTCCAGACAGACTTAATTGCTTCCAGAGGAATTAAACCATAGATAATCAGGTGACAGATTGAAGTTCATCATGATTTCTAAAAATAACTTTATGTAAATTACCTATGGAAAAACATAACTATTTGAATTATTTGAGAAATGAATAGCAGTTCCTCAGAATAGCCTGACCTGTAAGTATATATAGTAAGAGCATGGATTTAGGAGCAAAATTCTTATGAAGCTGCCTGTCGTGGTTTCTTCAGTAAGATTCTTCTATTCTGTTTTTTGAAAATATCCATTACATTCCTATTATAAACCTTGTAAGAAGTTAAAAACCTTGTAAGAAATTAAAAGAAAGCCTCTTCTTTTTTTTTTTTTCCTTGTAGTCCCTGCTCTCCAGTCCTAGGAGGTTAAAAATAGTGAGAAAATCTCATCTTTAGTTCTAGAACATTTGGGTGCAGGACCAAGAGAGGCTGTGAAGTGTTGAACTTGATAATCTGAGCTCCCTTCTACTGACAGAGTCCCGTTATCCCTTCTCAGATACATGCCCTGATGAAAATGGAAGATGAGAGAGTATGCAGCCAAGTTAACTCTTTAAGTATATAAAAGGTCATTAAGTTAACAGAAGAATTGCAAAGCATCTACTAACACAAAAATGCACAATCCCAGTTCTCAAAGAGTTTGTATTCTAGTATTATGCCAGTCTCTCTTTTTACTAATAGAACCCCAATTTTTAGGTGGGTTCCTGGGTTCCTGTAATAAAGATTGCACTTCTTAGCTTCTTTGCAATTACTATTCCAAGAGACTATTAGCTAATTAAAGGTGAACAGAAGTGAGGTGTTCAACTTCTAAGACATGCCTTAATAGCACGCCCCCTCTCCCTTTCCCAGTGGTTAGTGGGTCTGGTCACAAGCCATGTTAAGACATGCAGATGAGGGCGACACCCTAGTCAGAGAGAAACAACAAGAAGCCTGATCCTCTGATGACTCCATGAAACAGAACCACAATACCAGCTTGGACTGTTAAGTGAAAAAGAAACAAGCTTCCATTTGATGAACTTACTGTTAATTTAGACACTTAACACATCAGTCAAAGCTATCTCTTAACTAATATGACTTGTTTAATTAAGCATTCTATTAAAAGTAACAAAAGTCACTGGAAAGCCTATCACAAAGCAGAGGACACTCATACTAAGTTTCCCACTATTTTTTTGGAGGAAGTATTATTCTGGACTTAAGGTAAGACTAGGAAATTGAGGACACAAAATCATTTACTTCCCAGTTTATAAGCTCACTTGATAAAAAATTACATCTTTCAAAAGGATATCTATTTTTTATATTACTGAGCTCGATAAAATAAAGACAACATCCCAGTCTTAATCTCATGTAAATTAAGGAATGAGGAACTCAAAATGTATGAATGGCCTTTTTGTGTCATCTGTTTTTGTATTTTTCTGGAAATGACCCCAAGATTTATAATATGAGGGGTTGTCCTCTCTGAGGTAAAATTGATAAAGATTGTAATGTTTCAAACAATTTCTGGCATTTCTTAATTTCTTATCATGATTCTATCTAAACTTCTTATATAGTAATACTGGGTTGTAAGCAGTGGTGAAGAGTATTGTTCCAAATTGATTCTTTTATATTTATTGAGCACCGAAAAGATACAGGACGCTGTGCTAGGGGTTAGAGATTCAAAGGTGAATAACTTGCGTCTAGGAGCTCACAGTCTAATGGGGGAGACAGAATATAAATAATTACAAAACAATGTATGATAAGAAGTAATATGATGAAAACAAGCATAGTCTGAAGGGAACATAAATGAATAGACCTAGTCAGAGCAAGGTGGAGAAGGGTAGGAAGTCTTCTTAAAGAAAAAGATAACTGAAGTGAGTCTTGAAGAAAGAGTAGATATTTTCCATGTGATGAAAGGACTTGGGTGAAGGCATTGTCTTGAGAGAATAAGGCATGTTTGATGGCCTACGAGTAGCTAGAACAACTTGAGAACAGGGTGCCTGAGGAGGTACTTAAGAGATGAAGCTGGAGAAGGATGAAGAACTGAGACTATGAAGAGCCTCTGTATCTTGTTGAAGAGTATGAATTTTATTCCTGATTTTGATTGAGAACCACTGACTTTTTCCCCCAGGGAATTAGCATTCTCAGATATGCATTTTAGAAAAATCAGTTTGACAACAGCAAGTAGCTGGATTGGGAGGTGCAAGCCTGGAAGTAGGCAGATCAGTTAGGAGACTATGAACACGTCTAATGAGAGATTAGGAAGAGTAGAAAGACTGTGTGCGCTTGTGATATGGAGACTTAAATGCAAATTTACATAGACTGAGATAGAATTAACAAGACTTGATGACTTATTAAATGAGGATGGGTGAGGTGGTGAAGAAATAAGGGAGGGGAAGGATTTAAGGTCACTCACAGGGTACTTGATTGGACTAATGGTGTCTTTCATAGCCATAACATATCCAGAAATAGAATCTGGGAAGGTTATGTGATTCTTATTTATAGGTTAGATAATTTCCACATTTTGCTAAGTTGGAAGTGACTGCGGAATATCCAAGTGGAGCTGCAGGTAGGCAGTTATCTACATCAAATCTGGAGCTCAAAGAATTAACTAGACTGGAAGTTGTCAGAGTATATCAATACCATCAAGTGGTTGAAGCCAAGAAAATAGTTGAGATCCCTTGGGGTTGTGTACCGAGAGAAATTGGTTAAGGGTGGAATCCTGGGGAAAAGCAACATTCACTGGATGGAGAGAGTAAGGACAGCCTGGAAGGAGACTCAGAGGAAGGACAATGCAGCAGAGACTGGTGTTGCCATTCAAGAAAGAAAACAGTTTTAAGAGGAAGTGGTCAACATTGTAATTGCTGGAGAAAAGTCACATAGAAAAAGGCATTGGATTGTTCCTATGGAACTGAGCAAAGGAGCAGGAATCTCTTCCATAGAATGAAAGGTATGAAAACCAGAAATGGATTCAGGAGCAAATGGGTAATCATCAATGGAAAGAGCAAGCATCTTAAAGATAGCTTGACTTTGAAAGAAAGAATGGATGGGTGGGTAAAAGTTAAAGATGGACATGTGGTTGAATAATTTGTTCTTAAGATGGGAGAGACTTGGGCCTGTTTATATATAAAAAAAAATAGGATACAGAAGAAAGAGTAAGTTTAAATATCAGAAAAGGAGAAACAAAAATTGTGGCATGCACAAATGGTATCCAAAGCACAGGAAAAGAACCAGCCCCAGGCAGGAGGTGGGATAAAATTCCACTGAGATAGGTGAGAAGTAAAAAACAGCCCAGGAAGATAAGTGTTTTGAAGGGGTGGGTAGAAAGCTGCTAAAATTTTGTTTAATATGTTTGAGTGCATATTTATGTAAGGACTTTTAAGGTGGAAGAAGATGAGATAGATAGATGGTCTGCTGAAAATAGAGGAACGTCCGGTGGAGGGGGAACCCCCAGTAGTTTTAAAAGTGTGAATAGAGGGTGGGAGAGGGAGCAGAATAGCATCACATGAAAAGATTATTGTCATCTTGAGGATACTTCTGAGATGAGAGTTTGCACATTTGTGGTAGCACCAGCTTCTTGGCTGCTGGCTTTTCTCCAGCAGTATTCAGCAGCTTGGGTATAGGAACAGGAAGGTCCACAATAGTATTGATGCAGGATTAGGACTTTTTTGGGCATTCATGTCAGATGATAAAGGAAGTTAAAGATACAAGCTTGAGTGTGGATGTGTCATGTGTTTTATCATGTATCACATGATTTAGTCAAATAAGAAAATTAAGACAGGAATAGTTGATAAATTCGGAAAATAGATAAGAGGTCTAGATCATTCTGAGGTCACAGGCAAGTGAAATAGAAGTAAGGAATAAGATATTTTTAAGGATCAAAATAAAAATCAGGGAATAAAGATCCTGAAGCTTATGGTTTTTGATATGGGACAGTTGGGTCCATAAAAATGTCTAGGATATAGGTGGTGGGAGGTTGAGTTGATGAAGAAGTATAGGCTGTCAAAGCTGAGGAAATCAAGGACCTATGAAATTAAGATGTTGGATGGGTTAACATGTGGGTATGGAAGGGAAGCCAAATAAGACACTGATGGGACTTGGGTGGAGAGGAAATTCTGGAAATTAATGTGGTGGTTGTTGTTAGAAGGTGATATAGCTGGATGGAAAGATCCTTAAAAGGAGTTTTTATGTTAGGGTAAGGAGCAATGATTCAGAATAGGCAATGTAGAGCTAAAAGCAAACCCACTTTTAAATCCTGTGATAACTTAGTTTTTAGGAAAACGGCCAGGTTCCACTTGAATACATTTCAAGGGAAGCAATGTCTCCATAGAGAAAATTGAATTTTAATTAAAGCAAAGAAATGAAGTGAATATCCTATGATGTTTCCAGAAGTCACAGTGGAAAAGTTTGGGAGGGAAGGAAGTTTGATTCAGAAGTAAGGCACAGAGAAGTATGGAGATAAGAGAATGGAGAGGTTTCCAAAAAAGCAAGATTATTTTGTAGTCGCCTATTATGTTCCCTGGTAGTTTTTAGGGAGATATAGCTAAAGGGCCTCCAAAGAAGTAATTGTAGGACCTCCAAAGAAATCCTAGTCTCTGTCCACAGGGTACAGAATAAGTTCATTTCCAAGATGCCTTCCTGAAGGAACTAATTATTTGACTCAGGGCAGGAGACTGAATGTAAATAACAGCAAACCTGTCTCTGATGTCGTTGTAAGGAATAACATAATTTCACTTTGTAAATAAAGGAGAATCTTTTCTACAAAGAGTACTGACCCAATATCAATTTTAGGACTTGCCTTATAATTCAGAAATGCCTTTCCGATATCACCTAACTGTGTCTTTTTCAGTGAAAGTAAAGCACTGCCTTCAGGGAGCACACCTCCCAAGAGATCAATGAAATCAATGAGAAATCCAGTGTCTGTTTGTCAGTAAAGATATGTGAAGTTTGATGGGTCTTTTGGGACTGGACCACCAGTTAAAAATTCTAAAGCAAAATTAAGTGGAGCATCGATGCCAGAAATCTCAAGAGATCTTTGAAGAATGAAATGTGAAAGATGGAGACAAATTTAGAGAATGGCTGCTGGCATAGACCTGAACTTCCTGAAGAAGATGGGAATGGAATATCATACAAAGAAACAAAAAAGAGAGAAGAGAACATTAGCACTCTATTGCCAAAAAGAATAAGAAAAAAGGTTGAAGAAGAACCTTTAAAAATAGGTAAACAAATAAATGAATGCAATTTGAAAAAATATATATCCTTTGGTATTTTAAAAAATCAGCCTTTAATAGCTACTCCCTGATTGCCAAGCCTTTGATGAATACTGATTTCGAAATTATTATTATTATTTTTAAGAGGTAAACATTTAATATGTAAATTAGGAAAAAACATTTTCAAATTATCAAATTTAATTTTATTAAATGCTTGGATCTACTTATGAATATGTATTCATAATCTGAAATTGGTGTCTAAGGCCCCATCATCCTAATGATTTGTTCACACAGCCTCCCAATACCTGCTATGGGCTACAGTGTACATGTGCTCATGGTCTCCTCTGAGAATCCAATATGCCTCAGATCATCTTTTTCTCATTCATAGGTAGTAAACTATAGCCCTCTTTTGTTAGAATCATTAAAGGAGAAATATTACTTACTTAAAGTAAAAGACCAAATTAAAGGTAATCCTTTTGTCACAGTAAATGGGCTCACCCTAGCAACTATAAAGTATTAAGAAATTTAACACAGTTTAAAAGTGGGTAACACAGTTTGAGTCCAGACTTAACTAGGCAATTTACAAACTGTGCAGTTAGGGTGTTACAGAGTCTTGGTCACATCTTTCTGGAGGCAGCAACAATTGTCGTGCATATGGTTCTTTCAGATGTTCTGTTTTCCTGTTACTGTATAGGTGATTCTTGAACCTGCAGTAATGGCATGCCTATATTTTGTTAATATTCACGGGCAGGGCTTCCCTGGTGGCGCAGTGGTTGAGAATCTGCCTGCTAATGCAGGGGACACGGGTTCGAGCCCTGGTCTGGGAAGATCCCACATGCCACGGAGCAACTGGGCCCGTGAGCCACAACTACTGAGCCTGCGCATCTGGAGCTTGTGCTCCGCAACAAGAGAGGCTACGATAGTGAGAGGCCCGCGCACCGCGATGAAGAGTGGCCCCCGCTTGCCGCAACTAGAGAAAGCCCTTGCACAGAAACGAAGACCCAACACAGCCAAAAATAAATAAATAAATAATAAAAATAAAGGAATTCCTTTAAAAAAAAAATATTCACGGGCAGCATTAAATAAGATAAAATCTTTAACAAAGAGATCCTAGATAAAATCCAGTCTATCATCACTGAAGTTGTAATCACAGCAGCTCAGCTGTGGAAATAAAGGACAGCAGGGTTCTTGAGGTTTTGCCTCAGGATTAGCTTAAGTAAGAAAACTGGAGGTAGAAAGGAAAAAAATCATGAAGACATGGTAAGTCACCACATTAGCCTGTATTTCTCAGTGTGCAAATTCAAATTAGCGTAAATCCAAAAGTTTTTGCAAATGTTCATTGCAACATCTTCCCTGTGCCTTGGCAATGACCTGCTTCATTTATTCGTCAATAAATATCGAAGGCCTGCTTGTGCTAGGCACTAGAGGTCTAGCCTAGTGCATAAGCCCTAGGAGTTCTCTGCTCTCATGGACCTAACTGATGTATCTTAGGGCTACAGATAACAAGCAAATAAATATATCAGGTAGTGATACGTGTGATGAAGAAAACAAAACAGGGTGAGAAGATAGAGGGTTCTGGATGAGATGGCATTCCTTTAGATTGGAGTGTCTCTCTGAGGAGACCAAATGAAAATAAGGAGTGACAATAGGAAGAACTGTTGTAATGACATTCCGGGTAGAGGGAACAGTTAGTGCCAAAATCAAAACTGGGAGTCAGTGTGGCTTGTTCAAGGAACACAAAAGAAGACCAATGACTGGAGAGTATTGACTGGTTACTAACCTACTAATTGCCTTAAGTATCAGCCATGTTACCAAATTTCCCAGAACAGTCTACCAACCGTTTAACAAAATATTGATTAATTTTGTTTCAATAAAGCATTATTGAATGTTTTACTGGGGCTGTAAAGATGAATCCGTCATGTTCCAGGACTTCATGTGATATGAAACTAATTAGGAGCAATAAACTGTGATGAACGCTTTGTCAGAAGTGGAATAAAGTGTGCTGGCAACAACAGTTACTTGGAATTCTGCCCAAATGGGTCAGTGAAAGCAAAACATTTGAGTTGGGCCCTGGAGAGTAAGTAGGAGTTTACTGTCAAACAGGGAAATAAATGGTCTAGACTTCTTCCCTGAGTGCCTGACCCACATGGCAGTGGCCTCCTGGATATCTTCACGTGCATATCTCACTTCATCTAGATTTCACATGGTACCAGAAAGAAATTTTCTTGCCCCAAACATGTTCCTCATCCGATATTCTGCATTTTAGTGAACAATCCCACTCTGAAGACTGGTAATCAGCTTGATTGCTTCCTCTCCCCAATTTCCACGCCTGATTCTTAACCAAATACTGCCAATTCTATCCCGAGATAGCTAGTCAACCTTTCTTTTCTTTACTATGCCCATCCCTTATAATTTTTCATATGAATTTATTTTTCTTTCTAGAATGCCTCTCATACCTCCAAGCCAAATTTCAGTTCAAGACACCCTACTACACTGTTTATGGTTACCGTTAATCAAAATGCACAAAAAGGCTTAAGATGTAGGGCAGAAGAGTTCTTCCACTCATCTTCCGAGGCCTCTTTTTGGTTCTCCATATCCCCAAAGGAAGTAAGGAAATGAAGTGTCAGGGACAAAGTGATTCTTCAGATCATGGTTTTCTACCAAGTAGGAATACACTAGCATTAGGAACCTCTATACTTAGAGTTAGGAAGCCCAGCCTTGTTCATCCTCTTGTACCTTCTGTCTCTTGCATCTCTCTAGGATGTAGACTCAATAGGATCACATCTTTGAGAAGGAATAGTCAGATTTCTTTCTTTTTCCATTTCTGATTCCTTCTACCCTTGTCTCTGGCTGATAAATGAGACCAAGTTGATGAATTAAACTAAGGCTTATCCTAGCTCCATAGCCAGTATCTTTCCTTCTCTAACTTTCTTCCCCAATTCAGCCACTTGCAAAGTTGTATGTGTGTTTGGGGGTGGAAGTGTAGTCTGAATAGGAGTAGAAAGTTCAGCATGGGCCACCTCACATAAACCTTAGCCTCTAATCTAAACTTTTTATAAAGACTCTCCCTGATGTGTTAGGCCTTTCTGCCATTTAATGAAGCGGTATTTTGGTCCCCGTTATGCTATGGTTCTTTCTGTGTCCTGATGGGGTGGGGGGCAGGGAGGAAGCAGGTTGATGAAGGATAAAGACAGTTTGCAAAATGCCCATGAGGACTTTATGAGGGAAAACAACATGCTGAGCAGGCAATGATTAATCTGGGGATCTAGGCCTGCATTTCTGCCTTCCTGGACCACGGCAATAAATCCATTAGTACATCCACAAGCTCCCTTCAGCTCCTCATCATACACACACACACACACACACACACACACACACACACACATTTATATATACTAGGCATGATGCTAAACTGTCAGGGGAAATAATTTTGGTCCACTCTGCTGAAGTGCCTGGGCCTGTTTAATAAGCTTACGAAAAAAAAAAAAAAAAGACATCAAAGAAAGCAATATTTTTTAATGAGGAGGACTATTGGCATTTTATATGAGAAAATTCTTCTGTCAGACTATCCCAAGAATTATAAAACTTTTAGCTTTCCTGCCCCCCTATTCCCCACTAAATGCTGGTGGCATCCTGTAATTACTGTGACAACCAACACCACTATTCCTTCCCATTTCCAATGCCTTCTATGGGGTTAGTACCAACCAGGACTGAGAACTACTAAAGGAGGGAAGCAATCATGAATCTACTCTAGATTTCTAGGTTACATTTGGAAACAGCATTTTAGATGAGTAATGGATATCAGGATCTGAAATCAAACAGATTATCAAATAGAAAAACAAGGCCAGGAACATAGAGGAGAGCAGAGTCAAATTAACCAATTTGGGGAGGATCAGAAGTCAATAGAGAGAGGTAGAGAAGATCCAGAGGTCCAAACAGAGTAAGGTAAGAGGAACTGATTTCTTTTTTTTTTTTTTTTAATAAATATATTTATTTATTTTTGGCTGTGTTGGGTCTTCGTTTCTATGCAAGGGCTTTTCTCTAGTTGTGGCGAGCGGGGACCACTCTTCATCGCGGTGCGTGGGCCTCTCACTATCGCGGCCTCTCTTGTTGCGGAGCACAGGCTCCAGACACGCAGGCTCAGTAGTTGTGGCTCACGGGCCTAGTTGCTCCACGGCATGTGGGATCTTCCCAGACCAGGGCTCGAACCCGTGTCCCCTGCATTGACAGGCAGATTCTCAACCACTGCACCACCAGGGAAGCCCCAAGGAACTGATTTCTAACACAGAAGTGAAGTGTCTTAAATTTCTCAGGACTTTCCTCTTCACCCTGACCCAGATTCTCTGGTGAACCCTGTTTGCTTTACCACCCATTTGCCCCCTAGAGGATTGCCAGGTATTTTGCGAAGAGTCTCTATCCCTTATGAACTTGTGGTTTTATCCTCCACCTCATGTATCTGAAGGAGGTAGATGAGAAGAAAGCAATGCATCTAGATTTTTGGCTCATCAGTAAAGCAGTGATGGTTAACCCTATGGAGAAATTACATAAAAGTAGGAATCATTTAGAATTTCGAGACTTTCTTATATTGACTACTCACCATTTCTTGAACCTGTCCATGTTCTTCTGCACCCATGTTCCCTCCTATGGCAACCTTCCACCCACACCTTCCTCTCCCTCCTTCTCGTTGTCTGTCCAAACCCATCCCCCAAGATTCAGCTCGGGGCCACTTTCTCCCAAAGCCCTTTCCAAAATCCCATAGTTCTTTGCTTTTTTTCCTTATTCACCGTGACGGATTTTGCTTTATTTTATAGCTTTTATATGTAGGTCTTATTTTCTCTATATGAATTGGAAACTCCTTGAAAGTAAGGACTAATGTCTTATTCATTGTATTTGCTGCCACACTTGCAATTGTCTCCTACTTCAGAGCTTCTCAGTTGGTGTGTTGAAAACCTTCCCAGGTACACCAACTTTTCAACAATGTATACATTTTATTTTACTGTAAAACTAAGGATGCATGTTGTTACAGCCATGACTGCAGATGGAACACAGAGTTGAGTGGATGGTACCATACAGTATAGGGCAAAGTATAATTTGCTTCAAATAAGAAGAGGCTTGATATTATCAAAATTGCATCAAAGAAAGAGCATAAGAATAACTGAAAGAAGGAATGATCATTTAGGACAAAAATTGACTGCTACTGCTTTTTCCATCTAGAATGGTGTAGCAAAATTAATTCCTGAGGTGGTTGGATATTTTATTTTTTAAAGTACCTTGATGGGTAAGAGGGAGAAAACTAGACTGCTCTGTCCAATAAAGACTGATTTACAATCTCCCAGGAGGCAGAGTAAGGGAAGTATGGGGCTGGGGTGGGGAGAGTGGGGTATGACTTGGAGAAAAAGAGATACGGGGCTGCAGGGGATGGAGGGAGGTAGACCTTGAGCAGGGGAAACAAGCAAGGCTAGAACCTAGAGTGTGACCAGCAGAAAACCCCTAGGAAAGTATTTATTTTTCCCCTTGGTTTGTGGAAACAATCATAATTAGTACCTAATCTTGAGATTTTTCTCCATATGTTATTATATCTTCAATTATATGAAACCTTCAAAAAAGTTTTCTACATACAACAGCTTTCTTTTAGGAAGGCTTGGAGAACAAAAAAGCAGAGCTGATGCCCCATGTGAGACGAATCACATGAAAAAGGGACAGTAATCATAGGAGCTCTTCTGGTTATGTGGCTGTTGGCTCTCCTCCCCACTCCTGTCTCCTTTGAATCACAGGGGGTTGAAAGTTTGCAAATGATGTTTCCCAGATTCTCTCGTCTGAGAGTTTACGCTTAGGTCCTGCCCGTGGTCCATGGGAAGCATTAAATGGGAAATTAGGGAAAGTGGAGGGGGAAAGGAACCATTTTCTCCTGCTTGTGGCAGCACTTCTGGACAGAAGCAGCAACAAGCAGACAAATGTAGGCTCCTGGGTTCCTGCCCAGGCAGTGGTTTCAGCAACAGAGTTCACAGCACAGCACTTGTGGGCTCCGGCTTCAGCAGCAGCGGCAGCAGTGATGGCATCTCCCAGCCTCTGCGCTCCTGTGGAGGCCTGGGATGCAGGCGCACAGCTTCCTGTAGGGTGGAAGCAGCACAGCTGCAACACAAGAGCACCCCAGCAGCCTCAGCACCACAGGGGCCTTGGGTCCATGTAACACTATTTTCTCTCTTGTTCTTCCATCCCTGGACCGAACTGTGTTCTCCAAAAATTCGTATGTTGAAGTCTTCACCCCCAATGTGACTTTTTTAGACTTAGAGCCTGTGAGAAGGTGATAAAGGTTGAACGAGGTCATAAGAGTGAGTCCCTAATCCGAAAGGGTTTATTTTTATTAAATGAGCTAAATTGAGAGCATTATAAACTAATAGAAATAAGTTTTTAGAGTCTATGAATTAATGGTTACAATACAGCAGAGGACTTACAGGAAACTGGTGAAAAGAAATGTAAAAATGCTTTACATAAGCTATTAAAACGGCTGGCTACATGATCCTTTATATTTAGAAACTGCGATTGTATTTCTGGACCTTCTAATAGCAGTGATAAATAACTAATGATGTTTTTTCTATTGGTAATTTTTTTTTTAGTGTGTCACTTTTTTTCTTATATATTTTTATTAAAATATAGTTCACGTACCATAAAATTGACCCACCTAAAGTACACAACTCAGTGGCTTTTAGTATATTCACAAGGTTGTACACCCATCACCACTGTCTAATTCCAGAACATTTATATCGGCCCAAAAAGAAAACTGTAGGCATTAGAAGTCACTCCCCATTGCTCCAACCCCTGGCAACTGCTAATCTATTTTCTGTCTCTATGGATTTGCCTATTCAGGACATTTCATATAAATAGAATTAAATAATGTATGTATGACGCTTTGTATCTGGCTTCTTTCAGTTAGTATGTTGTAGCATCTATCAAGATTTTATTCCTTTATATGGGCGTACTACTGTTTTGTTACTGGTATCACTCAAGTGTCTCAGCAATTAGCATAATTATGAAAACTTTCTTGATGCTTTCCTAGCCAAACCCCTCATAGAGTAACCGTCAGCCTTACTTACCTATGGAGGCTGGACACCCACTTGATGTTATTTAAAGAGTACTAAGAAATTCCCTGGTAAAATTTATCTTCCCCACTATATCATACTGCCCCCCTTCCTCCTGCTATACTTCTTTAAATCCCATCACTGAAAAATCTTTCTGTTGTCTTAATAAGTGCTTTGTTTGAAAATACAAATACCCTTTAGTAGTATATTGAACTGTAATTAATTATCAGTTGATGAGCTCAGTTTCATCACTGACATGAAGCTAATAGTGCTGCTTAGAAATTGGAATTTTTAGTAGAGGAAGGAAAGCAATAAAAATAATTTTGGAGTAAGGAGTAAGTAATAATTTTTGGAGTAATAATTTTGCTTTTCTGAAGCAAAGGTGGTCTGGAGTCTCTGAGCATCTGATGAAAAGAAATGGTTAGTTTTTTATATCACCCAATAATCATTTATTGAACCCCCGTTTCAACAGTATCAAACCTTGCTCTTAGAACTGAGGATGCAAAGTTGTATCCTGTCTTTAAGGAACCCACAGTTTTTTATAGGAGACAGACATATAACCAGGTTTCATGCAGGGTTTTGAGTGCTGGGATAAATGTTTCTAGAAAGAGCTACGAAAGCATAGGAGAAGCTATATCAGATTTAAGTTGATAGGTCAAGGAAAGCTTCCTGGAAGAAGTGACATGAGAAGAGGTTTTTAAAGTATGTGTTAGCTAGATGAAGAATGGGAGGAAGGCATTACAAGCAAAAGAAGCAACAGGGTAAGAAAGCCCAAAAGAATGAAATCACAAGCTATTTTTAGAAATGTGAAGTAGACCAATATGACCAAAGGGAAAGAAAGAGAAGGATTAGAAGGGTGGTCATAAAGATAGCTACTATCAGAAATAAGTTACTTGCTATGTGCTAGGCACTGCCATACCTGCTTTACATGCCTCCTTATTCAGTCCTCCCAACAATCTTATCACATAAGTGCTATTCATGTCTCTGTTTTCAGATGGAGGAAACCAAGGCATAGAAAGGTTAAGTAACTTCTCTACATTCCCACTGCTAGTAAGTGTGATGCCAGGGTATGAACCTCTCACCATTGGATTGTGATGGGCCTTGTTTGCCAAGCTGAGGAGTTTGACCTCTGTCCTGAACGTGACGGAAGCCTGAAGAGTTTGAAGGAGGAAAGTGACCTCACACGAACAGATTCACAGCTTTAGAAAAATCACTCTGGAGATTGGGTAGAGGAAAGGGTTTGTACAGCCTAGAGGCTGAGAGGGCAATACTCCAGGCAGGCAAGCAGGAAAAAAGAGTCCTAACATATATTTAGGAATTAAAACCCAACTCCTAGGGAAGAAGGGGCAGAGTCTAGAATGACTGGAATAAGAAGTCATTGCGGGAACAATTGGGCCTTCAGTGAGGGGAATACAGAGGGAGTAAAGGGTTTTAATTCATGTTGCATAGGAAGTGATTAGACAACTTTTAGTTAGAAATGTCAAATTCAGAGCAGACTCTATGGGTCCAGAGCCCAGCAGTAGTGTCTGATCTGGGCATAAGAGGTTAGAGGCACTGGGTCATAAGTGGTCGTTCAAAGAGAGCAGAGACTTAAACATGGTGACCAATGAGATCATATGTGGATGGAGGAGCACAGGACAAAGAATCAGGCCCTGAAGCAGCGGTGGCAGCATCAGTGAAGCATCACTGGAAGAGCCTGCTTTGCAAGAGACTGAAAAATGATCAGAGAAGGAGGTGTTGGACAGCTAGGCAAGTGTGGTGCCACTAATGCTAAAGGCGAGTTTTAAGGAGGGAGAGGACAGAAGTGTCAGATGCCACAGTGAGGTCAAAGGAGACCAGCACATAAACTGTCATTGAATTTGACAATATGAAGATAAATGACGACTTTATGGAGAGAAGTTTCAGGGAATGGAGTCAGATTGCAACAAAGAGTGAATGTGAGGAGAGGGAGTAAAGGAAGTGAGCACAGAAGCACTTGTGAAGCATGGTTATGAAGGGAAGGAAGGTCGGGAGGGGGAATAAAAAGAAGAAAAAGGGCATCTGAGCGCACAGATTTTTTCTGACCACATGTCTACACATGGAAACCATATTCTAAACCATCATTTTTAGTTTTGCAGTTATAGGCAAATAAGTAAGAAACAGATACGCCATTTCTAGAGTTTGTTAAGGAACAGACTGCAGAGTCCTCTGTTGCCTTTGGAGCATGAACGGCCCTGATGAGATGGCAACGTGAAGCAGAAGAAGGCAAAGATCACCTTCAGCTTCCTCTGGAGCTAAGCTCAGCCTGGGGAAATTCATAGGCTGCTGTGGGCTTGGGGTCAACTAGGTAAGGTAGCTGAGGTCTTGGTTGGGTTGCCAGGCACCCTGCAACAAGAGGCTTCCAGTGGAGACAAGGCTTTCTATACTAAGTCCATGGGGTAGACTACCCCCTAAGGGTTCTCCTTATAGGACTGCTCAACCAGACTACTATAACAAACTACAATAGACTGGGTGGCTTATAAACAACAGAAATGTATTTCTCACAGTTTTGGAGGCTGGGAAGTCCAAGATAAAGATACTGGAGGATTTGGTGTCTGGTGAGAAGCTGCTTCCTAGCTCATAGATGGCTACGTTCTCACTGTGTCCTTATGTGGTAGAAGGGGGTTGGGGGCTCTCTGGGGTCTCTTTTATAAGGTCACTAATTCCATTCAAGGGTTCTGCGTCATGACCTAATTACCTACCAAAGGCCTCACCTTCTAAAACCATCACATCGGGGTTAGGATTTCAACATAAGAATTTGGTGGGGCACAAGCGTTAAGTCCATTGCAGAGGAGGAGAATTGTAGGCAGAGAGGCTGGAGAGTGACAGGCAACAATAAGAATCATACCTGCATTGGATTGAATATTTGCCGAGAGATGCTCAATTTTAAGTCAGAAGCAATTGGAAAATTTATTGGTCTGGACTAAGTTTTCTGATTGGACCAAATTTAGTTTTTCTGCTACTGAGCAATAACAGGGCTCGTCAAAGGAAAGTAGGTGTTATCATAAAAGGGCTTTATGTTTCCACCAAGCTAATTGGTGACATCCAGTCCAGACTCACCACACCCACTGTCAAAAGTTGCATAGGGGCTCTAGAGCAGGTTAGGGTGCTGCCAGGAGAACACTAAAATTCTGTCTCTCAGGAGGCCTTACCGGTGACATTACCTGTGGTGAATTTTGCAAGACCTCCAGTCTGGCCCTCAGCCCTTGTCAGTTTCTCAGAGCTGAAAAGCCTCAGGAAAGATGCTTCATGGCAATCTACTCACAAGAGGCCGAAGCAATTTACAGTGTGAGCTATTCAATTCTAGAAGCTGGAATGCATGTATTTTCCATCCCAGGTGGTGTTCCTTTGCTGGAATTAGAGTACTTAGTAAGATAAACTAATAATGAGAGTGTTGATTAGTGGACATGGGGAAAGGTTTCATTAGTCTATGGCAGGGCCTAGTCAATCATCTCTACTCCACTCACAGAGATGCTTTTCCCATAACTGGAAAGTTCATCTTAGCCACATTTAGTGTTTGTCCCTGAATCGTGCTGGACAAACACTGTCCAGTTCTCCCTTAATCCTTCCCTTCTTCACACTCTGACTGACCCAGCCTGGGGTCCAAATACCTCTCATGGGCTCCCCTAGCATACCCTGATCATGTACACATCAGAGTGTATTCTAATTACCTGTTTGCTGACATGTCTCCCTCTCCTGACTATAATACCTTTAGGGCAGGAGAGTAGTTCTGTCTTCTTGCTTATTCCAGACTATTCCACTCTCTTCCATTTCTTGCATCTACCTTCAAGTTACTCTTGCATATTCATGGGAATGTTCTAACCTCTGGCTCCATATCTTCCTCTTCATTTCTAGTCCTGCTTTATCCCAGGGGACTTCAACTCTCCTGTGACTAGTCAATGGAAAGTCCTCACCTCCAAATTTACTGCTATATTACTTCAACTCACATCCTTCACCATGCCATGGACTCTCCATCATCTGGAATTGCCCTTTTCCCTGGAAGACAGGATTGGGCTGAGTGAGAGCCTGTCCTCATAGCAGGGTTGAGGTTGATTGGACCAAATCAACCTCAGTTAAGCTGAATTGGAAGACAGGTTTACTGAAGGAAGCATTGGGCATGGCAGCCTAGGGCATTGGCTCAGTCACCCTGTGAACAGTGGATGTTATATTGGAGAAACTCTTTGAGGACTTGGGGCACGTGCTTTGATTGGCTTTTGCCTGGGGTAGTGAATGCTGGAGAAGTGAATTTCTTCTTGGGCAGCCTTTAAAAGGTCTCTCCAAAAATGAGACACGTCCTGGATCCCTTGGTCTGACATATGAATGTGTTAGTTTGCTAGAGATGCCATAACAGGATACCACAGACTGCATGGCTTAAAACAATAGAAATTTATTTTTCATAGTCCTGGAGGCTGGAGGTCCAAGAGAAAGGTGCCGTTAGGGTTAGTTTCCTCTGAGGGCCATAAATAAACAATCTGTTCCAGGCCTCTCTCTTTGGCTTGCATGTGTCCATTGTCTTCTTGCCTCTTCACAAGGTTGTCCCTCTGTGCATGTGAGCCCCTGGTGGTTCTTCTTTTTCATATTGGATTAGGGCCCCACCCTAATTGCCTTATTTAAATGAATCACCTCTTTAAAGACTTTAACTCCAAATATGGTTGCATTCCAAGGTACTGAGGGTTGGGACTTCAACATATGAATTTGGAGCAGGGAAGAGACATAATCCATTTTATAACAATGAACAAGACTAGAACAGAGCAAGTGCTCATTAATTATTTGTTGAAATTTTTTTTCACAAGTTATTCCTATTCTTTGTTACTTTTTCTAAACCATAGGGTGAAATACGATTTTAAGTAAAACACGCAGTGGGAATCTGCTTAGTTGTGAAATACACTCTTTGTAAACAAATTTCTCAGTAAAAGTTTTGGTAGGATAAAATAAAGTCCCACGAAAAATTAATCAGGGTGGAAGTTTTTTTTAAAAAAATTTTTGGAGTATAGTTGATTTATAATGTTGGAAGTTTTAAGATTTTTGTAAATGTGGATAAATTTTGATATTACTTATCAAGAATTGCATTTACATTGATCTAAGGAGGTAAGTACTGTTAAGAGAAAATTTTCAAAGAGGGAAAATCATGATTCTCAGACAGATATAAAACAAATGTGTTAAAGATCTTAGTTAACTCATTGATCAGTGAGAGAACCAGGCAGATGCTATAAGAATAATTCAAAGAAGAATCAAAAAGAACAGATACATTTCTAGATCAGGACTATTGAAATGAATGTAGCTATGGAGACAAAACTGTTTTTTCCATAGGTGGGAGGGTGGTTCCCTCCATCAGACAGTTCACTTGTATGTCTACAGACAAGATTTTGCAGTGCTGTCAGCACTCTACAACTTACAGATTTGGAAAAAAAATTCTCCCATAGAATCAGAATCAAATAAGTGGAAGACCATGCTATAGATAATGCATAGTTTTCTATCAAAATTTTAGACATCAAC
This sequence comes from Balaenoptera musculus, assembly GCF_009873245.2. Lineage (NCBI taxonomy): Eukaryota > Metazoa > Chordata > Mammalia > Artiodactyla > Balaenopteridae > Balaenoptera > Balaenoptera musculus. The sequence continues at coordinate 11,304,809 of NC_045802.1, read as the reverse complement.
ATCATGTTGATGGGAAGGAGACTTTGCGGTTGTGGGAAGAAGCTTTCTCGTATCAAACGCCTTCATCATGTAGGGTATAAAATCCCGCATAGGCCCTCTGCCATCTTCTCCATTTACTCAAGAGTTTATTGTAGTACTGAGTTAGCAATTATTGGAAACTGGGAGTTCACAGACTTTCCCTTATTTTGCATAGAGTTTTGGTAGAGGATTTATTAGATGGAAAACAGAGTGAATTAACAAATAAGCACTTATCTGATAGGTTTGCTACTGTTTTCCTGTAAAGAAATTCCTTCTGGAGTTCAACATAAATGGATGTATGTTTAAACATATATTTCTAAACACCGAAATACCCTTACCTCTAAGATATTCTTGTGGAGGGTAACATTTTTCAATTACTTTCTTGGTTTTGGTCTCCTGATCAAGAATTAAAATGCTAAAAATAACTGTCTTTTAGGCTGCTTTCCAGTGTTGGTTTTTATTGTTCTCTATAAAATAAAATACTTGGACTTCGTATTAAAGAGCATTCTAATGCTGAAATGCAATTCATTTTGGTATATTAAAATCAACTCGAAAAGTTGAAAACATTTGATGATCTGAAACCCGATTGGTCTAGAGTAGTACTTTGCTGTGATATTTTTACATCACAAAAACTGAATAAATTATGCCTTAGGTGTGTGACTGTTAGATCAGAGAGGTTGCCCTCCTCCTTTAGGGATGAATATGTTAACGTGGTTTGTGTGTCATGAGTTACAAGCAAAGGCACCTGATGGTTGGCAGGACCCCCCTGTTCTTTGAAAGTCAGCACCTATTTTCCCAGGCTCTGGGGAATGTGAGAGAAACACACCTAAAATGACAAGCTAAGGAAGTGAGGGCAGCTGAAAACATTTATTCTGCCACCCTCACCCCAACCATCAAGTGGATAGTCTGGCTGAGGAGTGGCAAATACATGTCTTACGTACCATCATTCGACGTTGATAATTCAACGCAATACTTTTTCTGCTGACCCAGAAATAGCCTCAGAATCCTAAACATAATGCTCAGAGCAGCCACTATACTAAATCAGAGTTGGCATGCAATTTAGAAATTACCTACCATCCTTTCTTCATGTCTTGATTTTGAATTTCAGTCGCCCATCAATGCCATGAGATAGGTAGGCAGTGACTGAGGGATCCAGAAGTCACAGAATGGGGCCCCTCAGGCAGAACCCAGGCTGCAGACAAATTTGATCTGGCCTAATTCAACAGTGGTTCCGTTTGTTTTTTTGAATTACTAGTTGCCAACATTAAAACATCAGGAAGTCTCATACAAATACTCAGATTTCTGTCTTTCCTTTAAAAAACAGATTTGGCAACACTGGACTTTTATTGCCACGTTGCAACCACTGGCTGGATAAGAGAATTGGCTCCCTCTCTAAAGATTGCAAGCTCCTAACTTTGCTGCAGGCCCCATTCCTCCAACTTGGCTCATTTACATGATAAACTCTGAGTTCCCTTCCTTGTTCTACTGTGACTCTTAAGTGCCCTTGGCTCTTCACTCTGTTTGATCTCCCAGAATTTTCAGGCTTGGAAGCACAGGGGCAGGATCTGTAGGCCTTCTTTGGTATTAAGGCAGCTTTGGAGGTGAGGAATGAGAACAGTAGGAACTCCTGTAAGTGACCTTCTTCCTCTGTGGTTCAGGCCATCAAAGTAGGGCACGAGTTTCTCAGCCAGAACCAGAGTCCAGAAGGCCAAGATTCCCTCAGGTGCTGAATGATTTCATTTTGGTGAGATTGGCATGAGGTCTGCAGCCTTGCAGCTGTCAATGAGATGTCACTTCTAAGCAATTAGGGACACAGTGAGGGGCGGGGGAAGGGGGGGTAAGAAAAACCAAAATAGATACAAAAAGTGTTTGATTATGGTCTATTTAGAAGAAAGAGATATGAAATGGTGGCTCTTAGAATAAGCTGGCCTAAGCTTCAGGAAAACTTGAAGGCTGCTTCTAAAACCCTGTGTCCTAAGGAGTTCTTAAAACAGCTCAGGGATCTTAGATGCGATAAGGGTCAAGAAAGCTTGAGCAAATGAAATGTCTTATACTTTAATTTTATATCACATTTTTCTTGATTTGAGGAAAATATTAGTCATGAGGGATCTGAGAGCTGTAGTTTCTGGGTTCTTCAAGGCCTGTCTGGCTTCTCCCTTTGCCTGCAACTCTTTCTTCCTTTAGGGCTTTACATGGAGTCTCAAAGCTATCACCATGCCATTCTGACCTCCCCACCTCCTTCTCCTCCTTACTTTTTCTTCCTAGTGCTTATAGTTATCTAATATATATATTATCTAATATGTAATCTAATATGTATATATATATACACATACACACACACACATAGCTTCCTCATTTCATTTAGGGTGAGTGTTCCTTCCACCAGCTGGATGAGCGGAGAAACGTTTGTCCTCCTTGTTCACTGATGCATCCTAGACAGAGCCAGGTGCATAGTAAGCACTCAACAAACATTTGCTGAATGGCGTGAAAACTGCTTGGATGCAGTAATGCAGGTCTCACAGATTATGAGAAGTTGTATCAGGTTTCCCAGATGCCACAAACTTCAAAGAAAACTGGAGCAGGGATAAGAGTGTAATCTCTCCAGTCTCTCAAATTTCATTATTTAAAAACTGCAAGAAGTTTTGATTAGGTGGGAGATGGAAACTCCAATACAGCTTCCAGGCAAACTGTCTCTTTATGATGGAAATAGACATCTTTAAGTTATGCAAATGTAAAGAAAACCTTCTTGGAATACAGATATGGGTCAGAGGAGCTTCGAGTTTACAGTGCTTTGGGGAAGAGAATGAAAGGACAGTGGTTCAAGGCAGAGTTGCCACTTTGCTTGAAGGAGACAGAGGCATAAGGTCTTTTTGTGGAGACAACATAAAACATAAATCAAAACATAGGAGTGGCCCATTTTAACCTCTGGAACAGGGTCTATATTTTAGTTACTCCAACTGTTCTCTATAGTTTTAACAGCGAGGAAAGCCAGTCAGCAACAAAACGAAAGACATTTTAACCCTTCTGTGTACATGGCCAGGTAGCTGGGGCTTGAAGCTGCACCTTGGTAAGGTTAACGGCTGAACGCTAACTTGTTCAAGAATGTGCTTAACCTCAGTAACTGCAGCTCCTGGCATCACAGCAAGGAAGGGGTGGCAGCTGTACTGTGCTCTAATTAAGAAAGGTTGCTAGGCTGAAAAAGATTGCCTCTAAATTTACTCGTTAACCTACTTGGAGAAATCTGTGAACATGAATTATTTTATATTATAGATCATTATCATTTAGTGTCCAAACCTTAAGCACCAGGCAAAGTCTGTTGGAGGACTGAAAAATACTTTGGAAATGATGCGTGCGTCTATTTTAATACACTGTGCAGGGATCATCATAAGAGGTTAACATGAAAAAATCAAGCATGACTATAGAAAAAAATTACTGTATTTGGCGGTAGCGGTCTATGACATTGTAAAAACGTGGTACAGTGGAGGAAATAACACCATAGCATCAGATTATCCCTTATTTCCATATACAATAGAAAAAGTGTCTGCTAAAAAGGGAAAATAACAGAATCCAAAGAATTTAACAGAATTTAAGTTCCAAAAACAATGAGGCCTATTCAAAACGCCATGCCCAGTGAACAGGTATTGCAACACCAAAGGGGAAAACGGACTCAACAACCTGGAGAAGAAACCTGTGATGCCTGAAATAATTACAGAAGACTGACATGAACATGTAAATGAGCTGACATGCACTATTCTTGAGAAGGAATACAGGAGAAAACAAGGTTGCAGAAAAAGATTAGCTATGGCAATGAAAGACAAGTTCTAAACCAATTCATACTACAGATGAACTAAACATATTCCTGGAAGCTGTGAAGAGCAGCAATAAAGCAACTAAGAATGAACCAAAACAATATCTCCCGCTGTGGATAAAACATATAAACTAAATACAACAACATAAGAGAAAATGACAGGCCTAGAAAATAGGTTAAGGGAATTTAGTATACAAATATTATAGGTAGCTGAGGAAATTTAAAAATTCAATGATGTAGAAAGACTCATTTGAGGAATAATTGAACATTTTTAGGTTCAATTAACGGAAACTTAAAATGTGGTTCAGATAACTGATACAAGCTTGTTACTTAAAAATACTTTTCTGCCAATTTTAGATGTGAGGATATGAATACTCAGAGTCCATGTGAGAAATTGTCAAGAGGGGAAAAAGATTTTAGAATCTTAATTTTCCAAAAAGTAATGGCACGTTCCCTTTTTGTGTGTAGGAAGACGCAGAAACCCAAAATGGGAGGAGAGGGAAAGTTTACAGCAGAAGATTTTTCAAAATATTCATGAAGCATTCTTTCCTGCAGTTTGAAAATCATAGTGTGCAGTGAGAGAAAATGTTGAAGGGAATGAGTTGTGTTTGTGAAGGGCGTGGAGCCAAAAAAAAAAAAAAAAAGATGAAGAATATCTAGTTTTCACACAAGAAAATATAAGCAGTAAATTATCATTAAAAGCACACACTTTGGTAACTATTAATGTGTAAATTAAGTTTTAAGCTAAATTAGCAAAATAAGTTAAATAAGATTCATGATTTTAAAAGCTTATGTGTATGTAGATCAATGGTATTCAGAAGCAACATGAAACTGTAGCTTAATTACATATAGGTTTTAAATTCATATGTGTGTATATCTTTATACATATGTGTGTATAGGTAAACATGTATACACATGTTTTTTTTTTTTTTTTTTTTTTTTTTTTTTTAAACACTGTTTTTTAAATTTAATTATGCAGAGCTCCTCTCTCATATTATCTTTTTTATTTATTTATTTATTTATTTATTTATTTATTTATGGCTGTGTTGGGTCTTCGTTTCTGTGCGAGGGCTTTCTCTAGTTGTGGTAAGCGGGGGCCACTCTTCATCGCGATGCGCAGGCCTCTCATTATCGCGGCCTCTCTTGTTGCGGAGCACAGGCTCCAGACGCGCAGGCTCAGTAATTGTGGCTCACGGGCCCAGTTGCTCCGTGGCATGTGGGATCTTCCCAGACCAAGGCTCGAACCCGTGTGCCCTGCATTGGCAGGCAGATTCTCAACCGCTGCGCCACCAGGGAAGCCCCTGTATACACATGTTATGTGTATATGTATATACCTATACACATACATAGAGAAAGAGATATTTTCTGATTAGAAAAATAAGTAAACAACCGTTTAACCATACTTTAAATTCTACTCTAGTAATATTTATTTTTCCTTGGCACTTTCCTATTCCTTTCTTAATGTATGAGGTACAATACCGAAAGTGATACTACGGAAAAGGAAGACAAAGAATTGGGATGAAAATATCAATATCACAGGGCACTAAAATAACTCCAGTACTGTTTGGGCTGTGGCCACCCTGGCTTGACTCCAGAACACATTTCCTTGAGACAAGTGTCCCTGAAATGCTCCAGGAAAAACTCTGGAGGTGGTTAAAAATCATATCCTTGAAATTCATCCTAATCACGAATTTGATCTTTTCGAAGAGAACATGCTCATGAAGGGATCTTACAGGTGGTAGCAGATTTAGAAACTTTTTAGTGATAAAGCAGTAATCCAAATTTTAGCTTTTGGTGAATTCTAAATGGTGACAAATTTGGAGAGAGGAGTATTGAAAAACAAAATAGAATCTAATAGCTTCATTTATGTTAATAAATCTCATGGAAGGGACATAAAAAATGGAAGAGATAAGAGCCATTCTGAGGAATTCCTATATCTGCTGGCAGTTTCCAGATATATTGGACTATATCTGCTATCAGTTTCCAGATTTGAGCTCATCTAAGACTTTGTGAATTTAATTCTTACAAAAGGTTTCCCATAGTTTTAGAGTTTGAGAAAATTAGTTACCTGTTTTGACTAACTCCTCATTGCAAAAAAGATTTATCGAGGTGGATGGACCTAGAGTCTGTCATACAGAGTGAAGTAAGTCAGAAAGAGAAAAACAAATACCATATACACATATATATGGAATATAAAAAAAAAAAAAGGTTCTGATGAACCTAGGGGCAGGACAGGAGTAAAGACGCAGACGTAGAGAATGGATTTGAGGACACAGGGAGGGGGAAGGGTAAGCTGGGACAAAGTGAGAGAGTGGCATGGACATATATACATTACCAAATGTAAAATAGATAGCTAGTGGGAAGCAGCCACATAGCACAGGGAGATCAGCTCGGTGCTTTGTGACCACCTAGAGGGGTGGCAGAGGGAGGGTGGGAGGGAGGGAGATGCAAGAGGGAAGAGATATGGGGATATATGTATATGTATAGCTGATTCACTTTGTTATACAGCAGAAACTAACACATCATTGTAAAGCAATTATACTCCAATAAAGATGTTTAAAAAAAAAAGATTTATTATTCTTTGTGAATTTAAGGGTACAGCAAAAGTACAGTTTTTTTAAGTAAGAAATAATAGGCTATATTACAATAGGAAACATAGTATGTTCTTAAAATGATATAGAGATTGTGTTATTAAAAAATTAAATGGTGCACAAAATTTCTAAACAAAACAAGCATTTATAATGATCCTAAAAATGTATCTGCTATATTTTAATACAACTTTGATTCTGTTTTGTATCTGTCCTTCAACTTGGAATGAGGATGCTCCATGGGTAGAAGAGACACTTATGGAATGAAAATAAGAACAAATAAAACTTTCTGCAAATATCCTGGAGTGAAAGGAGCTGAAGGGAAAGAGTTAGTTGCCGAAGAACTACAAAGCATGCTTATCCTGCTGAGAAAAAGATTCATAGTTACAGGTTATATTTTTGAGTTTGAAAGTGCTAAGCAAACCTTAGCGAAAATACAGAAATATTGGTCCAAAGAGTTTTAAAAGGAAATCTTGAGTCATAAAAAAACACTGAGGAGATTCATAAAGAAAGACATGTAGTAACAAGTCATAAGATGAAATTTGTCTATACTGTCAACACATATGCTCAATAACGTTGCCTGGGAATTTTATATAATATGCAAATTATAGTGGAATTTAAAAACTAAAGTTAAAGTTGAAATAATTTATATGAAAAAAGGCAAATGTGAACTGTTGTGTGATATGAGGAATGGTAGAGACGGGAGTCTTTGTTTTTGCACCAGAAATAGCTTCAATCGCAATTGTATGGCTTGCATTGGTCGTGTTTGGGGCAGAGTAGACTGATGCTCTTCTCATAGAACAGGGAGCTTGCCCTGGAATCCAAAGGTCTCAGCTCTTTGCCATTAGCTGAGACATTTGATTCTGGCCTCTGTGAATCTTAGTCTTAATTCTATAAAATGAAGGAATAGGGCTAGATGATTTCTAAGGTTCTTCTTGAGTGTGATTCTGTGTGTCTTATCTTTTAGTTCATTTGACTAAACTTAAATAAACATGACCATGTTAAGGAAAACTGACATGGACTCGCTGGATTTTGTTCACGAGACCAATAAAAAGACCCTCAAAAGAAGGCTCGTTGTATTGCATCCTAGAGTCAGTAATGGTTCAAGAGTATTCTTCTTTTAAAATAATCATAGAAATAAATTATGGTTTCTCTGTGTGGCACAGTACTTAACATAACCATCTAGATGTTCAGTTGCAAACTTTTTCACCCCCAGATGGTTAAACCTCTCTAAATCCTTAAACACGTTGAGTCTTTTCTGGTGGGGCTCCAGGGTTCAATCTCCTGGTATTTAAAAATCAAAACTGTATACTTTGCAGCTACTGATCCTGAATTGAAGTCTTTGCATAGATCCTAAAACCAAAACGCTATACTTGTTTTCATCACTCATGTTTTATGCTGGGTCAAGTTTTACAAGAAGCTTTTTTCATTTAGCCCTGACTCTTAAAGCTCCATCAAAATGCCCTATTCTTGTTGGCTTCCTGGAGCTCCTAAATTTGTGTTGATTTATTTTTGCTTGTCTTAAGGCTACTTCCACTGATATCCTCTCCCCCACACACACATAAAGGAAGTCTGTTAACCTCCTTGTCCTTTTCCAACAACCTCAGAATCTTCATGCTCTGGTGGTGTTATCTTCCTCCACTCCCAATAGGCTGATTCGGTCATCATAAAAGGATGAAGAAGGCAGTTCAAATGCAAATAGATAAAACTTAGGGTTTAGATCATTACAAATGTTGGACTAGAAATTTGACTGATCTTAATGATAGCAAAACTTATGCGTTTATCAGTATACAGAGGAAGAAACAGATCTTTAGGGAAACAACTTTGTGTGACATTAGGTTCTGAGTGACATTTCTGGAGTGTGCCATCACACGGAAAAAATGTCCCCAAGTACAATATATTTTCGAGTCTATAATTCCCTCAATATAAGTTAAGGACAGAGAACTCAAGTGGAACTCAGTGAAAGAATTTCTGGGGAGCAAGGTAAATACAAGCATATAAAGTTTTCTATGATCTGATCTGGCCTAATCTACAGAAAAATAAACTATTCTTCAAACATTATTCTGTTTCAGTTCTCTCAACTAGGGTTTTGATGTAAATTGGGCAGCAAACTGTTTGAGGTTACTCAGGTCTATACTTGTGATCCCCAAATATTATGAAGAGGATTCAACACTTCTTAAAATTCTGCTCTTTATCTCCCATCTACTTTCTCCCTTACTGCAGGTCTGTCAGACCTATTTCTCTCAAAGTCTTCCTGCAAAACCTGTTCCCTGGCCTTAGCCTGTGTACCTCTCCTCTTTCTATCCTTTCCTCTTTTCTGATTCTGCACCAACAAATTCCAAATAATGAACCTGGCAAAGCAGAATCCTCCTTGGAAGGCAAGGAAGGGGAAGTAGATGAGATAGAAAGACAGGATCCTCTTTAGCAAGATTAGTGGTTAAGAGCCATCCTCTGTTATTAAACTTTATTCAATCACACATATACCATCTTTGTTAAACTTCACAATAATGCAGTGTGACATTTATTGTTTTTCTGTTTACATGCAGAAAACAAAGTTTCAGAGATTTTATAGAATTTGCTCAGTCTCATAACTATCAAATGGTTCAGCTGGCATTGTGAACCCTGGCTCTTGCAAGAGCCTGGAGTGCAGTTTTCTGTGGGACTGGTTAAGGTCAGATCCATGCCCTGTAAAGACTGGATGAGCCTGTGGTAATGTTCATATCCTTTTAGCAAAGTGGGGGGCCCTGACTCAGGATCTCACTGGTTTCAATGACTTGACTACTTACACATAGGCTTGGGAACCTTCCACATACATATCACACCTAAATGATTGTAATGTACAACAGAGCAGTATACAGTGATTACATATATACTTGATGGAGAAGTTAATCACAATCTTGCATTTTCCATTCAGGTATATTAGCACAGGTAGTTATGCGTTTGGGGGTCTCAAGACCACTCTCAGTTTCAGTGATTTGCTAGGAGGGCTCACAGAACTCAGAAAAGCTGTTATACTCACAATTATGGTTTATTATAGCCAAAGGATACAGATTAAAATCAGCAAAGGCAAAAAGCTCATAGCTTGGAGAGGCGAGACTAGAATCAACTTCCAGTTTTCCTTTCCCAGTGGAGTCATATGAACAGAGCTTAATTCTCCCGGCAATGACATGTGACGATACACACAGAGTATTGCCAACCAGGGAAGCTCACTCAAGCCTTGGTGTCTAAGGTTTCTATTAGGGCTTGGTCACATAGGCATGGAGCGCCCATGTGACCGACCTTAGTTATTCCGTCTCTAGCTCCCCCCGCAGAGGTCATACTGATTCAGCATGGCCCAAGGCCCCCACTACAAATCACATTGTTCAACTACCTGGCAAGTCCCAAAGCCCCAGGTATACAGACACTCTTATCAGGCAGGATATTTCAAGGGTTTAGAGGTTATCCCCCAGTAGCTGGTCAAGGGCCATTCATTTCTTTGGAAGGTGCAGGGTTTGAATATCCCAAACCTGCTAAGTTAACTTTTTACTGCACAGTTAAAATAAATCTATCAGGCATATGCAGAAATGAGATGAAACAAAATTGGCCACCTAATAATGTAGTTTCTTAGAGAAATTTTAATCACTTATATAGTAACTATTTCGAGGGGTATAAAATTTGATTTTCCAATAGAGAGAGTTATTCAACACAATAATTGAGAGAAAATGTAATCTTTCAGAATATTTTCTATTTGTAAGAAAAATCATTCAAAGCCAGAGTTGACATAGACCAGTGGTTTTAAAGATTATGATTCAAGGTTTCTGAGGCACCACTGGAGATGTGAGTTTGAAAAGGGGACTTGGTGGGTGAATGGGCAGGCTTTTGAGTGCCTACTGTTCCTTTAACCAGAACAGCTGTGTTGCAAACTATTTTCCTGATTTATACTTCTGGGTAAAAACGCATCTGTAAAGGTGCTGGGTTTAAAATGCAAAACAAAACTGAAAATCAATTGTTATGGATTTAATTGTGCCTCTCAAAAACATTATACGGAAGTTTGAACCTCCATTGCCTCAGAAAGTGACCTTTTTTGGAAATAGGGCTGTTGCTGTTATAATTAGTTAAGTCAAGATGAGGTCATACTTCAGTGGGCAGTATGTAGTGGGCCCTTAATCCAATCTGACTGGTGTCCTTGTAAGAAGGAGAGAGAGATGCACAGGGAGAAGACAGCCATGTGAAGACGGAGGCAGAGACAGAAGCAGCTGCAAAGCAAGGAACACCGAGGAATGCCGGCAAACATCAGAAGCCAGAGAGGCCAGGAAGGATTTGACTCTCTAAGTTTCAGGGGGAGCATGGCCCTGCTGACACCTTGATTTTTCACTTCTAGCCCTCTGTACCGTGAGACAATAAATTTTTGTTATTTTAAGCCTCCCAATTTGTGGTGCTATGTTATGGCAGCCTTAGAAAACTAATACACTGACGAGTCTGATTTCATTCAACTGATCAAAAACTAAGGCTGAAGAGGTTAGGCAGCTTACTGAAGACTGAGAATACCAAAGAGGTTAAGAATCTACTGTGTATCTGTTCAAAAAATATGTTCTAATTCTGTGTGTTTTGAATGGATTGCGTTATTTAGTTAACAACAACAACAGTATATATTTTTATAGATGCATCTCAAGATTTCTTAAGAAATAGTCTTGGGGCTTCACTGGTGGCACAGTGGTTAAGAATCCGCCTGCCAATGCAGGGGACACGGGTTTGAGCCCTGGTCCGGGAAGATCCCACATGCCACGGAGCAACCAAGCCCATGCGCCACAACTGCTGAGCCTGTGCTCTAGAGCCCGCGAGCCACAACTACTGAGCCCGTGAGCCTAGAGCCCGTGTTCCGCAACAAGAGAAGCCACCTCCATGAGAAGCCCACGCACCACAACGAAGAGTAGCCCCTGCTCGCCGCAACAAGAGAAAGCCCGCGTGCGGCAACAAAGACCCAACACAGCCAAAAATAAAATAAATAAACTTGTTTTAAAAAAAGAAATAGTCTTTATCAAATCATAATATTGTAAACCTTAAATATGTAAAATTTTTGTTTGTCAATTATATATCAGTAAACCTGGCGAAAAAAGACATGGCCTAGCTTATAAAGTTAGGCTGCTGAAAGCAGTGCAGATTTTTGCAACTGCAGTTAAGGAATGGAACTACGTAGCGGTTTTGCTGGCCTGAGTTAAAACAGGCAAGTAGATTTTTAATGCATTCAGGTGCTCATCCATAAATATCTTCATTACAGGAAAAAAGAAACGGGTGTGGGGGTGGAACTGGTGAACAGTGTTTTCAGTAGTTGACTTAAATTTTCAGTGGAACAGGCAAAGCACATGCAAGAAAAAAGTCAGAGTCCTGGATTAGTTGTTTATAGCCCTATTTGGGAATCTATCTAATGTTAAACTTAACCTTTGAATCAATTACCTGTTGCTATATGACAATCCATCCCCAAACTCAGTGGCTTAACAGAAATAATGTTCTATTGTTGTATAGGCAGGTCAGCTGGAGGTTAGGCTTGACTGGAGTGGCTCTGCTTCCAGGCTCCTTAGATCAGCAGGATAGCTTTAGAGAATATTCTTCTTGTAACAGTGGAAGAGGTGTAAGAGAGCAGGTGAAAAAGTGTGAAGTTTCTTAAGGCCTGGGCTGGGGACTGGCACACTACTACTTCTAGCCATGCATCACTGGGCAAAGCAAGTCACACAGTGTGTTAGTTTGCTAGGACTGCTGTAGCAAAGTACCATAGACTATGTAGCTTAAAACTATGGAGATTTATTGTCTCACTGTTCTGGAGGCTAGAAGTCCAAAATCAAGTTGTTGGCAGGGTTGATTCCTTCTGAAGGCTGTGAGGGAAGGATCTGTTCCAGGCCTCTCTCCTTGGCTTATAAGTGGCCATCTTCATACTCACACAGTGTTCTCCCTGTATGCATGTCTGTCTTCAAATTTCCCCTCTCTATATATACACATACATATATATATGTGTATATATATACATGTATGTATGTGTGTGTATATATATACATATATATATATATGTATATATATATATACACAACACACATATATATATGAAATCATATTGGATTAGGGCCTATCATAATGACCTCATTTTAACTCTATTAACTCTTTAAAGACCCTACCTTCAAATAAAGTCTGAGGTATGGGGTGTTAAGACTTCAGCGTATGAATTTTTTTGTGAGGGGAGGGGACACAATTCAATCCATAATACACAGTCAAGCTCAAAGTAAAGGTGTTATAAAATGTACCCATAATGAAGACATGGTAAGGGTAAGGATGCTAGAAGGGGTGAAGAATGGGGGTCTTAATAGTTTTAACTTTAAATCAAGCACAGGAGTTGGCAAACTATGGCTCATGGGCCAAACCTGGCCTGCTGCCCGTTTTTATAAATAAAGTTTTATTGGAACACAGTAATATTCATTTAATGTACTGTTTGCTTTTGTGCTACAACAGCAGAGTTGAGTAGTTCTGACAAGATGCTTTATGATCTGAAAAGCCTAAAGTAATTATTATCTGTCCCTTTACAGAAGTTTGCTGATCCCCGATCTTGCCAGAGCAGCAAGGCCTATAGATATAAAGACTTTTTCTGGATCCAAGTAACTTGTAATTGAGCAATGGGAAAAACACTGTTTGGGAATGGGAAGTTTTGTCTCATGGCTTCAGTTTTGCCATTAGCTACCTCTGGGACCTTGAGCAAGACCCTTAGCCTCCCTGTTTCTGTTTCTCATCTAAGATATCAGGGAATTGGTCATGTTGCCTGCCTAACTTTGCTTCTCCCTTATTATAGCCAGGTAGTAAATCTTTAGTGACTAAAAAGGACTGCATTGCAAAAAAAACGTAGCAGAGTTGTAGAAAATTATAATTTTTCTTCATGGGCTTCAATCTATTATTTTAATGAAGTAAAAGTTACATTTTTTTTCTGAATTAGAAATCCTGCTTACCATGGAATTAAATATTTAAGGTCATTTTTTCTTTTTAATATAGGATTTTACAAAATGAAATATGAAATGAGGGTAAATGTGTAAGATGTAGCATTCATAGATAGAAATACGCTTCATTGTGACAGAAGTTCATTAGACCAACCTCATCCATTTTGACCACTCTGGGCATCAGACTCTTAAGACAGTGTCAGAGAGGCCATCTGGTCCTGCTCTTCATGCTTAGAAATTGGAAGAGCTTAACTCAGGATTTTATGAAGAAACAGAAGAATGTGTTAATAAGACTACGGCTCCACCTTGAGTGGCAGATTGGGAAAGATAGCCCCGATATTTTGTAGAGCTGCCCGTCAAGAGGTAGAGTCTTTTTCCCACCCCTTGAATCTTGCTTCGATTTGTGGAAAACAATGTTGTGCAAGTTCTGGATCTTAGGACTCCAAGGCCTTGCAGCTTTGGTCTTTGATGTCTTGGAATGTTCCCTAAGACCACCACATAAGGAAACTGGTCTATGCTGGAGGATGAGAGGCCACGTGGAGGAGAACCACGGTTGCCCAGGTGATAGCTAGTGCCAACCACCAGTGTTGACACTGTGGCTAAGTGAAAAGTTCTGGTCCCATCTGGATCACCTTTTGTGTGCCCCACATTCTCTAGTCTTATACCAGCTGCCCCCAAATCTCTGCTTCAAGCTTTATTTAATATACATTATAGAGAAGTTTTTACTATTTCCTTTTGCATGAGCTCAAATTACAAAACTTTAATTACAGAATTTTTAATTGATGATTGATTTCTGTGGGAATCTGCTCACTACCTGCTTTGGATGAGTTGTGGCTTGCTGAAGTTTTCTGCCTCACTAACATGAACACGTAGTTCTGTGTTCCCTCTGCAAGATCAGCACACTCTTCAGTGCAGTGATGGGAAGAACATTTATACTCTTGGAGAGAAGAATAATTTCCTGTTTGTTGTCTGAGCTGGAAAAACATCTCTTTTTGTGCCAAGAACATCACATAGATTTCATCTTGTCTGCTAATTCTGATTTGTAGTGACTGCCTGGAATAATATTAAGAAATATTGCAAGGCCACATCCAGCCTCAGTTATAACTGATTGGCAGTGTCTTTCCTGGAGAGGAAAGAGGCCCTAGGTATATCTACCATTGTATTTCCTACCATTGACCATGGTACTTTTCTGAAAACAATTAAATAGCTCCTTTCCTCTGATAGTACTAGCACTAGGGAATTTCTGTTTAATCACTTTGTACCCAGTAGGCATAGTTTATAAAGTTATATTAGCTAGCCTAGATAAAGCTTAATAAAATTCACTAATAACCAACATCATTAGAGACGGTAATCTCATCCAAAGTGCAGAGGCTATTATTTTGGTCATTCCTATTTATACAATTTCTTTAATAATCATGTATAATGGTTACTTATTTAATCCATGGCAGTATTTTTTGCAATAAGTAATATTTTTAAACTACAAAATAAAGCTACAATGATAAAATTGCAAAAGGCTGTAAGAGTTGAATTGAGAGGTGATATACTGCAGGGTTAGCCAACTATGGCCAGTGGCCAATGGGCCAAATTCAATCTGCCACTTGTTTTTATAAATTAAGTTTTATTGGAACACAGCCGTTGGTCTATGGCTGCTTTTGCACCAGGATGACAGCATCTAGCGTTGCGATAGGGACCAGCAGAGTTGAGTAATTGTGATGGAGACCTTATGGCCTGCAAAACCTGAGATATTTACTATCTGACCTACTACAGAAAAAATTTGCCAACCCCTGATGAATTGAAATGGTTAAGGATCTAACACTTATTGAGTACTCTCCATATTCAGGGAACTGGGATGCACAGAGATAGCCCTTTGAAGGGCTCTTTCCTACCTAAAAAACGGTAGCAAAAGCAGTGGTTTTTAATCCTGTCTGCATATTAAAATCAACTGGGTAGAGTTGTTAAAACTACTAATACTGGGCTATGGCCTGTTTGAGATGTGGGTATTACATATTTTTGAAAGCTACTCAGCTGAATCTGACAGTGCAGCAAGGTTACGAAGCATTGATCAGGGTTATTATTTTAGACTTCAGCTGTTTGCTCTTCTAGAGGTTAGATGGTGTAACTAGCTAGTTTGATTTATAGTGATTCAAATATGATAGAAAGTAAATCTGAAATAGCTTAACAAAATGGAAAATAAAAATTTTAAGGAATGTTTGGTGCTAATTAAGACTGGGTGAACCATTTTAAAGTCCCCAAGCCAATAGAATTTTTGCTGATCCAAGTTTCTTATTTGTAAAGTATTATCATGCCCTCCACAAATCTGAAGAGTTAAAAGTAATTGTCAGGCTAACAAAAAATTAATTTGTAATTAATTATTTTGTGTGTATGCCTTCTTCTTAATGCTCTTGAATCATCTACTTAAGAAAATAAATCCTGAGATAGCTATCTTCTGCCCTGCTGTTAGAAATTTTGTTCACATTGAAATACTACTTAGAAAGTACTTGAAAAATTGGGTAGAATACAAGAAGATTATATTTTGGTTAGGTAAAGACAATTTTTTCTAGTTTAACATGTGGCAAATTATGATGGGTATCCCAGAAATAGTGGATCAGGAAGCTCCCTCACAGCTCTGGCTCTAAGGATATATACACTCATTGTCCCGCTTAGTGCACCATTGTCTTTTTCTGGGTTTAAATAATAATTTTAATAAGTCATATACCAAAATTTTCCATAAACATCTGAAAGTAAGACTTATGTGAATTATTGGAATTACACACAGGAGGAAGTTATTTATAGATAGAGAAACTCACACTTTAGGATGCTTATCCAAAAAATGTACCTTGAGAACTTCCTAGGCAGGTTAGTGCACCAAGAGTAAAAATTATACATTTATAATTTAATATTTTACCAGCCCAACAGCTAGTTCGAGCATATGCAGTGATGAAAATTTCTATCCATTTTGCCAAAATCACACTTTTATCAGTCTGCAAAATCTGTCTTGGTCCCACCCACCCTTTTTTGTGCCAATTCTTCTTCATTACTATCTTCTCAAAGCCTGAAATTTCCTCTCCCATCAAACTAGGAAAACTTGGAAATCTCTTTGCTAGAGATATTCTTAGAGATCCTTAAAAAAATACAATTCAGATAGAATATAAGGATCAGAAGAATCCATTGTATTTTTAAAAATTATTCTTTTATACTCTCTTCATACTCTTCTGCTCTTACTTTCTATAGAATTGGTAATGCCACCATGAAAACCATTCTGTTCATTATTGTCGAGAATATTTGTTTTCTACTGAGACTAGTTTTTCTTTAAATGACACATACTTTTCTCTTTGCAGAAGACTTCAGAATCCCAGGTCTGCTTCTCTAAATTCTCTCTGTCTTGGAGCAGGACCCCAGACTGTATCAGAAGTAACATTCTCCACAGTGATATATATATATATACATATACATATATATATATATATATATGTATATATATATGTAAAATTTTTTCTGACACTCTCATTTCCATTTTTAGAGAAAGAGTACTAAGAAGCACAATGTAAAAAAGTATGGTGATAACACTAGAGAGAAACTGGTATTTATTTAGTATCTAATATATACAAAGCCTTGATAAGCACTTCACATATGTTATTTAATCATCATAAGAAATCATCATACAGCTATTATTCCTATTTTTACTGATGAGTAGGTGGATTTCTCAAGGCCACAAGCTGGTAAACAATCTGTTTTTTAATAGTCCTATATAGCTAACAATTGATCAATTAACATTAATTATAATCAGTGGATTCTTATTTAATGAACTTTTGCCATTAAATTTGGAAATTACTTTTCATTTTTACATTTATGCCTCAGAATACATCCTAGGCATTAATGAATGGGTAATTTCCATCTCCATATGAGGAATGTAGGGAACTTTCTAAAACTATCTATCAATACCTACACAGAGTAGCTTCCCACTTCTTCCTAAGAGTAACTTACTTCTCTTCATGATGTCAGCCCTCTGAAGCTAAGCCCTTTTTCTTTAGTTGAAGGGTACAACTTTGAAAATTACTGCAGTCTGATGTTTTACAACTTATTGCAGTTCTCTGCAAGTTCAGACATTTTCTGTAGCGAATAGAGAGTACAGATGTAGCTAAGTGTTAATTAAAAAGAACATCTTGAGTGTAAACATTAAAAATTGATCACCTTCTGTGAACAATTTAATTTATAAGCATTAACATATTCTAAGCTGATGTCTTGAATTTTACTAGAACATCTCTCGGTGCATAATGAAGGGAAAGAAGGAAGAACCCTTAACATGAATATATTTAAATTCCTCTCTTCTCAGTCACAGTGGGTGTGCAAATTCTAAGGCCAGAGAGGTGGCTACTTCAGTGTTGCTCTAACAGCAGCAGCTGCGAGAGCAGCACTATCCCAGCATCCCTGGTCCCCCACCGTTGGGTTCACACCATCAGCCCTGCACCACTGTAATGGTTTTTGGCAAAGTAGGAGACCTGTGGTATGGCTCCGGCAGCTTTCCTTTCCTTTTGGGTTATACTAAATCATTAATGAATGCATTTATTTATTGAATTTTCAGCTTGTTCAATAAGGTGTAGCAGAGTGTGCATGTGAGAGAATGGAAAAAAGAATAAATTAAGTTTCATTGCCGAAGTCAGCCAACTATCTCCGTGAGCATAATTAAGGGAATAATTTTTTCCCCTTAGTTCCAGAGTCTGTTTTCAATGTCATGATCCTGATGTTACATTTTGAAAATGTTACTAAATAGAACTAGTGCCCTCAAAAATGTGAAGTCAGGGAACTTTCTTGTGGGTTTCTCTTTAGGTCCTTTAACACTTCCTACCTTTTATTGAGTCCCTTCCCTAGTCCCAGGAGTCTAGTGGCCCAGGGCTTTCCTGATGCTCCCTGACTGCTCAAAGCTCCATGCAGTCATTCTCTACGTTTCTTCTTCCGTCTCTTCTACTCTTCTACCAAAATTCATTGATTCTCTGTTCCATTCCTTTAGTGTTTCACTCTAATAGGAAATCTGATTTGTTAATCTATGGCAGGTGTGAGCAGTTGACAGTGACACTGCAAGGAGGTACAAAGGTGCCTGCTTTCAGATGGCATTAAGTGACTTCAATTCTGAGAGATGAGTAATCTTCAAAATCATATTGTGTAGACAGTGACTTAGAATTGAGTCCTCTGTGTCTGTGTGTTACTTCACGCTTAATCTTTGTATAGGTGAGATGAAAGTAAGTTCAGAAAATTCTTAACTAGATTTCTCTTGTAATAACCAAAAAAGAGTTTCAGAATGGGCTTGGAAAAGAATTTTTAGATTTTTTAAATTTTGCTTCATATAGTAACTAGGGTAATCTTTTAATGAAAACATTGTGTTTCAATGTCTTTAATATGTGATCCCAGACTATGTTATATGTAGCAAATGGCAAGATTTAGATTTTAAAATAAAGCTCTACCTAATAGTTCACCAAAGGAAAAGTATTGAGTGTTGATGGCCTCTGGCTTATTTTAGCAGGTGACTTAGTGGAGGGCTTGCAAGCATATAATTGTTGATGTCATTCTACAAAAACTGACACAAAAATAACAAGATAGTATCCAAGTGAAATTCTAAGAGACTAAAAATATAATAGAGTTTGAAATAGAGAGTATAGTTTTATAAAGTTGTCGAGACAATAAAATGCAGCAATTTATTTTAACATAAACGTAATCATCAGTGAAATTTTAAAATAAATAGTATTTTAAATGTTTCAATCCAAACTTAATATTTCTTTGGACTGTTTTAGGGTAATGGAGCAAAAAATGAATTCTGTCCCCCAAATCCCACAGCTTTAAGGACCACTCTCATAGCAGTACAGAGAATTTTTCATTAAAAAATAAATGGTGGCAGTCTTATGTATTTTATTTTTAGCTCAGAACTCCTGTATATTTATGAGACGAAGGAATCTGGACAAAAGCGATCTTTCTGTCTGTCATGTGATGGATACCTATGTGTGATTATTGCTGTAACCGTTTCCAGATATTTTTGCCAAGTTTCCAAAAAATAGGCATTTATCTGCTGCATTAAAAAAATAACTTGGCATGATTTAAGGTTCTTAAAAAGTCTGATTATACTATTAACTTATCAAAAATTTGCATATGAAAATTAAACTCTAGCTGGATAATAAAATTTATGCTATGATTTTAATTCCTCAAAAAAGATAATTACATAGATTCATAATTTCCCAGTGGGCATTCTTCAGTTGCCATCCCAAGGGACTAGTGCTGATTATAGTGGCATTGGCATGGGGGGACCGCATTCAGGGGGAGCAGGAATCAGAGGTGTGCATTGGTGCCGGAATGACATTCCAACTACCAAATCAGTCCCTTTGTAGCTGATCAATCTTAGGACACCACTGCAAAGTGGGAATAATAATAGCCACTTCACAGAAATGGCAGGAGGGCCATAGGAAACTATGTGAGGAACTATATTATGCAAATGAGTTATTACAACCTGGGAAAGAGTAAGGGAAAAACAAGGCAAGTCAATTTTGTCCTCCCCACCACCCACCCTACTAAACCATCTTGGTCAAGGATTATTTGTTCCAGGAACAGACGTTTATCCAGAATAGCTGATATTGAATAATGAGGATACTTTTAGTTATGACTGAAAGCAATTAATTAAGCTTAAGGAAAAAAAAGGAATTTATTGGTTCATATAACTAGAAAGCCTTAGAGATGTTGAAAAAGATGTCATCAGGAATCTTCATCTTTTTCAGCATCTCTTGGCTCTGCTGTCCTCTGTGGTGTCTTCATGCTCAGGCAGGCCTCCTCCAAATGGTGGTGAGAATGGTCCCAACAATCTCCAACCTTGTAAGGCCCTTTGTGCTTGAGATCTCAGAAGGACAGAGACTCTCAATTCTCCTGTCAGTCTCCACAAAAGGGTTCTGAATCATCCAGGGTGGATTTTGTGCAACCCCACCTCCCCACCAGGAAGAGAAGGGACAGTTCCTAAAACGACAGCACCAAAAAGGGTGATGGGCAGACAAAATGTGTCTGATATCTAATGTGCTGTTTCAAGTGAATAAAAGACCTTACTCTGGAAGGGATAAAGAGGGATCTCATAGGTATCAAAAGACAGGAAATGAGATACAACAGGGCCACAAAGGGATTGGAACTGGAAAGTCTGCCCTAAGGCTAGGTGGCACTGGATTCCCCAATTTTATGTTCCCATAGCATCCTGAACTTACCCTATCATAACATTTGTGACACTTATCATAATCAGTTCCTCTCAGTCCTTTTTATAAGACTCAAGCCTATGAAGGCATGAGCTTTTATTGTCCCATTTGCTGTTGAATCTCTAGCACCTATGGTAATGTAGGGATCCTAGTAGGTTCAGCAAATATTTGAATGGGTGGATAGATAAATGAGATTGCTCTCTTCATCTCTCATGGTGCTAGATAATCCATCGTCCTTGCATGTCTGCTCCGTTTATCTGCTACTCTCTGCTATACATTGGTCTCTCTGTTCTCTCATGTATGCCTGTCATTGGCTTTGCCTTGCTATAGCAACGATTTGGCCCGATTTTATATGTTCTTTTGGCTCTAGAGACTCTCAGTTTCTCAATTGCAAATTTAAGAAGGAGAATAAGACACATTTGGGTTGGTGTCCATGCCTTATCTAAGCAACTGCAGGTGGGGGTGGGGATGTGTTGTCACAAACTGTGGAGGGCTGTATAACCCATCTCTTCAGCAAGAGCTCTAGTTATACGTATATTCATCCCCCAACACTCAAGTGAACTATAGAGAAAAAGTGATATAATCAATTTGTCTCAAATCAGACTTTAGTAAATAAAACATAACCATAAAAGTCTTATTTACTAGCTCCCATTCCCTTAAAATCCATAAGTGGTCTAGTATCTTGAATCTTTTTTAAGTCGAGTATAGGAGGCAGTTAGATCTTTCATGTATCATAACTATGATACTTACTCCCATCTATTCATATATTTACTCAATAATAGTTCTTGCTGAGGCAATAGAGTCTAGACTCCATTCTCCAGGTGTGGAAGAAGTTACATATGAAGTAATGATATTGACTGGGTCCTTGAGAACCTTACAAGGGTATCGTTCATTCATTTGATCAATGTTAATTGATCTTTGAACCCCTAGTATATGTTTGGAGCTATGCAAGAAGGTGAGGGTGAATGAGATAGACAATCCCTGGTTGCACAGTCCCTGGTTACCTTAGTGGGAAAGATAAGTAATTAAAAATAATTATTATAATATGCATGAGAACTGTGAAAGGGAGAGAAGCTATAAGGAAGCAAATAAGAAGGGGGCCTACGTTCAGCTAGGGGACTAGGGAAGTCTTCCTGAAAAAGTGGACTGAAGTTGGACATGGGAAGTGGGATTAGGACTTGATAAAAGGAGAGAATTGGAGGGATGAATATTCCAGGCAGGAAACATCGTGTGAAGAGATCTAGAGGAACTGAAAGAAAACATACACACACACACATATACACACACACACACACACACAAAACATAGTAATCAAGGTTTTAGAAGAGTCACTTTCATCTTAAGAAAAAGATATCCTATTATATATAGTTTTGTTATGCTTTTCTCATTTACTATACATCATGGAAATCAGTCCAAATCAATTGGTAAAGATCTAATTCAAATTCATCATTTTAATGACTGTGTACTATTCCATGTTGTAGATATACTGTAATTTATTCACCTATTCACAAATGGATGAGTTTTCTTTGATTCCATCTTTTGCCACTAAAAGAATGTTGTGTAAAAACCATATTCTTATATGTACTGGAAATTTTTTGTTTCCTAGGAGCATTGTTGCTGGGCTTAAGACATGTGTAATTAAAAATCATACTCAATAGTGAAAAGCTGAAAGCTTTTCCTATAAGATCAGGACTAAGACAAGGATTTCCACTCTCACCACTTTTATTCAGTATAGTACTGGAAGCCCTAGCTAGAGTTATTAGGCAAGAAAAAGAAATAAAGAAACATCTAAATTGGAAAGGAAGAAGTAAAACTATCACTATTTGCAGATGACATGATATTAGATGTAGAAAACCCTAAAGATTCCACCAAAAAAACTGTTAGAACTAATAAATGAATTCAGTAAGGTTGCAGGATACAAAATCAGTATACAAAAATCTGTTGCATTTCTGTACACTCATAATGAACTATCAGAAAGAATAATAAGAAAACAATGCCATTTACAATTGCATAAAAAAGAATAAAATATATAGGCATAAATCTAACCAGGGAGGTGAAACATTTGCACACTGAAAACAATAAGACATTAATGAAAGAAACTGAAGATGACACAAATAAATAGAAAGATATTCTGTGCTCATCAACTGGAAGAATTAATATTGTTAAAATGTCCATACTACTATAGTAGTGACTGGAGTTAGTAATACTGTATTGCATATTTGAAAATTGCTATGAGAGTAAATCTTAAAAGTTCTCATAAAAAGAAAAAAAAATTGTAGCTGTGTTTGGTGGATTTGCTGTAGTGATCATTTCACAATATATACAAATACTGAATCATTATGTTGTACACCTGAAGTTACTATAATGTTATGTCAATTATACTGCAATAAAAAATTAATATACATACAAATTGTCCCCCCCCCCACGCCCAATGCTATTGCATTTGTATTTTCACCAATTTGGTTGAAAATCCTTTTTTATAGCATCCCTAACAGCAATAGATATCATCAACATTTTAAGCTATTGTTAATTAAGTGATTGTTACTCTATTTGTAGTTCTCTGAATTCTTTGGAGGTTAAAGCTCCTTTCATATGCATACTATATTTTACTTTCCAAACGATTACTAGCTTTTCCCTTTTGGCATAGCTGTTTTATTTCAAGAATCTTTATTTAGGATATATTTTGCCTGTTCGCAGTTATTATCTACTTAAATTTAAATATGCATGTTGCGAGGTTAAACCTTCACTGCTGTTCCTTTCATCTTCATCTTTCCTTTTCCTGCGGTCTTTCTTATTAATTTGCTGTCTGGTTGTAGGTTTATCTCCAGTATGCTTCTCATTGGGAGTTCTGTGAATTCCTGCTTTTTGGCAAATATTTTTCCTTCAACCTGGTTGGTAAATGGCATCTTGGATGGCTTTAGGATTCTTGAGTTCTGTCCTTTTCTCTCTCCATCAGCTGATAGTGGTCTGTCATTTTCTGGATCCCTCTGTTGTGTGTAGATGAGAAGCCAAACCTTTCTGATGATTTGTTTTGAACTTTCTTTCACAAAACTCTTGTAAGAGTTTTTCCCTTTTTTCGTAAGTTCAGGAATTTTACCTGCATATGCCAAATGTGTGTCCTGCTTGGAACTTAGTGAGCCCTTCAAATCTATTCTCTTCCATCAACTCAGGGACATTATTTTTCTTTTATGTGCATAATTACTCCTCTTCTCAATATGCAACTTCTCCCCCTGGAATTCCTTGAATTATGTCTCCTGGATCTATCTAGTCTCATATTTTCTCTCATAATTTCTAGCCCTTTGTAATTTTTCCGTCTTTTGTTCCACTTGATTTTCTAGGTTACTCATTTGGGTCTCATTTTTCTTTTCTTTTTTTTTTTTTAAGTTTGAAAAGCATAGGTTTTTATTCCCAAATGTCTTTTTTTTTTTTTTTTTTTTGATATGTGGTGAAATTGAATTCTCCCTTATACTGTTATTACTATTGTTGTTGCTGCTGCTACTGCTGGTGATGGTAGCAGTAGTAATAGTAGTAGTGTTTTGGTTTGGGTTGATATCTGTCTTCTTTTGAGTTCCATTTTGCTAAAAATTCTCTCTTCTGGATGTTTTAACCAGGCTTCCTCTTCCGGGTTACTGTGTCACTCTTGGATGGGTTTATTGTTTTCTTTGCCCTGCTGCTGCGTTACTAGGACTAAACTTCTCTGCTCCTAGGTCACCTGAGCTTTAAAGGCAAACACTTGTTCAGTCTCAGAGGCAAAGAGGATTCGTTCCCAGGGAATTAGTTGTCATAGGGATGATAGGAATAAAACTTAACGTATTCATTTCTGAAAATTCAGGAGTAAGTACCAAATACATTTCCCACGTAAGTATTATTCTGGATGTGCTACTGAGACTGCAGTTAGCTTTTATCTGTATATTACGGGCCCCTAAACAAAGCACTGACGCTGGGGACTGGTGCTAGTCCAGCCTTCACCGCTAACCGTCGAGGATAGGCAGTTCCCTGACCTCAGCATGCCCCAGTTTCTTTATCTTTAACAAGGGATAATAATACTTGTCCTCCTTCCCTCACAGAGGCATTGTGAGACTAAAATTAAACAACAGAACAAATTTAAAGTGGTGTGAAATATACAGTGTTGACGTTATCATAGAACATTGGCTTAGTGCATTTTAAATAGGAAAATGCAAAAATTCTTTTTTTATGTGAGGTTTCTATATTTTACAGATCTACATTCTACTGTTAAAGTCTTCTTGCATCTTTGTTTTAACCTGCAAAGGAAGAAAAAAGCTAATGCCTGATAACTTTTTACTGGATGGCAAGTACACTTTTGTATAGATTGTCCCCCAAAAGTAAAGATTATTCCCGTTTCACAGATGAGGAAACTTTAGTCAGTGCCAGAGTGAGAATTGAGCTCTTCTCTCCTGACTCCCATGACACGTTGGTACTTGTTTTGCAGTCACCCGAGCCCAGAACAGTTGCTCCCTTACTCTGATTTCCTCTGTACCCCACTGTCACTGGGCTGATGCACATTTGTTCACATTCGTATGCAAGGCTGCCTTAGAACTGCTCTCTGATTAATGTTATTATGTCTCATCTTCTCAGTCACACCCTATCTTCATTACATGTCCCACTCCCACCTCTCCTTCACAGGCAAACTTAGTGAATACATTTCTATAGTTGGTCTCTCCTTTTCTTCTTTCACTCTTTCTCCACAGGGCACTGTACATCATTTCTTTTCTACTGCTTCATTGAAACTGGTCTCTACAAGGTCACCAGTAGCCTCCATGTCCTTAAAACTAATGAACACTTTTCAGTAATTATCTTACTTCACTTTTCAGCACTATTTTATAGCATTAACCTTCTCGGACATTTCTAGGAATTCTACTCTCCTGGTTTGCCTCCTCCCTCCCTCTCCAGTAGTATTTCCCTGCCTTCTCCAAAGGCTCCTTTTCTTCTCCAATATTTTTAAATATAGCTCTTCCTCTGGGTTCTGGTTATTTGTGCTCAACTTACTCCCCCAGGGAGATCCTAGCATTGCTATCTATATGCTGATGATACTGGAATCATTTTATCCAGTCCAGACTTTTCTTTTGACCGCCAAACACGAATGGCCAAACTACTGGACATCTCTACTTAGTGGCCTCCTGGGTGCCTCAGCTTCACAAGGTCTACAATTAAACTTCCTATGTCCTTCCTATGTCCCCCTGTAAACAGAACCGCTACCTACCCAGTTGCTTAGCTCAAAAGCTTGGAAGTTTTCCTTGACTCTTCCTCATCACCCACTTTCAATCATCCCCTGAGATCCTGATCAGTAGTTGTCAGATATATTTTTGTCTCTTCATCATTATAGCCACCAGCCAGTCCAGGCAACCATTGCTTGCTTACTGCTCTTGTTTCTCTCCAATTCATTCTTCATTCAGCATCCAGAATGAGCGTCCTAAACGTCAACTCTACAGGGAACCAGCAAGCAAGTGAGGGCCTAGTTTGTTCTTTCAGATCCAGATGGAGAAAGTTAACACAAGGCTTCTTTCCATTTGGGCATATAAAGCTGGAGCCAAGGGCCGGAGATCAGAACACAGTGACTTCTCAAGAAATTGTTGCCTAAGGTTGTCAAAGGATTCCTGAGGGCAAAGGCGTGGTAGATTGTGAGAATCTTTCTTAAAAAAATCTGATGCTCATTCTGGTCCCTGGAGGAACGACGGGGAAGCTGAACAGGTGGTTTGAGACTGGCCTCTGAGACTGGCCACATGTGAGCCTTTGCAGCTAAGGCAATCTGGAAACAGAGAGATTTAGTCCTGGTACCCCAACAGTAGGACATAAACCCCAGTGACAGAAGATGAACTATATAGAATGAGTTTTTCTTTCTTTTCTTTCCATTTCTCTTTCTTCAACACCGTAATATAGTGCTACAATTATTTCCAGTTCAAACCATTGTAATAGGCTTAATTATTTCAAGCTACGGTAACAGGTTTTAGTTCTAGGTAAAGGGCATCATTTCCTATTAGACATAACGCAATAAATGCCTTTGCATATGTATCCCACCCTCACCGCCTCTCTTCTCTTCTCTCCTTATGAAGGTTGCCTCCCAGCCTCTCTAGTTCATCACTCTCTTTCTCTGAATCCCATACAGCACTCAGCTTTAGAACCACAAATTTTGGAGCTTAAAGATCTAATGATTTTCCTCTTGAAATCACCTTCTAGTCTAAAGTCATCTCAGGCCACCCACACCCCCCATAGGAACTTTAACAATGGCCTGCTTAACTAGCCTCCCAGTCTACATCCCATTCAATCTATCCCCCTCTCTGCCTCCAGAATACTCATTTTAATCTGCAGATTGGATCCTTATTGAATAATTCAACAGCTATCCTTTGTTTACAGAAAAAAGTCCAAAGGCTTAGATTGGCCAACAGAATCCTCCACCACTTCTTCTACCTACACTGCAGTCTCTCCTCCATGTTGAACTACTTGGAGTCCCAGAGTACATCATCATTGCCCCCCATTCATCTGCACCTTTGGATCTGCCTTTTTCTCTGTCTAGAGTTCCGTTCCACCCTCGTCTTCAAAGCAAGCTCTGTTTACCGTAATGACTCAGCTCAAAGATCACCCTGAGGAGCTGTCCCAAACCTCCTGGTTAGATCTCATCACTTCATTCTTGTGTGTTTGTTTACATCTTGTTATTATCTCTAATGTTTCACTCATGACACACTATGGAATACATTTTTGTTAACATGTCTATCTCTTCAACCACATCAAATGCCCTTTGAGCCTGGTACATAGTAGATGCTCAATAAATGATTGTTTTGAAATATTATACATATATATGTATGTATGTATATATATACATACATACATATATAGTAAATGAAGGAATAATGTGTGATTTGTCCCATACTCCCTTTAAGCCTATTTCCTAAATCATTGACTATGTTCTCCAAATTTGTCAAACTGAAATTAGCCTGGTATTTATAATAATGCCTTTATAGTCACTCCAAAAAGTTAGGTCTGATCAGAACAGGGAATAGAACAGAGAGAGGAAGGAAGAGGTGGGGAGAATTCCCTCAGTCTGCCTTTCTGGTGTCCCAAGTCTGCCACAAAGGAAGCCCCTTATAAAGAGTGGCCATTTGCCCACATGGGAAAAGAAAGCCTACCTCCGAGGCGTTATGCAGGTATCAGGGTGTTGCACACTGTTCCACTTCAACTGAGAAGCTGCCAGTCCGAGGTGGAGGACACTTTCCACCAGATCAAGCCATTCACATAAAGAATCCATGTCATGAAACCCAGATTCAGCCTCAAACCTGTTTGCACCTTCCACACCCCTTCTGTTTATCCCATTTATGGTTCCTGATGCTAGTTTGTGCCCTTGTGCCTGTGTCTTCTGGGGACTCAGAAGCCTGCTGCCAATTATGCTCATCTTCCTACTGTTCCCTGAGCTTAATTGGTGCCTTGTTGGCATCAGTTTCGGGGCAACCTGGGCTAGGGGTTTAATCCCTTGCTTGGTTGGCTTTACACAGGATCACCTATCTCCTTTCAAGTATAGGATCATATCACAGAGATAATTCAATGTGATCGATGTAAATCAAACAATTTCTGAATCACTTGTGACTTGGTGTTAAGATGATTTAAGATTTGGCTTTTTTTCCCCTAAGAAATCATAGTAATATCTAGGAGCTAAGAGAAAAAAAATAAGAGGAAAGATTTAGGTTTTATTATTCCATTTATGAAGAATGATGTCCGCTGGTTAGAAAACTGCACAACTGGATAGATGTCACTTATGCCAAACAAAACATAAAAATCTAATAAAACAATTTTAGTGAAATAAGTCTTATCTTTTTAAAGATACACCTACAAAGATAACATTTAAACATTTTTAAAAGGTTCTTTACTTTTTTTCTAAGTTTTTTTTTCTTTTTAATGCTCCATGATGACATTATTAAACTTTAGTCACAAAGAAATAGTTACCCATGGGACAGAGAATCACGTTTTGGCAATATCTTTAATTTTACATAACATGCCATACCACATGTTTCTTACATGAATATATCTTGGTGGGTTTTTATATTAAAAATTTTAAATCTCTCCAAAGAAAAACTTTCCATCTAACAAGGAGTAGTTTTAATGCTATTACAATATTTTGTATGTAAAGTAAAATTATCTAGCTTATATACTTCATCAGAAATTTAAACAAGTGCAAAGTGAGGTTTTTCGTGCTTTAGGGTATTTGAGCTTAGATAATTTTTTAAAAGTCCACAATTTGGAAAGAGGGATGCTTCCAAAAGTGATGTAATGCAGCCCATGAAAACTCCTGTCATCTTGCTTGTTTGTCCATCCACGAATAGTAGGTGTAGCTCGAAGCCTGCACAGGGTAACCATTTATTAAATGCTACTAGGGATACAGATATAAGTAAGGAAGAAAAGGTAAAGGGAGCTGTGCAATGACATAATTGTGGTCCTGATTTAGATCTGGGTATATGCCTGGCATACTTAGGTTTTCCCCAAGAAGACACTAGTTATATAGACTCTATCCAATAACTAGTTCTTAAACAGACTGTTCCCACTCTTGACACTGGTGCTTAATTTTATCTGAACATGTATCTGTGTTCCTAGGAACATAAATGCATATTAAAGGAGCAGAGAAATGTAAACATCAGCTGTGAGCAAGGCGACAAATTCACTCAGCTGTGGTTGAATATGAATTAATAAAAGGCAATATGTGATTGTCTTAATGGATTTTAGTTTGGAGAGAATTGGGTGAGTCTGTGGGAATAGCCAGATATCCTCCCCACCAGCTCCCTGGGGTCAGCCCTGGACATCTTGCTGACACTGTCCACCTCTGGAATTTGGGAAAATCCCACTTAATTCACTTTTAGAAACTAAAACATCACTGACTTCCTGGCTGCTGGTTAACATCCTAATTATCAGTTAACACCTTCAGAGGGATTTGTACACTGTCATCTGGGAGAGAGACCCAGTAGGAAGGATGGCCTCCTGTCGGGTTATACATCTTGCATCTTTTACTCAATTTATCCTCACGTATCATGCCCTGGAGGACAGTAACAGTATATTTTCATATTACAAATGTGGAAATTCTAAAAGGAACAGAGAAAATGACTTGTCTCATGTCACAGAACTAATTAAAGGGAGAGCTGCATCTGGGCCCTTTGTCCCTGACTCTCTGAAGCTTATGGTTTCCAATTCTGAGACCCAGCCGCTGGAGGAAGAAGAAATTCAGCCATGAAACCACACTCACTTGCTTCTTCACCTGGTAATTACTTCCTGCAAAGAAACAGGAGTTTTGAAAATATCAAAACCAGCTTCAAGAGTGGGCATGACTCAGCAGAATACAAACTAGTAAAAAAAGAAAAATGTCATTAACTGTTTCAAAGTTTTAAAAGCTCACCATAAGACTGGCACTTTCAAATGTGGTCTTATTATTTCCAGGCCCTTGGCTATTTATACTGACAAAAATTGATTCTTTTTTTTTTTTAACTCATTCACAGAAATCTTCTTTCAAGTGCTTGGATTTCCATAGGAGACAAAAGGTCACATTTTTATTCATAACCAAGTTGGAAGAGATTTAGAGCTCACCTGTACTGGGAAAGATATTCCTAACTCTAATAATACATGTAACTCCTGGAGAAAGAAATGAAAGCACCTACAAAACCTCTCTAAAATGTATTGGCCTGTGTTTTTATTCCCCAACCCCTGCCCCTTTCCCCAGAGCAGATGTAACATCCTGTTAAAAAAAATCACTTGAACAATTTGAAAATCTAAAAAAAAAAATCTAAAAATCACTTGAACAATTTGAAAATCTAAAGAACAATTTGAAATTAATACAAAACCAATACGTGCTTAATGTAGAAAATTTGATAAATACCAAAATATTTTTTGACAAAACCAAATCACCCTAGGATCACAATCTAAAGATCATCATGGGGTTAAAATGAAGTGATTTTGCACACACACACACACACACACACACACACACACACCTAACACAGCACCTGTATATGCTGATAAATGATGGGACCACAGTGTACGTACTACAAGGGATGGCAGATATAGTGCATGTGTGTGGCTACTCTCCAGCTTTCATGCCCACGGCAGATATTGGTGATCACAGCCTTCTTTCCTGCTCAGCCCAGACGCTATTTCAGAATACCCTTCAAGGCAGCACTCCAGACACCAGTACCAAAAAATTTCAAAAGCTATCCCTGATGAATCCTGTTTTGTATCTTCATTTTTTCTCCACTAATTTTTTGGTATGAATTTTCTCAAATCATTAAGGACTACTTGAAATTTTTATATGACTGCATATTATTTCTAAACATACAATACTCTATTTAATCCTTAATGTTGAGTATATGTTTTTCTATACATTTTGCTGTTACAAGTTACAAATAAAGCTGTGGTAACTATCTTTATACCTTATCTTTTCACTGAATTTCTGATTATTTCCTAGGGAAATTTTCCAAGTTTCCTTAAAAGTGGGCTCTCTGGATCAAGGACTGAAAACATTTTTATGAATTCTCATTTATTTAGCCAAACTGTTTTCCAGAAAAATTGGACCACTTTTATGACAGGGTATAAGAATTCAGTCTTAATGAACCTTCACCAACATAAAATATTTATTAACATATTTCAAAATCTTTCCTACTATGCTAAGGGGAAAATGGTGTATAGTTTAAATTTGCAATTATTTTTCTACTAATAAGGAAAATTATCTGTGTATATTTTTAGACCATATTTCTATTGGGATGATAAAGTTTTATTTAGTGATTTATATGAATTATTTGTATATTATGGATATAAATGCTTGTGGACGATATTTCTCATTTTAATTTAGCTTACAGTATTTCCTAATAAATGGAAGTTTTCAATTTTTATGTAGTCACATCTGTGTATCTTTTACTTTGTGATCCCTTTATTTCTTTATGCTTAGAAAATTCTTCCCCATCCAGAGAGAAGGAAAATATTTACTTAAACTTTCTTCTAGCATTGTTTTAGTTATATAAAGAATGAAACACATCTTGATTAAGAAATAATTTTTTAAAGAAAGCTATGTTTATGCCTTGTAAAATTTGTAATCAGTAGGCCAGCCTTGGGAGAGAGTAGCCTCCTTTGTGCTATGATTTAACTGAACTGAGAAAATCTTGCTTCAAAATGGCAGTCTCCTCAACCATCATTGCATTACCATAGGTTTATTCTGTGAGTCCCTGAAGGTTCTTTGCTTTTTAAAGTCCTTCTTCACTAATGAAAGGTATTATCTCAGAGTTATTAGCTAAAATCTTCATTACTGGTTAATATTCCAAAGGATTTGCTGCCCATCTCATAACTCATTACACAAGGTCTAGTGGGAATGGTACCCAGAACCTGTACTTTGGGTACAAAGGAGAGAAAGAAGAGTAAATGCTGTCGCTTGGAGACAACAAAGCTATATGCTGCTTGATTCAGATTTGCCAGGATCTGACACTAAGAGGACAGTGGCCAGAATCTGTGATGATTTAGTACACTTCTTATTCCATCCCATTTCAGAGCATATGTGAATGGACTTTCAGGGATCCCTTTGATTCTACATTGAACATTAAATAACACATACTCCCTTAGTGTTTGATCAGTGCCAGGCTAAGGTACTTTGTGTATTTCTATCAATCATCTCACCCCCACATGCAAACTGTATTTTATTGGAGTAGAACTTGCTTACTTGTGCTTTCTGTACTTGGTGGTATCCTGTTTCATAGCAATAATAATAATAATAATAATAGTTAACTGCCATTTATTGAGTACATTGTTTGTCTGTTATTTAATCCTAACAATCACCTTAGTGAGTTAGATATTGTTATTCTGGTTCTAATATCCTGAAGCTCTATTCTCAGAGTGGTAAAAAGCCTATCTAAGAACATGTAACATTTCAAAAGGTATTTACAGAGTGACTTTGCAGTGTCTGGCACTGTTTTTAATGGCGTTATCACATTTAATGATCATAGAAATATTCTCAGGCCATTCTAGGAATGGAGAAACAAAGGTTAAATATCTTGTGTCAGGTCACGCAGAGCTGGAAGGTGGCAGATCTGGGATTTAAACGCAGGCACGCAAACTCCATAGGTCCCTCCCCCTCCCTCACCAGCTGTCCTGTTAACATGTAAGTGACAGTGGTGAGATTCAACGCCAGCTCTACTGATTCCAAAGCCCATTCTCTTAAAGAGGGGAGGCTCCCAGATGTGGTTAGTAAGCAGTGATGTTTTGTAATCACTTGTGAACTGTGCTGCATCCCATTAATAATTAAAGCCAGTCATTAAGGCATTGAAGTTTGTGAGGGGGAAGGGTAAGCTGGGACGAAGTGTGAGAGTAGCACTGACATATATACACTACCAAATGTAAAATAGATAGCTAGTGGGAAGCAGCTGCATAGCACAGGGAGATCAGCTCGGTGCTTTGTGACCACCTAGAGGGGTGGGATAGGGAGGGTGCGAGGGAGACACAAAAGGGAGGGGATATGGGTATATATGTATACATATAGTTGATTCACTTTGTTATACAGCAGAAACTAACACAACATTGTAAAGCAATTCTACTCTGATGAAGATGTTTAAAAAAAAATCAAATCAATTCAAGTGAGTTAAAATTTCTTATAGTGAATGTCATTTTACTCATTTTCATTCATCCCTTCTCCAGTGGAAAAAGATGGAATAATTCTTTTCATAAATTCTGTGGGCCAGGAGCCAGGACAGGGCAGAGCAAAGATGGCCGTCTCTGTTCCATGATGTTGGGGTCTCATCAGTTGATGGCTCCAATCTTCTACAGCATTTCCAAGTATGGTCTCCGAATCATCGCAGAACTTAGAAATGCAAATTATCTGGTCCTACCCTAGATCTACAGAATTAGAAGCTTTAGCAGTTGGGCTCCATGTTTTAACAGGGCCTTAGGTAACTCTGATGCATGCTAAAATTTGAGAACCACTGATCCAGAGGTTTCTTCTCTCACATATATGCATCTCAGCTGGATGACTCAAAAGCAGGAGTCAGCAGGGGGCTGTCAACCAGACCAGCTCTCTGTGAGCCTGGGTTTCTCACAATGTAGCACCTGGGGTCCCAGAGAGTGTCCTGAAAGGACACATCCAAAGAACAAGAATTCAAAAGAGAACCAGGTGGAAATGGTGTGGCCTTTTCTGACCTTGCCTTCAAAATAGTGTCACTTTCCGTCTATCTATTCATTGAAGCAGTCACAAGCCTGCCCAGATTCATGGGGTGGGGACCCATCTCTTGATATAAGATGTGTCAAAAAATTTGGAGCCAAAATGTTTAAACCTCTAGAGTCTGCCATCTGCCCTCTGGACTGACTGCCAAATGCAAAATACAGTCATTCACTTCCAGGCTCCCCAAAATTCGTATCGTTTTTGGTATTAGGCTCAGGCCCATGGTCCATAAGTATGTGATGTGACTAGTTCATGTTGAATATTTAGGGCTGAAAATAGGTTGAGAACCACTTCTCTTAGCCATTCAATTATATTTCCCTTATGAGGATGTTATAAGATTTTTTTGAGTGTAGGACTCTGATAAATGTGATTAAAAAAATCAGTACATAGCATAAAATACGTAACAGTACATAGAGTGTGTGCTCAGTGAGTTATTATTGAATAGAGTTTTAAAATTTAGAATTTGAAACTTTCCTATATTCCATTACATATGCACATGTAGTTTGATATAATATTCATTCTTCCTTTTTCTGTATTTAACACCCTGTAACAATGCACAAATCTCCTATAAATCATACAAGACATGACATAGAGAAGCTATTATCCTGGATATCTCTAACACTATATTTCTTATAAATAATTTTCTCTTAGAGCCGAATGAGGCAGTGATTACTACAGTCTGGGAGAATAGAGGTTGGTGACCTCTTGACTGGATCATTTAAGCTTAGATGAAAATAACTACTCAAGTGCTTGTAGTCACATTTTCTAAAATTCTAAGTAATAATTTAAATTTGTCTTCTCTAGGGCTCATACATGAATTTTCAGGCTTTCAGTTTTCACATCAGGTCTCAGTTTGGTTTTACAACCCAATCTAAATGAGGAGGTTTAAGAATGTTTACTAAGAGCTCAGTCCATGTGGAGGAGTTAACCTGGAGGCTTGTTGTGATAACAAAGTAAAGCTCTAGCATTTTGGTTTTTATTATTTAATGAGTTATTATATTATTATTAGCCAGTTTTTGCCTTGTAGTGAATGGGACTTTGAGTCTGAACAAAGCCTTGGTAGGTCATAACTCTGGCTTCCTCTCTGTACTCTGAAAACAATGCATCTCTATTTCCCCCCTCAATCGAACTGGACCTATCGCTTTAATTCTTAACACATATGATTTCTTTTGAATTGCTAAGTTTTCTAGAAAACATATAATAGATACTTAGTTGTATATGGTTAAGAATAAGCATAAATCTTGCATCTCATGCTTTAACATGTTTACATGCATGACTAGTAAAAGGGAACATGGAGTGGCATTGGAGAAGGCATTGGGAAGTAAAATATCTTAAACAGTCCATTGAAGGATGAGAAAATTATATAGAGACTAGATTTTAATTCCAAGTATTCTACATTGCCATCATCATGGCACAGGACTTTTCAGAGAGGCTGAAGTACGAAGTACTCTGTCCAGGCTATCAGTGATTTCTACAGTAATTGCAAATGCATAGAGATTATTGTTTAAAGCATAATTCAAGCTAGTTAGTGCTCTTGCAAAGAAAGTCTTGAAGAGTGTGAAATGCTGTGGCTGTGTATAATGTTAGGTTGTGTGTTTTGCATGTGCACAATCATATATGAACAAGTTATAAATGAAGGAGAGCGAGGCTGAATTAGGAGAGCAAACATCCTCCTAAAATGTTTCTTAATAATTTGTCATATTGGGTCTGGACTCACATTTTCTCCTGGTCTTCAATAGTTTCCATTAACTTTTCAATTTTGTTTCTTTTATTCTTGTCCTTCAGCTTCAAATAAGTAAAGCTGTTTCTTTAAATCGATCAATTAAGTTAAATTAAATTATCCTTTAATCCACATTTCTCCATCAGATCCATAAGGATATTACAAGAGACTTCTCAAAAGTTTTGCTGTGATAAACATATGTTCTGTAGTAGTTAGAATGCAACTTTGCATTTGCTCTTGGACTGCAAATAATAGAAAATTTGCAACTGAATACCACTCAATTGGCTTAAATAGTAAAAATATGTATTACCTTACATAGTAAGAAGCCCAGACATAAATCAGCTTCAGGGTTGGTTAATTCAGCAGCTCATTGACGTAAAGAATCTGAGTTCTTTTCATCTTTATGTCCTGCCATCTTTATTATACTGGCTCATCTTTAGGATAGTGTTCCTCTTGGTCACGAGACAGCCACAGAAGTTCCAGGAATTACACCTGGACAAAACACTCTCTACTATAAAAGGGTATCTTTTTCTGTGTCTTTTTGTTTCTTAAATCAGTGAAGAGGTTTCCAGAGTAGGCTTCTATCTTATGTTTCTTTGATCAAAATTGTACCAAATGCCCATTTCTAAGGTAGTCTGGCAAGGGGTTTCCATGATTAACATAGAGTACTCAGCATTTACTCCTCAGCTGGGAGTTAGAATATCCTTCCTAAGCACTTGACCATAGGAAGTAGGGTGGACAAATGAAACAAACCAAATCAGGGATCTTCCAGGAAGGAAGATGTTTGGAGAGAAGTGAATTTTGAGTAGATAACTAATAGGGCTTCTCAAACATGAACAAATGGTGGGTCTCCTATATAACATGATGAGGCTTGTACAGTAGCATAGGTTATATCATTACTTCCCAGGAACAATAATTTTCCTAGTAGAAAATATGGTATTTCTTCCTGTTTCTACATGTCAAAAGGAGTAAATATAAAACTTTTAAGAGATCATATTTCTGGGTTTTTCCAGTGTTATTTCTTTACGTACCATTTTTTTCTCTGCTAGTGATTGGTGATAGATAACTGGCTATGAGTATCAAAGATTTTTTTTTTAAGTATAGTAGAAAAATTATGTCTATAGACTTATTTTCTCATCAGCTGAGTGCTAAACTCCTTATTCTGGAGCAGTACAGGCTCATAGCATGTTAGTAGTAGCAGCTACCAAGTTATTTACACATATCTCTTATCTATCAGTTTCTGCCTGTTCCTCTTAGTACAGTTCTTACACACGTCCAGCATTTAATTTGGTCAAATTTTATACTTGGGACACCAGGGTGCATATTGGAACATTTGCAATTTTTAAAATTTAGGACCAGAAGCCTTACATAAAAGGCAAAAAAAAAAACCCCCACAAAACAAAGAACCCCAGTCAAACAAAAAGAAAGACTCCCTCTAAGTGTGGAATTTCAGACATCAGTGAGTACAGATGAGGTTGGTCTTGGTCCTTCAAAATTTATGCCATGTAGGAAGCCTCCTTCTTCATTCCCTGGGTAAGGATGACCTTGTTGAGCATAATTACACACTGACCAGGAAGGACCAAGCTTGTCCAGGGAACACTGGGGCACCACTTCAATGTCTCCTCCAAATTTTGAAAAAATAGTTCTACCATTGGAAAGTCAATACTATAATGGAAATGAAAAAGTCTATGTGATTTCAACCTTTCATTGGAAGCTGAATTGTTGCTGATTGCTAGAAGCTGAATTCTATTTTATTTACCTAGTATTACTGTTGTTACTAGGAAACCATGCTTCATAGTTTAGCATTTTATTGTGAAAAATAAAATGCCCAACTATTGCAAAGGTATCTTGATGTGTGATTTAGCCTTTTATTTTTAAAACATCTACACGTTTTTCAGAGAGTTATTTTATGGTGAATTGGGTGACATATTTACTTTCTTTTCAAAATTATTTATATCAGCCTCTTTGAAGCTGATTTATATTTTACAGCTTAGCCAATTTATCTACTATTCAAAAAATATTTGCAAAACTGTTCCAGAATTGATAAACTTCTCTACTGAGTCACTGGATGGTTTAAAGGTCATTGTTATATTTCTCTCTATTTAGGCTACTATGGAGCTGTTTGCCTATAATCTTAAGCGAACTTTTTTGATGAAAACTGTGTGGACCCTGAACGATTTACTGTGTTAAGTGTAAAATTTATCTGTTCTATCTGATTTATATTGATTTATTATTCTTACAATACAGTATACCTTTGGGAAAGTATTTTACAAGCATGTACGAATTTCCATATCTCTGTTGAGATTTCCTATAATATTGCAGCTGAACCTGTCATATTTCAAACCTGCTCTTCAGAATGTTCAGAGGGTAAAACTACACTGGTACAGTAACAAAAATGACAGTGGTATCTTAGATTTATGTTATTCTTTCCAAAAATTTATCTCACTTGATTTTGTGCTTATAATAACACTACGTAATATGTGAAGAGATTCTATTATTCCCATTCTTCCAAGTAAACAATTGGATATTTGGACAAGTTAAGTGAAGTTTCCAGTGTCGGATGGCTGGTAAGTGGTGGAGCTGGGACTTGAACTTAGTTTTTCTGACTCTAAATCCAGTGCTGCTGTCTACTTCTATGATACTATTACTGTGTGTTTCATGTATGTGTTTGCTAATCTGTATCCTCTGAATTATGGGGAAAGTGTTTCTTGTTGCAGGTGTTTTATCTGAAATATTTACTTTCAGTCAGTGACAAATGAAATAGATTCAATTCAAATATTTATTGAGTGCCTACAACTTACCAGGTTGTGTATTAGGCTCTTGTATATACATTTCACCTATACTGTCTATCTCATTTAGTACTCTTAAGGGATCTTCCAATTTCATTCCAACTCTAGGATTGTTTAATTATTGAGTGTCTGCCTGATAGACGACACATGTTTGTAGAGGCTCTAACTTCTGCAGATGATGAAGTTAGTCAGGCTTTAATGTTTATTCTGCTTGAAATTTAGGGCAGCAGCTCTAAATTTTATCATTTAAATAACCTCTTTGGAGAATTCCATTAAGATTTATAGACAGACTTTTTTCTATAAACTTGTATTTGCAATTCCTTAACTCTAATTCTTAATTTCTGTGTTTGGAATTTCATTAATCATTTAAACATAATCTGCTTGCAATGAAGTTACAGTGGTATTGGATGCTTGTGTGTCAGTCTATGAATAAAGATCTGGAATCAGGGTTTGAATTTTGTTGTCTAGCTTTTGTTTGCCTATTTATATAGAAAGAAGTATTGATTTTTCAAAATATAAACACTGATAGTGTCTCTTCCAAATGGTTAAGGTGATTGCTTGTGATTCAGACTATTTTTTTTTGCCTGTCAGCATACATGCACCCACAGAAGCACACTAAAAATCTGGCAGATATATTTAAAATTTGAACTTGGTGCCTTGCTGCTAGGCTACTGAGGTATGAAGAACAGTCAGGGATTCAGAACCTTTAGTATTAGGAAAGGTAGACAGCAGAATTGAAAACATTAAAGGTAGACAGCAGAATTGAAAACATTAAACATTTTTTTCAACAGTAATAATTAGAAGCTACTTACTGTCACCATAAGTGGTCCCATTAGCTATTTAAAAAGGGGTGCTATTATAATCCTCTGCCAGTTCAGATGTGTGTGTGTGTGTATGTATGCAGAGAATGGATTACAAATATTACAATTTGACTCCCTATACATAGATCCCATAGGAGATGGCTATCTATAACAAAACCCTAAAACATGTGGCATTGGCTTTGGGACTGGGCTGTGGTCAGAAGCCAAAAGGGCTTTGAGGAAAGTGTCAGTAAAATCCTCAAGTCTGTTGAGGAAAGTGTCAGCAGAAGTTTAAGGGGCTGGGTGGGATGGTGGTCTTTCCCAAACTGCTTATATCCAAGAAGAGAAAATTAGTTAGATTGAGTCTTCTTTTCAGTGGATAAGAGCAAAAAAATAATGTTACTCTTTGGGTTCTGAGCAAAAATATCCTTCCTTCACTGCATTTCTGATTTTGCATAGCAGTTCTTAGATTTTCAAAGTAGTTTTGCTTATATGATCCTATTTTATACTTTAAGCAGCCTATTGAAGTAAGTAGATCAGCTACTGCTGCATGATCCCATTTTAAGACAAGCAAATCAAGAGGTTAAATAAGAAACACAAGCCACACAGTTATCTAATGGCAGAGGCAGTACTAGATCGGGGTCTCTTTAGTCCTGATCCCACGGAGGATGGTTTCCCCCAGTGGGTGGTAATTTAACACTTGCTACCATTTGCACAAAGGCAGGGGTAGTCCAAAGGGCTATAACAAAACACAGGCGAAGCAGACTCCGTCTGACTGCCTCTCGGTATTTCTCTTTCAGAACACATATTTTGGGAGAAACAGAATATTGTGGTTATATTGTCTTGTTTTTCTTTCCTGTCCTAGCTCTTTATATTCTGAGTATAGTTCCAAGTAAATGTTTCAGGTTCTGGAGGGTTGGTTTTTGCTCCAAGAACTTTAATATTCGATGAGTCTGGAAACTGAGAATCTAATAAGAAACACATACAACACAAGTTGCTATTAGTTGCTTTCATACCGCTTCCCTAAAATTCATACTTAAAGGTGAATCCTAGATACAATTCACTGGTCCAATTATATGTGATGTTTCTTTTCTGAATAGAAAGGACCCACAGAAAAGGAGAGCGATAGTTTGTGGATGAGTCTTTAAAACAGGTACCTTTTGCAGGGCACCTGCTTCTTTAAGAGAGCTGTGAGAAGACTGATTACAGGCTATTTTTTTCTTTTTAAAAAGATTTTATTGACGTATAGTTGATTTACAGTGTTGTGTTAATTTCTGCTGTACAGCAAAGTGACTCAGTTTATATATATATATATATATATATATATATATATATATATATATATATATTCTTTTTCATATTCTTTTCCACTATGGTTTATCATAGAATATTGAACAGAGTTCCCTGTGCTTTACAGTAGGACCTTGTTGTTTATCCATCCTATATACACTAGCTTGCACTTGCTAATCCCAAACTCCCAATCCCTACCCCCCCCACCCTCCCTCCCTCCCCCTTGGCAACCACAAGTCTGTTCTCTATGTCTGTGAGACTATTTGTGTTTTGTAGCTATGTTCATTTGTGTCATATTTTAGATTCCACGTATAAGTGATATCATATGGTATTTGTCTTTCTTTTTCTGACTTCACTTAGTATGATAATCTATAGGTCCATCCATGTTGCTGCAAATGGCATTATTTCATTTTTTATGGCTGAGTAATATCCCATTGTGTGTGTGTGTGTGTGTGTGTGTGTGTGTGTGTGTGT
Organism: Balaenoptera musculus; assembly: GCF_009873245.2. Lineage (NCBI taxonomy): Eukaryota > Metazoa > Chordata > Mammalia > Artiodactyla > Balaenopteridae > Balaenoptera > Balaenoptera musculus. The sequence goes on along the minus strand of NC_045802.1, from coordinate 11,263,966 downwards.
GTGTGTGTGTATCACATCTTCTTTATCCATTCATCTGTCAATGGCTATTTGGGTTGTTTCAATGTCTTGGCTATTGTAAATAGCACTGCTATGAACATAGGGGTGCATGTATCTTTTTGAATTATAGTTTTGTCTGGGTATATGCCCAGGAGTGGGATTGCTGGATCATATGGCAACTCTATTTTTACTTTTTTGAGGAACCTCCGTACTGTTTTCCATAATGGATGCACCAATTTACATTCCCACCAACAGTGTAAGAGGGTTCCCTTTCTCCACACCCTTTCCAACATTTATTATTTTTAGACTTTTTAATGATGGCCATTCTGACTGGTGTGAGGTGGTACCTCATTGTACTTTTGACTTGCATTTCTCTAATAATTAGCAATGATGAGCATCTTTTCATGTGCATATTGGCCATCTGTATGTCTTCTTTGGAGAAATGTCTATTTAGGTCTTCTGCCCAATTTTCAATTGGGTTGTTTGTTTGTTTTTGTTATTGAGTTGTATGAGCTGTTTGTATATCTTGGAAATTAAGCCCTTGGCAGTCGCATCATTTGCAAATATTTTTTCGCAGTCCATAGGTTGCCTTTTCGTTTTGTTTATGGTTGCTTTTGCTGTACAGAAGCTTGTAAGTTTGATTAGGTCCCATTTGTTTATTTTTGCTTTTATTTCTATTGCTTTGAGAGACTGACCTAAGAGAACATTGGTACGATTTATGTCGGAGAATGTTTTGCCTGTGTTCTCTTTTAGGAGTTTCAGGGTGTCATGTCTTATATTTAAGTCTTTAAGACATTTTGAGTTTATTTTTGTGTATGCTGTGAGGGTGGGTTCTAACTTCATTGATTTACATGCGGCTGTCTAACTTTTCCAACACCACTTGCTGAAGAAACTATCTTTTCCCCATTGTATCAGGCTATTTTTTTTAACCTCTGAAGTAATGCAAATATGGTAATAATTATCCAAGATTTTTATCCATAATGAAAGATAATCGAGAACTTTGAAATAAGGAAGGGTAAAAGGTAACCCCTTGAGCTTTGGATCATCAGAAAACTGCAAGGTAGTTTCTGAACTATATTAATCTCCGCAGTTTTCTCCTTTACTCGAGGATTGGGCCACTGCTTCTCCAGCCTCCTGACTTCCAAGAGTGCCCCTATCCTGAGTGTTTTCCTCCAGCAACACTAGTATTGCCTATGGAGTTACTTTTATCACTTAAAAAATAAGAATTGAATCATGAATCACATTTCTGGCAGCCTTCTGTCTTAAAGAAGTAGCATCAGCAGAGCTGGTGAGCAGAGCTCTGGCCTCAGGGCAAAGGAGATACAGCAGCAATAGTTACACAGGCCTCAGAAGGGAAGCCCCATGAAATGATGGCATCTATGACAGAGCACTTTGTAAACTATAAAATCTTCTACAAATAAATTGGTCTCAAGAAGGTGTTCCCAGAGTTCAGGCAATATCTACGTCTTCTGGAGCCATCACTTACGTATGCCAACATTGCAGTGAAGATCAAATTTGAAGACAGTCACCATCAGAGATGTCAACTATATTAAATGAATTAAGTTGGTGACATTTTCCCAAAAGCACTGAAGGACAATATGCCATTCTAAGTTTATATAAGTAAAAAGTCAGTAAAGTACCTCAATCCTAAGGGAAATTTATGGAACAGTTTGCTTGCCCGTATTTTACAGAAGAAAAAAATGAGATGAAGAATGTGTGCTAGAGACTTTCATCTCCTGCCCCCCGGCCCCTGCGATGGACCTACTGTCTGTGTGACCATGCTCCCCCTGGCTGCAGGTCTTGGGCCAAGGTGAACCCCTGGCTCAGGACTGGTCCACTCATTGCTTGCCAGTGACCGGAGATGGGAGTGGATGGTCTGGCCTGAAAAGATGAGCTAAGACCATCTGATATTTTCTCTTTGGACAGGGAACCAAAAAAATCCAGCAGAGAGTCCCTAACTTAAGGATCTACAGGCCTAAATAGGGAGCTGCCGTTTATGGTCATGTCTAAGATGGGTAAATAGAGAAGCTGAACAATACAAAGGAAAATGACAGAGGCATTCTAAGATGTGGAGAAATGGTGAGAGAAATGGAGTTTAGAAAATGACTGGCCCCCAAAGTTACCTTGGGTTCAACCCATCCTCTGGCCTGGGTGTTTTTTCTTGGTTTCCTATGATATTTCACTGAATTTAAAATAAATTCTCTTTCTTTCTTAAGAGAGATTGAGTGATTTTTGATTTACAACAGCATTAAATGGAAGAGAAAGTTTATTGCTGGAGATTATCTAGTTAATAATTGGTGCAAAAATCAGGCATACATGACCTTTCAGATCCCTCCTAGCTCAAAGCTCCATCTTTTCTCCCAAGAAACTTTTTCAATATTTCCTAGGATCCTCCTGAAAGGCTCAAAGAGTGGGTCAGATTTTGTGGATTCCAAGCACCGTGACCTTCCATTAAAAGAGAGAGCTCAGCAACCTTCAAATTAAGCCACGTGGGCAGCCGCCTACTTTGTTAATGAACGTTGCTGTTTCATTGGTTTCAAGGTAAGTATAATTTAGATCAATGCCTTGAAGAAACCCTGTAAATTATCACTTGGAGAGCTTCTCATTCTCTTTCAAGAGCAGCCCCTATCTTCATTGTAACAACTGTGCTTTTTCTAGAGAGACTTGCCTGCAGTAACTATTCATATGTAACATCACAGTCTCCTGTATCACTTTTGTTGTAATGTAATCCAGTTGATGTTTATTCTGTTTTATATTTAACTTGGGGAAACAAGGAGCAGTTGAACCACTAGAATGAATTAAGTCTATAAGAAATTTTTCATCTTCAAGAAATTTATTTTGAAGTGCATTTCTTTAGATTTCTGACATATTTGAATCAAAGATTTAAGAATACTAAAGTAACTGTCAGTTATCACTAGGCAGTACATTTAGAAATATTTTTCAATTTGTTGATCACAAAAGAAATTTGACATACATTTAAAAACTGTCAGCTTACCATTTTGTAGTTATCACCGAGGATAAAATACACTGTAATTTTAAACGGCAGAGTTTGTTATAGAAATCAATTTTGCCATTGTCTTTTGGGTATTGCAAATACAAAGACCATATTAAAGTGAAGGATTTATATAATCTTTATGAAGAATTCTGGGATAAACCAGATTCATGAATTTGTATGACACAGACATCAGGTATGTGATGACGGAGTTTGAAGATGGATGGTAGGATCATTCTAATGCCTTTAATCACCTCTCACACCTTTCTGTCCATCGTTTTGAAAGTGGTATGCAATATGATCATCATTTATTGTGCAAGAATGGCTTAGGAATCATAGTGACTGCATTCTGCAGTGTGTACACAGGCAGTTTCTCTTTGGATACTTAAAAGCATTAACTTAAAGTTCAATATATTAAATGTAATTTTACCTAAGTTTAAAAAAGTAAAAAGAAACTGAAGTGAAACTTGAGAATTTTCTCTGCTTCAGGTAAATAGTTTCTCTTCTTCCTAAGAAGTAGTACTATTTCTTCAGAGATTCATCTGGCCTTTGGTTCAAGATAGAGGACTAAACATTCCTTTATTCACATTTCTAATTAAATTGTACAGAGATGCTAGTCAAAATACACAAAACGGAATAGAGTCATTATAGGCAGTGAAGAACGTCATGTAGGCTGGGGCATCAAAATACCAGGCAATTCAGCAGAGAATTTCTGGAAGATTGAAAATGGTGGGGTTATACTGAGGAACAACCTAGACTGGAGGGCATTTCATCGCACATATGCACATAAGTCTGCAGTGGAGAGTTATCCCTTGCAGGGCAGAATGGTTCCTCATTGAGAGACTTGGAGGCATCATACAGTGGGTGCCAGGAGGGACCCACTGAAATGATAAGTTGAAGAGACATCTTCAGAACAGATGTGCTACTCTTACCTCCTCCATCTTTCCTTCCTACTTTCCTTCATCGTCAATATACAAACAGAGTTCCTGGTGTCTGTGTTTATCCTTAGACTAAACTCAGAGAACTGTATGTTAAAGAAATTAATTGTTCTGTTGAGGTGTAGGATTGGTGTAGGCACAAAGGACGTAGCCCTTATCATTTTAGCCTGATCAGAGAGGCTGGGGGTTGGGTGTGGTCCAAGTATAAGCATCTGCTCTATCTCCAAGCACCCACATGAAAGACTTTCCTGCAGCCAGCCCTCCCACTGAAGGAAACAGACCCTTGTACTTGCAGAGATATGCCATTCCAGCTGCCCTCATTCATAAATATGAATGAATATCTCAGGACTGTCAGATATTTGAGGAAATAAATAGCACAGAGGAGAAGCAGCAAAAACAAGTGGCCTAAAAAGAAACTGACAAATCTTGGACAACGAATAATTTTAAAAATCATTTACTTGATAATCATTTAACAAATGATTCCTAAATATCCAGTGTGCTCCAGAAACTGTTATAGGCACTTGGGACACATCAGTGAATGAAACAAAGATCTCTGCTTCATGGAGCTTACCTTCTAGCAGGAGAGACAGACAATAAATAAATAATAAACAAAAAGAATATGCAATTTATGTAAGATGGTAAAGATGAAAATAGAACACAAAAAACAGTGTAAAAGGGATAAAAGTATTGGTGTGGGGAAGAATGAGTTATGGTTTTAGAACAGTTATGGTTAGAACAGTCAGAGCAGGCCTTATTGAGAAGATGCCATTTGAGCAAAGACTTGAAGGTAGTGAGGGAATCAGCCAAGATGTAAGAGCTTTCCAAGAGGAGGGAACAGCCAGTGCAAAAACTGTAACACAGGAAATCATCTAGTATCTTTCAGGTAAGCAAAGGTGCATTGCTTCTGTTTGCAGCAGAGGACTGAGGCAGAGTAATAGGAGAAATAACCCAGTCCAGACCTTTTAAGGCTTTGTAGGCTTTTACTCTGAGTGAAATGGGAAGCCCTTGCAGGAAAAGGAGCAGAGGAGTTACATGATCTGACTTCAAATTTATCATGCTGGCTGCTGTGGGGAGGGCGGGGCTGGAGGCAGTTAAGAGGCTGTCCCTGAAATCCAGGGAAGACATGATGATGAATGGGACTAGGGTGTTAGCAGTGGGGGCAGTGGGAAGAGACTGTATTTAGAGCATGTTTTGGAGGTAGAGAAGGCAAAGAAAAAATCATACCCTTCTTAAGAGGCTACGGTGACCTGATGGAGGAAGTCCAAGGTCAGTAACCAGGTGACATGAGCTAATAGAACAATGACAAAAACTTTATCAAAAAAATAATGAGAACCCTCACAGAGATGCAATAAGATTATAGGAAGAACATTGCTAGATATTAAAAAATAACCTCTGTAATTTCCAAAATTAAAAACAAACTGAAAAATATACAGTCCATCACTGAGAGTTACAGAAGATAATCGAAAGAAATATTTTACTATGTAGAGAAAAAAAACAAAGAAATAGAAATTAGGAGGGACTTAGAAGATAGTTTCAAGAAGCCTAACTTGTGAATATAAAGGAGTTCAAATGGTGGAAAATATATAGATTGGGAGGGGGAGCAAACAATTAAATAATTTCTAGAAGAAAATTTCCCTAGCCTTAAAAAAAATGAAAAAAAGACTTGATATCATATATCGAAAGGATTTACAAGGCCCATGCATAGTAAGCACACCTAGACATAGCCTGATTAAATTTCTGAATTGCAGGAATCATGAGAAAATCTTTTAGAATTCTAGATTCAATGAAAGCTACTAACAAAGAAAGGACAACCAGCATCAGATTTCCATTTGCTACAATGAGAGCTGAAAGGCAGTCTTCTGGGAGAAACAGACTGCGATCTAAGCTCTAAATACATTGATAAGTTATTGCTCATCTAACAGAGCAAACAGAGAGTGTACCACTCATAGACACTATCTGAAAAAAATTCTTGGGAAAGAAAATTACTGAAAAAGAAAATAGAATTGATTCCACTCAATAGATTGTATAATTAAGAAAAACTGGAAGATATTAGTCATTATGGTGAAGAATGTAAATATTTCTTCTCTCAACAAGAATAAAATAAGGTCAACTGACTACCTATCCATCTATCTATCTATCTACCTACCTATCTACCTCCTCAAAGGATAATGATCATATTACTGAAAAATAACAATGCAAGTGCTAAGTAAACTTTAAAACAGAAGAGACATGTAATGGAAGACTAAATGACAGCCCCCAGCTGAAATTCTGAACTGTCTTCGCAAAATCCAGGAAGAAGTTGAGGGCAAGACTAAGGAAAGGGGATTGGAGGTGGGAAGTAAAGGCAATCTTGTTTCATTTCTGGATTTGGGGGGATGTTGCCAAATACAATATCTTGATGGAGGTAATATTATTACCTTTGTATGTCATCAGCGAATTTGAAAAGCATAGAAGAATTTCCAAATTAATGTTGGTAAGGAGAGGGGGAGGGATAAAAATAATTGACCCATACAACAAAAGTAACAAAGTGGTTGAAAGGAAACCACAAAAGCAACAAGTAAAAACATAAAGAAGATGGAAAGTAAAATGAACTATATTACTTTTCAAGAGCATTGTGAGCAAACTAAATTAACCTACCAACAGATGGATAGCAATAAGTTGGGATAAAACAGTAAATCCAGCTATATGTTGTTTTTAAAGGACCTACCTAAATCAAAGTGACAAAGAAAGGTCAAATATAAACTCTCATTTTTAAAAAAAGATGCAATATTTCTTGCCCTTTCAGTGCACCAAAGGTTTGTGCTTAACAGAATTCCCATGAGCAGTTCAAGATACCCCAGCAATAGTTCCATTTGGAGAGGAGTCCTGGGTACTAAATCTATCTTGGGAATTCTAAACACTTAATCTGATCAGAGGGTACAGACCTGAACTGATAATTAGCCAGAGTTCCTACAGGTGAGAGAAGCAGAGTTAAACTATCTCATTTTTGTGGGGACCTTCTCTGTCAGTGGATTCCACTAATAGAGAACACTCTGCCCTGGGCTACCACCTTCATAGATTTTTCAGTATAATCACAATCAGATGAGGTTTGGGAATTTGTAATTTTCATAAGCTCCCTGGTGATTCAGAAATGCCATTGGGTTTAGAAATGATTCCTCTTGGCCCAGATGCAGCCTCTGTTAGTGTTGTACAATACAGTGAATATAGAACCGAAACGCACCAGCCTGAACTATATATGAGTAATCTTGACAACCCCAGAATATACCCTTTGGTTTAGGCATACACAGTAGACATTCATGCATTGGCCTGGTGAGGGACTCTGGGTGTCTTTGGCCTGATAGTTGACAATTGTACCTATGCCAGCAGGATCAGGCGGCCCTTAAGGTTAGAAAGACTACTTCAGTTTCAGATAATCACTGTTAGCAGGTAGAACACCTCTATACCATGTTGATTAAATTAATTTTGCTTGCTCAATGGCAAAAATCTAGAAATAGGAAATGTGTGTTATAAGTTAATTTTTGCTATCTATGCTAGCCAAATGAATGCTGACATCAGTTTCTCTATTTAAGGAACCATTGCTACTTCTCAATGAGCTCCTTGACATGCTATATAAAATGCATTTTAATTATGTTTCTTTCTTTGCCCTTTGCCCTCTCAGGCTTTTTACAAAAAGCAGCAGGAGCCTCTACAAACATTTGATGTTATTTTTAAGATGCAATCCAAGAACTAGTTGGTTTGCCAGCATGCTGTAGTATTACGAAATTATACTTAGCCTGTCCAGGGATATTTTTTCGGGGAAACATCTATAGTTCAGCTGTCATTTAGTTTCAGGCTTAGAGTAATGGAAGGGATAAAATAATGCATAACTTCCTCCTATTCTCGACAATCTTCCCCACACTTAGGTCTTGCGCTTCTAACAATGACTCTAAAACTCCCTCTGGCTTGTGAGTCCTTCAATGTCAAAAATTCTGTAACCTTCTCAAACAGCAGGTCTCCAACATTTTGTGTTTGCATCCTGCTTTTGATAACTAGACTTTTTTCTTGGACACATGAAGAAATTTACATATTCAAAATGGGATATTTGCAAGGTATTACCTTAGTTATTTATTGTTCTCATGGAGATCAATCTTAGCATCAAAAATAGTGGGACAACCAGACACTATGTGCCGCCTGATGTGATGCAATATGAAATTCACAGCATCACCTACAAAGTATTCTTGCCAAAAATGCTTAACTGAAACTAATCAAGCTTTTAGCTCTAACTTCCAGCTTACAGAAAATACAAAGGAAAGGAAAACAAGTTAAATGATACTGTATCCTCACTTCCCGTAGTCCGTCATATAATAGTGACTTTCCCTGCAGCCTCAAATTCCTTGGCCTTATCTTTCTTCATTGTACTTGCCTGGCAAAACCCCGCTTTGGTTAAACCCAATATTCCATTCTCTGGACCAACTGCATGCCTCTGGGCAACTGTTTATGGCTGGTAGAAAGCACACAACTTTGCTGACTGATATCATTTTGAATCTCTGACCACAAACCTCAAGTGAGCCCTTGGGACTCCTTGGCAATTTCACTTTCCTCAAACCTCCAAAACCACTTTCCTCTTCCTTACTCTCAACTGATCAGCTCGCTTCTCATTTTACTGAGAAAATAAAAACAGTCATTAGAGAACTTCCTCGTCTTCCCACCACAAAATCTATTATTCTATCTTCAGCTTTACCATAAATTCAGCCTTCTCTTTTCAAGGGTGGATAAACTTACTATGCTCCTATCTAGGGCTAACTCCTTCCTTTCATCCCCAGTCAGCACTCAGTGACTTTGTTCCTGCAACTTTCCCTCTTCTTTATCTGTCAAATTTCCCTGTAAATTGGATCAGCGTGAAGAAGGCTGTAATATTTTTATCCCTAATCCTGTTGCTGTACTTCATATCATAGCAAATTTTCAGGGAAGCTACATTCAGTGTATCAGCTTCTTAACCTCCCATTTTTCCTGCCTCACTGCGCCCCCCCCCCCCCAATTAAAGAGAATAGTATAGTGAACATCTATGTCCCCACCACCCAGCTTCAGAAGTAAAATATTACAAACACACTTAAAGCTTATTTCTATCTCTCCTGGATCACAATCCCCTCCCTTATGCCCTACCCCAGAGGTAGCTCATGCGGCACCGGGAAAACTGGGATACTCAGTTCTCCTACTGCGGGAAACATAGTTGATAATGGTCCCAGATGATTCTCTTCTGAATTTACCACCGTATAAGTTCCCCCAGGTTTCTCCCAGTAATGACTGTACATGGCGGGGATACAGGTTCAGGCCCACTTCTCTTTGATGCAAAGACTTGCATAAAAGGTGGACTGGCTTAAGGACTCCTCAATGGCCTCGCCTTGACATTCTTACATCCCTGCTGCAATGTGAATCTCTCTCACCCGATCCTTCTTCTTTCCCCCTCTCCTTTCACAGGTGCCAATCCTGCCGTGGGGTGTGAAGGGTTTTCCTGATAACTTCTGCTTCTTCCCCTTTATCCTTCACAGCCATTTTCCCTAAAAGTTTCTTGCCATCTAATCCTTTCATGGAGTACCAAAGTAACACAGACACTAGCCTGATTTTGGTGTTTATTATTTTCATGTCTGTCTGTCTTTCTGTCTTTTATATACTCATCTATTATTGATTTAGGTTATTAAGCTTTGTACATAGCCTTTTGTAACTTTTTTTTTTCACAATGATATTTGTTTAATATTTATCTATGTTGAATTATGTAACTGATAATTCATTTTTACTGCTGTATTAATACATTATCTAAATATACTATAATTTATGCATTCATTCTCCTATTAATGCACATTGATGTTGTTCCAAATTTTTGCCCTTGTAATGTTGCAATGAACACTCTTTTATCTGTCTCCATTGTATACTCCTGTATTTTCTTTGTGATATACAGGAGTTAAATGCTGAGTCATAGTGTTTGTGCATCTTTGACTTGACAAGATATTGTCAAATTGATCTCAAAGTGGTTGTTTCAATTTTCACTCCTACTAGCAGCAAATGAGATGTTCTTGCTTCTCTACGTTCTTGTCATCTCTTGATATGTCAGATTTTTTGGTTTTGGCTAATATGATAGATGAAAAGTATCTTAGTATGGTTTTAATATACATTTCCCTGATTACTAGTGAGATAGAGCATCTTATTATATATTTACTGGCACTATGGATGTACTTTTCTTTGAATATCTATTTAACACTTTCGCCCATTTTTCTACTAGGTTGTTTTTCTTATCGACATTGGAATTCTTTATATATTCTGGATATCAATATTTTCTCAGTTATATTCCTTGCAAATATATTATTTCAGGCTGTGACATGTCTTTTCACTTTGTTTATGGCAACTCTTGAATCACAGAAATATAAAATTTTAATGTAGTCAAATATTTCAATCTTTTCCTTTCTGGTTCTCTCTCTCTCTCTCTCTCCCCCTCCTTTTTTTGATGGGTCTAGTTTCAGAAATTCTGGTCTATCTTGAGATTATAAATATATTCTCACAATTTATTCCAGAGGATTTAGAATCTGCCTTTCACATTTAGGATTTCAGTGTATCTGGAATTGATTTTTGTATATAGTTAGGTAACAATCCAATTCATTTTTTTCTAATTTGAATAACAACTAACCCAGCATTGTACGTTGAGTAGTCTATTCTTTCCTTGCTGATCAGTGATGCCATATATCAAGTATCCATATATTTGGATCTGTTTATGAGCTCTTTATTCTGTTTTATTGATCTGTTTGTCCATTCTAGCACCATTATCACACCTTTTAAAAATTATTACAGTTTTATGAGTCTTGCCGTCTGTTTTTCTTCTTCAAAACTCCCTTGGCTCTTCTTAATTTTTGCATATCCGTGTAAGTTTAAAATCAGCTTGTGATGTTCCATGAGAAACCCTGTTGAGAATTTGGAATAGCATTGAAGTATCCAATTAATATGGAAAAAATGGACATCTTGACAAAACTGACTCTTTCTACACATGAACATGGTTTATCTCTTGATTTATTCAGGTCTTTAATTTCTTTCAATAAAGTTTTACAATTTTACTCCTAAATCCCTTATATTTTTGTTGCTATTGTAAACGGCCTTAATATTTTTTCACTTTATATTTGTTTTTCTGTATAGTAACCCTACTGATTCTTGCACATTGATCCTATATCTAGCAGTATTGATCGCTCTTATTGATTATAATACTTTGACTATATATTCTTTCGGTTTTCTAGGTGGACAATTACATCATCTGTGAGTAAAGACTGTTTTATTTCTCTCTTTCTAATCCTTACACTCAAGTTAACACCTCTAGTATCAATCTCAGTTTAATCAGGCTTTTATTCTCCTCAATCCACTGAAACTTTTTTATCTGAGTCATGAATAGCCTTCATGTTACCAAATCCAGTGGTTGAATCTCAGTCCCTAGCTTACTCAAACTCTCAGTGTCAGTAACTAGGACTATGCCCCCTTTTCTGAAATACTTTCTTCACTTATCTTCTAGGACAATATCCCCTGGTTTCCTCCTACAGCCCTCGCTGCGTATTCTCGGTCTTATTTGCTTGTTCTTTCTCATGTCCTAATCTGTCAATTTGGAATGATCCAGTATTGGATCCTTCAACCTCTTTCCGTTTTTCTTTACACTTGCTGGTCAGGAGATCTCATTCAGCCCACATGCTAATAACTCAAACTTCTATCTTCAGCACCAGTCTCTCTTGAATGCTACACATTTTTATCCAGTAGTCAACCCAACATTTGTACTTGGAAGTCTAATAGATATTTCTAACTCAACAAATTCAAAACATACACTTTTCCCTCTATCCCCACACTAAGACCCTTCCTAAGGATTCTTCATTTTGGTAAATATCAGCACCATTTATCTGTTGCTGGGGCCAAAACCTAAAAGTCAACTTGGATTTCTTTTTCTCTCACATCCAACATTGATTTATTTGCAAGTCCTGTGGGCTCAGTCTTAAAAATATATCATAAATCTGACCACTTCTCATCACTTCCTTCGCCCCTACCTTGGTCTGAGTGACTATCTTTTTTTTCTGAACTAATGCACTAACCACCTAGCTGATCTCCTTGTTTCCACTTTGTCCCACTTAGTCTATTTTCCATACAGCAGATGAAGTGATTTTTTTTTAAACAGGGATACAATCTGGTATCAAACAAGAATACTTCCTTGCTCAAAACTTTCTGATGACTCCCTATCACACTTAGAATATAATCCAATGTCTTACTTTGGCATAAAAGGTCTCACATGAACAGACCCTTGGTGACTTTCTGACCTCATTTTCTATCATCCCTGCATTTATTCCATTCAAGCCATACTGTCCTATTAGCTGTTTCAAACATAACAAAGTCATGCCTACCTCAGAGCCTTTGTACTTACTATTTCCTGTGTATGGATGCTCTTTTTCTTCCAGATCTTTGTGTGAATCTCTTCCCCACTTAATTTAGACCTCTACTCAAAAATTAACTTATGAGGAGCACTTCCCCGACCACTGTCTATAAAATTCCTGCTCCCTCCCTATTTCCTCTTAACTTGCTTTATTTTGATTTTTTTCATAGTACTTACCACTCTTTGACTTTTTTTTGTACAGTTATGTATTGCTTGTTTCCTCAACCAGAATATAAATTCCTTGAAGGAAGATGCTTTCTATATCTATACTGCGGCATTGTTAGTGCCTAGGGAATTACCTGGAACCTAGTAGGGGTTCAATAAATGTTTATTGAATCAAAGGATAAGTGATGTCCCTTAGGACTTATAAAAATATCTACAGTTTTCTTTCTTTGTACTGGTTTGCCTTTCAGCTCTATGTCACAATTTGAATAGAACAATTTCCTGTCCCAAATATATTCATAACAAAATTCTCACCTATTTTAGTAAACACACAATCTTCCTCTAGTCGTGATTAGATGATAACTATTATCTCTTTATTCACAGCAAGTTTTACCCTTGAAATCCAGTCTATTGCATCATAATCCCTTTAACTCAACATTTTATTTTATATAAAGCACTTTGACTAGAAAGAAAAATAAAGTTTACATAATGGTGGCACACAAGTGAAGGGTTGGCTGTCTAGAATGTGATCTTGGAGAAAATATTCTCTATGGTAAAGTCTAATTTCTAAGAGTGTTAAGACCACAGAACTGAGAATGAATTTTTATAACTTAAAACCACACTGTAGGAAAATAGTGAGGATGTATTTATTTTGTGGCTTTGACTTAGTTGTCTGAAGCCAGTGATCTTGGCTGACGGAAGGAAAATCTCCAGGGGGTCTCTTTGTTTTATGGATAGTCACACCCTCAGCATTGTGTCTTTGTAATCACATTGTAGTTGGCCTGTATATTTACTCACACAATGACTGAACTATGCAAAGAAAATGTAATTTGATTCCTCAACACTTTACTCCCTGAAACAGATCTAATCACTGCCATGAGTCCTTCTGTGCTGCAGGGAAAGTCTTAAACTGCCAGGAGTGATTTCTCTATGTCTTTTGGTTTAACACAATATTGTGTTTAGTGTGTGGAGCTCTGTGTGTGGAGCATGAGTTATTTTAATTTTGGGTTTTAAAAAAATATTTTTTATTAATTCCTTTCTATAAGTGATTGAAAAGGCTGTAGCTTGTAGATAAATGTTCAGACTTCTTCCCCCTGTGTGACCATCTTCATGGTGGCTCTGTGCATGTCTTTGTGTCACCCTCTGGATCCCTGCTCACCTGTGCCGTGATGCTGTCCCTTGTTTCACCAGCTGCCACTTCCACTAGTGGCATCTGCTGTTGACCTTTTCCCTGGGCTCAGTGGTCCCTCTCTGCTGAAGGGCCCCAGCTGAGTTTCACGGCCTCCTTGGCCTTTCTGGTGATGATATCACTTTGTTCTTGGTGTAGCAACTCCCTCTAGGAAGTTTCCTGGTCTGATTCTCCACCGCTTTGCGGGGACTTAGTCTTTCCCACGCTGCGTGGAAGCCAAACACAGCCCAGGGGCATTAACTCAGATTTTCAGCTTAACTCTGCTTCACGACCACTGCCAGCTCCTGGGGCAGCCTCCAGGAGGTGGGTGCTGAGGGCACTAGAGAAGCAGTCCCTTTTCTAAGGCTACAAACGTAGTATGGGGAAAATAATCTCTGTGCTTTTGGCTTTCCCGTGGGGATCTCACTGGCTTCTTGACTCAGGCTGGGGTGTGGGGAGACAGGAGTGGAAAGTTGAGGGGGAACTCCTGACAATCATGTGACTGCTTTCCTCCCTCTCCATCTCTTTCTTCCCCTTTCCACACACCCCTTGGGTTCCTCTCCTTTTTCTTTCTGACAGTGGCTTTCTCTATATCATAACTTCTTCTTTCTTGTGGTGAACTTACCCTGCTATCTGCCTTTGGGCCACAGTAGTAGGTAGAATTCATGAAGAGATTTCTGATTATAGGAGATCCAAAAATCTTACCTATGTTACATATGAAAACAATATAGGTTTAAATTTTTAATTAAACCTATTGTTTTTATTAAAATAGCATGCCAGGTGTATTGAAGATTTAGCCTCTACCCTATATAAGCTGAGGCTACTAACATTGCATTAAAAGGCTGTTGTGAGACTTTGAACGAAAAAAGCAGTGGACAGAGCCTAGGAGAAGGCTTGCTTCATAGAAATTGGCTCAGAACTGCCTCTCTCTCTCTCCCTAGGAGAGTAATATAGTGTTATTATTTTTTCCTAGAGCATGAATTGTTTTAATTATGGATGTTTTAAAAATGTTTGTTATTAATCCCTTTCTATAAATGATTTAAAAGGCTGCCTCTCTTCTCTGTGCACTTAGTTAAAAGCTTTTCATCCTTAATGTAGTCTCTCCAGAAGGAAATGTTTGAAAGGAGAACCACGTGCCAGAGATGCCAAGAAGCTATTACTGGTTAAGTAAAGTGATACTCAGTGTGATTAAGACCCACCATCTCACCAATCGCCACAATTCTTTATCAGTTAGGAAGAAAATGTCTTATTTTTCAATATGGAAAAAGATGAGAGAGAAGTTACTTACTTTTCTTAAAATCAAAGCAAATTGAATATTAGAACAGAGCCAGTCTTCGCTGACTTGTAATCTGGTCCTCTGGGACTTTACTTCTATAGGAAAAGTCTTGAATTTGGCCCATGTTTGAACTAAATAGCAAAGAAGATAATTTTAATTATTTTATAATTTAGGGCTGGGTAATGCTTATTTTGATTTTGATTCAACGAAAGTGAAGAATATCTGAAACTATTACGAAGAAGTAGTGCTAGACACAATTTCCCAGGCTTGTACTTACCCACATCCCCAGGCATTTAGTTAAAAACATTTCAGACTTAAGGTAAGCTATAGAAGAAAATGCTGGAAAGAAGAATTGTGTACAGGAGGTGCCATAAAGTTATTGGTAAGGAATAGCTCCAGGAAAATTGAAAGTAGGCTTTTAGAGGGTGTAGAGTTTGGGAGAAGCAGTGAATGTACTTGCTCTCTCTTAGTTGAAACAGTCAATGCTAAACTCTGAGAGTCCCTAAGTGATTTGATTTTTCTGCTTAGTGGGAATAAATAGGGTTAGGAGGACAATTGCTGTGCCTCTCTAATTCTTTAGGGAAAGAATGCTTAACTCTACATTTTGAAGGTAGGGCAGATATTGAGATAAAGATTGTGTTGGTGCCTCTCGTGCAGCATGGAGCAGAGAGTGAATTCCAATGACGAGGGTGGGTTACTCAGTTAGAATAATTCAATATTTATTCATTAGTCAATCATGTGTTCATTCCTTCAGCAGACACCATGCTAAGTGCTGAGGATATCAAATAAGACACAAGCTCTTCCTCTGAGGATGAGTTTCTGTGTGTGCAAAGATTATCTGGAAAGGGGGAAGTTAGTGCATTAAAAGAGGACATCACTGATTTGAAATCTTATAGCAACACCTGTGGCCTCTGTTTGTATAGATAGGATTTTTGGTAAATTAGGAGGGAAATCTAGACCCTTTTGACCAGTCCAAGGGGTATGGTAGGTACCCTCATGGTCCAAAAGAGAACACCTCCAAGCTGAAGATGAATCAGGTAAACAGAGAACAACATGAGTAGTCATGTGACCTGAATTCACACTTCAACTGGAGTAACTTCTTGGAGAAAAGAGAGCAGAACATACCCTGGAGTGACAATTCCAGCAGACTTCTGGCTCGTGGGAGAACTTAGTTTTAAAATATTTCTCATACTGGGACTTCCCTGGTGGTCCAGTGGTAAAGAATCCACCTTACAATTCAGGGGAGGCGGGTTCGATCCCTGATCTGGGAACTAAGATCCTACATGCCTCGGGGCAACTAAGCCCACGCTCTGCAACTACTGAGCTTGCGCACCTCAACTAGAGAGCCTGCGTGCAGCAAACTACAGAGCCCACGCGCCCTGGAGCCTGCATGCCACAACTAGAGAGAAGCCCGCGCCTCGTGTCTGCTCACTGCAACAAAAAGATCCTGCATGCCTCAGCGATGATCTCGCGTGCCGCAACTAAGACCTGACACAGCCAAAAAATAAATATAAATAAATAAATAAATAATAAATAAATAAATCTTTAAAAAAAGAAATAAAATATTTCTCATACTAAGCCAGCAAGTGATAAAGAAGGACACTTATTCCAGTACATTGGGGAACATTAGGTGGTTATAAGTATCTACAGAAAATATATAATATTTATTTCATTTTTAGTCCTAGTAAAAACATCCTTCTGTGACTTCCTTTGGTTTCTGAGTAGCAGCTTGGGCAAAAGCCAAGTATGACACTGCTATACACATGCAACAGAATTCTATTTGGAAAAACCATGAATGTGGACTATCAATAAAATGTCATAAATTTCTTATTCATCCATCCATCTATCTAGTCATCAATTCATTGATAAAATATTTATCAAGCACCTCTTCTATTTCAGGCATTTTGCCTACCACTGGAGATACAGCAGTGAACAAGATAGACACACCCTATCTTAAGAAGTATATGGTATTGCTTCCTTAACTATTGAATTAAGTAAGATTGAAGAAGAAAAATACATGGAATCCCTTTCTCTCAAGGTCCATCTACTGGGGTGGATATAGAAGTAGGGCTATACTATTCACAAAAGATTGTTTCTCTTTGCCCTGCCCCAGCCTGCTTTGTGAGAACTCACAGTCATCTCCTAAAAGTTCTGCACAACCTCAGGGGTATCTTCCGTCTGTTCCACGTGAAATTTACAGTTTCCCCCTCTTCTCCAGATTATTGTGACAGTCTTTTATTTCTGCTAAAGTTAATAGTAGCAGCTCTGTTGCCTGTCATTTTCCTCATACCTCCAATAACTACCCACCTTTCTCTCTTCTACCATTTTCTTCTTATTTTTCTGAGAAAGTAGAAGCCATCGTAAGACAACTCCTTCATCTTTCCAAATCCAAATCTACCAGTCTCTTAGCCATGTTATAATGGATGGACTCCCCTGTTTCTAAAAACAGCTTCTCCACGTGAGCTCTAGATCCTACCTTCCCATCTCTCTTCATCTACTCAGGGACTTGGCTCCAGTAATAATCCCTTCTCTCTCCTGTGATTATCTCTCTCTCCCAGATCATTCCCATCAGTACGGAAGCATACTGCATGTAAAGTACTCAGGGCAGAGCCTTGTACAACAAAGGCTCAGTACATATCATCTGTTAGTATTATTATTACTGTCATCTTCTTCTTCTTCAGGATCATCCACACTGAGCTTTGTCATAGTGATAAGTATCAGGCCTTCCATATTCAAGTCTTGAAAAACTCCACTCCAAAGATTGTCACCAGGACCAACATTTAGGCACTCAAGGATTATGAGGATAAGAAATGGGGTCTTAATATTTTCTTCCTTTTTGTAAAAAAAGATAGGAAGACAGAATGAGCTAACACCACGAGATGAGTATGCTCACATGGTGGTTAATGGGGATAGTCAAACAGAAAAGGTGTAACTTAAAGTGTTGCCACATGACAGCTTATTTGGAGGAATCTCAAAAGTGCAAGTAGGAAAACAGCTCAAAAAATCCTTAGTTCAATAGAAAGAGGGGTGATTAGTTAATATGGCCATTAACTATTGAGTGAGGGGATAAATATAGGGCATGACTTTTCAAGGAGTTACTCTAAATGACAAGAACACACAGAATTATTTTTTATATAGCAAGGAGATTTATTAGTGGGTTCTTATTGTAATTTACATGGTTGATCCTTAAAAAATTAACTGTTCTGGAGAAAGATAATTTCTTTTCCATGATTTATATTTCATTTTTATTTGAAAGTTTTATCTTCAAAGACTCCTGGTGCTCATATGTTGAAAGCTTTGGAACCCACATGGAACAAGTTAGAAGGTACGCTGAAACTTTATACAGTGGGAAGAAGGATATAGACTAGGAACCCACAAGACTGGAACGCTGAGAACTCACCCAGTAGCAAGACTGACTCCTATAGTGGACATTTTTATTTTTGCAGCTCAGTGTCTCTTCTCCCTTCTGGTGGTAACAGCATCCCAACTGTGCTTTGGAGAATCACTCCTCTTCCATTGGATGTAGTCAATAGGGGTCCTGTCTTCCTCTGGCCAGTGGGTGGGCACATGCCCCAAGCTTGGCCAATCTGATGCCTTTTCTCTGGAACTGAAGTCTTGCAGAATGTGTTCAAAGTAGATTCATTCCAATGATGGCCTCCTGGAGAGCGTGTCCCTTCATTCCTGTTGCCTCAGTGCCCAGAACGGCTCTGGTTTCTGGTCTTTCTGAACTTTGGCTCTTTAGATTTTCCTTTAACTCTGTGACCTCAACTTCTTTCCAATGCATTTTCTTTTTTCTTCCGTTAAAGACGCTCGAAATGATTTGTGTTGCTTGCAACAAAAGAACACTTACTGATACATGTCCTCACCCCAGGTGAGGAGACAACTAGCAGTGCCTCCTGTATCACAATGCTTGTGGGGGTGTGGCTGGCTACCTTCCTCATCAGATGGTGTTTGTTTTCTGGGGTCCAATTTGAGAGGTGAAACTAGATGCAATTTTTATGAATTCTGTCTGAGTTGGAAGATGGACCCATCCTGTAAGGGAAGTAACCTGGAAACAGGCACTTTGATCTTTGGGAAGAGTGGGAATGAGTGCGGGAGAATTTGGCAAGAGCTAAAAGCAGGGGATCAGGGTCCTGGACACACCGTTTGGAATTCAGGAGAGTGCTTCAGTCTCACTAGAAAATAAAACTCACTCCTAAAACCAAGGCAACAAAAAAAAAAATGAATAGTGGTGGAGATAACATTACAGCTTGGGAGGCATAATTGCTAGGGCCCCCTCAGGCTCAATTCAAGAATGAACCAGCTGGGGATAATGGGTACCTAGCTGAATGATTTAAAGGAGTCGCCTAAAACTGGGTTCGAAACCTACATTGAAAAATTGTGTTCTTCCTCTGGTAGTGATGAGACTGTAGAGAATTTCTTTATGGGTGAGATAAATGTCTCTTCCTCTGAGATGTTTTCCCCATCATTTCCCCTTTTTTATCTCTCCACCGTATGTTGGTCTTGATGCTCCTACCGTGTGTCCCAATGGTAACCTCTATTTGACCTGTCATGTTATTTATTTGTCTCCCCAACCAGACTGTCTGCTTCACAAAAGAACAACTGTTTCCTTCCTTCTTCACCTTCGTATCCTCAGTGTCAAGCATAGTGCCTGACACTTAATAAAAATGTGTTGAATAATGAATAAGCAAAAAGGAAGTTAAGGAGTTTATCAGAGACGTAGAAGGAGAGTCTGTGAAAAGCAAGGCAATGAAAAGTCCTTTTTACTTCTTGTAGTATTATATTAAGTAATGTATTTACAGAGTACTTTATCTGAGGTCAATTCTAAATGATAAAAATAAGAGGTCCCCTGACAGTAATTATGGGATTTTTAATAATATAGTAAAACTTCTCTAAAGCATGTTAAATCTTTTCATGCAGCGTATTCTTTTTTATTTTACCAGACAAATCAGTTAATATATGTAGGAAAATATTTTGCTTCACAATGACATATGACAATTTTAATAGCACCTATTAAAGTGCTTTACACATAATAGTTGTTCAGCACCTATTTGTTGACAGAGCAAATATATTCAGCAAAATTGGCCTCTTTTTATAAAACAGTTTTACGTCTAAGAATATCTATTCACTATTTAATTCTATAATAGCTCACATTGCAGCAAAAGATTAAATGAGAATAAAAAAGAAAATATTCTCTATCTTTTCCTGATACAAACTTTGTGTCATAACTTATTCTTGCTCTTCCAACCAGTGAGGTCTGGACTTTAAACTGAGTTGCGACACATCTTGTCACCTGACACACAAGAAAACCTTTGATAAATCTTAATTGCACACATAAACTGCATTAAAATCTTAATCCTGCATGAAAGAATAGCTCCATTTACCTAATGAGAGTCACTTTCTTCTTCTTGATGGAAAATAAAAGCTTGTGATATTTGAAAAGGTAGACTTTGCCAATGGACTACTGTCTCTATAAATCATCATAGACAGTGATTCCTTGAAAAACAGGTTTCATGTAATATTTATGTAAGCTGCACATGACCTTGAATGAAAGCAAGAGTTAGAAGAAAGTGTTCTTACTGTTCAACAGAACACTTCTCTATTTTGTCAAATGTTACTTACTCAGGTCATATGCAAATTTTTTTGAACTGAACAAAGGTTGTTTATTTTAAAGCTAAGCTATAGGGAAGTATGGCATTTCTTTTTAGAATCAATACTATTTTATCTTGTACTCATAGAAAATCTCTTTTAAAAAGCAAAGAGGAATACCAGCAGCAAAGCTGGATACAGAATGAATGTGGGTAAGTAAAGCATTAAAATGTCCTCTAACCATTCATGGCATTGATTCTGGAGAGAATCATGAAAGCAGATGGAAAAGATCAGATGTCTGGTTGGTAGGGTACAGGTTGCTGTGTTTGATAAACATGTACCCTTATCCAATTTTGCAGCTCCAAAGAAAATCTGTATGGTAAGGATAGGCAGTGATACTGGTTCTAGCCTGGCCTGTAGAATTTATTACCTGTAAGACCTTTGGCAATTCATTTAACTTCTCTGAACTTTTCATTGTCCATAAAATGAAGTAGAGAATCGTTATCTGGGTTGCCTGCATTGTAAGGCTTCTACTACCTTTCCTTCTTACCACTCCCTTCCTAAGTTCCAGCACTCTAAGTTCCAGTCATATTCAACTCCACATCATCTCCTTTATTTTCTTGATAAGCCTATCTGAAATGATCTTGTTCATGTGTTTGTATTCCTTCACTAGAATTTAAGTTTCATGATATGAGGGATATTTGGTATTATTTTTTTACCATATACGAAGCACTAGAACAATTAACTGGTACATAAAAATAATTGGTGATGACTTCTAGATATATACCCAGAAGAATGTAATGCAGGGACTCAAACCGTTACTTGTATGCCCATGTTCATAGCAGCATTATTCCCAGTAGCCAAAGGTGAAAGCAACCCATGTGTCTATCAACCAATGAGTGGATAACAAAATGTGGTCTATACATACAAAGGAATATTTTCAGCCTAAAAAGGAAGGAAAATGTGACACTGCTCTACCATATGGATGGACCTTGAGGACATTGTACTAAGTGAAGTAAACCAGACACAAAAGAACAAGCCCTGTATGATTCCATTTATGTAAGGTTCCTAGAGCAGTCAAATTCATAGAGACAGAGCGTAGAATGGTGGTGGCCACGGGCTGGGGGGAGGGAAAATGGGGAGTTAGTGTTTAATGGGTACAGAGTTATAGTCTGGAATGATGAAGAGATTCTGGAGATGGATGGTAGTGATCGTTGCACAACAATGTGAAAGTACTTAATGTCACTGAACTGTACACTTAAAAGTGGTTAAAATGGTAAATTTTACATTATGTATATTTTACGACAATTAAAAAATATCAGTGAACCAGTCAGTGTGGAGGTCCTTCCAACAAGTGGTTCTCACTCTTGGAACACTGTCCTCTGTCATTCCTCCACCCCTGCCATATCCTCCCCTTCTGTCTCCACCTACCAATTCCTTGTTATATATTAGCTCAGCCTAGATCAAGTTTTCTCAACTGCAGCACTGTTGACATTTGGGACTGAATAATCTGTTTCACAGGGACTATCCTGTGGGTGAGACTTGGAAAGAGGTTTAGCAGCATCTCTGGCTTGTAGCCACTAGAAGCCAATAGCACCTCCCACCGTCCAAAAATTGGAAATCAAATACATCTCCAGATATTAGGAAGTGTCCCAAAGTTGGGGATCCAGGTAAAATTGCCAGTGGTTGAGAACCACTGGTTTAGATGTTACTCTCACCTTCTCTGCAAGTCTGAGCTAAGAGCTGCTTTTGTGCACCTTTTCAAACTTGATGCCTCTATCCTACTCTATACCACTCTATTCTACTCTATACTTTCCTATCATGACATTGATTACACTCTTATTACACTATCTCTACACTATCTAGAGATACTGTAACTATGGTAACTATCGTACCTAACACAGTATCTGGCATGTAGTAGGTGCTCAATATATACTTTTGATTTGAATTCAGTTTCCTCATCGTCAAAATGGAGATGACTGGTTGTTTCCCAGAAATGTTGTGAATATTGTTTAATAAGAGAAACTTTGAAAAAATTATAAGGTATTACCTAGAAATGAATTCACATTATTATTGCTATAATAAAATCTTCACCTGGCTCTTATCTACCAGAGTTTCATCCTCCTAACCTCTTAACACTTCCTACAGTACTTTGTTTAACAAAGTACTATATCATACATAGCTCACGTGTATCATTCAATAAGTCAGTGGCTGAATTGGGATAGAGTAAGTTCTATAACTAAGCGTAATTTTATCTTTAGAAACTCAGTCTGAGTATCTAAAAGCCATGCATTGGAAACTCACTAGAAGATTGCTAATTTGGGGCTTGATCTTTGGAAAACAAAAACTTAAACACAGGTTTAAAAAATAGTTTATTTAGGCTTGTGAATTTTTACAAAAGAGTTCTATAGCTAATATGCCTAAAATAGATAGCTTAATTGCTGTCATCAATGTGCTATAAAGATTCCAAGTTCAGAAAGAAATCAAAGTTATGTTTAATTTATCTATTCTGACAGAAATAACTTGGAATTATGGTTTCACATTTGAAAGCAACTTTTATCGTTGTCGTTGTTAGTCAGAGTCAGTATGTGTTGTTATAATCAGAGGGTTCATGTTCCTGTACAAATAAAAGAATGCAGTATATTTCAAATCACAAGCTAAACTGGAAGAAACATATAGGTGGTATGAACATTAGAAAAATTTAGAAGCAGACGATATACTAAAGACAGAGCAAAATAACTGCCTGAAAAGAAGTAAATAATACTTTTGAAGAAATAATGGTACATTTTGTTAATTTAAAAGTTACATTTGAATGACTTAAACAGTAGAATATGGAGGAATTAAGATGATAATTATGATCCTTACATTTCTTCCTTCTATCTGTTCATTCCTCCTCATCATTTATTAGGCATTTAATGGAGGAGGAACTGCAAAGTGGTTCACTCACCACCCACTCCAGCTCCCTTTTAGCATGACTTCCTGAACTATTAAAGCAGGAAGGTTGAAATTACATTTCCTAGACCCCTCTGCAGCTAGGATTCCGCATGTGAGCTGTATTTCCTCAAGCGTATATAACCTGTGTGAAGAGTGTCTCAGCATATGGCTTACAGGCTCTGCGTGATGTGATGGCCACTTCTGGAGTTGTGGAGTATCATCCTTTTGTAAGTGAGACTTGGAAGGAAGGAGTAATGAGTGGTTGGTGTAAATATGCAGGGAGATAGAATCTTCTGGCAAGTAGGGTGGTGCAATGTTTGATTCTCCTGCAGAAGCTTTGATAAAGGGACTAGTGGTCTTATCATTGGTGAGAGTGAGATTTCAGCGAGGAGAGTCCCTTAGACAGGCACTGAGTGTTCTAGGGCCTGAGAGTTGTTGGTTGAGTAACAGCCAAGCTGCACAACCTGCCTCTCCTAGAAATTTTGTTAGCTGCCTTACACCTCGCAATAACTCCCTTTTTGCATAAACCAGCTAAATTGGATTATGTGTCCAGAAACTATGGAATCTGATAGACAACATCTATGATAGGTACTGTAGATAGAAAAGTGGATTTATGCCCAAATCTTCATTCATGCTCACTGATATTCATCCTGAAGGGCTTTGAAGTCTTATGGAGGGGGTGAAAATAGGCATGTAAATAACAGTAAAATGTATTTTTTTATTAATTTATTATTTTAAAAAAACTTTAAAAAATGCAATATTAAAAGTTACTTTCTATTTACAGTTATTACAAAATATTGGCTACATTTTCAGTGTAGTATGATACATCCTTGAGCCTATCTTACACCCAATAGCTTGTACCTCCCACTCCCCCATCCCTATATTGCCCCTCTCCACTGTAACCACTAGTTTGTTCTCTACATCTGTGAGTCTGCTTCTTTTTTGTTATACTCACTAGTTTGTTGTGTTTTTTAGATTCCACATATAAGTGATATCATACAGTATTTTCTTTCTTTGTCTGACTTACTTCACTTAGCATAATGCCCTTCAAGTCCATCCATGTTGCTGCAAATGGCAAAATTTTGTTCTTTTTAATGGCTGAGTAGTAGTCCATTGTGTGTGTGTGTGTATATATATATATATATATATATATATATATATATGTATGTATATGTGTGTGTATATATATATACATATATATATGCCAAAACTTCTTTATCCATTCATCTGTTAATGAACACTTAGGTTGCTTCCGTATCTCGGCAATTGTAAATAATGCTGCTGTGAACATTGGGGTGTGTGTATCTTTTTGAATTAGTGTTTTGTTTTGTGTTTTTCGGATACATACCCAGGAGTGGAATTGCTGGGTCATATGGTAGTTTTAGCTTTAGTTTTTTGAGGAACCTCCATCCTGTTCTCCACAGAGGCTGCACCAATTTACACCCCCACCAGCAGTGCACCAGCGTTCCCTTTTCTCCGTAGCCTCGCCAACGTTCGTTATTTGTGTTCTTTTGATGATAGCCGTTCTGACAGGTGTGAGATGATATCTCATGTGGATTTGATTTGCATTCCTCTGATGATTAGTGATGAAATAACAGTAAAATTTAATAAATGTTGTTGTAGGCTTGAAATACAGAATGAGGAGCACAAAAAAAGGACAGTGGCTTAGAAGAGTAATTGGCTGAGAAGGGTCATTGGACCAAGGAAGGTTTCATAGAAAAGTTATCATTAGATCTTTAAGAATGAATTTTTCTTCACATCAGGTGAAGAAAATGGGAAGGATATTTCAAGAAGAAGGAACAGGATGTTCAAAGTTATGGAGTGATGAAACAGCATGGGACATTCAGCATAGTATTATAGAAATTTTGTTATGTAAGGAGAGTATATAATTGATGTCAGGGAGATGAACCTAAGAAAAACGGTGGGGCCTTGTATGCCGGATTTAGGAGTTTGGCTTTGAGGATTTTGAGCAAGGGGATAGCATATATTTCAGGAAGGTTACTTGGGCAGCCGTGTGTAGAATAGATTGGGTGGGGGGCGGTCACTATTAGAGACAGGATACAGGGAAGATTTAAGTTGCTACTGCAGTAACATAGGGGAGAAATGGTGAGACTGTGGCACACGGAAAGGAGAGGAACAGATGGATTAGAGAGATATTGTAGTTGCTGACCCACAGCAGGAACCCAATAAACATTAGTTGAATGGGATACAAGGGGGAAAAATTGAACAGAACTAAAAAATTCTTGGCTTGGGTGAATAAGAGGAAGGGAACAGGCTTTTCAGTAAATGCACAGAGAGTATGCCGTTGGTGCTGTTAGTCTCTACCTTATTCGAAAGGAGAAAAAGTGTGATAATCAATATTATAAAATATTCACTCACTTTTTTCCATCCATCCATTCACTCATTCATTCAATAAATATTTGTTGAGTTCTGTTGATGTGGTACACACCGGGCTAGGCATTGTGGATTCCATATTGAGTTAGCCAGTCTAAGGGAGATGGCAGACATAGAGCAAATAATGATAGAATAATTAATTACAGTCAGGAGGAGCATTCTGAAGGATAAACTGGGGTATTATATGATAGGGAAGGTTTAGGGATACATGAGCCACAGGGGAGGTGCTGTGGAATAGTGAGCATTATTCGTGCAGTGAGACTGAACCTGTTTTTCCAGAGGATTGCATCTTTAAAAATGTATCATTCCATCCAGACTTCATAAAGGCTGTTGTTCTTACGTCTTTAAGGCTATGGTGTCATTGCTGGAGAGCTTTCTCTATGCAGAGCAAATCTACCCATTCATTCTCTCTTCTGCCACTATCACTAGAGAACTTTTCTGATTAATTATTAACTAGCAAATGTATCTCTAGAGCACCGCACTAAGTGGTAACATATTAATGAAGATGAATTTGAGGTCCTATTCACCCTTCTTGAGGGAAGTAAGCTGGACTATGCCGACAATCGATCTCATTAATCACTTTCTGTTAGATTCACTGTGCGATTTAGTTTGTCTTTTGGGGGGGATTCTTTTCTCCATTTGAAAATAGATATTTTCTGCAAATAAAGGAAATGCCTGTGCAATTTACAGTGAAACTAGCCACGCTAATTTATAGAGGAAGGCTGCATGGTTACTAGGAAGAACATATATGGGTTGGTAGACCAATATAAGTCATATATTGGTCTTGGCTATCACTTCACAAATGACACAGTCTGTCTCTAGGTATATCAAATTAATTGAAGAAAGTTGAAATAAAGTACAGTGTTTAATTGGTCTAAAGCAGTGTTTTCCAAACTACAGATTGGAACTCATTTGTGGCTTGTGAAATCAGTTTTAGTGTGTTTGTGACCAGCATTTTAAAAAGAGGAAATAGAATTGGAAAAGTAGTAAAAATAGCAGAGAATATTGCATATAGACAGAGTAAGTAATGGTTTGTAAAACTTCCATTTCATATGTATCTACATATGTTATATACAGTTGTCCTTTGGTATTTGCAGGGGATTGGCTACAGGACCCCTCTGGATACCAAAATATGCAGATGCTTAAGTCCCTCACAGTTGGTTTCTGTATTTGTGGATGCAGAATCCGTGGATATGGAGGGCTGATTGTACGTTATATTGTATATATGTATGTAACATGCAATATGTATATATGTAAACTTATTTAGGTGTTGTAGATACTAAGGTGAAATACATAAAACATCAAAGAAGTTTTCAAAGCCATAGATCTGGAAAAAAGAGTTCTAGATAAAGACCTCTTCAGTCAGAACTTCCATTAATATACCTATCCAAATTACTTTCTTATTGCTTAAAAGCACATTGAAAACCATTGAAACTACTGGGATGAAGAATTATTAATACATTTTAGCTCTGAATGAATGCTGGGTAAAACAGGGAAGTAAAGGTACTCTTGGTTTGGTAAATAGATACATATTTCATATACTAAATAAAGGTGTTCTAAACTTTCAAGGTTTACTAATTTTGTTATTTAGAATTTAAGGAATTCTGTATCAAATATGTGAGAGAGATTGACTCATTTTCCTAAGTACATTAAATATAGTAACCTGGAGAGATTAGAGATTCAGACATTAAGTTATTTTTTTATACCTGACACAGATTGGTTTGTGATCTATGAATATTCATCATGAATGCCTTCCTTCTGACCCACATTTAATCATTTATAAATAGAAATACTATTATTTATTTATGGTATTTTGTAAATAGTAATTTCTTTAATATAACATATTGGGATTACAGTTTTCAAGGCATAATTGTTGGCATTCTTTTCCATTTCTACATTATGTAGAAATAATAAAGCTATGGATAACGTTCTATTCTATATCACTATGACCATTCTCCAAAGACTCCTGCTTTTGATTTTGTACAGAAATTTATTTCATTACTTTGTAACATCAGTCTCATCATTTTCACTCTTCACTGCTGGGTCTCAAATTCAGCCTTCCGGGCTTCCCTCGTGGCACAGTGGTTGAGAATCTGCCTGCCAATGCAGGGGACACGGGTTCGAGCCCTGGTCTGGGAAGATCCCACATGCCGCGGAGCAACTGGGCCCGTGAGCCACAACTACTGAGCCTGTGCGTCTGGAGCCTGTGCTCCGCAACAAGAGAGGCCACGATAGTGAGAGGCCCGCGCGCCGCGATGAAGAGTGGCCCTCACTTGCCGCAACTAGAGAAAGTCCTCGCACATAAACGAAGACCCAACACAGCCATAAATAAATAAATAAATAAATTTTAAAAAAAGAAGTAAAAAAAATAGATGTCCACTAAAAAAAAGATGAATGAAGAATCTAAGGGTTCTTTCAAAAAAAAAAAAAAATTCAGCCTTCCAAGACAACAATTAAGCCTGATAAAGAAGTGGCTATTTCTATATAAAAGCCCAGGATTTTTTTCTATTCCATAGTATACAGATGCTGTCCATTTCATGCCTTCCTACACTCCCATTTATAAATCTTGATTCACACACTGTCCAGAAGGGGCAACCTTATTACCATTTGATTCTGTCCCCTGACTCAAGCTAACTGAAAAGGGTGGAGGCTTGGAAACTGGGTCACTCAGAATGGAGGCAACATTGGGTATTGAAATAATTAGTCTTATAGAGCCGGGGTAGGAATCTGTACCATGGAGAACCAGAACCACCTGCCTGTCAATGATTCAGGAAATCAGAAAGAGAAAAACAAATACCGTATACTAATGCACATATATGGAATCTAAAAACATGGTACTGATGAACCTAGTGGCAGGACAGGAATAAAGATGCAGACGTAGAGACCAGACTTGAGGACACAGGTGGGGAAGGGGAAGCTGGGATGAAGTGAGAGAGTAGCATTGACATATATACATTACCAAATGTAAAATGGATGGCTAGTGGAAAGCTGCTGCATAGCACAGGGAGATCAGCTTGGTGCTTTGTGACCACCTAGAGAGGTGGGATAGGGAGGGTGGGAGGGAGGCTCAAGAGGGAGGGGATGGGGGATATATGTATACATATAGCTGATTCACTTTGTTGTACAGCAGAAACAAACACACCATTGTAAAGCAATTATACTCCAATAAAGATATAAAAAATACATGAAATAAATGAATCATTCAACAATTAAAAAAAAAGATTCAGGAAAGAGTAAATAATAGTTTTGAAGACAAAGCTAGAAAACTTGAGACCGGAATAGAGAAGTAGAATGGAGGGAAGCCATGCGGCTTTGAGAGATGAAGAGCAATCTTGATCCTCATCTTCCATTCCAACTTCCAGCCCTGTGTGAACTTGGATTTCATTTTCTTGGAACCTGTGAGATCCCTCTTTATTTATGCTACCTTGAGTAAATTCACATTTCTAAATGTGCTCTGATTAAGACATGTCCCTTTGTTCAGTTTTCTTTGTTTCTCTCCCAACCCAATCCCTTCATGCTATTCAACTCGGATCCTTCCTCTGGGATCCACAGCTATCTTATTTCTTCTGTACCCTGTCATTTTGTAATTTGTCTGTAAAGTTCTATTTCTCATCACACCTAGAAATACTGGCAATGATAGGGAACCAAAATAAAAGCAGAGAAGCTGATTATGTTATTTTAGTCAAAGTTGAACTGAAATGTGTTTAAAATTTTGAATCAGAAAAAAAAAGGTAGTCAAAGCCCATCACTTATTCAATATATGATAGTAAACCCCATTTCTTTGTTTCTATCTGCTCTAGTATTTATTCCAGGTCTTTCGCAAACACATTGCTTTCCGATCAACGTATAAAATTTAAGATGTATTTTCTACAAAATAAGATAGTGTAAAGCACTGCAGTTTTCAATTGGGATTGATTTCTCTCTAGAATTTGAAATCACAGTGACTTTGGACTGGACTTTGCCTTAAAAAAGGAGTTGATTTGATACCAAAATGAAATGGTCAGTGTCTTAGATTAGATTTTCTCCTCAGTAAACAACTAGCTTCCAAGAAATATGATTTCAAATAACTCAGTATTTTGATATTTAGTGAAGTATTTAAAGATATTAGCTTTATGGAAATTTTGTTTCTTTCGATCTACGTGTATACTCATTCTAATTACCATCAATATTTTAAAAAACGCTGATATTTTAGTAGTTTTTGTGGCCTGGCAAACATTAAGAGATAACTTTTAAAAATATCTGGATCTTCTGTCTTAGCATTTAAGAATGATTAATAATGCTCAATAAAAACTCCACATATAACCAAATTACAGTAGTGATACTCGTAAAAAGGACAAAATTTTTAATCCATTCATCAGATTCTCTTCAACTGTTTCAAAGATCTTAAGTAATTATGTCATTAGTTTTTCTGTTCAGGCCATTTTGTGAAGAATATAGAAGCAAATGATTTCTAGGAAAAGATACTGATAAGGCATTTACAAGGTTCACACTTTTCACTAAGTAGTCAGTACTCATTCTATGGTTTTCATTGGCTAAGAGTTCTATGTGCTATACCTACATTTATGAGAAGAATGTACCTTACAAATTCTGAATTCAGATTTCAACTGTGTCGTAGACCGTATGTACGAAGTTATTTTTCTCTTTGTATTTTGATTTATTCCTCTATATAGTGAGTAAAACTAAAATTTGTCTCTCACATGATAGCAGGTGCTTTGATAATAAGAAACATGAGATAAATGTTAAATATTTGCATTGAGCTATAAAAGTGAAAGAAGATGTGATTTACTGTTGTTTGCATGCTAAAAAAAAAGTTTGCATTTCTCCTGTGTGAAGCAGAACTAATATACTAAAAGGAGTTAGGTGGGATTAAAAGCAATAGATACACAGCTAGGCATTCCCTAAGGAGGTGGCTATTTGCAGTTTATTGTGCATAGAAAATCATCATGTGATCTACTGAGCTACTTTTATGTATTTTCTCCGCACAGTCCTTGATTGTGAGGTTGAGAGACCACACCATTGTTGCCTTTTGCATGTCACTAGTAAAAGTAGCCAGAATTTAACTGCAGAGGATCCTCTGAGTGTAGTTGGTAATAGATCCATGTTGAAATGAGACTGATGAAGTCCATTATACCAGCATACCTAAAATAATTATTCCACTGTTAAGACCACATTTTGGAAGAACTAGCCTTGTATATACCAAAGAGACAAATAGTTGGGGGCTCTCCTATTTCATTTGTATTCATTGCAAAAATCTGGCCATCATTATAAAGCATTCCCTTAGTCCAAAGAAAAGAGATGTTATCACTGCCTCTGTTCCATCCTATTTATAAGCACATCATCCTGGATTGCATCTCATTCTCCATCATACAACCTATAGCCTTCCTGGTACTCTTTACTTAAGGAGAATACTGTATCCACTTATGAGATTTAGAAAGTGCTGAATGTAATTATTGTACAGACCTGCTTTGTGTCTTTATTCTGGTAAGTGTTGGTGACTAAAGGGCAGGGGTGGGCACTCTACCACAACTAGTACTTAGTAGGCACTTAAAAAACAGTGATGATGGAAGCTAAATTGTGCTGATTGCAAAGATGCCATGAGAAAGAAATTTCTAGAGGGGACTCTTGACTTTAAGATTATCTTTTTTGTTTATTTTTGTTTCAGAATAATTAAAATGGCTACACTTGTCAGCAACAGAATCCTGTTAGCCACAACCTTTTTCACATGAAGGAGAGAAAATGCATTTGCTTTGCCTGTATAAATTGAGAACTGTGAGCTTGCCAGAGGACAAGACTGGAATTCCCCTGAAGCAATAAATATTGCTGTGGATTAAAGGAAGAAACATTGCTTTTCTGAAAGTTCACCCTTTATAAATAGGAAGCAGATGCAGTAGATGCATCTGATGATTCTGCAGTAGATGCAGAAGAGTGAGATATCACTCTCTCTAAGGTGGGGAACTTGGTTGGAGGCTCTACAACCTCAGAATCCAGAGATTAAGGCAGAAATGGGGTCAACGTGGTCAGAGAACTTTTCTTTAACAAGAGATACAGTAGTCCAGTAGTCAGAGGCTCTGCTCTGTTTGCGTGATAAACGTGTAAAAAGAATATATAAATTCCCAATAGAAGGCATATTGTCTCCTATGGGTTACAGAAGAGAACTAACTCATTGCCAGTTCACCTTTGTCCAGACACTTCAGTGCATTCCCAGGCTCTGACAAGGAGTGCTTTAAAATGACTGTGAACTGAAAGAACTTTCTGGTAACCAACATGCAAATGAGTACCCCAAACATTCCTCCCAGTGCAGAATTCACTGTGGGTTGCCTGCAGTGCTTATTTGCCTGTCAATTCCTGGGGTCCTCCTGCTCCCTGTTATTTCACTTGCTAGCTAGGTTTTAGTTCAAGGAGTGAATTGGTGACTTTGATGGGCATTGTCATAGCATTGGTGTCTCCTCATTACCTTTCAGTAATTCGCCCCATTACCTTTTTACTCTATGGTAGGTGTACTTCCTGATAAGCACCAAAGCCTTTCAGGAGTCTTGGGAAAACTGTTCTGCTGTTCTAGTGTTTCCTCCCCTTTATTTTACTGTCCATCAAATTTTCAAAGTGCATGCTTTGGGGGAGGAAAAAAACTTTCCTCTACCCTTCTAGGTTCTTCTGGCTGGTCTAAGAATTAAATTGAAATGAGAGAGATAACAGGAGAAAATCAAATTTAATTATGTATGTACAGAGGCTCCATAAGAATATGAGCCCAAAGACAAGTCAGGCAATTGAAGCTTATATGCCATCGGAGAGAAGGAGAAGCAGGTATGGGTTTGGGACTTCAAAGGGTAGGGAGGCAATTTACAGGAAGATGATGTCGATTGCAAAAAAAAGCATGCACAATGTAAGAGTTGTGAGTTAAGTTTTATTTGGGGCAAAATGAGGACAATAGCCAGGGAGACAGCCTCTCAGATGGCTCTGAGGAACTGCTCCAAAGAGGTATAGGAGGAGGTCTGTATATATGTGATTTTAGAGAAGGGAGTATACATGTAATCAAGCACACATTTTGGCAGAAGGTTGCTGCTAGTCACCAGGAGCAGAGGTCTCCATTAATGATTTTAGTGCTTTTCTAGATATGAGAAGATGCAAGATACCGGACTCATAAATCTCCTGAAAAGATCTATCTGAAGGCTAGCAGAATGTCAGCTTTTCCCAGAGCACAGCGTCCCTCATTCTGATCTCCTCCCTGAACACCTTTCAGGGTGTGTTGAAGGTCAGCGGCTGCAGTGGCTAGTGACTCCATTCTTGTAGAACCCGATGACGAGTGACACTTTTTAGCTGGCAATGAAAAAAAGCAAAGGTTTGGCAAACAGATGTTTTCCGGGCCACACAGAGACAATGGAGCGCATATAACACTTCGATCAGACTACTGAGTTTCCCCTAGTCTACCACACCTAGTTCATATTATACTTTAGTAATCTATGGTGATAGGTCTTCTTGGAACAGGCCTTTTATGTAAATTCTTTTAGGCAGTTAAGGGGAGGAGACCCTTTTGTTTCTTAAAAACAACCAGCCCCAAATAACCATCAAGCCAAAGAGACATATTTTGTCATGGTAAGTTTTGTTCCCCAAACAATGCATAGCTCTGGATTATTTCAAATGGTTGTGAAACATACTTCTTGCTATATTGCCAATGATTGAATAGTCCTCAGTTATATCATTAAAAATGAGGGACTAATTGAAGATTGCTCCTGGTCCTAGTAGTGTTTGTTATTTATACTTATTATTCTTCTAGAAAAGATTTGAAAAGCTGTTGATTCATGTATGAGTAATTAAGTATATCAACTGTCCTTACTTGAAGTGGTCTCTGGCATATGTTTTCATTATACCTTTTATAATTGTTTCAACTAAATGTTTGTTTCACACCTCGTGATATTGTTATATAAAAGAGGTATATATTTGATTTTGTCCTTGGTTCCTGGCACAGAGCTTCTAAAACCCTCGTAATTTCCTGAGTGATAAGGCTGAGAAGAGCATGTTTTGTTATTCACAATAAGCCCCTTTCAACCACACCTGAGTTTATGCTAATAAGGTGACTCTTGGAGGATGGGGGCCTGTAATGAGATGGTTGGATCTTTTAGCCCCACCTTCCAACCTCCTAGAAGAAGATAAGGACTTTTGGAAATTGACTTAATCACCAGTGGTCAGTGGCTTGATCAATCGTGCCTATGTAGGAAAGGAAGCTTCCATAAAAACTCTAAACAACAGGGTTTATAGAGACTTCAGGTTGGTGAAAGCAACCATGTGTCAGGAAGGTGATGCACCCAAACTCTGTGGGACAGAATCTCCTCTTGGATGTCTAGTTAGGTATCTCTATACAGCTCTTCATCTGTATCATTTACAATATCCTTAATAATAAACAGGGAAACATAAGCAAGTGTTTTCCTGAGTTCTGTGAGCAGTTGTGGATAATTAGCAAACTTGAGGGGGAGGCTGTAGGAATCTATGATTTACAGCCAGTTGGTTAGTAGTACAGGTGACAATCTGGATTTGGGATTGATGTCTGAAGTGGAGGGTAATCTTGTGGAGCTGAGCCCTTAACCTGTGGGGTCTGCATTAACTCTAGATAGTTAGTGTCATAATTGAGTTGTAGGGTACCCCCATGGTATCCAGAGAGTTGGGAAATTGCTTAATGTGAGAGAAAAACTCACATATTTGATGTCAAAGGTGTTGTGAGTAGAGAAAACCAAAAATTTCCTTTACACCCTATCGGCTATTGGGGGGACATCATTATCTAACAAATATTTAATTATATACTCTATATATTCTTTTGGTACTTCTTTCTAAAAAAAAATAGGGTCAGAATTGTTTCTGGGAACTGTGAACTGCCCATCCACTGATAAAGGCTTATAAAGGATAATACATCTGGGTCTTACTTTTTCTCTTTGAACTGAAAGTGACCTTTGAGGCCATCAAGACTCTTTACTTGGCAACTTCACATGTTAAAAAAAAAAAATTAATGTATTCATCACAAGAACCTTATTGTAACTTTATATACATAGCTATAGTTTGGCATTTTCTTTGGCATATGAGTGTAGGGGCAGAGCAAGGGTGAGAGCATCACAACTTCTTCAGCCTACACTTCCTGGAAATTGTTCCATGTTGGGAGGAGTGCTGTTTTTTGAGTTGAAAGTGATTTATAAATATAAAAATGTAGTATCTAGCTACTTAAAAATTTAGTACATTGAAAGTTGAACAAACTAAATAATCATCCTGAAATAACTCACCCAAACATAACACTCGTTAAGTTAAAAACAAACCAATCAACTTTTAAGTGAACTAGAAATCACTCTAGGTAAATGTTTATCTGACTCTGGCATGGAGAAGGCTTTTCAAAGTATGACTATGAAGAAAATTGATAGGACTGGCTACATTAAAAATGTTCTCAATATGTGATTCCAAATTCTTGAGGGCTTAGTCAGGGAGAATAAGATATAATTTACAAGTGTTTTATTTTATTTATTTAAAGGCAGAGTCTACTCAATTGTTATGAGTCATCACTTAAGTCATCACTTAAGAAGAAAGCAAAATTGCTCTTGTATATACAAAAATAGGAAATTAAAACAGCAACAATATTCCAGCAAAAAATCACAGTTATCTCTCATCAGTTCATTCAGTCCTGGGTCATTAGTTCTTGTTCTGTTTTATCTTTGGTTAGCAGACTTCTGACTCCAGCTGCTTCTGGACTACAGTTCTGGGAATCCTGACTCATCACACTGGTAGGTTCTCAAAGTTGTTTCTTTTTTTTAAACTATAGTTGACTTACAGTATTATATTTGTTTCACTTATACAACATAGTGATTTGATATTTTTATAGATTATGCACCATACAAAGTTATTACATTATTGACTATATTCCCTATGCCATACATTACATCCCTATGACTTATTCCATTTTATAGCTGGTAGTTCATACATTTTAATCCCTTTCACCTATTTTGCCCAACCCCCTCCCCTCTGGCAACCACTAGTTTGTTCTCTGTATCTATGAGTCTGTTTCTGTTTTGATATATTTATTCGTTTTATATTTTAGATCCCACATATAAGTAGTGTCAAACAGTACTTGTCTTCCTCTGTCTGAATTATTTCACTTAGCATAATATGCTCTAAGTCCACCCATGTTCTAGCAAGTGGCAAGATTTCATTCTTTTTTATAGCTGAGTAATATTCCATTGTGTGTGTGTGTGTGTGTGTGTGTGTGTGTGTGTGTGTGTGTGTGTATATATATGTATATACACTGCATCTTCTTTATCCACTTATCTGTTGATGGTCACTTAGGTTGCTTCCATATCTTGACTATTGTAAATAATGCTGCAATGAACATAGGGGTGCATATATCTTTTCAAATTAGTGTTTTTGTTTTCTTCAGATAAATACCCAAGAGTGGAATTTCTGTGTTATATTGTAGTTCTGTTTTTAATTTTCTTAGGAACCTCCATACTGTTTTCCATAGTGGCTGTACCAATTTACATTCCCCTCAAGAGTGCACAAGGGTTCCATTTTCTCTATATCTTTGCTAATACTTGTTATTTCTTGTCTTTTTAATGATAGCCATTCTGACAGGTGTGGGGTGATATCTCATTGTGGTTTTGACTAGTATTTCCCTGATGATTAGTGATAAAAGTTGTTCAAGTGGTGCTATCAGAAGCCTGTTCCCTGAAGTACCTGGTATAATCCTTTTCACAGGCTCTGAGATGCTTCTACTTCGTTGAAGATGAAACACTCTGGCCTGTAGCTTATTGCAGGTGCTTTCAGGGAAGCATAAGTGTAAAACAGAAAACTCTCTGTAGAAGACAAGAGACTTAAAATTGCTGTGGTTAACCTATTACTGGTAAGTTTCAAGGTGAAAGATCTGATGAGAGTCCACTTTAAAAATAATGAAACTGACAAAAAATTTGGTTGTTTCTGTGGCCTGCAGAACAAGATCATAAATTCAGTCAAAAACAACTTTAGACAAAATATCTATAAACCTAATAGACCTATTTTCAAAGAACACAGTGAACATGACGATCTAATTTATAAAATGAATAAACATAATCATTTCAGAGAAAAATCTTGTGATATATAATAATCCTGACACAATATACCAAGAATAAAGTAAGAATGTACCTAGAATATATCAAGAATATCAAGTAAAGAGATTTAGTGAGCTGAAGTAGGTCCTAAACATCTGTATGTGAATATAACACCATAGGTGAATAATGCAAATCTCCAATTGAAAACCACTGGCTTAGAAGATGCCAGATTTAAATTAAACAAATTGCGCCTAAGTTAACATTTTAAAAATAACTGAAACTATGACTAATCACACTGTACTCTTATTGTCTAATAACAGGCAAAGCAGCACCAGGATTCTAACAAATAAAGACATGTCACAGATAGCAGGGGCATTGGCAATTCTTTAGGAACTCCCCATACAGCACACAATTAGTGAAATAGTTATATTCATTACCTTTTACCCATGCAAATTTAACCTTCTATGGTTTCAGTTTTTCACCATTGAGAACGATGATTTTGGCTGTGGGTTTGTCATATAAGGCCTTTATTATGTTGAGGTAAGTTCCCTCGATGCCTACTTTTGGAGAGTTTTTATCATAAATGGGTGTTGAATTTTGTTGAAAGCTTTTTCTGCATCTGTTGAGATGATCGTATGGTTTTTATCCTTCAATTTGTTAATATGGTGTATCATTGATTGATTTGCATATATTGAAGAATCCTTGCATACCTGGGATAAACCCCACTTGATCACGGTGTATGATCCTTTTAATGTGCTGTTGGATTCTGTTTGCTAGTATTTTGTTGAGGATTTTTGCATCTATGTTCATCAGTGATATTGATCTGTAATTTTCTTTTTTTGTAGTGTCTTTGTCTGCTTTTGGTATCAGGGTGATGGTGGCCTTGTAGAATGAGTTGGGGAGTGTTCCTCCCTCTGCTATATTTTGGAAGAGTTTGAGAAGGATAGGTGTTAACCATTCTCTAAATGTTTGATAGAATTTGCCTGTGAATCCATCTGGTCCTGGGCTTTTGTTTATTGGAAGGTTTTTTTTATCACAGTTTCGATTTCAGTGCTTGTGACTGGTCTCTTCATATTTTCTATTTCTTCCTGGTTCAGTCTTGGAAGGTTGTGCTTTTCTAAGAATTTGTCCATTTCTTCCAGGTTGTCCATTTTATTGGCATATAGTTGCTTGTAGTAATCACTCATGATCCTTTGTATTTCTGCAGTGTCAGTTGTTACTTCTCCTTTTTCATTTCTAATTCTATTGATTTGACTCTTCTCCCTTTTTTTTTTGATGATTCTAGCTAAAGGTTTCTCAATTTTGTTTATCTTCTGAAAGAACCAGTTTTTAGTTTTATTGATCTTTGCTATCGTTTCCTTCTTTTTCATTTATTTCTGATCTGATGTTTATGATTTCTTTCCTTCTGCTAACTTTGGGGTTTTTTTTTGTTCTTCTTTTTCTAATTGCTTTAGGTGTGAGGTTAGGTTGTTTATTTGAGATATGTCTTGTTTCTTGAGGTAGGATTGTATTGCTATAAACTTCCCTCTTAGAACTGCTTTTGCTGCATCACATAGGTTTTGGATCGTGGTGTTTTCATTGTTTCTAGGTATTTTTTTGATTTCCTCTTTGATTTCTTCAGTGATCTCTTGGTTATTAAGTAGTGTATCGTTTAGGCTCCATGTGTTTGTATTTTTTACAGATTTTTTCCTGTAATTGATATCTAGTTTCATAGCATTGTGGTCAGAAAAGATACTTGATATGATTTCAGTTTTCTTAAAATACGAAGGCTTGATTTGTGACCCAAGATATGATCTATCCTAGAGAATGTTCCATGAGCACTTGAGAAGAAAGTGTATTCTGTTGTTTTTTGGATGGAATGTCCTATAAATATCAATTAAGTCCATCTTGTTTAATGTATCATTTAAAGCTTGTGTTTCCTTATTTATTTTCATTTTGGATGATCTGTCCATTGTTGAAAGTGGGATGTTAAAGTCCCCTACCTTATTGTGTTACTGTTGATTTCCCCTTTCATGGCTGTTAGCATTTGCCTTATGTATTGTGGTGCTCCTATGTTGGGTGCAAAAATATTTACAATTGTTATATCTTCTTCTTGGATTGATCCCTTGATCATTATGTAGTGTCCTTCTTTGTCTCTTATAATAAACTTTGTTTTAAAGTCTATTTTGTCTGATATGAGAATTGCTACTCCAGCTTTCTTTTGATTTCCATTTGCATGGAATATCTTTTTCCATCCCCTCACTTTCAGTCTGTATGTGTCCCTAGGTCTGAAGTGGTTCTCTTGTAGACAGCATATATGCCAGTCTTGTTTTTGTATCCATTCAGCTGGTCTGTGTCTTTTGGTTAGAGCATTTAATCCATTTTCATTTAAGGTAATTATCGATACGTATGTTCCTGTTAGCATTTTCTTAATTTTTTGGGTTTGTTATTGTAGGTCTTTTCCTTCTCTTGTGTTTCCTGCCTAGAGAAGTTCCTTTAGCATTTGTTGTAAAGCTGGTTTGGTGGTGCTGAATTCTCTTAGCTTTTGCTTGTCTGTAAAGGTTTTAATTTTTCGTTGAATCTGAACGAGATCCTTGCTGGGTAGAGTAAGCTTAGTTGTAGGTTTTTTCCCTTTCATCACTTAAATATGTCCTGCACTCCCTTCTGGCTTGCAGAGTTTCTGCTGAAAGATCAGCTGTTAACCTTATGGGGATTCCGTTGTATGTTATTTGTTGCTTTTTTCCCTTGCTGCTTTTAACATTTTTTCTTTGTATTTAATTTTGATAGTTTTGATTAATATGTGTCTTGGCATGTTTCTCCTTGGATTTATCCTTTATGGGACTCTCTGTGCTTCCTGGACTTGATTGACTATTCCTTTCCCCTATTAGGAAGTTTTTCAACTATAAATCTCTTCAAAAATATTTTCTCAGATCCTTATTCTTTTTCTCTTCTTCTTCTGAACCCCTATAATTCGAATGTAGGTGTGTTTTAATGTTGTCTCAGAGGTTTCTGAGACTGTCCTCAATGCTTTTCATTCTTTTTTCTTTCTGCTCTGCGGTAGTTATTTCCACTATTTTATCTTCCAGGTCACTTATCCGTTCTTCTGCCTCAGTTATTCTGCTATTGATTCCTTCTAGAGAATTTTTAATTTCATATATTGTGTTAATCATCATTTTTTGTTTGCTCTTTAGTTCTTCTAGGTCCTTGTTAAACATTTCTTGTAGTTTCTCCATTCTATTTCCAGGATTTTGGATTATCTTTACTATCATTACTCTGAACTCTCTTTCAGGTAGACTGCCTATTTCCTCTTCATTTGTTTGGTCTGGTGGGTTTTTACTTTGCTCCTTCATCTGCTGTGTATTTCTCTGTCTTCTCATTTTGCTTAGCTTACTGTGCTTGGGGTCTCCTTTTCGCAGGCTGCAGTTTCAT
This sequence comes from Balaenoptera musculus, assembly GCF_009873245.2. Lineage (NCBI taxonomy): Eukaryota > Metazoa > Chordata > Mammalia > Artiodactyla > Balaenopteridae > Balaenoptera > Balaenoptera musculus. The sequence continues at coordinate 11,223,632 of NC_045802.1, read as the reverse complement.
AGTTCCTGTTGTTTTTGGTGTCTGCCCCCAGTGGGTAAGGTCGTTCAGTGGGTTGTGTAGGCTTCCTGGTGGAGGGGACTGGTGCCTGTGTTCTGGTGGATGAGACTGGATCTTGTCTTTCTGGTGGGTAGGACCATGTCCAGTGGTGTGTTTTGGGGTCTGTGAACTTATTATGATTTTAGGCAGCCTCTGCTAATGGGTGGGGTTGTGTTCCTGTCTTGCTAGTTGTTTGGCATGGGGTGTTCAGCACTGGAGCTTGCTGGTCATTGAGTGGAGCTAGGTCTTAGCGTTGAGATGAAGATCTCTGGGAGAGCTCTCACTGATTGATACTATGTGGGGCTGGGAGGTCTCTGGTGGTCCAATGTCCTTAACTCGGCTCTCGCACCTCAGAGGCTCAGGCCTGACGCCCGGCTGGAGCACCAATACCCTGTCAGCCACACTGCTCTGAAGAAAAGGGAGAAAAAAAAGAAAGAAAAATAAAATAAAATAAAGTTATTAAAGTAAAAAATTAAAAAAAATTATTAAAATAAAAAATAAAGAAAAAGGAGAGCACCCAAACCAATAAACACATCCACCAATTGATACCCAAGCACTAAAAACTACTACGAATATAACATAAAAATTAGAACTAGTCTGTCACAGACAGCAAACCCCAGTCTACAGTTGCTCCCAAAGTCCACAGCCTCTACTTTGGGAATGATTCGTTGTCTATTCAGTATTCCACAGATGCAGGTACATCAAGTTTGATTGTGGAGATTTAATCCACTGCTCCTGAGGCTCCATGGAGAAGATTTCCCTTTCTCTTCTTTGTTCTCACAGCTCCTGGGGTTCAGCTTTGCATTTGCCCTGCCTCTGCATGTAGATTACCCTCTGGCATCCGTTCTTGCCCAGGCAGGAGGGGGTTAAAGGAGCGGGCGCTGATTAGGGGGGCTCTGGCTCACTCAGGCCAGGGGGAGGGAGGGGTAAACGGAATGTGGGCGAGCTTGCGGCGGCAGAGGCCAGAATGATGTTGCAACAGCCTGAGGCAACACTGTGTGTTCTCCTGGGAAGTTGTCCCCTGGATCACGGGACCCTGACAGTGGCGGGCTGCACAGGCTCCCAGGAGGGGAGGTGTGATAGGGGACCTGTGCTTGCACACAGGATTCTTTGGTGGCTGCGCAGCAGTCTTAGTGTTTTCACGCCCGTCCTCTGGTGTCCCGCAGATAGCCACAGCTCAACGCCTGTCTCTGGAGCTTCGCTTAGGCGGTGCTCTGCATCCCCTCTCCTCGCGCACCGTGAAACAATGGGTCTCTTGCATCTTAGGCAGGTCCAGGCTTTTTTCCTGGACTCCCTCCCAGCTAGCTGTGGCACACTAGCCCCTTCAGGCTGTGTTCCACAGCCAACCCCAGTCCTCTCCCTAGGATCTGACCTCTGAAGCCCGAGCCTCAGCTCCCAGCCCCCACCTGCCCTGGTGGGTGAACAGACAAGCCTCTCAGGCTGGTGAGTGCTGGTTGGCACTGATCCTCTGTGCGGGAATCTCTCTGCTTTGCTCTCTGCACCCCTGTTGCTGTGCTCTCCTCCGTGGCTCTGAAGTTCCACCCCGCCACCCCCCGTCTCCGACAGTGAAGGTGCTTCCTAGTGTGTGGAAACTTTTCCTCCTTCACAGCTCCCTCCCAGAGATGCAGGTCCCATCTCTATTCTTTTGTCTCTGTTTTTCTTTTTTCTTTTCCCTAGCCCAGGTACATGGGGATTTCTTTGTCTTTTGGGAAGTCTGAGGTCTTCTGCCCAGCATTCAGTAGGTGTTCTTTAGGAGCTGTTCCATATGTAAATGTATTTTTGATGTATTTGTGGGGAGGAAGGTGATCTCCACGTCTTACTCCTTCTGCCATCTTGAAGGTTCCTCTGTCAAGAATAAACTTTGATAACTAACTGTTTACCAAGATGTAGCCAATAATCAAGAAAAATTTTGTCATTTTAACAGAGGGAAAACTAAATTCTAGTTTTACATCGGTATAATATTTGATACTAAAGCTCTTTGTGAAAATCTTACAAATAAAACCATCAAACCATAGCTAGCTCTGACCAGGATGAATAAAGTTCCTTTTTATTGAACCTCTATAACTTCCTATTTCCTACATATTCTTTATAGTACAGGTTTTTGAAATGGAGAAAAATGAACACATTCATTAAAACACCCCAAATATATAGATTCTCCATACCCTCAAAAAATGAGATAAAAAGAATATAAACTTATAATTATGCTTAGTAATTAATGCTTCAGTATCCCATCTTATTTAGAAATGATCTGGTATTTAATGAATATCCATTAATTTACTCAATTTAGTATCAGTCCAAGATTTTAAATGATCTAAAAATCTTGGAAACTATCATTAAGCTGACATATTATAAGATATAATTAATATTGAAATAAAGTTTTTAGAATAATGATTTAATTTAGTTAAACACAAGTTTGCATTATTCATAATCTTTAACATTTAGTAGAAGTAATGTTAGCTTTTTCCATAAGTAAACCTATATAAATTTAGGAAGAACATACCAAAGTAAAATAAAAACGTAATCTTGTATGATACTTAATGCTGGTATCGCAGAGAAGATTTAACTGTTTTTACTAAACCAACGATATTAAATTAGTCTCATTTGCAAAAATTTATCTAAATTATATGAACTTTAATTCTTAAAATATTTGAGTTAGTTTCATTAAGAATATCATTTCTGGGCTTCCCTGGTGGCGCAGTGGTTGAGAATCTGCCTTTAAAATAAAATTTAAGAATATCCTTTTTAAAAAATTTTTATTTATTTATTTATTTATTTTTGGCGTGTTGGGTCTTCGTTTCTGTGCCAGGGCTTTCTCTAGTTGTGGCAAGCGGGGCCCACTCTTCATCGCGGTGCGCGGGCCTCTCGCTATCGCGGCCTCTCTTGTTGTGGAGCACAGGCTCCAGACGCGCAGGCTCAGTAGTTGTGGCTCACGGGCCTAGTTGCTCCGCGGCATGTGGGATCTTCCCAGACCAGGGCTCGAACCCGTGTCCCCTGCATTAGCAGGCAGATTCTCAACCACTGCGCCACCAGGGAAGCCCAAGAATATCTTTTTTTAGCACACTGAAATTATTAGTTCAGTTTCCTTAATTTCTGGGAATTTTAGGAATATTCAACTCATGTAAGTACTATTTATCTCTATAAGCCAATTAGAATAGAGCTCCTTTAATTGAAGAGACTTTATAATCTAATTTATGAATATTACACACTCACTCAAGAAGTAAAGGTTCTTCTAAATTATAGACATACAAAGATTCAGAAAAGATATATAAAAATATTTATATGTTTGAAAAAGAGCTTATTATTGAATTGTTATTATTTGAATTTTAAAATTTCAGCCATGGGTCAAACATGCAGAGATACAAAACTCACAAGTCTAGATACTCACTTCTCAATGGCCATGACATTCTTAACTGATTTGAGCTCAAAATAGACAAATAGCCAAACGAATGTCTTGAACACATCTCTTCTTACAATTCAGATTAGCAAAGTGAAGCCCTTGAAATTACAAAAGCACTGTAACTAAGAATTGTTTTTATAGTTTTAAAATGTTGTAAACAAAAATTGGTGATTATGTGACACCGACTTTCTGTGGCCCACAAATTTTAAAATATTACTATCTGGCCTTTAACAGAAAATGTTTACCCACCCCTGCAATTCAGTCAGAGGCCTCCAAATGGTCTCAGGAGAATTTGGATTCTTCTCTTAAGAAGGCACAAGAAGGATATTCAATTTTTGAATTCTAAAGCAATACCTGAAGCCCATATCAGAAACAGTAGTTTCTAAAATCAAGGCTTTTCCTTCTCAAGAGCTTAGTTTGTTCGAGAGTGAAAAAAAAATGCTTCTTAAAAATCAAGAGAGATGTTGGTATCATAACAATTTATTAGAAAAAGAAGAGATGAGACTCATTCTACCCTGGCCCAGGGAGATCAATAGAATGTTGGCTTGTGCTTGGGTGGGGTGTGCGGCCTGTCCTTAGAGGAGGTCAGTGGGCCTAAAAGGAGGAGGACCTAGTGACCTTTACTCTCAGGAAGATGGGCTAGCACCTGCAGGCCACCTGCATTTGGAATAATCACTTCACAGTGTCTGAGCTGAGGGGTCAGGTGCGCTGTCTCTCGCTTGGGTGTGAGGGTCTCCTTCCACAGATGGCTATAATTGCCTGTGGATCACTTAGCAGAAGGTACACCCCAAGACTTTGTGGAGCCCCATTCAAACTGCCTTAAGTGGACACCTGCCCCCCTTTAATGGCCCAAAACGTAGAGGTTAGAAATGGGGGTGGGGGGACTGGGTTTAATCCCAGAAAAATGATGATAGTGCAGAAGACAAAATGCGTGTGTATATTCGGTAGGTCTGCACAATAGTAAAACTTAATCCCATTATATCTGTGGTAAAAGGAGAATAATAACCTCATAGGGTTGTTATAGAGATTAAATGAAATAATAAATGTAAAACGCTTAGCACAGAGCCTGGCACATAATCAGTGCTCAAAAAATGATAGCCAGTAATATTATCTAAAAATGACTTTTTAAATTAAATTAGCGCCATAGAAAGCAACATGTCTGGGAAGTGGCACTTTACATACAGGGAAGCCTTCGTTGAGTTTCATTCAACTCAGGCACTCAGCCAACATATAGAACGTGCAAAGCACTAGGCTCTGTGGAGGAGACCATGGTGATATAGACAGTCTCTGTGCTGTATGAAGTAGGGTCAAAATATTTTTTAAAATATGTTTATATAAGACAGTATGAATAAGTGCAATGATATAATTACTTAAGTGAATTAATATTAAGAAGTCAATCTCCCCAGCACTTTCTTTTCTATCTAGCTAGATTCCATTTTCCTTCTAATGTGTTTTTCTTAAAATTCAAAAATATGTTTACTAATGAGAATATTAACCTATTTTGTATCTTTATTGGTCATATTGAGTGATCCTATATGGCCTTAACTACATCAGCCTTGTAAGTAAGGATTGTCATGGGACTGGACTCTCCTCAAAAGTGTATAGATTGTACTGCATAGAGGACCTGTTGGAGTTAAATACCTACTTTTTCCTAACTTTGTCACAGTTAATTGTTTCTGAGCCTGATTTATGAGAAGTCATGCTTTGGGTTCTGGGAGAGTATGATTGCAGAGCTGATGCTCATAGGAATTTACAGTTTGACTTGTTCTATCGTCACTATGCTCAACTCCAGAAACAAAAATTATACTTCAGTGGAAAACTAAGTATTGTCCATCTTCCCAGTTGTCTTCCTCTAGCCCTACAACAAATTCTAGATCGTCGTCTTTGAGCTATTTTGCAGGGTTTGTAAACTGTAGGTAATTGACAGATATGCAAACTCTGTCTTGTCCAGTAGACTTCCCTGCCCCTTGAGGAAAACCAGTTTTGCCCCCATTTACAATTTGATTCCTTTACTCCCTTAAGTTTGTGCTTTTTGATTTTTCCTTTGAACTGGTTTTAACATTTGCCTGTGTTAAAGAAAAAAAAATTATTCTGACACGTTAAAATAGTAAGGAAGACTCTATTCAGGACTATTGTGATAGGTGTCAAGACTATTGCAATAGGGGAGAGATACTGAGCTCAACTCCAAATACAGCAAAGACAGCTGGGGATTTATAGCCAACTAGCTGACTGAGTGGGTGAGCAGATGAAAAATTAATAAGCAGGGACATCAAGGGTAGAGGGATTCTTGCTAAACTGACTTAACAGGATTCTTCTTGAAGGTAGGCCAGGGTTATCAGATATCAAGGATGGAGATTCTCTCTAAATGGACATAACAAGGTTCTTGCTAAAATTGGGCTGTGCCATCCTATCAAGGACTGGGGCCAGAAGTTGAGACCTAGTTGAGAATAGGGCTCAGATGTCATGGAGAGAGACTCTCACATAATGAGTAAAATAAAAATTTTAAACATGTATGCATTTTCATTTATTTATGAGAGACAAGGTTCTACTTTTTCTGAAACTTATCTTTTAACACAGACAAAGCATTTCTTGTAGTATTTACCAAGCACATCTAGGACTTATATTAACTGAATTATTTTTAAAGAAGCTCTGAATTCTCAACAGTATGGGAAAAGAAGTATGCCAGTTTTTATTAGAAAACAGTAAAATATTAAAGGACTCTACCTTATAAACAATAGAGCAACAAATACACCACATTATTTTTTCCTATAGAGAGCCACCAAATTTAACAAAATTAGTTTTAATTAAAAGAAGAAAATAAAAGGGGAAGACACTACATGTAACTTGTATATAAAAGACATTCACATAAGATGAACATTTCAGGAAATAGAAGGTCTTAAATGCTGATTATGCCAGTTCCATTTAGTAAGAAAATAGTTACCATGGGAACAGTGAGTGTATATGGTATTTCACTTTCACATTAAGACAGCTTCTAAAAGGAAAGCATTTAGTGAACACTTGTTCTTGACATCGTTTGTAAGTGGCAGTGGCTCATAAAGAATGTGGCATTTCAATTTAGATTCATTATATTAGTACATCTGTATGATTTTCTCATTTCATGATAAAATAATTTGAATAAACCTGACCTATTTTAGGGATTTTTATAACCTATATGCATTATGTATTTTTACTTCCAAACTAGAGCCATAGCACCCTTTTGATTATAGGTTTTTCTTTAGAATATCAGGTTCTTGGGTGGATTTCTACTCCTAGCTTGTGACATTCACATATGGCTAATCAATTTTAAAATGTTTGATGAAGAGGTTGGTCCGAAGTCAGAGGACACCTAGAATATGGGGACCCAGACTAGGAAACTGGGTGTCCTGAAGGTTTCCAAACTCTAGGTTCTTAAGCTCATGGGCTCAGTTACGAATTTCATATCTCCACCCCTGCCTGGGGCTGGCCATGCCACCGGTTTTAAGACCTGGCTTGGCTGAAGCTGGCCTCAGCCCTTGTGTCCTCCTGCAGCCTCCCCAGCCTCCTCTTTCCATCTGTCAGCAGCACTCAGGTGCATTGGCTTCTCCAGATCTCTTTTATGTTACGTTCAAAAACAGTTACTCATCTTAGCCAAGGAATGTATTGATTCTGGGTAAGTAAGTAACCATTAATTTCATGATTTTAGCTCTAATGTACCTTTGGGGATAAGGATGAATTGTTTAAAGTGTAGCTTCTCTGACGTTCTGTAAATCTTTAGAAGGCTGTTTTAAATATTTACAAGTATACACCAAGTTGAGAAATCAGTACCATATTAGAAACCAGAAGGATTTTAGCTCTAGCTCTGTTACCAATTAGCTAAGTGACTTGGGTAAATCACGCTTATTACTCTCAGAAAATAAGGTAGCCGGAATACTCCTTTAGCATATTTCTTTCATAAACTTTAAGAAGGCTCTAGACATCATAATGGAAAAAAGACATTAACAACACAAGCCAAAGACTTCACCATCCAAATTTTTTCTAGTTTGTGATTACTCATTCCATAAAAGCAATTAACATTGTCTTGGGCTTATGAATAATGTTCGAATTGTTAAAGAATGAAGAGGGAAAAAAACAACTTACTTCCTAAATATGTCTTGAATCTGTCACTTCTAAATCCCTGCTGTCACTGCCCTACTTCAGCCATCACTATTTTTTTTTTCCTAAACTGCTGACTAGCCTCTTATGGGGTCTCTCTGCCCCTACTGCTATGTCCCCCTACACTCATATTCCATGTGACCATCCAAGTGCCAGAACCTGTCTATCCATCTGCCTCCTGCTCCTTAAGCACGTATTTCTAAATACATTTAATATGCTGCTCAACATCTCTCCAACCCCAAATCCTGTTCCTGTGCTCCTCTTTAAGTGCAGACACCAGTACCTATAGAGTTGCCAAGCATGAAAATTCTGTTATCAACCCTTTCAAGTCAGGCCCCAACAAGGGTCCTCCTGCCGGGTGTCACTCGAGCCAACAGAATGAGACCGAGTTCGCTTCAGAAGGAAAGGAAAGTTTTATTCTTTTATCAAAGAACGGAGAGGTGTGAGCTTAAACGCTGTCCTCGATAGGCTGTGGGCGGGGCTGCTTTACAGGGATCCCGTCAGCGCGCAGGGGGCGGGGTTCTCGCTGGGCGGGCCCAGGTGTGCCGCTCTCGCTCCAGATCGCAGTGCCCGGCGCAGCCTCGCTGCGCACGGCCCCGCCGCCATCTTGGGCTGAGGGTCATTCTAGGCTCTTCTGCGCACAGCTCCAGTTGAGGTGCTGGCGTCCCCATTTCACACCTGGGAACTCCGGTCTGAAGAGGCCACCTGGGAACGCGGCCTCTGCATGCAGCACCCTACGAGCCAGTGAAACTAGACTAAGCACAAAGGACAAGAAAAAAAAAGGTTAGACTTTATTTTATTACCCAGATTCTATTTTTATTCCCCGGGAATTGTTAATGGGCTTTACTGGTGACAATTGGGAATTGACTTTGACTCCTTTCTCATCCCAGCACTTTCTCTAATTAATCATCAGTCCAGTTAATTCCCTCCATCCTTAGTATCTTTTAAATGTGCCCCCCCCCCCCGTCTTGTCCACTGCTGCTGCCTCCACTAAAGCCACCACAGTGCCACCCAGGTATTACCGAAACAGCCTCTGAATTGGGGACCTGCTCCTTTAGTCTTGGCCCCTCTTTCCATCTGTGAAAGTGCAGACAGGTGGTCTCCACCCTAGAAGAAATGTTTATCCCAAGCTATAGACAGTCAATTTCCTTACTCTGCCTTTTCTCTATAAAAATCTCTGCCCAGCCCCGTTGGCTGAGCGTTCCTAACCACTTCTGGTTTGGTGCTGCCGGATTGGAACTGATTTTTGCTCAAATAAACTCTTAAACTTTTAACATACCTGAGTTCAACTTTTAACAGTGGCAAACCCAGCGCCCCAGGCTCTGGCCACTCTGCCTCATTCGCTTGTCCCTCCTGGCCTTACACTTGATGTTTCACACCTGTAACTCCCAGTAGTTCTTCCAAAGAGAGATTATAAAATCATGTATTTTAAGTCTTCGCTCTACCAGGGCTTGCTTCCTATACCTCCTTCAGCCCTCAGCCCAGGTGTAACATCTTTCAGGCTCTTCTCTGACCGCCCACCCGCCCACCTGCTCCCATAGGCGCTCCTGTTCGCGCCCCCACCATGCTCTGTTCACATCTCCAGCGTTGCGCTCAGCATCCTGGGTGGTATAATTACCTGCGTATTTGTCTCTTTCCTTGACTGGGTTCTGTGCTCCGTCAGAAGGCAAGGACTGTCTTCTGACGTAGGAATTACCGCTGGTGGGGGACTGGTTGCTGGTAGGATTGTGGAACTGCCAGGAATTCCATGTGGAAGGAGCTGAGAGTTGAGAGAGGGGGTCGGGGGATGAGACGAGGCTGAAGCGTGGGCAGTGGCCAGACTCTGAAAGCCTTCCAAGCTGTGGCCCACTTCTGACTTATTTTTCCTCTTGTTAATAGGGGTTGTGGCTATGCTTTTCCAGACAAAAATGAAGCAGATAATAAATGCAATCTTTTTTGTCTTTCTATCAGAGAAGCAAAAAAAAAATGATTTGTCTCTTCATTTGGGAAAAAAATCAGCTAACAGAGGGAGTGGTTGTAAACAATAGAATTAATTGCCTCTCCTAGGACTGTTATTTGGTGTCTATTCAAGGCTACTAGATTTTATTTTAATTACTCCGTCGTGTACCCTATTTGCATATATTTGCATATGTCTCTGTGATGGCTTTAAGGGATCTAACTAAGATGATTTCACCTGACTGAAAACCTTGCCTTCAGAGCCTAAAAAATAAAATAGCTCACAGAGAACAAAAGGAAGTGTCTTAGGGCAGAGATATGGCAGACAATTAAGGGTTTTCCTTCCGGGTATTGTGAACCCAAGTTCATGTGCCCAATTTACAGTGAGGCCAAACAAACCAAAAGTCAGAGTTGGGAGTGGAGAAAGGTTTATTGCAAGGGCCACACAGGGTGAAGGGGGCGGCTCATGCTCAAAAGACCTGAACTCCCCAAAGGGTTTCAGGAAAGCATTTTTAAAGATGAGGGAGTCGAGTCACAGGGTGTGTGATCAGCTCATGAACAATTCTCTGATTGGTTGATGGTGAGGTCACAGGGCAGTGTCACAAGAGTTAACATTATCAATCCTCAGGCTCCACTAGGTCTGGGGGCTACATGCTCATGGTCATCAAATAGATGACCTAATTATTTCTGGTACTCCTTTTTATGAGGTGTGGTGGGCTGGATAATGGGCTCCCAAAGATCTTCATGTCCTAATCCCCAGGACATAAAATACGTTACCTTAAAAGACAAATTAAGGGTTTTGAGATGGAAGATTGTTCTGAATGATCTGAGTGAGCCCAATATAATCATAAGGGTTACATAAAAGAGGAGAGAGCATGGTGTGATGATGGAGGCAGAGGTTGGAGTGGTTTGCTTTGCTGATGGACCAAGGGGCCATAAGCCAAGGAATATGGGTGGACACTAGAAGCTGAAAAAGGTAAGGAAGTGTATTCTCCCCCAGAACCTCCAGCAGGAACCATTCCTGCCAACATCCTGATTTTAGTCTATTCAAGCTTGTTTTGGACTTCTGACCTCTGGAACTGAAAGGGAATATATTTGTGTTGTTTTAAGCTAAGTTTGTGGTGATTTTTAATAGGGGCAATAGGAAATTGACACATAAGTTAAAAAAAAAACCAAAGAAACCCAAATCTTTGTGATTTTCAGGAGCCCTCTGGAAAACCCCAAATATAGTTTAGGTATAAAAGACACCTTGAATTTTTTCCCCCCAATTTTAGAATCTGCTCTTGAAAGAAAAAAATCAAAAGTTTGGGGAAATTTGGTCGTTTACTAAGAGAGTATCTTAGATGCTTGAGTACATGAATAGTTTTAGCTGAACTACTTTTTAATCAAAGTGACAATGGAATATATTAAATATCATGACTTTGGCTCTTTCAGTGAGAATTTTTTTTGAATAATAAAGAACATTACTAAATCAGCCAAAACACAGAAAATTATTTCAGTGAAATGTGGAATCTCTGATATCAAGAGAAGATTACATAGATGATAAATAATAACCTTTCCTGCTCCTTGTTAAGAGCAGACCAAATACTCCAAGATCAATTTTAATGGAAAGAAGACCAGATTCTAATTTTGTATTAACATAATATTGGGACATAAAGGATTAAAAGGATTCTTTATTTAAAACATGAATTACTTCATCAAAACTGAGCCAACTTTGCCAAATTTTGAACATGTATCCTTGCTTATTTTTAGGTTTCTTATTTGTGTTTATTACAAACCAAGGCAACAAAATCATTTTCTGCATTTCTTCTTCAATTTTGTATATCCATTCAAGTTTGAACCTTCACTATCTGCATTCCCATTTTGGAATAATATGCTTAGTTTTAGGACAAATTCCTCTCCTTTTTTCTTAATAAACACTCCATTACCTTTTATACACAGTGATATTTCTCTGCCACCCTTTTCCTACCAGACTCTTAATCACCCATATTAGTTTCACCTTTTAGCTGAAGGAGCTAACTTCTACTTACACACAGAACGAGGTGGGGGGATGAGGAGTCGATCTTTCAAATTTAAGCATTTTAGAAAGAAGAGTAAACCTAGTATGACTTCCAATAGTCAGGTGGATCATTTTATCACATTGTTAAAATGGCAAAAACAAACACCTTCATTAACATGGTAGTTCTAATTTTTTTCTCCAGGAGATGTTTGTTAATGTTTGGTGACATTTTTGATTGTTATGACTTGGAGGGGAGGGTTAGTGCTAATGGCATCTAGTGGATAGAGGCCAGGGATGTGGATATTCTACAATGCACAGGATAGTCCGGCACAGCAAAGAATTATCTTGTCCAAAATGCCAACAGTACCTCTGTTGAGAACCCCATGCTGAACATAACCTCAAGGTATAGCTACATTGCAACATATTATAATATATGAAATATAGATATATAAATATACATATATATGTCTCAAACTTCAGATGAGATATATATATATATATATATTTATAATCTTTGCTTCTTATGTTGCAGTGTGGCTTTATCTTGAGGTTATATTAAGCAGGGTTTTTCATATAATATATATATATATAAACTATGTTTTCAGACCAATGTTACAGTATTTTATCTTATTAGAAATTATCTATTTATAACTGAATCACTTTGCTGTACAGCAGAAATTAATACAACATTGTAAATCTACTATACTTCAATAAAATTTAAGAAAATTATCCAAGTATCCAAAGATTTTTTATTAGCTCAACTTAATATTATCTTAAGATCTTGAAAATTATGTATAAGCTGATGTACTATAGAACACAATCACTATTCAATAATAATTTTATGTTTTTCATAACCCAAATTTTTATGAAATATGTTGGCTTGTCTGATCAGTAAACCCATATATGAGTTTTGAGGAATTCAGATGAAATTGTTTACTCATGAGAAAAAAAGAGATCTATTGTGAAATGTTTTCTTGTATTATACTCTACATAGATAAATTCAGGGAGAAGACATATAGCTGCTTTTAAACCAAAGTGATCAAACAAGTCTAATATGTCCAAAGATTTACTTTGATTACATAAAGTTGGGTTTTTATATAAAAATGCTTCTGAGCTAGCAGTCTTTATGCTAGCTAGTGGTTGGTTTGTGGATTTGGGGTATGGGTGGTAGCATATTTAAAGTACTAGAAGTTTAGTTTACTTTCCAGGAATTCTGGTAATATTAGACTTATGTAAGGGCTTATCATTATTTACAACACAATGAAAACAGAGCTCCTTTATGAGGCTTTATATCTATTTTATTAATACTTGCCCAGTGTAGTTATGTATTTCAATCTCTGGCAACAAGAGGAAAAGGTATTTTCAATGACAAACAGCTGGACAAATAGCTTGACTATTCAGTTCTATAACATCAGCCATAGGTCAGAAGTAAACTCAAAATCACAAAAAGCAAGTGGCCCAGATTGTAAAGAGTTATTCCCCTTTACAGTGGGCACTTTAAAAAACTGACTTGAGCTTGCAAACAACCCGAAAAAGAAACAAAAATACAAACAAACCAGATTTTCTGCTTTTCACCTGATATCCATCGTGCATTTGAGGCTCTTGGTGGTACGGCCCCCCCAAACTGCCAAAATATTACCTTTAAAATGTTAAAGTATGACTCATACAAATATGGAATAAACATAAACACATGTTAAAGATTTATTTAACTCATTGATGAGGGAACCAGCGAAGTGGTAAAGCTGGTTCAAAATTCATTTAAGGTACAGTGCATTGAAAGACAATGAAAAAAAAAGATTGCCAGGTAGATACAAAGTTGCTTTATGTCCAAAAGTGCAATTAAAGTATAACCTTTGGGGTTACTTTTTCTTCACAGAAATCGTTTAATCTCTATCAGACAAAAATCTGACAGTTACACTGTAACTTCATAGCATCTGAACCCTAATCAACAGTAAATGGTATGACAAAGATACAGCCCCATGGAGAATTAAATAATACCTGCACGGGTCTATCAGACAATGATTCAATATGACATTGAATCAGGACGAGCAGCCTTCCTTTTTCCTTAATTTTTTGTTAATTTTCTGAGTACAATATTCTCTTGTAATTGGCCCCAGGGAACTTACAAGGAAATGTAGATTTCCACATTCAGGAAGAGAAGGTCTCTTTCACTCATTCAACAAAAATATTTGACATTTATTATGTACCAGGCACTGCACTAGGCCTGAAAGTATAGCAATGAACAAAACATAAAAATCTCTGATGACCCTTACATTCTAGTAGGAGGAGGTAGATGATAAGCAAGAGGTGTTTACATATTGGATGGAGACAGGGGATGTTGAGATATGTGATAGTGTGTTGAATGATGGAAAGTGCTAAGAAGAATCAAGCAGGAAGGGGGAATGGGGAGTGTTAGCATTTTTAGGGAAGGCAGCCAAGGAAACACTCATGGAAGTGATGCCTGAGTAAAGATCTGAAGGAGGTGAGGAGGAACGGTGCCAAGGTGGGGCACAGGGAGAGGATGGAGTCCGTATTGTGCTCCTTAGGAGAGAAGGGTGTGAAGAGGGAAACTTCTAACAGTCAGGTATGGGCTTAGATGCCATTTAGGAACTTTGGTATTCTATTGCCATGATAACCATTGTGTGGTTACATACCATGCAATAACCATGCATAATAACTATTGTATGGTTCTAAAGAGGTTTGCTAAGGTTTGGGCTTTACAGAGGCTGATAAATTTGGGGCTCCTAGTACCGTGATTTTTCAATCATAAATTATATTTGGTTAATTTTAAATGATAAAAACATTTAAGTGATAAAATAATCATTATATTCTTTTAAGGATTTTTGCAATGATATAATGTCATAGATCCTATTCTACCTCCTGCCTTAAGCTCTTTTGGGAGAGAAAAAAAGGGTGATTTTTAAAAAGTACTACATTATGCCTTATTCTTTTCTCTCCTTTACAAGCCTATCTGGAAAGTGCACCTGTCATTGATTTTGGTCTCAAAAATCCTGCTTTTTTTCCATAATTTAATTTCATTTCTACACAAGAAAAGTACCACTTTAATATTGTATATGTATCATGCAGAGAAGAGTAGAAATATTAATTGCCAGTGCTTCAGTCCAATTTGTGTGTCTCTAAGAAATGTCAGTGATAGGCAGCATGTACTTCTGATGATGGTGAGTCAGCAGAACAGAGACGGCTTAAATAGAAACAACCTAAGCACGTGATAGAAGGTACTCGGGGGTAATTGGCAAAGTTGGTAGGATGGTGCACCAATTAGCTTAATATGAAGAAGGTACTCAGAAGTGTATATTATCGTGGAAATACTAATGGAACAAAGTAGTCTTAAAACAGGCCCTTTACATCTTTCAGGATGATTTTTTCAGCAGTACCAGGTCACAGGCTCTGCAGTATTATGGTAGTGATAGATCTGAATCAGCAATCCAAGGGGAATTTCAATTTCAATTAAAATTCCTGCTTGACCGTAATCTCTACTGTTTTCAAATCAAATTGACTCAAGTTATTTGTGTACTTACACAATTGGAAACTCCTGCGGGCA
This sequence comes from Balaenoptera musculus, assembly GCF_009873245.2. NCBI lineage: Eukaryota > Metazoa > Chordata > Mammalia > Artiodactyla > Balaenopteridae > Balaenoptera > Balaenoptera musculus. The sequence continues at coordinate 11,208,572 of NC_045802.1, read as the reverse complement.
CCTAGTGTCTCATCGGTGTACAACCAAAGTTTGCAGAGTTGAATAACAGCACTGCCACTGAATCTAATGTCACTCACGGACACCGATCATGACAGTGACTGCTACTGAGTTGCTATGTGCACAGTGGCAGACACTGTAAAAGGTGCTACATAGGTGTGCTCTTACCTAATCCTCTCAGCAACTTTAGGACAAAACCTTAAAGACAAATCTGTGACTCAGAAAATTAAGTAGTTTGTCCAAAGCTCTGTGGATTTGGTAAGTCCTAAGCTTGGGGTTTGAATTCTCTACTATGCTAGTTATTCTACCCTCAGATAATCTTGGCAGTTTTTCATAAGAACCAAAACTAGCAAAAGGAAAAACATGTTTAAAGTTCTTCGCATATTATAATCTTAGGTTAAAGCACCAAATAAGGTCACACATGGAAAGAACCTTTAGTGTAGATTGAAAAATGAGGACTTTTTACTTTTATAGCTGTGTCCCACTTAGAATCACTTTTCATCTAATAGAAAAAAAAGAAAGCAATTTCATGAAGTGCTAATTTTAATCAACTTGCATCTGTGTGAGGACCTCCAGCCCGCCTCTTGCATATTCCATTATGTAATTTTCCCCTTTCTAGGCCCGACAGCACTGAAAAGATTTATACCTGGACTTGTAGTTCCATATACCACATACGATGTTCTTTCCAATTTCAAATACCTTCCCTTTTCCTGAATATTAGTTTACAGAAGGGCCTTAACAAGTACTACAATACATATCAAATTAAATTAAAAATCAGAGTAAATCTTAGGCTCTTTCTGCCTGTGAGAGAAATTTGCTTATTCTGTTGATTTTCTCCTCATATGGTTACAAATTTCAGTAATTTTTGAATTGAGGGGAGGAAACTAAACATCTTGTTTCTTAGCTTTTTCTCTTTGTAATTCAGATATGCTATAGAGGCTACTGGAATGTTTTTCACCACTCAGCACAAATGTTATAGCTTGATGCAGTTGTTTTTGCTAAAGTATAATGGCCTTTACTGCCCTAAAACCACTTCACTAAGGCTCAGAAGAGAAGCTTTTTTTTTTTTTTTTTCTTGTCCTGAGAAACAACTTTAAAATGCACCCTTTGGTTTCAGTGGTTAGGGGCCAGGTTGGTTCCCAGAAGATATAAATGAAAACAGCTTTTTCAGAGGCATGAATCTCCCTTCTAAGGGGTCCTGGCATTGCTACCTAGTTAGACTCAGACTTGCTACTCCTTATGTCACGAGAGGTACCAGCTCGATGGTGGTACCTCTTTCTACGTGGGACCTATCCCTAGAAGATGCCTCAGTCAGGATTACTTGTGATACTGACAGCACACCCAAATAGGATAATTGAGGGAGGTTTAATGAGGGACTCATTACCAGGGTATAAGCAGGGTTAGGAAACCATTGAAAGATGGTGAAGGCAAGCAATAGGAGGGGCGTTTACTGCTTCAAGGCCTGTGGGGCAAAGGGAAGGGAGTGACTGTTAGAACCTGGAGAGAGATACAGCTGTAGGAAAAGTCCCTGGGGAGCTGTGGCTTTAGTAGAGGAACCCACGATAGAGCAGCCCCTGCCAACTATGGCCTGGCAGGCAGGGAGCTGGGGAAGTAAGCACCTGGTCCCTGTTCTCCTACCACGCTCTGATCCCTTGCTGGTGCTTCCCATTGGCTGAGCCTGACCAGAAGCCAGATTGAAGCCTGGAGCGAAACCACTAGGTTAGTGGATTCAGAGTGGATTTGTGACCTCAAGGATAGCTGTTCATTCATTCATCCATTCATTCAAGGAAAAGTGTGTTTTCTTTTTTTTTTTTTTTCCAGCTCAACTTTTGGCAAACTGCTATGATGAGCACTAGAATTACAAAGATGAAAATACACGACCTTACTTTCTTGAAGCTTACCATTTTATAAAGGAAGGCAGATAATCAGGCAGTTAACCAACAACAAAGTTATAGCATAGTGCTATAGTAGAAGTTTAAGCAAAGTGCAGTTGAATCACAATTAAGGCAAAGAAGTGTCAATGCTCAATTCTCTGAAAAGATCTGTTGACTAAGCAAAGTTAAGTTTATTAAACAAACTCCCAGTGTGCAGAGTTTTTGACATAGTAGTTTCAGGTTAGTAAGCACACAGTGAAGTGAGAGTATTGAATGAGTCTTGATGAGCAAACTCTGTCTTGTTATGTAAACTACTTTAGTTGGCTTGCAGTGGTATCTTACAGGCACAAATATTTCCTGGAGCAAACAGCTAAGTTATTTTTGCTTGTCTCAAAGGCAAACAAAAACACAGGGAAAGGAAACACAGGCAAAGGAAAATATGCTTGGTCTCAGGATTATTTAACAAAGAGACAGGAAATTAATTCAGTTTCAGTCTTAGAGTGGAGAAGGAAAATAACATTTATTAAACATCAGTTATCAACCATGTAATATGGTTTAATCCTCACTCTAGCCCTGAGGAATTAAGTAGTATTATTCCTGCTTTATAGATGAGGAAAATGAGCCTCAGTTACCCAGGGTCACAAAACAACTAATAGTGCTAGGAATTCACTTTCCTGGGGGGATGGAGAGTTTGGGAAAGATTCTAAAAGGAGAGAATATTCTAGATGACCTCAAAGATGCATAGGATTTCAACAACTGGGGAAGGTAAGATGGATGGGAATGAGGGGAATGAATTCAGGGAGAGGGAACAGAATGTAGACTCTAAGGTGTGAAAGTGCCTGGCACGTTTTAGGGAATGCGCTGCAGGTTTGTGGGAGATTGATGTGCGCCATGAGCAACCCATAGTAATTGGAATTAGGGCTCATGAGGGGAAACACTTTTCTTCCTCTCCTTATGTTCAGTTTGTAAAATAGGGACTTTCACCAACACATCCACCTTCTCAAGTTTAAGTAGCTTAAACTTGAACTATCACTCTCCTCACAGCAAGGCGTGACTAAGCTGCTTAGTGAGATGGGGTGAAGTTCCCTATGCTGTGAGCTGGTGTCTTGAATCTCGTTCTCTCACTGAAAATGGTGGCCTGCCTTCTCTCCTTCTTTTGCAGCCTTAACTATTTGTTTATTATTCTATCCCCAGCTTGGAACAATGCTTGTATCATGTTAAATATACACCTTCTATGATAAACATTAATTAAATGAATGATTGAGTAAATAGATGGAATAAAACATAACCATTTGGGGGAGTATATTTGAAATAAGAATGGTTGTATATAATTTTCCTCATTCCAAACATACCTGTTCTCTTATTCCTTTTAGACTCCAGAAGACTTGATGAGATTTCTGTTTTTTTTTGTTGTTGTTGTTGTTGTTGTTGTTTTTGTGTGTGTGTTTCTTTTTTTTTAAAGCATGTGTTTTTGATACTATTTCATTGTTAACCTGAATGGATGTCACTGTTGGCTGGCTCCACCTGTGGATTTCAGGCAACTAAAAATAAGCTAGGCATCAGAAATAATTGCATTTGAAAATTATCCTGATTCTTCCCCTGAGTCATGGAATAAAGGTCTCCTGCCAAGTGTGGTCCTTCGCCCAGGCTCCTCAAGGTGTCTTTTTTTTTTTTTTTAAGTTTTATTTATTTATTTTTTATACAGCAGGTTCTTATTAGTTATCTATTTTATACATATTAGTGTATATGTGTCAATCCCAATCTCTTGAATCATCCCACCCCATCCCCCCACTTTCCCCCCTTGGTGTCCATACATTTGTTCTCTACATCTGTGTCTCTGTTTCTGCCTTGCAAACTGGTTTATCTACACCATTTTTCTAGATTCCACATATATGCGTTATTATATGATATTTGTTTTTCTCTCTCTGACTTACTTCACTCTGTATGACAGTCTCTAGGTCCATCCACATCTCTACAAATGACCAGTTTCGTTCTTTTTATGGCTAAGTAATATTCCATTGTATATATGTACCACATCTTCTTTATCCATTCATCTGTCGATGGCCTTTTAGGTTGCTTCCATGACCTGGCTATTGTAAATAGTGCTGCAATGAACATTGGGGTGCATGTGTCTTTTTGAATTATGTTTTTCTCTAGGTATATGCCCAGTGGTGGGATTGCTGAGTCATATGGTAATTCTATTTTTAGTTTTTTAAGGAACCTCCTACTGTTCTCCATAGTGGCTGTATCAATTTACTTTCCGACCAGCAGTGCAAGAGGGTTCCCTTTTCTCCACACCCTCTCCAGCATTTGTTGTTTGTAGATTTTTTGGTAATGGCCATTCTGACTGGTGTGAGGTGATACCTCATTGTAGTTTTGATTTGAATTTCTCTAATAATTAGTGATGTTGAGCATCTTTTCATGTGCCTCTTGGCCATCTGTTGGTTTGTCTTTATTTTCAAGGGCTAGTCATTTGAATATAGACCTTTTTAGAATGTTTAAGACACCAACATGATTCTTCACTAAAGCTCCAAATAAATGATGTCCCCCCTGTGTTTACAAAGGCAATAAAAAATGAACTGCAGGTGATTACCTGGTCCATTTAACCACATCAGGATGAACTGTTTTAAAATTAGTTTTATATCAGTCCTTAGGAAGATGGATTTAATTTTTCCTCTCCCAAATGTAGATTCTTATTATCTTTATAATCCCAATTCCAGTTCTTCATCACTCAAAGGTAAATATAATTTTTTCTTTTTTTTAACAAACCTACATTTTAAAAAGCCATTTTAAATGAAGTACATCTTACAACTATGTAAGTAATTTGCACAATAATTTGGTTATTTTGTTTACCAAAGCCATTGGAGATAGTTAATTGTGAATACACTAGGAGATGAGCCATTTCCAATTCAAACAGGTAATCATAGATATTTCGGAGGGACATTTGCCAAGCTGTGATACAAGGATAGTACCCATCACCAACCATCATTAGACATTTACTGTTTTACTTAAACAAGACAATAAACTTACATTTTCTGGACATAAATATTTATACAGAACCAGCATATCTTCATTTGACCTTAAAATGTGTTAGTCACAACTACCATTTATTGTGGGCTTTATAGGTATTTTCAGGCTAGTTACTCTTATTATTCCCATTTTATAGAGGAGAAACCAAGGTGTATATCTTTTATTTTTTTCTCTATCTTGCTTCTGAAGAGTCAGATTCACAGTTTGGACTTAATGGGGCTATCTACCTCCTACTGTGAAGAAACGTTTTCTAAAGAATTAAATTAATTTTAAAGAATTAAATTCATAAATTAAAATCTGTGAAATTTGTGAAATCAATTAAACTGGAACCTCAAGAGTTGAATAGGGCTTAGTGAGTTAATAGCTTCTTGTGACATATTAACTTGAAAGAAAAGTACTCTAAATGTATAACCTTATGTACAACATAATTAGAAATTACAGTCTTTTATCCTGTTTTGGGAGGTTTAGCAAATCCTAAATGAAAAACCTTCCACTGCACAGTGGAACACTGTACACTGTAGATATAAATATGGGTAGAAATATATTTGCTTACTGTATTGAGTTTCACATATTTTTAAGGCTTTATTTATTTATTTAATTGCGGTATAGTTGATTTACAATATTATATTAGTTTCAGGTGTACAACGTAGTGTTTCAACATTTTTAAAGATTGTACTCCACTTATAGCTATTATAAAATGTGAGGTATAGTCCCTGTGCTGTGCAATTTATCCTTGTAGCTTATTTATATTTACACAGTAGTTTATACCTCTTAATTCCCTACCGCTAGCTTGTTCTCTCTGTGAGTCTGTTTCTGTTTTGTTATATTCATTTGTTTTATTTTTTTAGATTCCTCATATAAGTGATAACATAGACTATTTGTCTTTCTCTGTTTTACTTATTTCACTAAGCACAATACCCTCCAGGTATTTTTGATGGAAAAGCATTTTTAAAAAACATCTGACATTAAATTAAGAACATTTATTTTTAATCATTTTACTCCATTTTTATTTTCTTGAAAATGTAGTACATGTAAAATTATAAAAATGTAAAAATGCAGAAAAACAAAAAACAAGTCTGCTTTGTGCTACATCTCACGATTCCCAGTTCCCCTTCCTAGAATCAACCACTCTAATCAATGTGCTGTGTATCCTTCCACAAAATTTTATACATATACCAGTGTCTGTCCACATCTTTTTTTTTTTAAACACAAAATATTAACATGTTATACAAACTGCCCCTCACCTTGATTCTTTTGCTTAACCATATATCTGATAGATTGTTCCATATTGGCTCATAAATTGTTTATCTTTTTTTAAACAGCTACAAAATATTCTCTTATATGAATGAACCATAATTTATGTAACGTGTCTTTAATTTAACCATCACCCCAGATAAATAAACAAAACGACTTTCATTTTTTTCTCTCTCTTCCTTATTTTTTCATGTGTTGAGGTTTGGCTTGTCCTGACATTTGCATCACTCCTCTGCTCTACTGTGCCTCAGCAAATAAATCTATATGACATGTGTTTACTTTTCCACATTCCCACAGTCTCAAATTCTGTTTGCTAACTTACTTTGACAATGAATAGAGGATTTGGGATCTTTGTCATAATCTGTTGAAAACCACATTGAGGTTCATTGGTCCAGGAGTCTTGAACCACTGTGTCATCGAAGTCATTTTCATTCTGTCAGTCCTGCCCAGGAAGAATTCAGTATTTTCCCATGACAGTCTCTGTGTGGATAAATGATCTAATCCACACAATTTTTAATAAAATTGCTTATCGGTTGTACTGATGAGCTTTGTCAGAGTCAACATATAAATATCAGTAAGTAAATGTTCAAGTTATGAAAATGCACTGTAACTTATTCTTCAATTCAGCAAAAACACATTAAATATCTGCACTGTTACTGGTAATAGGCTAGGTGTGGAGATACAAAGAAAAATAGAGCATGGTTTTTGCCCTCAAAGGGCTTACATTAAGGTTTCGGAAGTAGACAAAAAGAAGTAATGTCTTTTTTTTCAAAGGTGGAGCCTTGATTTTGTCTTGTGGGGTTTTACATGTATTGAAAGCTTGCATACATCAAAAACCTCTGTCACACCAAGGCAATGGGGGTCTAGTTGGATTATTTCAACCACCTCAATGATTGCAGTCCTCTAGTTCAGACCTGTCATATGGGGAATTATCTTGAATGTTCCAAGTACATTATGAAGCATGCTATCTTAGAAGTCACAGAGCAGAAAAGCTCACAGACCACGCAGTTTATTAAATCAACTTAAAACATACAACAATAGTCAAGGGTAAAGAGTCGGGGTAAATAAACATTCCTGGATTAGGGTATGAGCAGATAGAAGGACCACAGTACCTAGGACCTGGGCTTCACAAGGCTCACGTATCCTTACTTTTCCTCTCTTGTGTCTCTTTGCCACTGTTGTTCTCCCTGCTAATGGTGTGGTTATGAGGACCAGAGTTTGAGGCAGAGTTCACAGATAGGAGTCCTGGGCCAATGATATATACTTGTTCTATTGGAGATACTCAGGGCCAAGGACATTTGGACATCACTGTGAATTGTCAGTTAGCCTGCTAAATAGCCATGGGTCTTACGTGTAGAGTACAAATGGGTGTAGAGTACCTGGGTCCTCTTGGGTACAGATGGGGCCAGAATGAGACCATATTGGATGTCACCAATGGGTGATTGAATTTGAGGGTGACATAGTATTCACCCTAGAGATGGCGTGATACGGTCTTTTCATTCCTTTCTACCTCCAAAAAACAATCTTGTTTATTCTATCATGCTTTTTATTCTGTTAATCAGTTGTTAGCATGTCTTACAGGTTGCTAACTTACCATCTATATTAACATATCACATGAGTTCTACCTATCTCTCACAAGTTACTTGCTTACTCATTATGTACACATAACATATCTTATGAGTTTTGCCTATTTCTTGTTATCTGAACTATGTTTAACACTTCTTATGAATTCAGTCCATCCTATTTTTTTTTCTTGTCTTCTATAGCAGAATTGAATATTCTCAAATAATATAGGAAATACACATTATAAGAGTTTGTTCTTGAATTTCAATTCCATGTTGTACATGGGTGTTGAGACTCAATTTCAATAGTTCCAAATTGAACTCATCATCTTTCTCTATAAACACTTCCTTGGTTATTCTATAATGATTGTTGGCATGAATTTCCACCTCAGTCTTAAAATTCTCTTTACCACTTCCCTCTCTTTACCAGAATCACCAAAGAATTTTGCTTTTGCCTCAAAAACACCTCTTAAGTCTTTTATCTTCTCTCCATTTCCACTGTTCCAAAAGACTCTTCCACTTGCTGCCAGCTTTATTTTTCTACAAAACAAGCTGATTTCTGACTTCCTGTCCAGCATCTTCCCATCTCAATTCCTCCCCCAGTATTACTTGCAATCTTTCCTAAATACCATGCATATCCATTCATATGAGTATTAGCATATTAAACATTTGAAAATTTTTGAAATAATTGTAAATTCACAGGAAGTTGTGTAAATGACATGGAGAGGTCTTGTGTATACTTCATCCATTTCCCCCCAGGTGCATGTTCTTTTTATGTTTCGATTATCACTCCCTCCCTTAATTACTTGACATAATTTTAATCATCCTTTAATATTCAGCTTCAAAGTCATAAAGTTTTCCAGGCTTTTCCCCGCCATTGCTGAATTAATCACTTCTTTCTTAGTGCTGATTTTTTCCCACATGGCATCATAACTATCTTCTCTGACAATCCATAACCTCTTTGAGGACAAGGACTGTGTTTTATTCATCTTGGAATTCCTAGGACCGAGCTCAAAGCATGGCACATATTAAGTGTCCAATAAAAAGAAAATGAATTTAATAGAAATTATATTTCTTTTTAAGAAAGCAGGTTGTAAAAATCCAATTGTACAAAATAGAGGCATTGTGACTTCCCTGGTGGCGCAGTGGTTAAGACTCTGTACTCCCAGTGCAGGGGGCCCTGGTTAGATCCCTGGTTGGGGAACTAGATCCCACATGCATGCCGCAACCAAGAGTTTGCATGCCACAAGTAAGGAGCTGGTGAGCCACAACTAAGGAGCCTGCCTGCTGCAACTAAGACCCAGTGTAACCAAATAAATAAATAAATAAGTAAAAAATAGATGCATTTAGTGGGTGATGTTTTAACAAGGGGTTTTATTCGCAGATTTCTTTCAATATGATATTTCCTGGAGAATTTAAAATATAATTTAATTTTCAAAATATTACTATTATGTTCGTGAGCACATCTACTGAGTAATAGGAGATAAATATTGAAACAAATATGCAAATAAAAAATTCCAATCTAAGATTTGGGACCAGTTTTATTCTCTGTCCTTCTTGTTCCAAATATGCAGTAATAACATCACTCCTGGGATTGGGGATTCTGACTTCATGCTCTGTTGACTCCTGTCTCATTCTCTGGGAGAAAAGTAGCATGTGATCTGAATGAACGTAGACCTCTCCAGGCTCTGCGTATGAATGAGGAGGCCACAAGAATATGCTGGCGACCTCAGCCCCTCCTCAAAGTCTCCTACGCTTTGTCTCACTTTTGCCGTTGATTGAGACTTCTAATCTTCTCCCTTTCTAGCTACCCCAGCAGTTCAGCTGAGGGAGGCAGCCGACTACAGTGGCTGCACCTGGCACCCATTGTGAAAACTTTGGTGTGCTGGGGTGGCTGGTGTCTATCCTTATCCTATAGCTTGCACTGCTGCACAGAGTTTGTGACAAAAACAGTGATGCCCACCCATCACACTCACCAAAAGCGCTTTTATGAACAGCTTTAAAAAAGGCATTATGTTGACATTGCAGTTCTTAAGACTGTGATGGCAGGAAAATGAGGGAGAAATTGAAGACAAGACCATGATGCAGATAGAGGAAATAGGTAAATGTGGTACTTTTCGTATGTTTGCTCACTTCCTCAGCTACCACTGAGATAGGACCCAGCACCACACCAGCCGCCCCTGGCTGGCTTCACCACGTCTTCGCGCGTAGTCACACCTCCGTATTCTGGAGGAGCCATACTCTGTCCCTTAGACTCTCACGTTCATAACATGCAGAGTCTCATTAAGTTTCCTTATCAAAATGGCATTTCCATCCCTTTCTGAAGAAGGTTAGACCTAGTCCCAGAGGCTGATTGGGATATAGGCCATCTTGTCCTCTCTATTAGTTTTGGGTGTCTTTTCCAACTTCATTTTTCCCCAGGGCCCCTGCACAAACCCTTCTCACCTCCGAACGTGCAAATATGAAAAGCCCCCATGCAATTGTACGTTAAGCATAGCAGGGAGGTTCTGCTGCAGGTTGGTTAAGTCAGAGGCAGGAGGCAAGGTTGTTGTTATTCCCATGATCGTGATCCCTATTAATGAACATGCATGTTCTGAACATTTAACATAGCTTCTTTTTGCCTTTGTTCTCTCATTAAATTTAAAAAATAAAGTATGGATTTTTTGGAGGGAGGGGGGACATGTGAAGTATTTTAATTTACCTGTGAATTAAAAACAGAAGGATCAGATCTCATGTTCTCCTGTTGACCTCAGTAGCAAGTGGTGTTGTTCAGAAATGATCACACAGGTATTTCTACTTGTGGGCGCTGAAATTACTTTTCTCTCTTTTCATTCCCTGACATCTTAGAAGGGAAAACAAGGACTTTTCATCTGTTTAGGGGCAAAGAACTGATGAAGTGAGTGACACAGCACTTTTATTCTTGGCAAGGCTTGACATCGAAAGAGCAGTGGGAGATAGCTTTCAAGTGGGCCTTAGAAGAAAATCCAAAGGACTGTGTTTCTGCAGGGTCAAGCATCTCTATCCTGAGTAAATCATTCAAAACAACAGGGCTGGGGGCAGCGGGTACTGTCAGTCGCACATGTTGTTAGCTGTCACATTCTGTTCTGTTATGCAGAAGACCTTACAAGAACAGTGATTCATCGAATAAAATAGTTCATTAAGATAAAATTAGATGGTCAGGAAATTAAGTCAGCCTTTTAGAACTGTTACAGTAAAAAAGTACTTTGTAATATGGTGTTTTAGAATTCACATCCTAAATAATATTATCTTGATTATCTGTGGAGGGCATATCAATGAAGAATCTTAGGAAGTGATATGTTTTTCTATAGAAGGCTTTTTTCCATCTATACCAAGCTAGTATCCTAGACTGAATGTGAAAGTGCAACACTAGAAAAATGAAGAATGTAAGGTGCTAAATTTTTGATCTTTAAAAGAGGTTATTTTGGTCAAATTTCATCCCAAGTTTAGTTATTGTATCTTACCTGGGCATCATTCCCTTGTTGATTCTGCTATTTTTTAGTCATCTATTTCCCTCCCAACTTGTAACTATAACACCACATCTTGCTATGTATACATATATAGTCTTCTTTTTGGAATCAATGAAATTAAAATGAAAAAAACAAGGAGAACAATAGAATTTGGACATTTTATTTATGTATTTCATATTAAATTATTTACTGTAAAATCCATATTTTGGGTTTATGCAAAATGATGCTTTAATCTCATTGAAATATCCAGTACACAATTTACACTTACTGATTGCTAGTGTTAAGGTGGTAGGTTTCTCAGAAACCCAAAGCTGATAATTGTCTCTGAGGAAGAAAGTACTCTGAGATACTCAAGACCCATAGAGATACAACGCAAACCTCATATATAATTTAACATCTTCTAGTAGCTACATTTAAAAAGCTAAAGAAGAATACATTAATTTTAATAGTATATTTTATTTAGTCCAGTGTATCTAGAATATTATCATTTCAATATGTAAATAAAATGTTAAAAATGTAGATATTTTACATTATTTTTTATTGTACGTCTTCAATATTCAGTGTGTATTTTATACCATCTGAATTTGAGCTAGCCACATTTCAAGTGCTCAATAACACTTGAAACCACATGTGGTTAGTGGCTACCATATTAGACAGCACAGCTCTAGGATATAATAAGAGTAATAAAATTAGTACATGTTCTAAATATATGCATAACTATAATTTTAAAACATTTAATATTTTCCACAAGGTTGGGTTTTCTTAACATAAATTTTTAAAAATTAGATTCTGAAATCTCACAGGTACTAAGACAGGTATGTTATAGATGATGGATGTATAAAATGAATTTAATTTAAAAATACATTTAAAAAATACGGCCACAGCTTATTTTTCATAAGTGGATTTATGCACATACACCAATTGAGTTGTCTGTCTTTCTTAATTTTTATCTATAGCTATTTTTTTTTTTTACAAAGTCTTCATTATTTCTTAATGGCCTAAGATTCTTCTCTTAATTTTTCTTGTTAAAAATATATTGAAAGAATGAATTCAAGAGCCCAGCATTTTTAGAGCCAACATTACAAACTTTTCACTGTTGGTTGGATGCCTGCTTTGACAGGAGTGGTTTTTAATTTGCATTTAGAAATGCAATCATTTGCTTTTCCTTTTGATTATTCGACTGCTATTGAGATAAATGCAGCATATTCTTCACTTCTTCTTTCCATCACTTTTTCTTTCCATCTGAAATTTTGTTTAGGTCAAATTCACCTTTGAGGACTCACACTGGCTCATCTCCTAAAACTTCTGCTAAAATGGACCCACACCATTTTTGATTTAATGTAAGCAGTCTTGCTTTCTTTTAAGTATTTTAGATACATTTGCTTTAACAGTGAAAGAAAGACACTGCTTCTAAGTGACTTTGCGGTCAGGGAGTGAACTTGAATGTCACTGGTTGTGGGACCAGAATGTGGGAATCAGTCACGAATTTGGGAGTGAGTGCAGCTAACAACCAGGAGATTGTGCCTTATTCCACTGGTTTTCTCTACTCACCTTTGTGATGCACGAATTCTTGCGAAGAGATAACATCTTTTTGTGAAAAACGGCCCTGGGGTTAAGTGGCACTCAAATACAATTACTAGGGAGAGAAATGAGGACAAATTATCAATAAAAAGTTTTAAATAGTTCTTTAATACAGAAAATACTGTATTTGGATAAACTGAAAGTAGGATGTTGAATATTAATACATAGATGTGACAAACTGCCATATGGAAATAAGAAAAAGTGATATCTGAAATCCGTTCACTTAGAGTTCTAGTGGGTGCAAAGGCTGCCATCTTTCAAGACAGGGGCCGGCAAACTTTTTCTGTAAAGGTCCGGATAGTAAGTATTTTACGCTTCGTGGACCGTATGGTGTCTCTCAGAACGACTCAACTGCTATTGTAGCTCAGAGCGCAGCCTTAGGCGATATGCAAATGAACATGGCTGTGTTCCAATAAAACTTTATTTACAAACAGGTGCTTGGCTGGATTTGACCCATGTAACCCCAGTGTAAGAGTCTGTTGGGTAGCTGCACTGCTACCTTCACCTTCTTAGATACTTCTTGGAAATACCCACATAATGGAAATGACTTTCTCCTGAATCACATTTGCCACAATGAAACACATTTCTTGTGCACATTCTTATATCCCAAAGTAACTATTTTATTAGGTTATGGGTTTCATTGCTCTAAGAGAGACCTGAAATTACAGTGGCTCAAGCAAGGTAGAGGATTATTTCTGTCATACATAACTTTCCCCAAGAAGTGTATAGTTGATATAGTGATTTGAGGTGTCACCTCATCTTCATCCCCTTCATGGCTCACCATCACCCAGTCTGCCTCAGAACCGGCAGGAAGGGGATAAGGGCACAACCCGGAAGTTGGTCACATCACCTCTGCTGAGATCTCATTGGTCAGCACTTAGCCAAATAGCCCCATCCAGCTGCAAGAGAGGCTGAGAAATAGACCACTTATTCTGGGCAGCCATGTGCCCAGATAAATTTCCAGAGCTCTTACTACTACAGAAAAGATGAATAGCAGTGGGGGACATGTAGCTGCAGCCAGCTTTTCTGCTTTACTCTTGTATTTGTAGGACAGTTAAGGGCCTGAAAGGAGTTACTTACTTTTTAAAGTTATATTTTACTGTAATTCATGTGACAGATTATATGCTGTTGTGTTATTTGAGAACAGAGACTGTCCTAAAGTCTTTAGGCATTTCTTCACACACTTGGTTAAAATATCATTTTACAATTTATGTAGCAACTATCTTGCATGTGCTAATACTCTTCCTGAGTCCACGATGGACATTACTAATAGATCACAGCATTCTTTCCCACTGAACTCAGACTTGGCCTTAGACCCTCTATATCCTGCTGTAGACAGCCTCTACCAATCAGGTAGAGATGACATTCCATCAGCAATTTATTTGTTCTTCTTGCTTAAAGTTTTACCATTCTTCTTTTCATATCTTTGACACCAATCTTATCTACAGACGATGACGTGGCAATATATAAATGGAATGTTGTTTTTTTGTCTTTTAAGTCAAATCTCCTCCATCCCTTAAATTTTGTCAAATTTTTATCTTGTTTTTATTTCCAGACCATGTTTTATATTTTATTTTTCTATAACTAATTTTCGTCACAAAACCAAAACTGGAATAATTTTATTCAACCTCTCTATTTATAAATAGAGAAACTGAAACTCAAAAAGATGAAAGGACTTACCCATGGGAACACAGCTAGATAGTGAAACTAGACTTTCGAATCCCTGATTCCTACTCTAGTCCTCTCCTTTTGCTGAGATCAAATCAATAAGTGACAAGAATATTTAAAAATCAGGAATAATTATGATTAATTGGGTAAGACTGATTAATATCAGAACTTTAATTTCTTGTTTCTATTTCTTGCATCTGTAGGCAAGAACCAACATCTTTTTCATGTAAAAGTAATGGTATCCTGAACAATCCTTGCTCTAATGTTTGACTGCTTCTAGAACTTTTTAAATTTTGCAAAATGGATTTGACATTGTCAAAAATAGGATTTGAAGACTGCTTTCTAGGACATCCTCATTCATGTTAGCCTATAAAGAATGATTCAGTTGTTCTTGTAATACCTGGGCATTTCCTGTTTCAGTGAGATATCTTTATGTGAGATTGAAAGTATTGATTTTTGTAGAATATTTTCCAGAGTAATTTATAATAGTGATTTAAAATTTGTCTTAGTATATTTTGACCCATGGGTCTATCAGGTTATATTGCTCCTTGTTTTATTCATATCTTTTTGTCCATCCAAAATTGCTTGTACTCTCTCAGGCAAGGTTGTCCACTTCACTTTTCCTTAGGTGCAAACAGTTGCTCAGCAGGTGTGCTGCTTATAACTGCTGTACCTGAAAACCCTCATTAATAGGCAGGTGGAGTTAGATTATCTTATTCTTTCAAGAACAGAAAAAAAAAAAACCCTCAGCAAAAATAAGTTCAAGATAGAGAGCAAGCAAATCTAACTATAGTGTCTGCATCTAAGAAAGTATACTTTAAAAAGCAAATTTTAAAAGATTAACTAAATCTTCCCATTAAAACTTTGAGTCCTCTAAGTACCAAAAATTATAGCACTTTCACATTACAGAGAAAATTAGTCTAGTACAATAGACCGAAGGAAATTTTGATAGACCCATGGATCAAAATATACCAAAAAGAATTTTGAAGAAGCGCTTAAAGGCAGCGAAACTTCATGACTATAACCAAAAGACAGAACATACTTTCAGTATGATGGAGCTAACCCTTGAGCTGAGCTCATTTCCCAAACCCTGGGAGCACAGTATACTCAGACACAGAGAGGACAAAGTTCTCCTGCGTACTGAAACCAAGCTCACATAAATTAGGGAATGTCTGTTCATCATTTGGACACCTTCCCTGGATGCATGGTATCCACTTTTATTTTGCTGCTTCCAAGCTGGCCCAACAAAAAACACTTCTGAGTAGATAAGCAACGACTTACAAGCCCAGGTGGCTCTTTTAGTGGGTTCATTTATTTAGCAAATATTTAATGAACATTTACTATGAGTTAGGTAACATGGAACCTACAGTTGGAAAAGTCAAAGTCATGGCCCTCAGAAACCCACCATCTAATGTGCAAGATAAACAAATGAACAAATAATTTCTGGACTACACGGCCAGTTGCTGTGGAAGCAGCGAGCTCTGCCTGAGTGTTGACAGAGGAGACAGTTGGAGTTGGCTGTGAGGCTTTGGGGGTTCAGGAAGTGGAGAAGGTGGGGAAAGAATCCGAGGCAAAAGTGTCATGGGGGTGCACTATGGCCTTTTGGTTGTTTGGTGTGGCAGTGGTGTAAGGTGAGGGAGAGGGCGTGGCAGGGAATTTCAATAATTTAGCAAATATTGAGCAACTCTTTCACCTGGGCACTGTGAAGGGACTCTTAGGGTGCAGAGATAAATGCGGCTTAGTCCTGGACTTTGAAGAATTAACAAAAGAGATGCGTGGCACAAATAAATTATATTTGGGTGGGGGTGTGATAAGTGTGTCAAGGTCTTTTTCCTCACAGGCATAATGCTGTTGAGAGGGTTACCTGCAAAGGTGAGCAGCAGCATACACTGCCTGCTCGAGAGGACCACATGGTCTAATGGGAGGACAGATGCTGATGGAGAAGTTACAGCATCACGGGTACACCAGCAACTGTGACAGGTGTCATCTAGAAGGTACAGAGTCCTAGAGAACCTACAATGCAGGATTATGTTCTGATTAGGGAGTGCAGGAATAATTGTATTTACCATGATTCCTCTTACACAATCATGTCTCTGTGCTTGAACTCTTAATTTGCTTTATCCAGCCTGGAGATCATTTCAAGTAAGTTTTGAAAGAAGGTTACCTGAGCAACAGATTTTCAGAGCCCTTGCATCTCTGAGGATATTTGTCTTCTGCTTTCATAAATGACCAAGAACATTGTAGAAAGTCTAAAGTTACAGCCCCCCCCTTCTCTTAAAACTCTCTAGAATTTGGGTCCTTGTCATTTGACAATGTGATTTAGAATTGATATATTAGGCCTTTCTGATGTGTCCTAAAGCAGCCTTATTTTTGTCTGAATCTTACAGTTGTTCCTTTTAGTATTGAAACAATTATAGCAGTTTCTTAAAAAACTAAACATACTCTTAGCATATGATCTGGCAGTCACATTCTTTGATATTTATCCAAATGAACTGAAAACTTGTGTCCACACAAAGCCTGCACACCAATGTTTATTAGCAACTTTATTCATAATTGCCAAAACTTGGAAGCAACCCAAATGTCCTTCACTAGGTGAATGGTAAATGAACTGTGATACATCCAGACAATGGAATATTATTCAGTACTAAAAAGAAATGAACTGTCAAGTCATGAAAAGACACGGAGGGACCTTAAAGGTATATTACTAAGTGAAAGAAGCTAGTCTGAAAAGGCTACATACTGTAGGATTCCAATTATATGACATTCTGGGAAAGGCAAAACTGTGAAGATAGTAAAAGGATCAGTGGTTGCCAGGGGTTAAGGGGAAGGGAGGGAATGAATAGGCAGAGCACAAAGGATTTGTAGGGCAATGAAACTATTCTGTATGATACTGTACATGCCATTATACATTTGTCCAAACGCATAGAGTATACAACACCAAGAGTGAACCCAAATTTTAACTATGAACTTAGGATAATAATGATGTGTTAATGTAGATTCATGGATTGTAACAAGTGTAGCATGTGGTGCTGGATGGCTGTGCCTATGTGGGGTAGGCGGTATATGGAAAATCTCTATGCCTTTTGCTCAATTTTGCTGTGAACCTAAACCTGCTCTAAAAATAAAGTCTATTTAAAAACATAAAGCAAACAAAAGTCTCGTAAGTAAAAACGTCCTACTAGGAAATCTATACTTTGCCTGGAGTACTGTATCTTCATAGATATTTTTGGCAGGAAGCTGGAAGCACTGTTTTGAGGAAACCTAGTCAGATGTAATTCTCAACCAGACATTCCCTCAGCTGTTATAATCATCTTCGTTATGATGTTACCTTTATGCCTCTTGAGGAAGCAATGCATAGCCCTAGGAGAAAAGTTTGAGTGCTGCCGTAACTCGAATTCATTTTCATTCTAACTACAAATCCTTTAAGAAGGGCGTCCCTGAATACATAGTTCTCTCACATAATTTATGAATTATTTTCTATATAAGAATTACCAGTATGATTCAAATTAAGACTAATATTCTCTTAAAGTCCTTGCTGCCAACAGAGGAAATATTTTTAAGTGACATATTTTTCTCCTTTTGCATCTTATCCTGGAATCTTGTATCTCTCCCCCTCTTTAAGTATGAGGGATTTGGCTCTCAGATTATTTTTTAATATCTTTATTAAGGTATAATTCATATACCAGAAAATCTACTTATTTAAAATACACAATTCAATGATTTTTAGTATATTCACAGAGTTGTGCAACCATCACCATAATACGTCAGAATGCTTCACCACTCCCCCCCCAAATCTCATACACATTAGCAGTCACTACCCATTGCCCCTTCCCTAGCCCTAGGCAAACAGTAATATACTTTCTGTTTATAGATTTGCTGATTCTAGACATTTAATATAAAGGGAACCATAACATGGTCTTCTGTGACTGACTTCTTTCACTTAGTATAATGTTTTTAAGGTTCATCTATGCTGTATAGTACATATCAGTAAATCATTCCTTTTAATTGTCAAATATTCCTTTGTAACAATTCGAGGAATGCCAAACTGTTTTCCAAAGTGACCCTACTATTTTACAGCTCGACCAGCAAAGAATAAGGGTTTCAGTTTCTCCATATCCTCACCAATGCTCGATATTGTCTGTTTTTTTAAAAAATTATTATCACCATCCTAGTGAGTGTGAAGTGCCATCTCGTTGTGGTTTTGATTTGCATTTTCCTAATGGCTAATAATCTTGAACATCTTTTTATATGCTTGCTGGCTATTTTTATATTTTCATTGGAAAATGTCTATTCAAATCCTTTGCCTATTTAAATATTATTTATATTTCTATTGTTGAGTTGTAAGAGTTCTTTATATAGTCTGGATATAAGCATCTTAATAGATATACGATTTGCCAGTATTTCTTCCCAGTCTGTGGGTTGTATTTTCACTTATTCTTTACAGTGTCATTTGCAGTACAAAGAGTTTAATATTGATATAGTTCAATTTATCTGTTTTACTCTTTCCTCATCTGTGTTTCTGGTGTTGTATTTTAGAAACCATTGCCTAATTTAAGGACATGAAGATTTACTCCTATGTTTCTTTTAAGAGTTTTATGGTTTTAGCTCTTACATTTAGAATTTTTATCTATTTTGAGTTATTTTGTATATGAGGTGAGATAGTTCAACTTCATTATTTGTGTGTGGATATCCAGTTGTCCTAGCACCATTGAAAGACTGTCCCTTCCCCTTTGAATTATCTTGGCACCCTTTCTGAAATACTATTGGCCATGAAAGCATGAGTTCATTTATGGACTCTCAATTCTGTGCTGTTAATGCAGATATCTAGTCATATGCTATACCATATTGTTTTGATTACTGTAGCTTAGTGGTAAGTTTTGAAACTTGGAAGTATCAGTCTTCCATCTTTGTTGCCCTTTTTCAAGATTGGTTGTTCTGAGTCCCTTGGATTTCCATATGAATGTTAAGATCAGCTTGACAGTCTCTGAGGACAGTTGGGATTTTGTTCAGGATTGCAATGAATCTGATGACCAATTTTGAGATTACTGATATTTTAACTATATTAAGTCTTACAGTCCATGAATATGGGATGTCTTTCCATTTTTTTTTAGATCTTCTCTAATTTCTTTCAATAATGTTTTATAGTTTTCAGTGAAGAAGTCTTGAATTTCTTTTGTTAAATTTATTCCTAAGGATTTTATTCTTTTTTGTGGTATTGTAAATAGAATTGTTTAAGTTCATTTTTATACTGTTCACTGTTCTTATGTAGAAATAGTTGATTTTTTGTATACTGATCAAGTATCCTGCAACCTTGCTATAATCATTTATTAGTTCTAATAGTACTTTACAGAATTTGTTAGGATTTTCTCTATGCGGTCATAGAAGTGAAGATTTTCTTGGTATTAGGGAAGTCATTGATGGTTATGAACAGTTGCGTGGGTTGGAGGGGGAGACAGAAACTCTACTGAAGGGGTCAAAGGGATGATTGGAAGTGAAAACATAGAGACAATGAATATTAGATGACTACTTTAATAAGTTTTGCTATGTTGTGGAGCAGATAAATGTGAGCAGTTCTTGGGGAGGGATGCAGGATACAGGAACACTTATTAAAGATGGGGGATCCCAGAGCATGTTTGTATGCTGATGGAAATGAGAGAGAAAGACACTAATAATTCAGAAGAGAGTTGCAGAAATCCTTGAGAAGCATAGAGAGGATGGGATCCAGAGCACAAATATGTTAGTCTTTGATGGCAGGAGAAACACTTCTTCCATTGTAACAGGAAGAAAGGCAGACCATTTGGGTACAGACACAGGTAGAGGTGATGCTGGGAAGATGGGAGAATTCCTATATGATTGTATCTAGCTTCTCAGTGAAATATGAGGCGAGGTCAACAGTTAAAAATTAGAGTGGGTTAGAGGGAATATTGGAGGTCAGAAAACAGATGAGAAAGTGTTAAATGGGCCTCTTGGAGAATGGGGAAAATTTGCTTCTAGGACACATTAGGCTTACTGGGCACATTTTGGTACCTGTTTTGATTTTAAGAAGAGCCCAGTCAGCAACGCAATGCTCATTTTCTGAAGGGCAGGCTCCCAGTAGGTGGGTAGTTCAATAGAGTTGGCTGTTTTCCCACATGAGTGAATAAAGGATCATAAAGTAATAATGGGGTAAATGTGCTTTACCACACATATATAGACGCAGACACACACAGACACTCACACACACACTTATTCACATGCATACTACATGCCACATGCATGCATACACACACTCACACGTATCACACTTACATACACACCCTCACCACACTCAAGCACTAGCCCACTTAATTTTTACAATAAACCCCCAACAGCATTTTACTGTTTTTGAAGTATGTGAAGATTAAAGGGCACTTATGGTTTCCTCTATGTGAATCATTCTCCCCACTGTTATTCAAGTGTTTTAAGCATGATCATGAAATAAAGTAGAGCCAATGCTAGGATTCTGTTATGGCCATTTGAGCCATCTCTTCAGTGAACTTTGCCTTTGGAGCTTTGTCCTCTGACACCTAGCCTACTACTGTCCTGACTGTCCCAGGACCTCCTCGTGCAGTGGATCTTCTCCAGACTTTCCTCTACACCCACCCACCATCTCTATTCGCTCATCAGTGTCATTAGAATTCAGGCTCTGTTCCTCATTGGCTGTGTGATTGACTGTGTAATATGGGAGCAATAATAATTTATTGTGAGGATTAAAAGATAGAATGCATGAAAAGTACTCAGTTCCATGCACATAATGTTAGCAAAAAATGCCAAATTGATATTTCTCTCTCCCTTAATCTCAATCTCAATATCTCTTAACCTATTTTATCTCTTCTCATCATATTTCCTCAAGGATCTTCATTCAGCTAAGCATTTTTTTACTAGTATAATTTAATTCTTGATGATAGAATTTTAAGTTTAATAGGGTTCTTCTGGAAGTAATGTCAGAGTCTACAATTGACTCAAATAAGACTTCAGCTGGGCAAAAGAATTTTATTTGGGGCATGCAGAATTTTTTCACTTGACTCAAATCATACAGAAGAACTGACTTTGATAATCATGAATTAAGCTAAACTATAACATTGAGCACAAAAATTATTTTCTTGCCCTGGTTGTTCAAGTACTTCATAAGTAAAATGAATTATAAGGCCTTTTGAAATATCTTTGAAATGTCACAGGTTTGTTCTGTATTTAAGGGTTCTTGACAGTGTAGCAGAACAGCATTGCAATATCATATAAATGTATTGTGTTACTGGCATAAACTCAAAGAGCATTTCTTTAAAAAGCATCCCCTAGGGAATGTGGTTGAGACCATTGCTCTCACTTCACTTTTGGCTACTGTGACATTGGCTGTCACACCTGCTCTTCAAGTCCCAAGTCTCGAGTCACTCTTGGTCTCTAGGATTTTAGATAAATGCACCTCATTTACTAGTCTTTCTTTCCTGCAATGATTATTATTCACCGTTTTATTTTGAAAACAATACTAATGACTAAGTTTAATCCTGAGTGGTGGTAGAAAGTAACAAAATGAACATATTCCTGCTTTTTAGAAGTTGTAATATTGAGGACATTAGCTTTTTGTGATGTGTGGCATAACTTGATAGGCAAAGCTGAGACTTTGTTTTGACCTCTCACATTTCTCTTTTATTCCCTAGTTCTCAGAAATAGTAACAAATTATATGGTATAGGTGACCTTAAAGTGTGTATATTGGCAAGTGCAAGTAATACTACACTTAAAATTGATTAGCAGTGATGTCTCATAATCTGTGTAGAATACAACCATCCCCATCGCTGGCATTATAGTCGTGTGGTATTATGCATACAAAACTGTGTTCCTATGGTTTTGATGTTATGGGAAGTAGCAGACTGTTTTCTTAATTTTCATAAGTTGAATTTCACCCAAAGACTTATTATGAAAAGGCATGTTGAAACATGTGGTGTCATTACAAGATTGTTTTCGCTTGGCGACAAGCAACAAAAGGAGAAAAACGTTTCTGACAATTTCTGAAATATGATCATTAGAAATCATTCTCTGAAATTTATGAGATGCTAGAGAAAGCCAAGAGCTTAATAGATCATATTGTGTGTGCAACTTGATCAGGGCTTTAAATGGGGATGTGATTATTTGCCAAGTGAAAGCAACAGTTTTCATGGTCAACTACTTTCTTACTAATTCTGCTTAATGAAAGTCGAGCAGATCTACAATAATAAACACTGAAATGATTACCGAACATTCTGACCCTGAGAAAATTATGTGTAATTAACAACTAAAATTTTAGTTTTACTCACCTAAATAGTTTTCTATTTATTTTATTTTTTTGAGATGAAATATTTAAAAAATCAGCTAGAAGGTAAATTCTCCCACCCAAACGACTGAGTATCCCATTTTAGTTTCTTGTTTTTCCCCATCTGTTGACTCTTGGCGTCTCCCCTGCTGCTTCTGGTCCCCACCTGGCTCCAGTCGCGATTCTTCTGTTGAGCGTCTGTCTCCATGGAGACCGACTGCCCACAGGGAGGAGCCCAGCACAGCATGCAGCCGCTCACCTCACCGGACCCTCCGTGAATCAGCCTCGGTTTGATCGCAGCGCAGAGAGGAGAGAAGTTACCTCATCTTTAGAGGAGCATAAATGTGTTTGGGACTCTATAAATTCCTCCCTCTGTGTGGGTTCTGCAGATGCAGCTCGATAAAACCCTGAGAGGAGAGCTGGCGCGCCATCTGTTTCCCCTGCTTCAGTGTCAGGAGAGCCATGACAGTTGTTTTGGGAAGACCCAAAGGGGAGAAAGAGAGAGGGACAGAAGATAAAAGAGATAAGAAAATTAAGAGTTCTCTAACAAATTTACATCAGCTATTCAACTGTGTGGGGGGTGGGGGGGGGAAGGTTAACTAGAAACTCGAGAAAAATATGGTAACTGTGTATATATTCCTCCATAATACACAGTTGTTCCGAATAGAAAAGTACTAAAATCCATAAAAATGTGTCCCTTGATGACTAGAGGAACTGGACCGTTAAAAATGTCAGAAAAATTGCTTATTTTCCAGAGGACGCACATAGTTTTATAGGAAAGCATAAAATCATTGAAATTCTGTTGTTGGGCAGTGTCTTACACTTTGGACATTCCAGTTGTTTTGTTTCTACCAACAGTAATATTTCTCACACAAGTATGTCTGGAAAGTTTTAAAATTAGATTTTTAGACATGAATAAAAAGCTCTAATTGCCTATGTGATAGTTAATAGTATTAAAGTTTAAATTTAAAAAATTAAATAAATGTGGTAGACATTGAGCGAACGCTACTTATAATTTTAGGGTACCAAGATCACTGTGATATTGGAGGCACCATAACTGAGAGTCAAATTCTTTTATCTTCTAAACAGACTTGTGCAGAAAGACATTATTACCTTCCTGGTGTGCACTGATGTCCCTGGACATCTGGCTAAATCCACGATTTGATTTTTAGTCATTCTGTCACACTGGAATTCACTCCCAGTTTGCAGTTATATCTCTCTGAATTACTGCTTTTAAA
Organism: Balaenoptera musculus; assembly: GCF_009873245.2. Lineage (NCBI taxonomy): Eukaryota > Metazoa > Chordata > Mammalia > Artiodactyla > Balaenopteridae > Balaenoptera > Balaenoptera musculus. The sequence continues at coordinate 11,184,577 of NC_045802.1, read as the reverse complement.
TTGGGCATTTTCCTGCAGTTTAGATCTTTAGCTTCTAGATATACAGAAAGAAGCATCTATAAAACAATAATGAATAACATATATAATTTGTTTTGTGGTTTATAGAGCCTCTCGGAACATACCTGGCCTCATCTGGGTCTTAAAAGAAGGCTGAGAGATGGGAATAGTTGCAGCAACCGAGGCTCAGAGAGGTCAAGTGATTTGCCCAAGGTCACACAGCTAATAAGTGCCAGATCTCAAACCCAGTTCTTTTCACTCCAGAGCCTGTGCAACCCTACATGCTAATTAACAGTTTGTTAATGCTAAGCATGGGTGCTTTTTCTTTAAAAAGAAAAAGGTGTTACACTGTAAATTACTGGGGAATAAAACAGGATTCTGTCATTCTCTGGGAATGATGCCTCCATGCTTTTGTCTGCTGTGTGCTTTTCAGGATAAAGAGAATTCCAGAAGTGTTCATCCACCACAAGACATAATAATTCCTATGAATTTTCCAGGAATGAAAATTTTAAAAATCTCTTTACTTTCAGCACTGTTTCTTGGTATTTACGCAGTGCCTGCTGAAAGCAAGTAACCTGGAATAAGTGGGCCTTAGAATCCTAGAATCTAACAAAGCTGTTTTTCTCTGTGTGGGTACAAGGAGTATGTGTGTTACTGAGTTAGTCCTGTTTAGGCAGGCTCATGGCTCCATGAGCTAGGAAGCCATACAGGCTTTTCCAGTGATTCCATAAGCGATCTTGGGCTAGTCATTCCCATCCCTGTGCTTAACAGTGCCAGTAGGTAATAAGAAAACCTGTCCAATCAGCTTGTGACTAATAGGGCTCATTTAGTTTTCTAAATGAGCTCATTTAGTTTTCTCATCATTTAGTTTTCTCACTGTTAGTAATTTAGCAAAAATTAAATATCTTCTGCACCAAGCACTGTACTCAGTAGGTATAAGAAAGGATAAAACATTGTCCCTAGCATTAAAGAGCTTACAGTCTAGTAAACTAGTAAAATAGTTCACCCTATGAACTATAAATCCTGCTACTGATGGCCGTTTCTGAAATTTTGAAAAAGAGAAGCTGAAACACTGGGAAGTCATTAAAACCTGGTTGTTTAAAATCACATGAACTAGTGACAGACCTAGGAAAGGGATCTTATATGTCCACCAGACTGATCTCCACTGCTTGACCACCTTGTGAAATATAATTGCATCATTTCAGGATGAAGAGTAATGCCAACTATTGGCTAATTTTGGCTCACGGTGCTTCATTATCAAGTGCACTTCCTGAGAGCCCTGTATTTCCTGGTTTAAGTGCGGCTGGTGACGTACTTGTAACCAAGGGACTCGGTTCAGCCCAAGTGCTTCCCTCTGAGTAACAAGGAGCATACCAAGTAAATAAGCACTTGGCTGTGCTATGTGTAAGGGAAAGAATGCAAAGATTAATTCACTGGCCCTAATATCTTTAATCCAGTGATTCACAAACAAAATGATGCCATTTAGATTTCAGTAACTGTAATGGTACAACAATTGTTGACCTTTATTAGTGTGTGATTAACCCTGTAGTGTGTCAAGATGACAGTAGTAATTTTTTGTTCATTCAGAGATGCTCACAGACCTCAATATTCTAACCAGTTATGTTATATCTTTTCAATACTCTGATGGTTAATGTCAACATTTGTGATCATGTTGACAGCTAACAGTGATAGGTGTACTTATTATGTTTCACAGAGTATTTTTTGTTTATTTAATCCTCAGCAAGTTTCAAGTTCAGAGGCAAAGCTCAAGTGTGGGGTTGGAGGTGGCAATGGAGGAGGCAAGGGGAGAGATGGGTAGTCAGTCCATCAAGCCAGTACTCCCAGATTCAGGACTTTCATCTGGCCTGTATGGCTGTCATTACAAAGATGATGTGAATCAGCCTACCATGTTTTCTTACATGAAGCCTGCCCTGAATGATCCAGTTACCACTCTCCATGTCAGGTCCTTTCTATTCCAGGACTTTCAGTTTCTGAATTCTCCAGAGCACTGTTGCAGTTTTCGTCACTGTCGTGGAACTATCATGTCTGCACTGATACCTGCTCCAGGCCACTGCCAGAGCATGGAATGCTGTTGTTACAGGGGCTCATAGCTGTGTGTGCCTCCAGTGCATGGGGACCTCTCTTTCCAGTGTTCCTCCTCTTCTGGCTTCTGAGCTTTGGAAGCATGATGGGCCTCATGAGGTACCCCAGGTACCATGTTCCCTGTTGTACCTCTTCAGTGCAGGAAACAGACCACACCTGCCTCATGTTTTACCCCTGGTACATTTCAGTGCCATCCTCAAAGCTCAAGGCCACTAAAGTAGGGCAGAGGCCACGGGTCCTAGCTAGACTGCAAAGAGACATGTCTTTTCTCTCTCTCTTTTTTTTAAAGCCTCTCTTTCCTTCTGTAATGGCCACTTCTGCTTTCCTTATTACCCCTGTAAGGTGAGTTGCTCTCCTCCCCAAAGCTTAGGGCCTCACACAAATCGATGATGAATTTCCAAAGCCTCTATCTGAACCCTGGGCCGCACATACTGTTCAGAGGAGACCAGAGAGTTGTTTTTATCAATAATGTTTCCAGTGTTCACCAGTGTGTAATACACAATTATTAGTCATAGATAGAGTGAAAGTTATTGGCTTTTAAGGCCTTAATTGAACCTATCTTTGCACTCAGAGCAAATACCAACTGGCTCATATATCAACCTGAAGTTTGTCAAATTCTTAAAAACTTCTGAGATCATTTGATAAAAATGAGCAGAGATGATAGCTAAAATTGTTTTCTGGGTAATAGATCTTGTTTAGGCTTTTTTCCCCTCATGCAGCTTGAAAACCACCTGACAGTAATTAAATTATTCCAACATCTCACTCCCACCTCCCACACACATTTTCCCCTTTTGTTTTATTTGGTGGTGTGTGCAATTATTGTCTTTTAAGAAACAAGCACAGCTGCCTACAACTACACGTGTTAACTGTGAATCTGAACTTGTGGCAATGGGAAGAAGGCATTCTTTTCCCTTTTTCTCACAGGTTGTAAACTGGTTATTCACATTTTCTCTGATGACAATTTTAAGCACCGAGCTCTGTCTTCATAAGCACATGCAGCAGATGGTTGGGAATATTGTGTGATAACGAAAGCTGGTCGATTTCTTTAGTTATTTTCACCTCCTGAACACATTCCAAAGAAAAGCAATGGCATATTTTAGGGCGTGTCTTTACAAGACCTCTTTCCTTAAGTATGAATATAATTTGCTGATCTGTTCACTTTAAGATGGATTCATTTGGGAGATGTCTCTGCTGTAAGTGATCTTGTAGCATTTTCATATAAAATTAGACTTCTGTTGAAAGCTCTCCTGGGTGTTGCAGCCCAAGAATTAACCCAGCTGTTCCTTCTCTTCACTTAGGCAGACTATGAGACAGGAGGAAATGAAGCACAATATTTAGATGACCTCTAATGACCTTTATGCACATTATCTACATGGTGAGATAATCTGCATAGATGAGGAAAGAAGTTTCCAGGTCACCAACTTGCTCTGTGAACTAACTTTACCATTTACTAGCTTGAGGGCTTCAGCCATGGTTCTTAGACTCCATATCTTTCTGTAAAATGGAATAACCATTACTACCTCCTTGGGTTTGTGAGGATCAAAAGACATTAGGAGGTAAAGCTCTTATTTTCATAAGAGTGCTCAATGAAAAAATAGTGACTCTGGTGGACAAAGGATAGAGAAATATGAACACACATCTTGTTGCTATGCATGAGGGCTTTCTTGCTGAGAAACATCTCAAAGATTCTTCCTTTAGGGAGAGTCCTCTGATAGCCAGCAATACCCTAGACGGCCTCAGCTCAACTGTAAATGTTCCTTGGCCTTGTATTCCTTCCTAATATGCACCCTTGTCCCCAACTATTGCTTTCAGAGAGCATGCAGACTAATAAAGTGACTCCAAAGTTGTAGATTCAGAGGAGATTAGAGTTAATAGTCTGTTTGGGTCAGAAGAGAGCTCCCAATAGGAGTGGTGGTGGTAGTAGCCACAGCAGCAGTAAACCTCCAGGGAAGCAGTGGGATAAAGTACTGACTGGATAACGGATCACCCACTATTTGGACTTTCTGAACCATTGGTGGATTCAACAATCAGTGGGTTAGGACAGTATGCCATTTTACAATGGCATTACTATTTCCATTCATATAACCAGCTTCAGTATTGTGTGTTTTTGTTTGTTTTTAAGATACCCAGGCCTCCTCATCTCATGATTTTCATGTGTATTTATATAATTTACATGAAGGATTTTTAAAATTCTTTGTTTAGATTCATCCATTTACCTATATATGTATATACATATCTTATAAGGGCAACTACAACTTTTTGGAATGTGATTTACATTCTTTGGAATGTGATTTCCAAGGAAGAGTTGTCCTTGGTCTTACTCTGAATATCCAAATAAGGTTTTAGATGACCTCTAGTAAATTCATTTTTGTTTCATTTTTATAGAAGTTTTCATCTCTCCAGTCCAATGATAGTATATATAGATTTTTACATTTTAAATGTTTGGATCAATTTTAACTTTGGAAAAGTGGTAATAATTCATCCATTAAACATCAATATTAGAGAGAAAGGATCAGTTGTTTAAAAAAAAAAAAGACAACAGTGATTTAGAAGAAGTAATAAGCCAAATACTTTTTCTGGTTCAAATAGTGATCAATAAGCTGATGCAAATACAAATTCAGAGAGAAAGGAGGTCATGGAGGAAGTAAAAGTTTGTATTTCCTAATGACAATTCTAGATTCACGTGTGTTTGGAAATAGTCCACTTTTTTTATTTGTTCAGTGTAAGGTTCTGGTTCCCTTTGTCCCTGAATCAGTTAATGTGTTTAAGAGGCCACTATCAAAATGCAGATGGCTTTTGCATTTTAAGCCTAAATGAACACCTTAGGTGACTTAGGCAGATAGAGGAAGACCTCAGTGGTCCTGGACCACCTGGAAATTCTGAAGGACCCTAAGAGTGAGGCTAGTCTATAATTCTTAGTGCTACACTGTCCAGTACAGTAGCCACTAGCCAAATGTGGCTATTGAAATTTAAATGAATTAAAATTAAATTTAAAATTTAATCATCAAGAATCTGTTTTATTAGACTACAATTCTTCAGAGTTTTTGGAGGCATTTTTCTTTTTCTATGTTCATGCTATCTCATCCATTCATTCATTCAACAAATATACATTGAGGGCCTGCTATGTGCCAGGGGATACAGCAGAAAGTGGGCAAAATTCCTGTCTTCAAAGAGCTTCTCCTTTAGTAGAGGGAAACAGACAATAAACTGAAAAAAACATTGGTAGAGTATATAGTATACCAGATGGTAATAAATGTTGTGGGGAAAAATAGAGCAGGGCAGGGAGCTGGGAATACTTAGGATTTAAGTAGTGAGCACAGTGGTCCTAGAAGACTTCAATGAAGAGAAATGTGGACAAAGACCTAAAACAAGAAAGAGACAGTCACGTAGATACATGAGGGAAATGAACTCTAAGCTGAGGGTAGAGCTGGCTCAAAGCACACTCAGCTTGTTCAGGGAAGAGCAAGAGGCTGGCTGGAACAAAGTGAGGTGAGGGGATGATGGCAGGATATCAGTAAAGATCATGCCTAATGTTAGTAGGCCAATAAGAACTTCACCTTTTCCCCCAAATGATTATGGAAGAAAGTCTTTGGAGGATTTCGATCAGAGCAATGACATGACTTGATTTACATTAAAAAAAAAATCACTCTAGTTGTGGTTTGGGAATATTATGCAAAGAAACAAGATGAGAGCAGGGAAATGTATTAGAGGTTAATGCAAAAATTCAGAGAGTAATGATAATGGCTTGGAACAGAGTGATAACAATAAAGCAGTATTTCTCAAACATTTTGGTCTTAGAACCTGTTCATACTTCTACAAATTATGGAAGACCTCAAAAAGTTTTTGTTTATGTGAGTTATATCTATCAATATTTACTACATGTGAAGTTAAAACTGAGACCTTTAAAAATGCATTTATTGATTCACCTAAAAATGACAATAATAAATCTATAATATATTAACATATTATTATGAAAAGTAAACATATTCTCCAAAAGAAAAAATTAGTGAGAATATTGGCATTGCTTTAGCTAAAGTTTTGCAAATCTCCTTAATGCCTGGCTTCACAGAAGACAGTTGGGTTCTCATATTTACAACTGCATTCAATCTGTTGTGATATGTTATTTTGGTCGAGTATATGAAGGAAATCTATTCTTACAGGGATATGTACTTGGAAAACGGAAGAGTTTTCAGATAATAGTGGATATTCTTCTTTCATATTCCACCAAAATATATAAGTAATAGTTCTTCAAGGTTATTTGCAAGATGCAATATAGTTTAATTAAAAATATATCAATAAACTTTTTGTACTCTGTTTCATTAATACCCGTTGGTCTGTCTCATATTGTGAATACATCTTTACTCATGCCTAATTTGATGACATCATGAAGTGGTCATTTGGAAAATATTGAATATTGAGTTATGCAGATTTCCCAAATGGTGATGCATTTTATTGTGTAATATAAAAAAATCACATTCACTCATATTACCACCAATCTAATCAAAAAAGTTTTTAACTATTGAGAAGCTCTCAAGCCCACAGTGACAGATATGAGTTTTCAAAAATTCTAATTTCCTTATAAAATTTTCAATTTTATCATTGGCACCAATTTTCTGTGGTTCCTTTTCCTTGAAAAGTGACAGGCTCATTGTTCATTTTTCAAGAAAATATCTGCAAATAACCGATGTCAGTGATGATAGTTTGTCTATCAATTATTCTTTTAAGTAAAAATGGGTGTTCCATGAAAAAAAGTGGTTAGTTGAGCTTACAACACAAACAATTGCACAAGTGTATTTCAACATGTAACAAAGTACTTTATGTATGTTTTCTATTTTATCATCGAGTATTATAAAAGCATGAACTCAAAGGTTGATATTTAATAACATTAAAATTAAAAATTGGTACTGTTTCATTAAGGACATTCTTAAGTGAAAACGGGCTCCCTCTCCCTTACTCCCTCCCACCATGAGTGTGTGGCAGTGAGAAATACAGATCAATTGTGCAGTTTGGTGCCATTGCTTGGATTTGTGTTAAGACACAGTTTTATTGGCCATTGTTTTTGTACCATCTCTGCAAACATCAATGCAGTGAAGAAGTCAAATAATATTTGAGTATTATGTAATTTTTCCCCTGAAGTGACAGGCTCACTTTGTTGGACGGTCCCTTTAGTGATCATCTTGTGGACACCGTGTAAGCGTCTTGGGGAATGCAGCGGAAGGTGAGATATTGTCTGCTATTTGAATACATTTTTTTAAAAAACATCTTTATTGGAGTATAATTGCTTTACAGTGTGTTATTTGAATACATTTTGGAGGATTTGATGGTGTTTTAGATGTGCGGTATGAGAAAAATAGAGGAGGCAAGGATGGCTCCAAGATTGATGGCCTGAATAACTGGTGTTCTTATTTGCTGAGATGGGGAAGACTGGGAAGGGAGCAGGTGATGGGGTGGTGATGAGGGAATAGGGGTGGAAAGGTTGGGTTGGGTAGAGAAGAATAGGAGTTAGGTATTGAACTTTCTGTCTTGGGAAGACTTGTGCTCCACTTTTATTTTTTTAATATTTATTTTTTGGTTTCGAAAGTTTAGAGTGGAAAGGATTTAAGATTTATTCTGACCCTTAAGTATCTGAAGCATTTTTGATCTTTTGCAAGTTTGTGGAAGTCATCTGACTGTTCTTCATAGCTAAAGTAGCTTTCTTAGTTCTCTCTTTAAGAACTTTACTTTCATTTGGGGAACTCTTTGCTTAGGACTCTGTAGAGAAGTGGTTTATAATGTTAGTATTTGGATCAAAGAGCCCTTTGAGAATTTGACAACAGATATGGACCCCTAGTGTGCTGCCAGGCAATTCTGATGTTAACTGTCCAGAGTTAGTGTCAGACCCCACAGGTTTAAGGACACCAACCCCCCACAAGGCTGTCCTCACGTCAGATGTCCATTGCAAATTTGGGGTCCCCAGGCAACCTGTACTTTCTAACCAACTGGCCACAAATTCAGGGATTTTCACAAGTTACTAGAACAACTCATAGAATTCAGGAAAGTGTTACACTTACAACCACCAGTTTATTATAAAGGATACAAATGAGGACCAGCCAAATGAAGAGACTCATAGGACAAGGTCTGAGAGGGTTTTAAACACAGTTTCCATTGTCCTCTCCCCATGAAGTCAGTATGCATCACTTCCTGGGTATTGGTTTATCAGTGTGTTCAACAACCAGGAAACTTACCTAGGTCTCGGTGTCCAGAGTTTTTACTGGTGCTTCATTATGTGGGCTTGATTGATTGAACCACTGGTCACCAGGCTGAATTTGCCCTCTAGGCCTCCTCCCATCTTCAGAGGTCAGGCTGGGTCAAAGCCCCAACCCTCCAATCACATGGCTCGTTTTCCTGGTGAACAGCTCCCATCCTGAGCCATCTCGTTAGTATAAACTCAGGGGTGATCTAGGGGCTCAAATAACAAAGACACTGCCACCACTCAGGAAATTCTGAGTTTTAGAAGCTCCGTGCCTGGAACCCAGGACAAAGACCAGACGAATTCTTTATTGTAAAACAACCCTCTTCACAGAAAACATCCCAAGTTTTGCTTAAAATGTAAAGGGTTAATGGATACCTGGAAAACCCCAGGGTAAAAAATCCCTGGTTATGGAGTCAAAGACAGACTTTTCAAATGCAGTATTGAGGCCAGTACCCAATTCAGCCTTAAACTTATAGGTGCATGAAAGGATTTCCAAGCTTGAGGTCCAAAGACAGCATTCAGAGAGTCTTAGAAATGCTTTTACTAATCCAACCAAGGATAATTCCAAAAATATTACTAGTTTTTATGCAGTTGTATGTAAGTTTATAAAAAACGCTAGTTTGTAGGACAAACTGTTGGAGGGAGCAGAGGTTTTTAGGAATTCTGATTGATCTAAATATTAAGGGTTACAGAGTTTCTGCCCATGTTGTTTAAGGTTAGGCTGTTAAAGCAGGATTTGTAGTAACACCGAGTTTAACAATCCCATGTGAACAGACCCTCCAGCTCAGTTGATCAGGGTTTCTTCACACGAGGCACTCGGTACATTTTTGCTGTTTTATTATAGAAGGAATTTTTGGCAAATGAGGTAAAGACTGTTCTTTCCACTGACCTATAACTGGTGACTGATCATGTGCATTAGACAAGGGATTGCATCTGACTTGAGAGGACCTTTTCTTGAGGCGATTTGTACTTGAGGTCATGGGTAGCTATTGTGTTCCCTAAGCTTATGGGTCTCGTGGCACAGTTTTGAAAAAGCTATGGTGTTTAATTTAGCTGCACTAGCCAAATTCCAGGCAAGCTAATTACATTCTTTCATCTTAAATTCCATTAGTTTTCATAAACTCCTATGAGATAGGCATTTTAAATATGTTATTATTTTTTAATTTTACAACTTGGAAAATAGACACACTACACATGTGAGGAGAAGTCGAGAATGAAGGTTATTATCCTGGTCAGTTAATTGATGTAATGTTGTTTTAATTTTGCTTTAATTACAAAGATAACAAGTTTCTTCTCTATTTTACTGTCTCTCAAGAAAAGGGTTCATTCTGTCTGGAAATGTAAGATAAATTTTTAAAAAATCTCACAGATACTATACTCTATTGAAGTGAGAATGCTATGTTCAATTAAAGAGGACATACTTGTGTGACTGTATTATGAAATAGGTGCTAAATTGGGCTTGGTTGGTCAATCTTGTATTAGAAAGTTGAATGAAAGTGAGAATAGCTCTCAATATCTGCTTTGTTGATCAGGATTTTAGTGATTCTCCACCTCTTTAATAAATAGGGATAAGTAGAGTAGTCCTTCTGAGGGCATTGCTGGGTCCCCTTAAATTTATCATGTTATGAGAAATGAAGTCGTTTATATTCAGGGCAATATAGTTGATTATTCTTCTTTCCTTCTTTTGATTTTCAGAATGTGTGTGTGTGTGTGTGTGTGTGTGTGTGTGTGTAAAACCAGTCACTTTTAGTGATGGTAACTTCCATCTCTCTTGCCTTACTCTCTTCCTGTCTGCTGTGCCCCTGTCCTTTCAGCCCAGGACTCTACATTCCGTTGATGTGGAACTTGCATTAAGGATCATAAATCTCAGTTGCTGCAGGATCTTTTCTAGTAGCAACTATGTACTGGCTATGTTTTTTAGAGGATGTTGACACATATCCACACGATGTTTCCATCATGACTAGCTTATTTGATCAGAAGAAAAAGTTTTCATACCAATGTATGAGCAGACTCACATTTATCCATAAGAAATGCAACGTGCATCCCTTTTGGTTTTTACACTGACAAGCATTAATTTAGACTTTGTTTTGCTTGTTTATCCTGGTGATGTTGCTGACTCTCCTGGCATTCTGTGTAACTGATCATCTCGGTTGAAGAACAGTCATGAGTTAACTCATGTGAGCTCAGGAACCTGGTGGTGATGGGGAGCCTCCTGCTCCTGCTAAAAGGGTCAATGGAAATGGGAACGCTATTTTAGAAGAATTTTTTTTTCTGTTTTCACAGTCCAACTAAGTGTGACTCTAGGAAGAGTAAAGATATGGTAGAGTTACTTTTCAATTATTTAAGATGTATTTAATAACTTCTAGTCATTTACTTTCTTAAGCAGAAAAGGACTGCTCTCTGCTAAAGATCATTTAGGAGGCCCTCCTCCCCTCTTGGTGTTACTTATGTTTTAGTACAACTAAATTCTAAGTTTTTAAAGGCAAATGTGATAACATTTTAAACTCTCATAATGCTTTAAACTTAGCTACTATTAGATACTTAAGGATTACAAATTGATGAAACAGATGACTTGAAAACAGTGCTTCCAGATCAAATAAAATGAAGGTCTAATATTTAAAGTTTAGTTATCATAACAGACACAAAATTTTTGTCAAGAGAATCTACTCAATGCCTTTAAATCCCATTGTTGGCTCTGATCACCCCTAAATTAAATACTTGCTCTAAAATCTTGGGCATGCTAGGAAATCTAGTGTCCAGACTTTTCTGATGCCCAGAAATTTGAAAAACTATTTTGGGGATTCACAGTATTAAATGCAATAATGGCATCTGATGCAATTTTAATTTAAAAAATCAAGCGTAGACATTATTATTTAAAACTTGACCTTTTGAAAGTGGAATTTGAGGGCCTCTATGTGTGTATGGCAGGCAGCCTCTAAGATAGACTCCAGTGATTCTCAGCTTCTAATATTCATGAACTTGGGTAATCATTTCCCCTTGAATATGGATTGGACTTTTTGATTCACTTCTAATAAGTAGAATATATTGTGAATAAAATACACTTCTGAGATTAGTTTACAGAAAGACTGTGGCTTATGTCTTGGGTTCTCTATAGCTCTTTCTTGCATCAGTCACTCTGGAGGAAGCCAACTGGCTACCATGTCATGAGGTAGCCCTGTAAAAGGGCCCACATGAGTGAGTTTGGGAGTGGGTCCTCCCCCTTTTGAGCCTTGAGATGGCAGAATATTTGGTCAGCGACTTGGCTGTAGCCTCATAAGAGAACCTGAGTCTGAACGACACACTTAGGCCATTCCCAGATCCTTGACCCACAGAAACCATGAGATAATAACTGTTTATTGTTTTTAGCTGCTAACTTTTGGTTTAATTCATTATGCAGCAACATGTAACTAGTATAGAGCATGTCCAGCAGTTGGGGGAAAACAGATAAGCAAAGCTCATTAATTCATCCTTCAGTTGGTTTATCCTCATCTGAGCAGCTGTAGTAGCTTTGACTATTGGGTTGTAGTGAATTCATTAATTCATTCAATGAATATTTATTAAGTAGTGTTCTGAGCCAGGCACTCTTCTAGACCCCAAGGATACAGGAGGGATAAAACAGAGATATTACTGCCTCCGTGTAGTTTATATTCTAACTGGGGGAGAAAGATGATAGAAAAACAGAAAAACACATGCTGTCTGTTGCTATAATAATGCTGCATAACAAATTACCCCAAAGCCTAACAGCTTAAAACTACCACTATTTATCATTATTTCTCATGTGTCTAAGGGTTGGGAGGGTTGGGCTTGGCTGATTTCACTTGGGCTTGCTTCTGTGTCTGGATCTGATCTGGGCCAAGCTTGTACTTATTGTGAAGGCAGAGGAGAGAAGCAAAAGAGAGCAGAAGTGCACAGTGCTTCTTGAAGACTTGAAACTGACTCACTGTCATTTCCTTTTTTGGCCAAAGCAAAAGACAAGAGAAGCCTAGGTTGAAAGGGTAAGGAGATAGATCCCTCCTCTTGATGGGAGGGCTTGCTAAGTCACTTTGTAAAATTTGTAGATACTTAAAGGCCAATAATTTGGGTCATCAGTATATTCAATGTAGTACTCTAAATAGGTAAAATGCATAGCATGTCAGATAATGTCAAATGTTATTTTGAAAAACAAGCCAGAGAATAGGGTAGGCAGTGGAGGTGGGTGACATTTGAGCAAGTCTCTGAAGGAGAAAAGAAGGGAAACTGTCAAGTGTCTGGGGCACCTGTGAAATAGCCAGAACAGTCTTGAAAAAGGAAGAACAAAACTGGACGACTCACAATTCCTGATTTCAAAACGTACTACAAAGCTACAATGATCAAAACAGTGTGGTACTGGAATAAAGAGAGACATAAAGACCAATGGAATAGAGGAGAGAGCCCAGAAATAAGCCCTCACATATATGGTCAAATAATTTTTGACAAGGATGCCAAGACTGTTCAATAAGAAAAGGAGAGTCTTTGCAATAAATGGTGCTGGGAAAACTGGACATCCACATGCAAAAGAATGAAATTGGATAGTTACCTAATACCATATACCAGATGTAAGAATTAGTGCAAAATGGATCAAAGACCTAAATGTAAGACCTAAAAATATAAAACTCTTGGAAGAAAACAGGGCAGAAGCTTCATGACATTGGATTTGGCAATGATTTTTGAGACATAACACCAAAGGCACAAACAACAAAAGAAAAATTGGACTTTGTGAAAATTAAAAACAGTCACACATCAAAAGACCCTATCAGCAGAGCAAAAAGGCTTACATAAAGGGAGAAAATATTTGCAAATTATATTTCTGATACAGGATTAATATCTAGAATATATATAGAACTCCTAAAACTCAACACCCATTAGTATGGCTACTGTTAAAAAACAAAACAAAACGGAAAATAACAAGTATTGTTGAGGCTGTGGATAAATTGAAATTTTTGCGCACTATGGATGGGAATCGAAAATCGTGTGGCTGTTGTTGAAAACAGTATAGTGGTTCCTCAAAAAATTAAAAATAGAATTACCGTATGACCTAGTAATTCCACTTCTGAGTATGTACTCCCCAAAATTGAAAGCAGGATCTTGAAGAGATATTTGCACACCCATGTTCATAGAAACATTGTTTACAATAGGTAAAATATGGAAGCAACCTAAATGTTCATCCATGGATAAATGGATAAACAAAATGTGGTATGTACAACAAATGTAGCCTTAAAAAGGAACAAAACTCTGACATACATTACTACAACATGGATGAAACTTAGAGACATTATGCTAGGTGAAATAAGCCAGTCACAAAAAGGCAAATACCGTGTGATTCCATTTAGTCAAAATCATAGAGATGGAAAGTAGAATGGTGGTTGCCAGGGAATAGGGAAGGGAGAAATGAGCAGTTATTATTTAATGGGTACAGAGTTCAGTTTTGCAAGATGAAAGTGTTCTGGAGAATGGTGGTGATTGCATAACGTTATGAAAGAGTTTAATCCACTCAGCTGTACATTTAAAAATGATTAAGATAGTAAATTTTATATTAATGTGTATTTTACCACAATAAAAATTTGAAAAAAAACCCTAGGAATATTCAGATTGTCTATTTCTTCTGGAGTGTGCTTTGGTATTCTTTGTCTTTCAAATACTTTGTCCATTTTATCTAAGTTGTTGAATTTATAATATTTCCTTATTTTCCTTTTAACATTGTGAAATCAATAGTGATATCACCTCTCTTATTCTTGACAATGGTAATTTTTGTCTTCTCACTTTTTTTTTCCTAATTAGTCTGTCTAGAGGTTTATTAATTTTATTGATCTCAAAAACAGATTTTTCTTTGTTTTCTATATCATTGATTTCCACTCTGATTTTTATTATTTCCATTCTTCTGCTTACTTTGGCTTCAGTTTCTCCTTTATTCCTTTAGTTTCTTAAGGTAGAAGTTAAGATCATTGATTTAAGATCTTTCTACATTTCTAATATACAGTTTTAATACTATGCATTTTTCTTTTATTGGCAACCCACACATTTTCATATCATGTGTTTTCCTTTCCATTCAGTTCAGAAAAATACTCTTCAGTTTTCCCTTTTGATTTCTTCTTTGACCATTTGGTTATTTAGAAATGTGTTATTTAGTTTGCAAATATTTGGGATATTCTAGAGATATTTCTATTATTGATTTCTAATTTTATTCCATTTTAGTCAGAGAACATACTTTGTGTGACTTGGGTAATTTGCATTTACTGAGACTTGTTTTGACAGCCAGAATATAGTCTATCTTGGTAAAATTTCTATATGCACTTGAAAATAATGTATATTCTATTGTTTTTGAGTGATGTATTCTAAATATGTCAGTTAGGCCAGTTGGTTGATAATTTTCTATCTCCTTATTCCCAGTTGTTGACAGAAGGGTATTGAAATCTCTGATTATAATTGTGAATTTGTGAATTTCTCCTTTCATTTTTATCAGTTTTTCTACATGTATCTTGAAGTTTTGTTTGCATTATTCTGTCCTCGTGTAGATTTATTGCTTTAACATTGTAAAATGACCTTATTTATCCCTGATACAACTCTTCTCCGGAAAAGAGAGTAGTAACTGATATTATCATACTCACTCCAGCTTTCTTTTTGACTAGAATTAGCATGCCATATCTTTTTCTGTTTTTTCTTTTCCCACCTATTTGTATCTTAATGTTTAAAGCACATTTCTTTTTGACAACATACATTATCTCTGCCTTTTAACTGGGGGAGTTTAGGCATTTTACATTTAATTTGATTATTGATACAGTTAGGTTTAGATCTGTTATCTTACTATTTGCTTTTTATTTCCCCATCTATTTGTTCTTTCCTTTTTTTCAGGAAGCTGATAGTGGTATAAAATAAAGTATGGGTGTAGATACATTTGTGTGGAGTTCGCCAATAGTTAAATTGCTTTGTATTTTCCAAGCACAGTCATATCTCTTCCTAGAAAGGGATGTATTGTATAGAAGTAGGAAAGTGTACCTGGAATTTGTTTTTATTTTTTGTTTCTTTCTATATTTTTCTTGTTTTCGTTACTAGAACATATGCTTCATAAAACCACAGGCTTTGTTTTCTTTTTATCCCAGAAATCCCTAGCTAATATTAGTTGAAAAATAAATATTTGTTCACTGATAGAGATTAAAGAAGATTCTTGGAATTGAGATCACCTGAACCAGGTACGGTAAAATGAGAGGAAAGTGAACAGTTGCACACTTTTCAGGTATCTGGTGATAGAAAGGAGTTTTAAATAAAAGCGTGAGAAAATGCAAGAACCGAGGGCTAAGAAAAAGTTTGCAATCAAACTTGGTAGGAACTGGTGAAGAGAGAGAGCAAGAGATACCAGAAATCACATATGAGAGTGCCTGCAAAGCTGCTTGAGTGGTATTCTGCTTTTCAAACTCTTTTGAGGGACCACAGCCCTACTACAAATGCTGTGTCTCTATTGCTCTGAAATACATTCATTTCTCTATTAATTTAGTGAACATTTATTGGGTACAATTTTTGTTGTTTCAAGATTAATGGAGGGTTGTCACAACTTAATAAGGAGACAGATATTTTCATATGTAGATAAATTATTATAAAGCATAATGAAGAGTATAATAGCGGGTGTGCATGCATGCATCTGGGACAGAAGTGTAGGAGACAGGGAGGAAGACTAATTACCTTTTCCTGGGAGGCAGGTCAGAAGAGACTTCATAGAGAAAGTCTTAAAGAATGGGCAGGAGTTTCTAAAGTGAACAAGGTGAACAAGGCAGTGAATGGTACTAAAGTAAGATGAAAGAAAATGTGAAAAAGCCTAAGGGAATGAAAGAACATGGCCTATTCAAGGTATAACAAAGAGATTAAGAGAAGAAACTTAGGTCTGCTACTTATTAACTGTGGATGCTTGAACAAGTTACTTAATATCTCAGAGCCCCATTTCTTCTAACTGTAAAATGGGAATAATAATACCTGCCCTGTGGTATTATTATGAACACTAAATGAGATAGAGTATTTAATATTTTATCTCTCATGTGATTGATGCTCAATAAATGGTCAAATATTGTTGCTACAAATATTCTACTACTACCATTTCTCTTAGTATTGCTGGAGCACACAGCATAAAAAGGGAGCAAGATTAAACTGGAAGGGTAGGCAAAATCCAGGCCAAGAAGAGCCTCATATGAAAGAGCTTCAGCTTGATCTTGTGGTTTCTGGGGAATTTGTTCTTAAAGGATTTTATCAGAGGATTAATATGTTTTGAAAATGCCTGTTCAGAGCATTACTACTGACACCAATTTATGGGAGGTGATTGGGAGACAGTGAGGAAGGGTGGGTAGCCTGAAATATATCAAATGTCAGAAGAGTCAGCTCTTAATGAAAAACTTGCTAGTGATAAAGAACGAAGTAGATAGTTACAGATGGAGCATGTAGTAGGCCAAACACATGTAAAAACCCTATAAACATATATAAAAAGAATTGTAGTAGATAGAATTTCAGTGCTGACATAGTCAATAGGTGATTCACAGTTGTCCCAAGTTCTCTTTTCAGTAGAGTTACAGCAACCAGTTATTCCTGTAGTATTTCTGCCTCCTCTCAATATAGTAAGATACACTGTACTATGCTTTATTGAATGTTTGGCCACTTCTAATTGTAAAGTTACACCTAATTAGAAATGCTGGATTCGCACTGAAGTAATTGACAGGCTAATTACTCTTCTGGTAATGTGGCCTTAGATTAATCATTATAAATAATGGGAAACCAGATAAGCTTACTCTTGCATCCAAAACAAGGAAGAGGAAACAGTATTATTTTTATAGCTTTAGCTTCCCTCACTTTCTAGATGCTGCAGCTGTGTCCTCATTGTATTTTATAGCCAGAAAAAAAAAAAAATCACCCCTCAGCAGTTCCTATAATTTCAAATTTATAACTATGTCCAGGGTAATTCACCCGTAAGCCAACTAGAAATAAAAATAGAGGAGATAGGCCCATCTGTTGGAGTGATTTCTTAACTGCAGAAAACATTTTCCTTTCTTTAAAAGCAAAGCTGTAAAATCTGTATAAATTCTAATTCATAAACCATGAAACTCTAATTTTCCCACTTCTCTAGTCACTTTGAGTAAATAATTTTGCATATATGGGATGTCAAAAATCTACAAAATAGTCCAAGGGAGTGTGAGAGATTGATTCTGACTACATCAAAGTCTTTTAAGTGATGGCAAAAAGATTCTTCAGGTAAATTAGGACCAAAAAGAATTCTATATTGCTTGGTACTGAAAGAGCCGTATATTCAGTTAGTAATTTTTTCTGCTGTACAAGTGAACTTCAACATCTTATTTAATTATTTTTAGTCAACTACATGTTTCCTTAGTAATTTAAAAATTAAACTTCTTTTCTTAAATCTTTTATCTCTATTCTTAAAATAAGGTCTCACTTAGAGATACTGATAGGGCTATTTAAATAACCCTGGAAAAGCCATTATTTAAGGGGAGAAATCCCTTATCCTGAATAATTCAGACAAGAGTAATTGTTTTGCTTGAATGTTCTGGCTATGATTCTATCAAATTACCTCTTATTCTGCCTGTGTAGAATAAACTTTAGCTGGCAAAAACTGCTTTGTGTTTTATAGAGAGTGTGACCTTGATTCCTTGTGTGATAAATCCAAGGGTAAGACATATAGAGTAGTTACCACTTGTGCAACAGAAACTACTTTGTTCAAAACCCACACACCTGTATTCTGTGAAATGAGAGGTTTTTCCACAGAGTACCGCATAATGGCAATGCTTTCACTTTTCACAAGCTGGTAAAAGCAAACACAGTGAAGCACAGGTGCTTTACAGATAATGTCTTACACCACTACAGAATCCTTCCCCGTCATTCTCAGATCTTCTCAATGGGAAGAACAGGAAGGCTAAGAACCACCAGGCAGTATGCTACAGGTGTACCCACACCATTAGCAAAGATAGAGTGAGAAGTGCCACTTTTTTTTTTTTTTTAAATTACTTATTTTATTATTATTATTATTATTATTATTTTTTTTATTATTATTATTATTGGCTCTGTTGGGTCTTCGTTTCTGTGTGAGGGCTTCCTCCAGCTGCGGCAAACGGGAGCCACTCTTCATCGCGGTGCGCGGGGCTCTCACTATCGCGGCCTCTCTTGTTGCGGAGCACAGGCTCCAGACGCGCAGGCTCAGTAGTTGTGGCTCACGGGCCTAGTTGCTCCGCGGCATGTGGGATCTTCCCAGACCAGGGCTCGAACCCGTGTCCCCTGCATTGGCAGGCAGATTCTCAACCATTGCGCCACCAGGGAAGCCCCAGAAGTGCCACTTTTTAATGCAACTGTCATCATCACTCCTAGGCATTCCCAGTGTCATGGTATGTCCTACCAAGTGAAGGGATCTGACAGAGGAAGAATCTTTAGTTATATTTAAAGCTTATAGCTGTTGATCAGTCTCGGAGAATGATTATACTGTAATCAGATTGTCTGCTTAACAGATTGTTTGCTTACCAGGTTGCTTCCACTGTATTTTATGTTCTTTTGTTTCTTTGTTCTTTCACTTATTCATTCAATTAACAAATATTCTAGTGCTTCCATAGGTTGGAGGGCCCAGACTGTGTTAGTGGAATTCAAGACCATCTGAGGAGGCTTGGTTTCTCTTTCCCAGCTTATCAGAAAGATAACTGGGTTGAGAACAGTTGAGTTTACATCATAGATTGAACTTTAGAAACGTCACTGAACACTTAATTTAAACATAAGTAGACATAGAGCGAACTACGGTTTCTATAAAGATTTGATTATACATGTGGTTTGGATGTCTATTGCAATCCTTTCTCATTGGAAGTCAAGAAATTGGCAGGTAGAAGGATTGGGTTTAAGACTGAAAGCGTTGGGGAAAAATTCTGCCAATTTTCTAGGCAAAGTCAATCCTTGGCAAAAATAAAGAGAAATGTGTCCGCAGCACCTCCCAAATGTTTGTCCTTTCCTCCTTTCAGGATGAATTCTTCCAGGTTCTTACAGTCAGCTGAATAACAGAACAATTTTTCTCAGGAAAGAGTTAATATCAGTTGATATTATTTTTACTTTGGTATGAATTTAGATCTCTCAGAACTGTTTACATTTTAACAGGAGTTCAGAAATAAAAGATCATCTTTTATTGAAGGAAATTCAAGAATAAATGACTCTATGGGTGAGACATTTTGGGCATGAGGGTCCATTCCAAACAACAGTAAATGACTTCTTTACATAGGCATAGGATTGCCCTCCCCACAGTACTCATTGATGGGTTAATTGGTAAAATGGGCTTAATTTTCCTTCTGTTTGAAGTGAAGCCAACCCTTGGGATCCCATGAGACCATTTCTGTCTTCTCTCAAGCAGTATTTGATGAGAGCTAGTCAATGAAAAACATTTCTGAGTTAGTACAGAATATATGATTTGTCATAGGTCTAAAAATAGTGGCAGAGACGTGTTACCAGGATGACTTCAAGTAAGAAATGATTGATTGTAATTAGAAAACAAACCACATACAAAGCACTCAATCATCAGAAATCTTATAGAAAAGGAAACCTCTATTAATAGGACATAATAGGACATAATTACACATGACATTCACACACCTGTTCCATTTATAGAATCCTTTGTCCTCTAAAGATTGATTGGAATGAAACTATATATATATACATATATATATATATATACACACATATATATATACATATATATACATATATATATATATACACATATATATACATATATATATATGTATATATATATGTATATATATATATGTATTCAGACAGAATATAGTGGAAAATAGTAGCATTCTAGTTTGCCTGACTTATCAAATGCTTCTGCACAAAGTCAGTTTCCTGTAACGGCAGTTCTAACCTTATTCAACTGCACAAAAACTCTCTCATGTGCTACTTTATATACTAAGAAATCTTATGTTAGTTTGTATCCTCAGTGCCATGCAGAGTGCCCAGAACTTAGGTGCTCATCTAATGTCTCTTGAAAGCTGAATAAAAGTATGAATGTTGAAAAGGAGTCAACCGAAATTTGTACGAATAGTTAGAGAGAGAATTAACATGAGGAAGAAAAGAAGAGGCAGGGGATTAACAAAATAAAATAAAATAAAATAAAATAAAATAAAATAAAATAAAATAAAATAAAATAAAATAAAATAAAATAATAAAATAAAATAAAATAAAATAAAATAAAATAAAATAAAATAAAAATAAAATAAATTCTACCAACCTTAAAATCTAATGTATTGCCATCATTATCTGAAGCTCCTGAGGTGGAAAAATCTCAAAGTTCTCAAATAGGTGTCTTAGGATGACTTCTGGGTGGGGATTGTTTATAAGTAATTAGATTTTCAATAGATTATTTTCTCTTCTTTTCCTTACACACATAATTTATTAACTTCTCTCACGCAAGTAATCAACCACCAAGTATGCATTTTACACTTTCAATTTGCACAGTATGGACATGGTAGGACGTGTCCACAGACGTAGAAAACACAGTTTCTATTTTGAGATACCCACACTACTTGGAAAAACAGGTAAAAGTAGAAAACAAGAGAAGGAAAAGAAAGTATACAATGGAGAAGGGCACTTTTGGATAGCCCTACTGTCTCTTACCAATGGCTTTTCTAGAAAGTCAGGTCCCTGGCAGTACTGATCTAACTTGAAGTACTAGAAATCTTTAAGACAGTAGAGTTGCTAGATCAGAAGCCATGCTGACTTTACTTGCCACTTTGGCTATCAAATTTAAACTGTCCAGTGAAGTTTCATCTCCTTCATCATCATAGTATTTTGTACACAGTCAAATTTCAGGTTCAAAATAAGAGACTGTCATAAAAGGGGTACACACACCCAAAGAAGAGTATGAGGCTCCAGGTCTTTCGTATACCAACAAAATCAGGGCCATTGAGACAGATAACCTATCAAGACTGAGTGTGACAAATGGATGCAATAGTTAATTTGTAAGTTACTTTCCTTCTCACTGGTGGGATTTCCTGTCTCCTTTAGGTTGGATCCTTTATCTTCTCTCTCTCCCTCCCTTTAAAATTTATATTAGTTCATAGCAAACTTTTGTTTTCTAAACTTAAGTGTTCCAAATGCAAATCATTTTGTACTGATCAAACCTCCTAATAATTTTCTATCAAGTAACTTTTTATATCTCATTATACGAATTTGTGTACCATTTTCCTGAGGTTTTTTATTTATCTCAGTAGTAGAAATATCAAAATGCTAAGTGAATAATGTATAACTGAAACACTATGCCAAATGCCTGAATCAATACAAAACAGGGCACTGAGTATTGTAACAAATAGCTAATGATTCCCCCCAGATAGATTCCTTCCTTCTGTTGCACAGTCTCCTCAGCCTTGTAAAGCTCCAACTATTAAATTAATGATTTGAGCCCTGGAACTTCAGGATCCTGTGACACACACCTTGGAGAGGTCCTTGACAGTTTATAGAATCATAAATTTCTGAGATTATCACATGATCAGAGTCAACATTCTACATCAGATGCTAGATTCAGCTTTTTCTACTTAAAGAATATGGACCTACAAGTGTTATCTTCTGGATATTTAGCTGGAAATTATTTCTGTATTAGTCAGACACTCAACTGAATCTTCATTTGGTGTGGTGGGGGAAGCCACAGAGGAGCATCCAGGCTTTCTGTTGTTTGTAACCTTGTCATCTTGTTGAGCTAAGACCTACATGGTGACATAATCAGGGAACAATTAATATAAAATTAAGTGTTTGCACTTGGAATTCAAGGGAGAAAATGATGACAATTGGTGAAGTCAATACACGCTGTGTGGAGAGTCTTGGATCTAAGCTGTATCTTGAAGGACTGGCAGAGTCTTGATAGGCAGAAGGAAGGAAAATAGTCACTATAGGTGGGAGATCATTGGTGGGAGCATAACTAGCAATGAGCAGAAAGCATAGAGAACCAGGATGAAGAATGCACTAACTGGAGGAAATTGCCTATTGGATGCTGTGGAAAATAATTTCAGTTGGCAGGGTTGTGTCTGATTATGGAGCATTGAAATCCAAGCTGAGGAACTCAGGGTGGATGGGATAGCAAAAAGGAGACACCAAAGGTTATAAGTAGAGAGGTAACATGATAGAAGCTGTGTAAACAGGAGACCAGAATGGCAGATGGAACAGTGACTAGAAATCAGATAAAAAACACTGTTAACCGCCAAGGTACTGTGTGTAATAAATAACCAATGCACCATGCTGTGCACCAACTTTGTCCTTTGGTTTCACAGTGATTTGTTATACCACCACCATCGTTATCTAAAACAGAACACTACAATTTCATATACCATCTGTGAGCTCCAAATGGTCATAATTAACAATCACAAATGTTCTGAAAAGGTGATGTGCTAAAAATAGCCTTATCAGGCTTGTCAGCAGGCTGCTTCTGTGACTACTGTGACATTCAATGAAAGAACGACTACATTTTGTTACGCCTTCACATGATTATATTTCTTACACAGATTACAAAACTATGAAAACATGCTTCTGTAATTAAACATCTTAGGGTTTAATATTTTGACTAGTGGTCAATTAGGGCAAAAACAGCAAGACCATACCAAAAGTAAGTGAGATCTGGCTACTGTAATATCTAGAACATAGTAAATATCCTCCAAAATGCTTGTTGAATGTAGGAAAAATGTCACCCATTTGGGTGTGTTTGTGGCAAATGTAAAGGGCTGTTACATTACTTTGTCACCAAAGATTCCATTTCTTCTTGATTCCTAAGGAGAGCTCAATAGAAACATCATGGTTTGATGTGAAGGAGAATGACCCTCCTTTAGAGTGTGCACTGGAGATTGCTGGAGAATCTCAATGGTCTCAACAAAGTCAGGATTGAGAGTTTGGAGTTGAATTTTCACCACTGAAAATGACTATCTTTGTTCGACATACCTATGTCTAAACTGTTAGAGCTAACCAGAAAAGCAATGAGCCAACAAGTATATAGAATTTCATTGAATTGAAGGTGCCACCAATTGTAAAACGCACGATTTTCTTACATACTACTTAGAAAGGTAAAACATGTCAAATTGAACCATGGCACAATGCTTGTTTCTGAGTAAAAAAAAAAAATATTTTGTACCTAAAGGTAGTGAAGACCTCTTTAGACTTACTTAACTTAGTTTAAAAAATCATGTATCACTCTTTCCTTTTAGAAGGAAAAGGTAAATGAAATGGATTAATTAAAGTATTCCTAAAATGCTTTCCATTCATGGTCTGACTCTTCTAAGTGACTTTTTTTTTAAAATTAATTAAGTTTCACCTGTGTTTGGTCTTTGTTGCTGCACGCGGGCATTCTCTAGTTGCGGCAGGCGGGGGGTACTCTTCGTTGTGGTGCGCAGGCTTCTCATTGTGGTGGCTTCTCTTGTAGCAGAGCACAGGCTCTAGGTGTGTGGACTTCAGTAGCTGTGGCATGCAGGCTCAGTAGTTGTGGCTCGTGGGTTCTAGAGCACAAGCGCAGTAGTTGTGGTGCACGGGCTTAGTTGCTCCGCGGCATGTGGGATCTTCCTGGACCAGGGCTCGAACCCATGTCCCCTGCATTAGCAGGAGGATTCTTAACCACTGTGCCACCAGGGAAGCCCTCTAAATGACTTTTGACTCACATCCATCAGTGCCTATGTTTTTCTTTACAGTATCATTCTCCATGCTGTCAAGAGTCTTGATGATGCAACATTTCTTGAAAGAATGCTCCACTATTTTCTCTGGAATTTTTCTCCAATCCACTAATAAGTTTAGTGCTATCATTTTGTTGTTCTTGCTGCAACTGTTTAAACACATCTCAAAAGGATCAAGAACTAACATACTTGATGTGTTACTTAGGTGCTTCTGGGCCTCTTTGATGGAATTTAGCCACTCAGCTGTCATGTTTTTTCAGGGGAAGCAATGTTTATTTGTTGGGGGGGGGATTTCTTATTCTTAGACATTTTTGCTTTACACTTAAGTACGGAACCAAACTTAACCATTGGCAATTTTGCATAGTATCACAGTGAAAACCACTTTTTGTTACCCAGACTCATGATTTTGATTTTTTTGATTTCATAGCATTGATAATATAATTTCAAAGCATGTCAAAGAATGCTGGAGTTTCATTAGGGTTTTCTATTTGTCTAAATCCAGTTTCACGTTTTTATCAATTTAATCACTTGTATTGGAAATTAAGTGGTTCTTGTTCAAAGTCAGAAGGTAGTGTCTGACAAAATAGTGTTTGATGCCTTAATGCTAGTCCCACTGAATACATGAACACATGTGAAGGGAGGAGAAATTGCTCAGACCATCAGAATTTTCCTTCCTCTATTCTGATGGTCTAAGCAGTTTATCCTCCTTTCACATGTGTTGCTTAGGTGTGATTGTCAGTTCTTTTCCATTACCTCAGTAACAAAATGTAACACAGATTCATTTAGTTGTGGGTGTCTTTCTTTGTTCCTACAAAACACTTGGTTATTGTTCTTATAAGAAAATATGGGAGATTAGGAACCAAGATGGCGGAGTAGAAGGACGTGCTCTCACTCCCTCTTGTGAGAACACCAGAATCACGACTAGCTGCTGGACAGTCATCGACAGGAAGACACTGGAACTCACCAAAAAAGATACCCCACATCCAAAGACAAAGGAGAAGCCACAATGAGATGGTAGGAGGGGCACAATCACAGTAAAATCAAATCCCATAACTGGTGGGTGGGTGACTCACAGACTGGAGAACACTTATACCACAGAAGTCCACCCACTGGAGTGAAGGTTCTGAGCCCCATGTCAGGCTTCCCAACCTGGGGGTCTGGCAATGGGAGGAGGAATTCCTAGAGAATCAGACTTTGAAGGCTAGTGGGATTTGATTGCAGGACTTCGACAGGACTGGGGGAAACAGACACTCCACTCTTGGAGGGCACACACAAAGTACTGTGCACATCGGGACCCAGGGGAAGGAGCAGTGACCCCAGGGTAGACTGATCCAGACCTACCTGCTAGTGTTGGAGGGTCTCCTGCAGAGGCAGGGGGTGGCTGTGGCTCACCGTGGGGACAAGGACACTGGCAGCAGAAGTTCTGGGAAGTACTCCTTGGCGTGAGCCCTCCCAGAGTCCGCCATTAGCCCCACCAAAGACCCCAGGTAGGCTCCAGTGTTGGGCTGCCTTAGGCCAAACAACCAACAGGGAGGGAACCCAGCCCCACCCATCAGCAGTCAAGCAGATTAAACTTTTACTGAGCTCTGTGCACCAGAGCAACAGTCAGCTCTACTCACCACCAGTCCCTCCCATCAGGAAACTTGCACAAGCCTCTTAGATAACCTCATCCACCAGAGGGCAGACAGCAGAAGCAAGAAGAACTACAATTCTGCAGCCTGTGGAACAAAAAGCACATTCACAGAAAGAGAGACAAGATGAAAAGGCAGAGGGCTATGTACCAGATGAAGGAACAAGATAAACCCCAGAAAAACAACTAAATGAAGTGGAGATAGGCAACCTTCCAGAAAAAGAATTCAGAATAATGATAGTGAAGATGATCCAGGACCTCAGAAAATGAATGGAGGCAAAGCTCGAGAAGATGCAGGCAATGTTTAACAAAGACCTAGAAGAATTAAAGAAAAAACAAACAGATGAACAATACAATAACTGAAATGAAAACTACACCAGAAGGAATCAATAGCAGAATAACTGAGGCAGAAGAACGGATAAGTGACCTGGAAGACAGAATGGTGGAATTCACTGCTGCGGAACAGAATAAAGAAAAAAGAATGAAAAGAAATGAAAACAGCCTAAGAGACCTCTGGGACAACATTAAACTCAACAATATTCGCATTATAGGGGTCCCAGAAGGAGAAGAGAGAGAGAAAGGACCAGAGAAAATATTTGAAGAGATTATAGTCGAAAACTACCCTAACATGGGAAAGGAAATAGCCACCCAAGTCCAGGAAGTGCAGAGTCCCATACAGGATAAACCCAAGGAGAAACACACCAAGACACATAATAATCAGCTTTGCAAAAATTAAAGAAAAAGAATAATTATTGAAAGCAGCAAGGGCAAAATGACAAATAACATATAAGGGAACTCCCATAAGGTTAACAGCTGATTTCTCAGCAGAAACTCTACAAGCCAGAAGGGAGTGGCATGATATACTTAAAGTGATGAAAAGGAAGAACCTACAACCAAGATTACTCTACCCGGCAAGGATCTCATTCAGATTCAAAGGAGAAATCAAAAGCTTTACAGACAAGCAAAAGCTAAGAGAATTCAGCACCACCAAACCAGCTCTACAACAAATGCTAAAGGAACTTCTCTAAGTGGGAAACACAAGAGAAGAAAAGGACCTATGAAAACAAACACAAAACAATTAAGGAAATGGTCATAGGAACATACATATTGATAATTACCTTAAACGTTAATGGATTAAATGCTCCAACCAAAAGACACAAGCTTGCTGAATGGATACAAAAACAAGACCCATAGATATGCTGTCTACAAGAGACCCACTTCAGACACATACAGACTGAAAGTGAGGGGATGGAAAAAGATATTCCATGCAAATGGAAATCAAAAGAAAGCTGAAGTAGCAATGCTCATATCAGATAAAATAGACTTTAAAATAAAGAATGTTACAAGAGACAAGGAACGACACTACATAATGATCAAGGGATCATTCCAAGAAGATATAACAATTATAAATATATATGCACCCAACATAGGAACACCTCAATACATAAGGCAACTGCTAACAGCTATAAAAGAGGAAATCAACAGTAACACAATAGTAGTGGGGGACTTTAACACCAATGGACAGACCATCCAAAATGAAAATAAATAAGGAAGCAGAAGCTTTAAATGACGCAATAGACCAGATAGATTTAATTGATATTTATAGGACATTCCATCCAAAAACAGCTGATTACACTTTCTTCTCAAGTGTGCATGGAACATTCTCCAGGATAGATCTCATCTTGGGTCACAAATCAAGCCTCAGTAAATTTAAGATAATTGAAATCATATCAAGCATCTTTTCTGACCACAATGCTATGAGATTAGAAATGAATTACAGGGAAAAAAACGTAAAAAACACAAGCACATGGAGGCTAAACAGTACGTTACTAAATAACCAAGACATCACTGAAGAAATCAAAGAGGAAATCAAAAAATACCTAGAGACAAATGACAATGAAAACACGACAACCCAAAACCTATGGGATGCAGCAAAAGCAGTTCTAAGAGGGAAGTTTATAGCTATACAAGCCTACCTCAAGAAACAAGAAAAATCTCAAATAAACAATCTAACTTTGCACCTAAAGGAACTAGAGAAAGAAGAACAAACAAAACCCAAAGTTAGCAGAAGAAAGAAACCATAAAGATGAGAGCAGAAATAAATGAAATAGAAACAAAGAAAACAATAGCAAAAATCAATAAAAGTAAAAGCTGGTTCTTTGAAAAGATAAACAAAATTGATAAACCGTTAGCCAGACTAATCAAGAAAAAGAGGGAGAGGACTCAAATCAATAAAATCAGAAATGAAAAAGGAGAAGTTACAACAGACACCACAGAAATACAAAGCATCCTAAGAGACTACTACAAGCAACTCTATGCCAATAAAATGGACAACCTGGAAGAAATGGACAAATTCTTAGAAAGGTATAACCTTCAAGACTGAACCAGGAAGAAATAGAAAATATGAACAGACCAATCACAAGTAATGAAATTGAATCTGTGATTAAAAATCTTCCAACAAACAAAAGTCCAGGACCAGATGGCTTCACAGGTGAATTCTATCAAACATTTAGAGAAGAGCTAACACCCATCCTTCTCAAACTCTTCCAAAAAGTTGCAGAGGAAGGAACACTCCCACACTCATTCTATGAGGCCACCATCACCCTGATACCAAAACCAGACAAAAGATACTACAAAAAAAGAAAATTACAGACCAATATCACTGATGAATATAGATGCAAAAATCCTCAACAAAATACTAGCAAACAGAATCCAACAGCACATTAAAAGGATCATACACCGTGATCAAGTGGGATTTATCCCAGGGGTGCAAGGATTTTTCAGTATACGTAAATAAATCAATGTGATGCACCATATTAACAAATTGAAGAATAAAAACCATATGATCATCTCAATAGATGCAGAAAAAGCTTTTGACAAAATTCAACACCCATTTATGATAAAAATTCTCCAGAAAGTGGGCATAGAGGGAACCTACCTCAACATAATAAAGACCATATACGATATACCCACAGCAAACATCATTCTCAATGGTGAAAAACTGAAAACATTTCCTCTACGATCAGGAACAAGACAAGGATGTCCACTCTCACCACTATTATTCAACATAGTTTTGGAAGTCCTAGCCACGGCAGTCAGAGAAAAAAAAGAAATAAAAGGAATCCAAATTGGAAAAGAAGAAGTAAAACTGTCCCTGTTTGCAGATGACATGATACTATACATAGAGAATCCTAAAGATGCCACCAGAAAACTCCTAGAGCTAATCAATGAATCTGGTAAAGTTGCAGGATACAAAATTAATGCACAGAAATTTCTTGCATTCCTATACACTAATGATGAAAAATCTGAAAGAGAAATTAAGGAAACACTCCCATTTACCATTGCAACAAAAAGAATAAAATACCTAGGAATAAACCTACCTAGGGAGGCAAAAGACCTGTATGCAGAAAACTATAAGACACTGATGAAACAAATTAAAGATGATACCAACAGATGGAGAGATATACCATGTTCTTGGATTCGAAGAATCAATATTGTGAAAATGACTATACTACCCAAAGCAATCTACAGATTCAATGCAATCCCTATCAAATTAGCAATGGCATTTTTTACGGAACTGGAACAAAAAATCTTAAAATTTGTATGGAGACACAAAAGACCCCGAATAGCCAAAGCAGTCTTGAGGGAAAAAAACAGAGCTGGTGGAGTCAGACTCCCTGACTTCAGAAATACTACAAAGCTACAGTAATCAAGACAATATGGTACTACCACAAAAACAGAAACATAGATCAATGGAACAAGATAGAAAGCCCAGAGATAAACCCACGCACCTATGGTCAACTAATCTATGGCAAAGGAGGCAAGGATATACAGTGGAGAAAAGACAGTCTCTTCAATAAGTGGTGCTGGGAAAACTGGACAGCTACATGTAAAAGAATGAAATTAGAACAGTCCCTAATACCATACACAAAAATAAACTCAAAATGGATTAAAGACCCAAATGTAAGACCGGATACTATAAAACTCTTAGAGGAAAACATAGGAAGAACACTCTTTGACATAAATCACAGCAAAATCTTTTTTGATCCAGCTCCTACAGTAATGGAAATAAAAACAAAAATAAACAAATGGGACCTAATGAAACTTCAAAGCTTTTGCACAGCAAAGGAGATCATAAACAAGACGAAAAGACAACCCTCAGAATGGGAGAGAATATTTGCAAACGAATCAATGGACAAAGGATTAATCTCCAAAATATATAAACAGCTCACGCAGCTCAATATTAAAAAAACAACCCAATCCAAAAATGGGCAGAAGACCTAAATAGACATTTCTCCAAAGAAGACATGCAGATGGCCAAGAAGCACATGAAAAGCTGCTCAACATCGCTAATTATTAGAGAAATGCAAATCAAAACTACCATGAGGTATCACCTCACGCCAGCTAGAATGGACATCATCAGAAAATCTACAAACAACAAATGCTGGAGAGGGTGTGGAGAAAAGGGGACCCTCTTGCAGTCTTGGTGGGAATGTAAATTGATATAGCCACTATGGAGAACAGTATGGAGGTTCCTTAAGAAACTAAAAATAGAATTACCATATGATCCAGCAATCCCACTACTGGGCATATACCCAGAGAAAACCATAATTCAAAAAGACACATGCACCCCAGTGTTCATTGCAGCACTGTTTACAATAGCCAGGTCATGGAAGCAATCTAAATGCCCATCGACAGACGAATGGGTAAAGAAGATGTGGTACATGTATTCAGTGGAATATTAGCCATAAAAAGGAACGAAATTGGGTCACTTGTTGAGACATGGATGGATCTAGAGACTGTCATACAGAGTGAAGTAAGTCAGAGAAAAACAAATATCGTATATTAACGCATGTATGTGGAACCTAGAAAAATGGTACAGATGAACCGGTTTGCAGGGCAGAAATTGAGACACAGATGTAGAGAACAAACATATGGACACCAAGTGGGGAAAGCGGCGGGGGGGTGGGGGTGGGGGTGGGATGAATTGGGCGATTGGGATTGACATGTATACACTGATGTGTATAAAATTGATGACTAATAAGGACCTGCTGTATTAGAAAATAAAATTCAAAAATTAAAAAAAAAATTCAAAAAAAAAGAAAATACGGAATTGCGGTCATTCTTCCAATGACTAATTTTTGCTTTACTAAGATCAAGTTTATGTTCCATTGCTGTTTCCATTCCTTTTTTATATATAGTAGCTTTTCATATGAATGCTAATCATAGTATAATCTTCCTGAAGACATTTTAAATGACAATTCAACTCATGTGTTTATAGCGCGATGCATATCACTAACCAGAGAGACCACAGTATGAACAGTTCTGACCTAGTTTGTATAGGCACAGCTCCATCACGTCTGGCCAACAGTTATTACAGGATACAATCAATGTCAGACTTACATTGGGGCTGAGGAGCCTCATGGGGAAAAATAAAACTTGACCCACATCCAAGATAGTCAGATTGGGTGGGTCCAAAAATGGGACCTGGGGCGTGAGGATGGGAGTTGAGCTATAGAAGTCACATTGCAGGAAGCAATGGCAAAGTCCCTGTTGGGGGAGCTCTCCTGTGAGTTCTGGCTGTATAATCAGACTCAGACTCAGTGACAGGCATATGGGTAAGGGAAGAGGACCCAGTAACCCTGCTGTGTTGATCCCTCCACCTTACCTAAGTATAACGCAGAGGAGAGAAGGCTTGTCCTCATTTTACATGGGCTGGTGTGGTAATAAAAGATGAAGTGCAGCTATGGTCTTAGATGGGCAGATGCTTGTAGAGAAAAGTGCTGGTTACTGAGAACACCTTGACTCAGGAAGAAAGAGATTACTGGCAGCCTGGACTAATTCAAAGATGCATGATGCATGCACTTCTTGGGGACTGTCCAAATATTTATTAAGCAATTCTTGTATAGAAGGTATTGTGCTTTTTAAAGTATTGAAATTCCTGCATGAGCCAAATCCCTGCATGGCTCTAACAAGGGTATAAATGTAATGTGGCCTCCTCTATAGCCATGGAATGATGGTGCTTAACAGGAGTTGGATTACCCCTTTTAGTATTAAATCTCTCAGAATTTACAAAGAGACAGCAAAGAAATGGATTTTTCCTTTCCTTTCTTTTACCTAATAGATAGATTTTGCAATTAAATCCTGAATTTGTTTTCCTCCAGTTTAATTGAGGTGTAATTGGCATACTGTACTGTGTAAGTTTAAGGTATGCATCATAATGATTGACTTATATATATTGTGAAATGTTTACCACCATAAGTTTAGTTAACATCCATCATCTTGTATAGATACAAAAAAAGAATAGAAAACAAAAAAGAAAAAAATTATTTCTTGCCCTTGTGATGAGAACTTTTAGGATCTACTCTCTTAACTTTCAAATATACCATACATCAGTGTTAACTATAGTCACCATGTTGTACATTATATCCTTAGTACTTATTTATCTTATAACTGGAAGTTAGTACCACCTTCATCCAATTCCCTCTCCCCCCACCCCTACCTCTGGCAACCACAAATCTGGTCTCTTTTTTCTATGAGTTTTTCTTTTTTTTTAAGAGTCCATATATAAGTAAGATCATAGTGTATTTTTCTTTCTCTGTCTGACATATTTCACTTAGCATAATGCCCTCATGGTCCATCCATGTTGTTGCAATTGGCATAATTTCCTTCTTTTTATGCCTGAATAATATTCCATTACCTATCTATCTATCTATCTATCAACTTCTTTATCTGTTCATCTATCAATGGACACTTGGGTTGTTTCTATGTCTTGCCTATTGTAAATAATGCTGCTATGAACAGGAGAGTGCAGATAACTTTAACATAGTGTTTCTGTTTCCTTCAGAACACAATTCCAGAAGTGGAATTGCTAGATTGTATGTTCTGTTTTTAATTTTTTGAGGAACCTCCATGCTGTTTTCCATAGTGGCTGCTCCAATTTACATTCCCACCAACAGTGCACCTGGTTTCCATTTTCTCCACATCCTCATCAACATTTGTTACCCCTTGCCTTCTTGATGGTAGCCATTCTGACATGTGTGAGGTGATATCTAATTTTGGATTTGATTTTCATTTCCCTTATGCTTAGTGATTTTGAGCACGCTTCCATGTACCTGTTGGCTATTTGTATATCTTCTTTGGAAAAATGTTTATTCTAAATCCTGAATTTGGATGCTGCCCTTATATATAGAGGAATCATCTGTGAGTGTGGAGAAATGAGAAGAAAGTTTCAGATCTCAACATGTCGCTCCCGCTGGTGTGTTGCTAAATGCTTAAAATTTCTCCGTCAGAGATTCCTTCCCACCCCTGTTTCTGGGATCTCTTTTATAATTAAATTATTCTAAGAGAGGTATTGTGTTAATACAGTACATGCTACCCACTGGAATTCAGTCATTAACACCGCAGTGTGAATTACTTTCACAGATGACTGTCCTCCGGGACGGTAGATGAACAGATATGATGGCATAGACAGCGTTAAGTAAGGTAAGAGGACTACAAGGCATATGAAGAAGAGGGCTGATGAGAACTGAGATAAAACTTAATTTTAAACTTGTTGCAACAAAGAGACCACAAAATACAGTGGCTCAAGGAATAGAGAGGTTTATTTCTCTTTCACATAAAGAGTCCAAGGTGGATGTCCAGGTTTATGGGCTGCTCCATTTCATGAAGACTTATCATTCAGGAACGAGGTTTCTTTCATCACGTAACTTCTTTTGCTACCATATGTAACAACCTGTCCTTTTCAAAACCAGTCCAAGTTGTAAGTACCAGACTTCTAGAGCAGTGTTGCCCAGGAGAACTTTTACAATGATGGAGATGTTCTCTGTCTGCATTGTTTAGTAAGGTAGCCACTAGCCACATTTGGCTATTTAGCACTTGAAATATGGCTAGCATGACTGATAGACTCAATTCTAAATTTGTTAAATTTAACTTTAAATAGCTACATGTGGCTAATGGTAACACACTGGACAGCACAGAGCTGGATAGCAGGCACGTATATTAAACTGTAAGTTCAGGAGGGCAGGGTTTACACATGTGTCACTGCTATATTCCAATGTCTTTCATGGTGCCTGGGCCATGAGGGAGAATTAGTTCACCATTTTATCATGCTCTTAGAGGCACACCCAGACATGGTAACAAGTCCTCAATGTGGTGGGGAGCAAAGATTTTTGGTAAGTATGGTAGATAGTCATCGAACTTCTTCCAGTCAGTTATACTGGCAGCAGATGTGAGTCTCAAGGTGAAAGGGGTTTAGATCTATCTGTGTATTTTTTTTTTCTGATTTTCATCCTTCATTTTTTGCAGTTTCTTTGAAAATAACCCACAAGATAAACTTATTAAATTTTTGTTTAATCATACTAGTCTTACTGACATGGCAAATTGAGATTTTTCCTTGTTTTTCAATCTGTTATAGTCACTTGTATTTTATTTTAAAGTAATTTATATTCAAAAGAAATATCTTTAACTATGTTTTGTGTTCAGAAAACTTGCACAGTCCCTTAAAGAAATAGAGTTAATTAGCCCTAGTTGGTGAGATCACAGTGAGATATAAATTGGTAGTTAAGAGTAATCCTATGAGAACTGTGGTTTACCGCATGATAGAACACACACAATTTTCTACCATAAACAGTTTAAATAAATAGTTTCCTATAGAAAACAGTCTTGTGCCAAGGTTATAAATCAACCGTTCTTGGAACTCTTAAAACAAACCCTTACATATTAGGAAAGATCTTTTCCCTTGTTAGCAAACAGGCTGACACAGAAATTCAACTTTAAAATAACAAGTTAAAGAATACGTATACATTTATTTTAAATTTAAGACAAGTATGTAAAATTCTACTAAAATTTTCCTTATCTGTCTAATAAGACATAATGGCTAGCTAAGCATATACCTTCTCAAAGAGCTTGTTTGAACCATATTTCATTGTTTCAGGGTTTCATTAAATCCATGAAATTTTTGGCCTCAGTTATACTTTTAAAACCAAGGTTCTGTAAGATCTAAGAAAAACACACCAAAGTAACTAAAAAAGAGTACAAAGGAAATGAGAGGGAAAGCGCACTCAGCAAATGCAAGCAAAATGAAAACAGGAGTGATACTACAATTTTCTAGAATGTGGAACTCAAATCTCAAAGAATTAAGTGGGATATAGAGGGTTATAATGTAACGATAAAGAATATAACCTACAAAAATGTTATTATTTTAAACTTTTGTGTGACAAATAATAAAGCAAAAAAAAAAAAAAAAAACCCAAACAAACCAAAACCCACAAAATGAAATGTCCTGGAAACACAACAACTTGATAAAGCAATCATAGTGAGTATACAGAAGTATACCTCAAATTACAAAGAAAAGAAAATACAAGGATGTAGAATATTTCAGTGTTTTAAAAACTTCAAGTAACATGTAATATATGATTATTGTGCACAATATCCAAACAGTATTGAAGTATAAAGTAAGAAAAGAGAACATCTCTATCACAATCCCTCAATTCTACAACCTGCCCAGAGATGACCTCCACTGTTTTCTATGTATCCTTCTAGAACTTTTCCTTATGCATTCATAGATCTCAACAATTTGTGAAGATAAGCTTCCTTGATTCTTAGTAGGGATTTACTATAATTTGGAAACTCTTCTCCTAGTGATAGATTTTAAGTTTTCAATGAACATATTCATACAGATATCTTTGTGGGATATCTCTATGACGAATAACAAAGAAGTGGAGTTTTGAGGTCAAATATATGATGTGGGACAAAGCCAAAATTGACAAGGGATTGTCATGAAGTGTGAAAAATAAACCTACATTGTTGTAAGTAGAGATTTTGGGGGTATTTTCTTTTTTACTCCAGCACAACCTTGGGTACACACAACATCTTATTTTACTCTAGAAAGTAATAGCAACTTTTCTAATGTTTCACTGTGTAGTTTTCCAAAGGCTTCTGCCAGTCATCCATTATCAAATTAGCTGCTATAATTAAGGAAAGTCAGATTCATTTGAAAGTGTTATTGAATTCATTTATGGTGTCTTATCCTGTATTTTTCCAATCAATTAGTATTAAGATATAATCCCTCCATCATGAAAGTGAGGTGAAATTTACTAAATGTTTTTTGTCATCCTTCAAAATGATCTATGGGTTTTCCTCCTTTAATCTGTTCATGTAAATTTTTCTAATACTGAAACATCCTGAAATAAGCCCTACTTAGTCATTGTGTATTATTATTTAATAGAAGGCTGAATTTAATATGTTAATGCTTAAAATACTGTATATTTGTTCTGTATTCTTTTCATATTAGCCTATGCTTTTCTTTCTTTATTTTATTCTTGTACAGTTTGGGCATCTGGGTTATGCTAGTCTTGAAAAAACATTTTTCAATTCTCTGGAACAGCTTAAATATGACAAGGATTATCTATTCTTTGAAGAGAGAGTCCCTCTGGAATATAGCTACTTATCAACTTTTTCAGTATTGCCTACATTTAAAGACCATTTAGTTTTTCTTTTTCTTTTTAAATCAACTTTGATATAATTTGTATTTCCTGGAAGAGGCTACAAAGTGTCCTATAAGTTTAGAGGTTTTAATGTGTAACTTTTTTACACATTTTTACAAAATGTTGTATTTGATTTTCTCTTTAATTCAAATACTAGTTAGAAGACTGTTTTCAACTTTCTATGGTGTGGCTGGGCTGCCCCATATACCCTGCCTCTCTCATCCTTTTGTTTAAAATTCTGCGGTCAGAGAATGGAGCCTCTGATATTTATTAACACAAGCGTTCCAAACTTTTCAAGTACGAGAATCTCACTTTAACAATTAAAAAACAAAAACAAAACAAAACAAAAAACAAACTGTGCACTTCTTGATACGAAGAATTTTAATACTTTTTTTTTTTTTTAAACTTTGGGTTTATTTATTTTATTTATTTATCTATTTATGGCTGTGTTGGGTCCTCGCTTCCACGCAAGGGCTCCCTCCAGCCGTGGCAAGCGGGGGCCACTCCTCATCGCGGTGCGCGGGCCTCTCACCACCGCGGCCTCTCTTGTTGCGGAGCACAGGCTCCAGACGCGCAGGCTCAGCAATTGTGGCTCACAGGCCCAGTTGCTCCGCGGCACGTGGGATTCTCCCAGACCAGGGCTCGAACCCATGTCCCCTGCATCAGCAGGCAGACTCTCAACCACTGCGCCACCAGGGAAGCCCCCTGTATTTTAATACTTATTGAGAAAATATAAGATACTGGAAATTAATTTAATAGTTCTTTTAAATACCTAAGAATTTACCTAACCACAATGGAACCTAACACATTTGGAAGACAGTAGTAGTATTTATGTGTAGGGGTACTATTTTGTATGTCTGCCAGGAGCCTGATACCTAGATTTAAAGACCTCTTGCAGAAGTTGTTTAGCCCCAGGTCCCAGGCCCACAGGCTGAGAACTGCTGTTCTGATTTTCTACTCTTCTGTTGAGACTGCTTACCTGCCTCCTGCTGCTTATGTCATTCCTTGGGCTTGAATGTTCTTTCCCCCCAGCCCCAGCTTTACTGAGATATGATGGACATATAAAATTGTGTAAGCTTAAGGTGTACAATGTGTTGCTTTGATACATTTATACCTTGTGAAATGGTTGCCACAGTACCATTAGTTAACACTTCAATCAAATCACATAATGACTTTTTTTTTTTTTTTGGTAGTGAGAACATTTAAGATCTACTCTCTTAGCAACTTTCAAGCATATACAAGAGTATTTTTTAAAATAAATTTATTTATTTATTTTTGGCTGCGTTGGGTCTTCGTTGCTGCGTGGGGGCTTTCTCTAGTTGCGGCGAGTGGGGCCTACTCTTAGTTGCGGTGCGCGGGCTTCTCATTGTGGTGGCTTCTCTTGTTGCGGAGCACGGGCTCTAGGCACGCGGGCTTCAGTAGTTGCGGCGTGCAGGCTCAGTAGTTATGGCTCGGGGTCTCTAGAGCGCAGGCTCAGTAGTTGTGGTGCACGGGCTTAGTTACTCCACGGCATGCGGGATCTTCCTGGACCAGGGCTCGAACCCATGGCCCCTGCATTGGTAGGTGGATTCTTAACCACTGTGCCACCAGGGAAGTCCCTAAAACAGTATTGTTAACTACACTCACCGTGCTGCACACTAGATCCCCAGAAGTTATTCATCTTATAACTGGAAATTTGTACCCTTTGACCAACATCTCCCCATTTCCCCCAACTCTCAGGCCCTGGCAACCATCATTCTAGTATCTGTGTCTATGAGTTTGGCATTTTTAGATTCCACATGTGAGTGAGATCATCCAGTATTCATCTTTCTCTGACTTATTTCACTTAATACAATGCCCTTAAGGTTCATTCATGTTGAGTTTTTTATTCTATGAGGAAAAAATGAATCCCTGTTTTATTTAGGTCACTGTTATTTAAGTTTTCTGTGAAGGAAGTTCGAACCATCAAAAATTTCAAGAATTCAGCCTCACCCTTACATCTCTGTGACCGTGCGCATAATCTGTTTTAGAGGTGGCATGGGAGGCCCTTCGTGAATGAGAGGCCAAACCCAGAGGTCACCCTTCCTCCTCTACCCAGGTGTGGCCTCCCCCGCACTCAGCCCTCTAACATCCTTGATGCACTATGGCCGGTGGATTCCTTGTGCACTGCAGCTGGCAAGCCAGTATTTAGCTTATTTTAAACGGGGTTAGTTCTATTACATTAAGAAACCAGTGTCTTTCTTGGACTTTTCACTTTTTTGGCGGAAAAAAATGAAGTAATTTTTTTTTTTTTGTATGACAGATAAACTTTTTTATTGCATTTATGCATGAATACATCTATATATTCATATACATATATGCATTTTATTTTATCTCCTCATTTGAGTGATATAGAATTCTAATTTCAAAAATTAAACCCTGCCCCCTGTCCCCCTCCCCCCAACTTGAAGATTTTGTTTCTTTACCTACTAGATAGCAATGCTTACTGGTACTATTGGTACTAGAATCCAGTGTTTCTGATGAGAATTACAGTGTCAACCTGATTATTATTTCTTTGAAGAAATTTGTTTTTTCACCTTTCTGGAAGCTTTTAAGTTCTTGTTGTATCCTTGCTCTGAAATTCCGCGAGGATAAGCTCCATTAATCTTGCCCACACTTTCCATCTGAAGATGCCTGGGTTTTTCCCTTAGCTCTAAGCCTAGTTTTTGCCTATCGGCTTTAGTGCCAGCCAGTACTTTAAGTTCAAGAAAAAAGTAGGCCAGCACATATTGCCAAAGAGAGATTTGCATTTTCCTTGTGGTCAAGAGAGTGGTTTTAGATGGTATAAATCAGAGATGTCAGTGGGAAGGTAGGGAACTTTTTTAGAATCTGGCAGCACCAAGATATAGGGAATAAGTGTTTGCCTGAGAGTTATGAAAACCAGGTTCTGGGACTGTCCCTACTTAATAAAGTCAGGAATGGAGTTCACTTTCTTTATCTACAAAATAGAAATGTGGAACCTTGATGACCTTGAAGGTCCCTTCAAGGGTTTAAAGTTCTACTTAGTGGTTCTCCACAGGGGGATACCATCCCCATTAGGGAGAGCTTTGGGGTCACTTTTGGCATTTACTATGCAGGGGCTAGGGAAGACAAATACATTAGAGAAAATGGGAAAGGCTTGCAAATGAAAGGATTGTCCAGAGCCAAGTGAAAGCCAGTGGTGTCCCTCTGGGAAACACCATGAGACACGGGAACAGCCAGCCAGGGGGTGATTGCTTCTGCTTCCTGGCATTTCCTGTCCTAGCCCTTTCCTGTGGGGGTGGGACATGATGGCAGCCCCCTCTGTGGCTGACAGAGCAGGCTAACCTTGGCTACATGTGAAATGTGCTGCTTCTTTGCCTCACAGATTGCTGGCATTGAGCCACTCCATCTCCTTGACTTGCAGGGTCGGTCTGCTGTCTCTCCAATGATCAATAACTATGCTCCATTACAAGTTTGCATGTTTTTGTGTCATTTTTCCTATCCATCTGGATATGTTCACCCCATTATATCCACTTTCTTCAAACCAAAGACTGTGGAGCACAGCTGTCATTCCCCGGGGCTGAAATGGAGAAGACTCAGTCTAAGAGGCCAGCTCTTAGTACGCAGATCCCAGGGAATATGGATAGTGGTTTAGATAAAGGAGGCCTATAAACAGGACAAGGTCTGGCATAATGATTTTACATCTGCTCAGCATACCTGAGGGGAAAGAAATTCAGATTTGGTAAAGCAAAGCACAGAAGATTAAGAGCTACTAATTGGGTCTTGCCTTTGCTGCACTTACACTAACTTTGTAACTTGTATTGACGTAAATGTAATTTGAAGATTCACCATTTCATCTTAAAATATGTGTTTTGTATGTAGAAGCCTGCTACTGGCTTGGCTCTAATCCTCCTTAGAGACACATTTTAACTGAAAGAGGCCATTCCAAGGGAAATCTAATTATTCAGGAATAACTTGCACAATTCTCTCTATAGCACAGA
The DNA here is from genome assembly GCF_009873245.2 of Balaenoptera musculus. Classification (NCBI taxonomy): domain Eukaryota; kingdom Metazoa; phylum Chordata; class Mammalia; order Artiodactyla; family Balaenopteridae; genus Balaenoptera; species Balaenoptera musculus. Next base: position 11,144,468 of record NC_045802.1, on the reverse strand, counting down.
CTGAGATTCTGAGGAGTTCAGGAGGAAGCAACCCATGGTCACGTCACTTGCTCTTTTGCTTAAAGTCCACCTGGGTCTGCCCTGGCCTTCTGCACGTTCTCTAACTCTGGGCCTTGCTCCCATGGCCTCTAGGGATCAAGGTCCCATGTACCTTTATGTTTATTTCCTCTAAATCCTTTTCCCTCTACCTCCTTTTAGTTTACTTACACAGTTATACTTAACTGCCATATTTTCCCAAATGAGTTTCATCTCTCAAAACCTTGGTCAGTTCTATTTTTCTGTCTAAATGCTTCTCTCTTCTTTCCTACTCTCTCTTCTTAGGTAACTTCCACTGGTTCTTCAACCCTCAATTCAGAAATCATCTTCCCAGGAAGTCTCCCTTTCTGTTCCTAGACTTGCCTCTATTACAACCTTTCCCCAGGTGTGGTCTGAGAGAATTAGCCCAGGAAGACCTAAACATGCAGATTCCTGGCCTGTATCCCAGACTTACTGAATCAGAGCTCTGAGTGGGACCAAAAATCCACATTTTTCATAAGCTGCTTAGAACATGGTAGAATGGTTTTGAGTGTTCTCTGTCTTTTATATTAAATCATAAACTGTTTAAGGGGAGTTATGGCATATTATTTACATTTGTATCCATAGTATCTAAACAGTGCCTCACACATAGTAGGTGTTGAATGTAATTTTTTGTTGAAGTAATGTTCAAATCACACCAAAAGTGCACTCTAAGACCTGGGTTTGAGTCCTGGCTCTACCATTTGCTAGATGTGGGATTGGGACAAGTTATCACAAGTTTCTGACTCTCAGTTTCTTAAGAAATAGAGATAATAATACCTACCTGTCAATGTTTTATGATGAACATGAGACGTATATCATTATTATCAGTCTGATAGATTTTTAGATGATTTAAAATCTCCAACATTAAGAGGCTAAGAGGAAACTACTAGGTGTGGAGGGATTTCTATGAAATGACATTTCAAAACATTGTGTGAATTGAATATTAGACCCAGAACTGAAAGGATTGACCTGCTTGGTTAACACAATTCTCCTGCTTTGGTCTGCCGGACTGGTGATTTTCTGGTTCAACATTTCTGGTATTCATAGCCTTTCCAGACAGTTAAATGATGGTGAACAGGTTGTTTTTGCCTATGCCTACTGAGCTGTTTGCCTACTGTCACCAACTCTTTTATTTCAATAGTGCATCTACCTGCCCATCCAATCAGCATCTGTTGGGCACCTACATATTCAAAGTGCTATTAGCAGTAATAATAGCTACAATTTTTTTGAGCATCAACCATGTAGTAGCCACTATACCAAAAATTTTATGTGCTTTCTCTCAATTTTCACAACAAACTTATGGTATAGTCTGTTATTTATCCTTATTCTACAGAAGAGGATCTTGAGTATACACTTGCCCAAAGTCTTTCAGAAAGGAATGATGAAACCAAGATTTCAGCCAAACCATCTTGCTCTAGAGCCCTCTCTGTTAACTATTATAATACCCTACTTCCTCTGACTTTACTGTCCTTATTAAATCACATGCATCCAGGAAGAAACACAACAGGAAGAAACACAGCAGTGACCAAAAGAAAAGCAAAATAATTCTCTCTTGATTACAAAAATCTGCTTTCTCACTGTTCTTCAAGGGATCAACAAAGTCAATTTTTTGTTCTGTTTGTGCAGGCTTATATTTATTTTGACTTTTTGTTTCAGATTTTGTTTATCAGTAGTTACAACTTTACAGAATGGTAGAGATAATTTTTTGGCTTTTCAGTTTTCAGTTCTGTAACTTCTTAATGCTGTGGCTGTGTTCATCTAAGCACTACTGAATGGTATGACTCTGAAATACTAAGCCAATTCCAATTTGCTCCCTAAGCCTAGTTATTTCCCCCACTATTACGGTTGAAAACAGTTCCTTAGAGTTTTCACCAGAAGTGGTCTGTCTATTCTTGGTCAGATTGGCCCTTCACAGTCGAGCCAGTTTTTTGGCGATTGTCTTAGAAGTGCCTCGTTCAATTTACCAGGCAGAAAATATTGCAAGTTATTGGGGATTTCTGAAATGTCATAGGGATGATGAACATCTTGTCTTCTGAGTTCTGCATATCAAAATTGGCTCTAAAATGTGAAGCACTACTCAGGTGTGTGGTGTTGCCTTTCCCTAATAGATTATTTAAAGTTTTTATCAGTCATGACAGATTTAGAGGGTGAGGTTATCTTGTAAATCTTTAGTACAGATTGAGGCAATAAATTAAAACATCACAGTGAGCAGCTTCCATACTGGCTTAAACAAATAATTAAATGATTATAAGCAGAATGAACGATTCCACAGGTCAACATGAAGGATGCAGAAAAACCAATACATTAAATTCTAAACCTTACTTTTTTTTTTTTTTTTAAAGAAATCAGGTTTTCTACTAAAGTGGTTTTTATGTATTTGAAGCTCTGAGGAATAAAATGATTTATAATCATTCTTTTTCAGATGAATGATAAGGAATAAATGAAAAATATTAGCTGTTGATATATACTGAGGAGGAAAAGAACTATAATCAATTAGTATTTTTTGAATGCTAATGAATGCTCAGCACAGTAACTTGTTAGGGCATTAGTCATTTATCATCAAATTTCAAAAGCTTGTAGATTGGAGGGAAAATTTGTAGGTTAGAGGAAAAAATGCCTAATCCTCAAAGTTTCCATACAAGAACTAGTCACAGTTGAACTATTCCTATATAAAGCTCTAATAAAATTTTGTTTTTTTACTTTAGTGTTTTCATGATGGAGAACATGCCATTAAAATGTATTTGATATTTATGAAGGCACTATCACTACTACCACAGGATAATCTATTAATATTAGTGATCACAAGGTTAATGAGAATGTAGGATTTATCTAGTTCTTGTGTAAAAATAGTCCAGTGACATTGGCTATGAATACTCTTTTTTTTTTTTTTTAACATCTTTATTGGAGTATAATTGCTTTACAATGGTGTGTTAGTTTCTGCTTTATAACAAAGTGAATCCGTTATACATATACATATGTTCCCATATCTCTTCCCTCTTGCATCTCCCTCCCTACCACCCTCCCTATCCCACCCCTCTAGGTGATCACAAAGCACCGAGCTGATCTCCCTGTTCTATGCTGATCTCCCTGTTCTATGCGGCTGCTTCCCACTAGCTATCTATTTTACGTTTGGTAGTGTCTATATGTCCATGTCACTCTCTCACTTTGTCACAGCTTACCCTTCCCCCTCCCCATATCCTCAAGTCCATTTCCTAGTAGGTCTGTGTCTTTGTATGCATACTCTTCTTGATTTTTATTGTAGATTTGTTATCATGTAAACAAATATTTTTTCTGGAATAAATAAGACTATGTTCTTCATCCCTGTAAGAACAAGTCAGACAGAGTAAATTCTCATATGGCTAATTTAAAGGCTTTCCATCAAAGTCAGCACCATGAGTAGGATGGTAGTGCTAACCAGCAGGACAGTTTCTTCCATGGATGATTCCATAAAGAGATATTCATGGTTTCAGAAGAAATCACCTCTAGTTCATAAGTCAGGGAACATATTATGACATACAGGATGTGGGGGAGAAAGTAAACAAAGAGATTTATTAAAGCATTAATTTCCAGAGGTAAATTGATTTTGCATATATATTGAGTTTTTCATACTTTTCATATATATATGATAGTCTAGTAGAATATTCTCTATGGTATTTCCACATCATACATTTAGAAAATATTTTTGTGGGGAAAAACTTTTATATTTGAGTAAAGATCTGTTTTACTAACAATTTGCAGTGAGTTTATGTTATGCAATTAGCTTTGTTGCTAGGCAGCCCCCATAGCAGTTTTGATGTGTAATTTGCTTGAAACTATTAAGAGGGCTTTGCTGAAGTGTTTTTTTTTTTTTTATTTAATTAACTCATTTATTTATTTTTGGTTGTGTTGGATCTTTGTTGCTGCATGCGGGCTTTCTTTAGTTGCCTCGAGTGGAGGCTACTCTTAGATGCGGTGCGCGGGCTTCTCATTGCGGTGGCTTCTCTTGTTGCGGAGCACGGGCTCTAGGTGTGTGGGCTTCAGTAGCTGTGGTACATGGGCTCAGTAGTTGTGGCACGCGGGCTCTAGAGCGCAGGCTCTGTAGTTGTGGTGCATGGGCTTAGTTGCTCCGCGGCATGTGGGATCTTCCGGGACCAGGGCTCAAACCCGTGTCCCCTGCATTGCCAGGTGGATTCTTAACCACTGTGCCACCAGGAAAGCCCTTTGTTGAAGTTTTGAAACCAACTGAACTAGCCACAGAGAGCATTAGGTGTTGCTATTTTAATGAACTGAAGCTTTGTGTTTGGGATTAAGTTTAGTGAAACCAAAATAATTTGGCACTTTGGGAAAGGAAATCTGTTGAACAAAGTTGAGAGGAATTTAGCATTCACTCTATCTCTTGGGGCTTCCTAATCTTCACCCACTAGTGCATACCCCATATCTTAATTCGGAAACATTTTTTTCTTAAAGTGCACACTGTACAACTTCTGTTTGGAAGGGCTTCTCTGTTTAAATCTGCTCTGTCTTTGCTTTCTTCACCCCATACAGTGAAGTAATGGACACTATGAAGAGGCAAGTCAGGGAATCTCAGTTTTTCCTCCAACGTAGCTTCCCCGTTCCATTCTTGGTGCTTGGAGGACCACCTTGTACAAGGTTTTCACCTCTGTGACCAAGCCTTTGATCTGATGCTTGATATAGACTTTTAAAATTCTGACTTTGCTAGGAAGTTATCTTGGTCTACAAGTTGCTGTTTTGAGGACTATGACCTACGACTATGACCTACCTACCTCACCCTTGGGCTCACCTCCCAGAATCCTGGCCCAGGTATGATGGCCAGGCTTTGTATATTCCAGCGGTAGAATTAGAGAGCTTCTCTTTGCCTTATTCTAGAATGGGATTTCCAGATAACCCTTGATCTTGGGTGATTTATAAAATCCCTGCTAGTACAAATTCTAATCTGAGTGGTACTTGGAAGACTGCTCTGTAAATCAAAAGATGCTTTTTCCTCCATTAGTTTCTTCTTGAGTTTATTTATTAATTTTTTTCTTAGCAGCAGTTGCATGAATTACAGACTACCTGCTTGCTGCTGATCTGGGATGTTGCTGCTTCAAGGTTGAAATCTTAACCACATGCAATGGTTATACCCAGTTGAGGTGTTTGAATATATGCTTAGTTAAGGATGTGAATATATTAAATTATTTCTTTAAAAGTTGCTTTATCATAGTACTGAGTTTTCTTGTAAAAGGGAAAAACAGAAAGCAAAAATATGGCCCAGGCCATTAAAAAAATATAGCTCGAGTCATTTTCCCATGATTACCATAATTTCTGATGGTAATAGTTTTATATAGACTTATCATTTTGTTTTTGTTACTGTGAATTTTATATCACAGATGTTTTGATTTAAAACTGTAGTCTACTAAATAATTTGTTTCTGAATACATGTGGCTTAGACCAGTGTTTCATCTGGATGGAGTTGATGAATGCCCAAGTATTTTGATTTGAACAAATCAGGGCAGGGCATTCAGATTTGGAGATAAAACTCATGTAATGCTTGATACTCTAGTGATTCATAATAGTGAGTTAAGGCTTTTATTTCTAAGAGTGGCCTGTTAGTGTAAAATTTTCCAGTATGATCATGTCTTAGACTACAGGCCATTAGCATCTCAGTTAAAATTCACTTATCAGATTGTTTTCCAACATAAGAGTTGTCTGAGGTGGAATAGTACATACAACTGGAAAGTTTCAAAAAGAGCACAAATGAACTTATTTACAAAATAGAAACAGACTTAGAGAATGACCTTATGGTTACCGGGGGGAAGGGTCATGGGAAGGGATAATTTGGGAGTTTGGGATTGACATGTACACGCTGCTATATTTAAAATAGATAACCAACAAGGACCTACTGTAAAAAAAAAAAAAAAAAGCATAAGGGAAAAGGTTGACCAGTAGCCTCACATTTTGTACTTATCTTTACCCTCTTTTTTCTTTTTATGTACTGAAAAAAGATCTTTTATTCATATTTGGTTTGTCCTATAACATCCTTTTTTCTTCTGTAGAAGATTGAAAATCCTTTAATGCCAACAGTCAAAAATGGACATGACTCATGGTTTTGGTTTCATGCAGACAGATTTTGAACTTTCCAATGTGGGCAAGTTTCGACTTTGTTTTTAGCAATTAGCATTGTGTTATAATTTTTTATTTAGTTATCTGTCTCCCTATTATACTGTGAGCTCCCATGAGCCCCTGGCTGGTAGGAAACCTATCACATCTAGCATAGCACTTAGTCCATAGTATTGATAGATGTTCAGCATACGTTTGTTCAAATGAATTTATTTAAATGCCATGCAGTATTCAGTCAAAATAATTACACTATTGAGTTTATTTTCCATTGAAAATGTCCTCAGTGGCAAACAAATACACTGACCTCTAAAATATTCTTGTCCAAAATATCTGCCCACAGCGAGTCAGCATCATCTTTAAGTTGGTGGCTTAGCTGTTCTTCAAGAAAACAGCTTTACAATATCATATAAATACAGGCAGAACTTGATTGTCTAGCCTTTCAAAATGTGATGGATTGCCTCTTTCCTTAAGAGGTAAATAAATCATTATAACCTCATAAATCTTAGTAATCAGTTTTCTTCCTAGTTTAAAGAATTTTCATGAATAGCTCACAGGGGGTCCATTAAACAAGGATGGTAGAAGAGAAGTAGGTAAAAAAAAGAAAGGGAAAGCTAAAGTGAAAAATGAGAAGGGTGCGGGGAAGCCATTGTGTGTGCCCACCTGCCATGGATGTAACATGATTTCTGTGCTATCTTTGTCATGTGACATTTGAAACTAGGCTCCCAGAAGGAAGGACCTTAAGTGGTGAGTGTTAAGTAGAATGCTTGTTACCAGGAAAGGGTGCTGTCTGGCTCTCTCCATTGCAGGGCTCTGGCTGGGTCACTTTGGGGAGTTTCCATCTTCATCCCTGGGAGGAGCCACTTCAGGAAAATTGGGACCTAAAATCTACCTGATGGATGAATCATCCAAGACCCAAAACATATTTTCTATGTTAACACTTGCCTTTGGTGTCATGTGGACTTGGGTATGGAAACGTATTGCCATGTGGTACCGTGCAGTTTGTGTGGAAAGAAAGTTTTTTGGGCTTTATTTTTGTTTTGTTTTGGTGTCCTTTTGTATCTGTGTGCTGGCTGCTGCAAGACTTATTCCTCGGAAGTGAGGAAGAATGGAAGATGTCAATACAAAGTACATTTTCTCTAACGATATTCCTCATTCTTTGTTCCCCTTTGATGTAGCACCCAAGTCCATTCAACACCAAGGGTGTTTGAATTTTTCTTGTAAAGGAACACTTAGGTATTTTTGGTGGTCACTGGCTTATTTATAACAATAGCAGAATTTAACTAAAAGACAGCATTTTCAGTTGAGTACGGGAGGTTTTTGTTATATGCTAAAGTATCATGCTTTTGTCATTCAGTAATATTCATTAAACAGAAGCTAATTTTAAGAGCTTATTATGTGCCAAATCCAGTGCTAAGCATTGGAGATTGAGATGCTGGCAGGAAAGACTGTATTTCTGGAATCCTGGAACTTCAAGTCCTATGGAAAATCGCAAACAAGTGTTAGGCAGTTTTAACAATTTAGTCTGTTTTGTTTAATGCTCTACCTCCATACTTTCAATACTGACTGATGTGTAATTGGTGCTCAGGAGATATTTATTGAATGAAGGGTATCTGTGAGGTAAATGTTATGATGGGGAAGGGAAGTGTGCCATGGGGTCAGAGAAGTCTCTCCCAACCCCAGCTTTATTGAGGTATAACTGACAAATACATTGTAATATATTTAAAGTATACATTGTGATGGTTTTATATATATATATATATATATATATATATATATATATATATATATATATAGTGACATGATTCCCACAATCAAGTCAACACATCTGTCACCTCGAATAGTTACCTTTGTTTTTGGTGAGAACCTTAAATATCTACTTTCTCAGCAAATTTCAAGTAAAAAATACAGTGTTATTAACTAGAATAACCATGTTGTACATTAGAGCCTCAGAACTTATGCATCTTATAACTTAAAGCTTGTGCCCTTTGACTAACATCTCCCCATTTCCCCCACCCCCAAACCCCTGGCAATCATCATTCTACTCTCTGTTTCTATGCTTTTGAATATATATATAATACTTTTTTTTTTCAGATGTAGGTATAAGTATCCGTATGGTATTTGCCTTTCTCTGTTTGGCTTATTTCAATTAGCACGATGCCCTCAAGGTTCATCCATGTTGTCACAAATGGCAAGATTTCCTTCTTTTTTAAGGGTGAATAATATTTCATTGAATATATTTATACCATATTTTCTTTATCCATTCATCCATTGATAGACACTTGATTGTTCCACATCTTGGCTATTTTAAATAACGCTGCAATGAACATGGAAGTACATATATCTCTTTGAGATATTGATTTCATTTCCTTTGGATATATACCCAGAAGTGTGTTGCTGGATCATATGACAGTTATATTTTAAATTTTTTTAGGAAACTTTTATACTGTTTTTCATACTAGCTGTACCAATTTACATTCCCACCAACAGTGCACAAGGCTTCCCTTTTCTCTCCATCCTCACCAACATCTCTTATCTTTTGTCTTTTTGATGATACCCATCCTACCAGGTTTGAGGTAGTATCTCATTGTGGTTTTGCTTTGCATTTTGTTGAAGATTGGTGATGTTGAGCATCTTTTCATATACCTCTTGACCATTTGTATATCTTATTTGGAAAAATGTCTATTCAGGTCCTTTTCCCATTTTTTAAGTTGGGTTTTTATTTTTTGCTGTTGAGTTGTTAGAGTTCCTTATACATTTTGGATATTAACCCCTTATCAGATATATGATTTACAAATATTTTCTCCCATTCCGTAGGTAGCATTTTTATTTTAATTGTTTCCTTTGCTGTGCAGAAGCCTTTTAGTTTGATGTGTCCCATTTGTTGAATTTTGCTTTTTTTACCTTTGCTTTAGTGTCAAATCCAAAAAATCACTGTTGAGATCAATGTCAAGGAGCTTATTCCCTCTGTTTTCTCTCAAGAGTTTAACAGTTTTAGATTTTATATTTAAGTATTTAACACATTTTGAGTTATTTTTGTGTATTGTGTAAATTGAGTCCAATTTTATTCTTTTACATGTAGATACCCAGTTTTACTAGCACCATTTATTGATGAGACTGTTCTGTCCTCATTGTGCATTCTTGCTGCTTTGTCAAAAATTAGTTGACCGTTATGCATGGGTTTATTTCTGTACTCTTTATTCTGTTCCATTGGTCTGTATTTCTGTTTTTATACCAACACCATACTGTTTCAATTACTATAGCTTGTAATATACTTTAAAATCAAGGAGTATGATTCCTTTAGCTTTCAGTGTTTCACTGTTGAGTGTGACGTTAGCTGTGGGCTTGTCATGTATGGCCTTTATTATATTGAGGTATGGTCTCGCTATAACCAGTCTCTTGAGAGTTTTTATCATGGAAGAATATAGAGTTTTGCCATGAGTGTTTTCTACATCTATTGAGATGGTCATATAATTCTTATCCTTTGTTTTGTTAATGTGGTGTATCACATTAATTGATTTGTGGATGTTGAACCATCCTTGCATCCTTGGAATAAATCTCACTTAATCATGGTACAATCCTCTTAATGCTTTGTTGAACTCAGTTTGCTGATATTTTATTGAGAATTTTGCATCTGTGTTCATCTGTGATATTGGCCTGCAATTTTTTTCTTTTAGTGTACTTGTCTGGCTTTGATATCTGAGTATGGCTGGCTTCATAAAGTGAGTTTGGAAGTATTCCCTCCTCTTCTTTTTTTTTTTTTAGAGTGTGAGAAGGATTGGTGTTAGTTCTTCTTTAGATGTTCGGTAGAATTCACTAGTGAACCCATCTGGTACTGGACTTTATTTTTTGGAAGGTTTTTGATTAGTGATTCAATCTTCTTACTAGTAATTAGTCTGTTCAGATTTTCTGTTGCTTCATGATTTAGTCTTGGTAGGTTGTCTGTTTCTAGGAATTTATCCTGAGCTTCCTTAAAAGAACTATTTTGAATTCTTTGTCAAGCAAATTGCAGATCTTCATTTCTTTGGGTTGCTTATTAGAAAATTATTATGCTCTTTTGGTGGTGTCATGGTTCCTTGATTTTTCATGCTTCTTGGGACCTTGTGTTGCTATTTTTGCATTTGTAAAAGCAGTCACTTCTTCCAGTCTTTACTGACTGGCTTTGGAAGAGAAATACCTTCCATCAGCCCTGTTAGGATTTCTGAGGCTTTATCAGACTTTTTCAATAAGATACTTGCTCCATATTTCTTCCTTCTTGAAGGGGAATTCTTAAAATTGTATGCCTTCTCTTGATCCTGCAAATCCAGGCTGGGTGCTGTAAAGTTTCTCTTTCTCCCTAGGGTAGTGCTGAATGCTTAAGTTTGTGTGTTTTCTACCAATAGGGCGGAGTTGGGCCAACTTTCTGCATGTGCTCACTAGCTGTCTGCAAAGGTTCTCTCTTCCCACCTTTGCCCTCAGAAACATTCACAGGGAGTCAGCCATGGGGTGTGGTGTGTATGTGGGTGTGGTTCTAAGAGTGTTGGGGGTACCCAGGAGCCTGTTGGAGGGATCCACAGGTGAGATGTCCCCGGTTGCTCATAGGCTAGCTTCCTGATGGAGTCCGTGAAGCAGTTAGTAGGATCTTTGTCCCTTTGATAAGTTCCATTCCAAGCCCTGGCTGCTCTTCTCACAGGGGCTCATTGGCCCCACCCCCCATTCCAGTCTTGCAGTTTACGACTCAGTGTTCTGGATTGGGCCATAAAGAAATGAGCCTCTTTGGCAGCGTCCTGCACAGCTGAGGAAGCCTGGCACTCATACGCTCTCATTTTCCCCTATGGAAGAAAACTCCTGGGGCAGAGAAGCTCTTTCTTGTCACTGAAGTTCTGCCGCCTTGGGGCACCTTTTCATAGATAAAGTGAAACTGTTCCTCTTACCCTCTTCAGTGTGTCCAGTATTGGAATTTTTTTTTTTTTTTCCTCCAATGATGTGCTGGAACTTTTCCACTGGACTTCCACAAAGGCATTCTTGTCTGTTGACAGTTGTCAAGTCTGGTGTTCTTTGGGTGGATAGACAGTAGAGTACTCCTGTACTGCCACTTTGATGATGTGACTCTGGGAAAGAATTTCCTTAATGTGATTTTAAATACTATGTGGGAGCAGTGTCATATAGTAGTTGAGAGAAGGGCATCTGGAGTAAGTTTGCCTGAATTTTCTCCCTAACTTCCCTTCTTTTTAGATGGGAGACCTTATCTAAACCTACTGGGGCTTTGTTTCTGTGTCTGTTAAATGGAGATGATAATAATACTTACACCAACGTTTTGTTGAGAACATTAAATAAGCAAAGCACTTAGAACAATACCTGTTACACAGGAAATACTCAATAAATGTTGGCTAATAGGTTTACATGACAGATGACTAAAAGCTTAGGGACAAATCAAATATATCTAACCTGCAACTCCAATTTCGTTCCTATTTTTACTCCTTATTTATATATATTTTATTCAGGTTCTCAGCTCCTTAAATGAGAACCATAGGTCCAGATATCCTTATAAATAGCCTCACTTCAGTTCAGGTCAGTTTTTTTCCATCAAACTAGTTACTGGAAAATCTTTTGGTTTCCAGAGCATTTTGGAATTTGGAATTGCAGATAAGGACTAGAGGCATGTATAGTATTTTGTATTTTCCATGGTTTTGCTGTTATCCTGTGTGTATTCAAACACAAGAGCATTATATGTATAGATCATAAGTACAGTCTCTCTTCTTTTTGTGTAACCCCAAGGATTCTATCATGGTTACAACAGAGATCCTTGGTGCTCAGTGCATATCCACGTGCTGCCCTGAATTTCTCACCTTCCTTCACACGTAGTTGGGGGCAGTGGACTGTGAGCAGACATGATGGCCGTCACTTCGTGACCAAGGCAGCTCAGAAATGTGTGCCTCCTCCATCTTTCTCTTTCCTGGATCACTGAATGGAGAGCTTAGCAAATCCTCATAGGCATTCCTGAACATGGGAAATATTCATGTTGTCACTAAGGTTTTGAGATTGTGTGTTGTAGCAGTTGGTATCCGTTACTCAGAATAACAAAAGCAAAGGTGCACTGAGAATGTGCTTAGTTAAGACCATGTAGTGATGCTTCTAATGTTGATGGAGAGAAAAAAGCGAAAATGTAACTTGTAACCGTAGTAAAAGATAGGGCTGCACATGGTCTCATCTCTGCATAGAACTGCATGTAAAATATAGTCTAACAGCCAAAATAATTTTAAAAGGAGGTTTTATACGTTACTTGAATCTCTTAAAGAGCATTGAAGGAATTCAGGTTATCTCTTCAAACAGGTCTGGAAAGCTTCTTTCCTCTCCGCTTAAATTCTTATGTAATTCACAGCTGTGGACCATGAGGTGACATCCACTGTAAAGATCACACCTCTCTGCTTTTCTGATATCTAAGACAGGAACAGTATCAGACTGGTCAATTTGCCAATTGTAACTCATCAGATATTCACTTAGACATTTGCTATCCTCGCTGTCCTTCATATTCATCTAGAAACCCCATTGTTCTTATTTATGTCACTGTATACATGCACATACACCCATACCCACACAGACATACATGAATTAATTAGTGATCTTGGTGTGATGTGATCTATCTATCTATCTATCTATCTGTATGTATTTGATATTGTAATATTGTGATATTCAGGTCATGAAATGATTCAGTAACATTGCTGCCTGGGACACACTTAGATTTAAAACAATTTCTGGTTCCATTTAAGAGCAACAAAATCCATAGATCTTCACAAGCAGTGAAGTGTAATGAAGGTTTAAATCTTTTCTCTTACTTCGTATCAATGAAGGGAAATGCATAAGACTAGAAGAGGTTCATGCCATATGGTTGTAATAACAGAGACACTCCAGCAGAAAATGGATCATTTAGGAGCATGTGAAAAAGGTACAAGCCAGATGGGTCAGGGGAAACACCCATAACCCCTCACCTCCAACTCCTGCTTCTCACTACTTCTGATCCCAATAATAGGTTCTTGCCTACATCCTCAAGAGGCAATGTCAACTGAACTATTTTTCTTTCTCTGTTCCTATTTCAGGGGCAAAAGTATATAGCCCTTACCCCTCCCATGACATCCTTGTATGCTGCATATTAATAGGAGGTGAAACTACATGTAGTCTCACATAAAGATATAATCAAATTCCACATGCTTAAGAAGGAACCTGGCTTTCTTCGTGGTCAAAGTATATTTAAGACATGTGACAAACCTTGAAGACATTTGGCTATGTGATTAAGCCAGATACAAAAAGACAACTATTGCATGATTCTGCTTACATGAAGCACCTGTAATAGTCAAATTCATACAGACAGAAAGTAGAAAAGTGTTTGTCAGGGGCTTGAAAGTGGGGAACTGGAGAGTTATTGTTTAATAGACTTTCAGTTGATGAAAAAGTTCTGGAATTGGTGTGTTAATTATTATACAACACTGAACTGTATACTTAAAAATGGTTCAAGTGGTAAATTTTATGTTATGTAAATTTTACCCACACACAAAAAGACAGCAAAGGGCAAAACTAACGAAATTTGGAATGTACTGAATACCCAGGAGTTGGAACAAGTCACTTCCCCTCAGTCACCAGAGTGCAGGCTATGAGATTGCAGGGGAGACTTACATTTTCCATCCTCTGTTGCATCCAGATGCCAATTACAGACGTGCCCCACACACCCTAAAAGAGAGGGATCCATGCAGCGGCTTCTGAGCACTCGTCTCACCATTAAACATCAGCCTCGAAGAGGAAAAACATTCCAACATAGATATATCATTTTCCTTTGTTTATTTCACATCTGCATAAATTAGGAGGCTAAATGAGATTAGAAATATTTCATTGATAGAATATTAATCATTAGATAATACACACCATGAAAGCAGCTCATCAGAATTCATTAATGTTTTATTAATCCCATTTTTCGGCACGATATTTTTGATTTGAAAAATAATGGTCTCTTTCAGCATCTGGTAACACACACTGTGCTGCACAAAAAGCATGGGGAGCATTAGACTATGTAGAGTTTTCCCTGTTTGGTGTTAGAGGTACTCCAGGTGTTGATGCCATGATCTTGGAGATTCCTCCTGCACTTCTGGCTCTAATGTTACTTTTCAAAAGATTCAGTGGATCACAGTTTCTAGAGTCAAAGAGAAACAAATCAGAAGTCTAGGCAGGAAAACTCAATGTTACCATCTCTTGAAAAACTTGTTTGGCCCCCAGAGTGGAAGGCTGTCAGAGCAACACTTAGCTGGCCTTCCTAGCTTCTCTAGCATGTCTTGTAGATAATTGTCTCCTCACTTTCGTCCTGCTACTTCCCGTGACAGGAATGTTTTCCCAGCTTCTGTTCGCTTGTTTAAATGCTAAATGATCCCTTAAGGCTTATTGGAAGCCCTGTCAGCACCATGACCCCTTCCTGATTAGCCTAACCCTCCTGTGATGTTCTTGTACAGCATGTAGTTTCTGAATCACTCACTCAGAATTATCATTCATGAACTTGCACATGTGCTTCTGTAAGGATGTCTCTGTGTTAGCCAGCTTCCAAGATGGCCCCAAGTGATCCCCACCTCCTGGTTTTCACACACTTGTGTGGTCCCCTTCCACATTTTATCAGGGTTGGTCTGTGTGACCACAGTCTATGGCAGGAGTGATGGTATGTCACTTCTGATATTAGGTTGTAAAAAGACTGTACCTTCCACCTTGGGTGCATTCTCTCTCAGATCATGCTCCCCGACAGAGGTCAACTACCACGTCCTGGTCCTGAGAGCCCTCAGACCACCTATGGAGAGGACTATGTGGTAAAGAACTGAAGTCTCTGGTAAACAACCCTGGAAAAAACTGAGGCCTGACAACAACTATGTGATTGAGGTTGCAAGTGCTTCCTAACTTAGTGGATAAATCTGCAGCAGCCCCAATGGATGTCTTCCCTGTAACCTTCTCAGATACTTTGAGACAGATTCACCCAGCCAAACTGCTCTCAGCTCTCTGGTCTACAGCAACTGTGAAATAATAAATGTTAAGCTTCTAATTTTGGGGTAATTTGTTATGTAGCATTAGATGACAGATATAGTATTTTGTCTCCCCAGCTGGACTATAAGCTCCTTGAAGAAAGATTCCTAGCTTTCTGATTCTTCATGGTGCTCACACTTATCTACTCAATTTAAGATAGAAAGGTAGATAGAAAAGTATTTTTATCTACCTACTTAAACTTTTTTACAGGTACCAACTATTCTGAACAGTGTTCTATGAGGTAGGTAGCAGAAGACTGGCACCACTAATCCTGTCTCAATACGAATGGGACAGATTGAAGATAATCATTTGACATGGGCCCAAAACTTAGCAGAAGCTGATGGCGAAGCCCTGATTTAGAAAAGAATCTATGAAGTCAATGTTTTTCAAATCTTTTCATGCCCTGATGTCTCTGGAGGTCCCATGGTGGCCTCTTCTGCTGCTGGTTCTATTGCAGGCACTGCTGTCATTAACCTGCTCTGAGTGCTCTGGGTTCTGCAGCCCTGTTGATGTCAGCAGTATCACATCACAGACTGAACAATGCCTGACTCTGACCCATTACTTCCATCAGTTCATTCTCTGGTGTTGGCACTATGGTTTCAGATAAAGATAATATGTCAAGCCTGTTACAAAAGGAGGAAGAAAAGAAAACACACCATCCTGTAGAAATGTTGAAAACTAGAAATTGAAGAGTACTCCCTCTCACTCTTTATCTTCCATCACTGTGCACCAAGGTGCTTTGACAAGAGAGATATTTGGGGACAAACAGTAACTGATATGAGGAACACATACTGATTTGCTGCATCTATGAGATATAACTAATAACGGATGTTATTTATAAACTCTTAGATGTTTATCCTAGTTCTTTTGAACTCTTCTATCTTGAGTCTATCAGCTGCTGCTGTCTGGATAATTAATTACACAACCAAATTCAGTTAAAAATTTTGAAATGTATATTCTCTATATGATCTGCATATTGAATTCTCTTGTTCATGCTGTCCAGTGTTTTATATGCCACTCATTGTCTAAGACACACACACCCACACACACAGACACAAAAACACGTAATGTGTCGATTAGTTTTGAAAACTTCATGTAAGTTTTCCTTTCACTGTAGTCCTTCTCTTTCTTAAAATCTTTTTTTTTTTAATCTTCCCATACCCCTGGCCATACCTGTTTCAACCTAAAACAGAACCAATTTAAAAAAATGTGGGCCTAGAATGTCATACACGTTTTTAAGTGTTTTAGTATAAGTAGCTTAAAATCATTATTAAACAATTATTGATAATGTGGCTTATAGTAAGAAAAGTCTTGAATCAGTTAGGCTTGGTTGAATCCAAGATAGTATTCTACTCCTAGCTTCTCTCTCTAAGTAGGAGTAGAACATTTTTATAACCAGTAAGCAAATTGATCATTGGAACAGAAGACCTGAGCTGTCCAGAATTTCAAGGGAGGGAGGGAAGGAGTGAAGGAAGGAAGGGTAGTGAGAGAGGATTGTTTTGTGACTACATGTGAATAGTACTACAGTCAGTACAGTGGAGCATGAACTCTCCTTATCAACTCTGAAGTCCCGTGTCTATCTGGTGAGGACAGAGTGAATTAGGTTGGAAGAAGAGTATTTAAATGTCACAGAAGGTCAGGAAGGGTTGAACCAGTTATGACTGGCACTTATTTTTCAGTTGAAAAGCAGATTCCAAATTTCTTCCTTTTTGAAGTTATCAAAGAATATCAAAGGAATTACTTCTAAGTTCATCTTTATATCCAAATGTCTGTAAAAGAACTTAAATGGAACTATTACCAATGGAAACGGAGTTTTAGTCAGCAAGATTTCAGAGTGCTAAATCATCATCAAAGTTGCCAACAGGGATAATAAATAACCATATAGATGAAACAAAGGTGTGATATGTTAGGTATATCTTTAAAAAATAATTTCAGTCATACTCTTAAAAAAAATTCTGCGTTCATAAAATTCATTACTGAAGAACCAGTTTTTAATTCTGTCTTAACAGTGATATACTTAAAAAGAAAAAAAGATGTTAAGCAGCTTATTACTCTAATTCAGAATTAGAGTACACAAGAAATAAATGGATGTTTAGAACTGGCCAATGGCCTCACTTGTACTCCTGAGACGGGTAGGGTAAGAGTGCCTGAAATTATCCCTATTTGCCAAAGTCCTTAGATTATTCATGCTTAGTAATGTGGAGTCTGAAGCTCTACGTAGATTCAAATATTCTCTCCATTCATAGTCAACCTGCCCTTTCTGCTTGTATAGTAACTATGACCCTTTACAATTCTGAGATTCTAGGATTCTCTCATTCTATACTTATTTTTTATCCTTTAATACTTCCATAAAGTTAACCACTGGTTTTTCTATCAAGTTTGTTCCTTAGAACATACAGATGTTTAGTGTATTTACTCCTAACTATTTACAGCTGCATTGTTTATATACATTTGTATACCAATGTGTGTTATGAAGATGATCTTATTGTAACTGATTAGCCTTAGTACATACTCTGCAGCCAGAAGATGGTGCCTCTTTGTGAAGCGTCTCTTTGGAAGACTTCCTGAGAGTCAGTGCATAAGAGGCTAAGAGCATAGGTTTGGGATTAAACAAGATTGCTAAGAGGAATGGAATGTAGGATTTAAGAGCATGGATCCTGGAGTCAGACTGCCTGGGTTCAGCCAAATTCAAGCTCCACCAATTATGTGCTGTGTGATCTTGCATATTTCACTTAATCGATTTGTGTCTTAGTTTCCTCAAATATAAATGGGAAATTAATCATAGTATTTATCTTATGGAATTGCTGTGAGAAATGAAAAACCCACATAAAGTATGTAGAGCAGTGTTTCTACACACTTAGAATATAATCAATTGCTGTTTATTTTTGCAATTGTTATTATTGAAAGTTTCACATTCCAGCTTTATCACATCCCAGTATGATCTTGTGTAATGTCTTAACCCTTCAGTTTGTCCCTCTTTAAAATGAGAACTATAAAGACCTAACTCACAGGGTGGGAATTAATGGCATATTATGGAAAGTACTGATCAGAGAATGTAGAACTCGGAATATGTAAGTGCTCAGTGAGTGTATATACTCATACCTCTAACTTCTTCCGTGGCTCCCAAACTATGAACATGTGGCTTACAGTACTTCTGAGAGCGCTGATCAGTGAGGTTTGAGAGTGAGATTGAATTTGAGCTTTACAGAGGGAAATGTTCTGCATCAACTTTGAGAAACCAAGATATGGTTTTACTGCAGTTGAGGAGACTCAGAGAAAAACTCCTTCCCTCAAGCCAATCACCCCAGTCTGGCATATAAATCAGAATGCTATTGAGAAAGAGGCAGGCGAGTAGACTGCAGAGAAGGTAAATTCCTTTCTCTCCCGTAGGAAGTTTCACATGGAAAGTCAACGCACCCTTAGACAGTTGTTCAACTGGAATCATCGAGGACAGGGCTCCACAGGGTGTGCTCCAAGTCCTTGAGACCCTTTTAGGCATCTCTGAAGTCAAAATATTTTTATAATAATATTAAGAGGTTATTTGCCTTTTTTGCTCTCCATCATGAGTGTACAGTGGAATTTGTGATGATATCATTCTGACAGCTAATAGGAATGTACAATTAAGTATTTTGCATTTAAACATTTTCTCAGCTTTAATTTCTATTATGGTAAATATCAATAGATACAACTCATATAAAAAAGCTCTTTGGGGTCCTCAATAATTTTTAAAGGTGTAAGAGGGTCCTGAGACCAAACTGTTTGAGAATGTTTAATCCAGGAGAATGGGACCATTTTATTTCTGGAATGGGACCATTCTCTGGCTTATGTCTGGAGGTATTTGATGCTAGAAACTGCCTAGAATACTTACCTGCTTCCCTGAATCTTTGCTTCCCTTTCCCCAGATTCTTACGAAGACCATCCCAGTTCTGTTGACACATTCTTCTACAAATTACAGTACAATTGATTAGATGTCATTTCCTTTGACCACAGTCATTTTATGCCTTCCTGAGATTCTACCCTAGTTGGTTGGATTGGACTGCAGCCATATTCTGGTATTCCTGATTGGATTTTGGATACATCCTGTTTCTCTAATCATCACACTTAACAGTCCGCCTCTCGGGGTGGGCCATTTGGTTCATCTTGCTCAAACATAGCCCCAGAGAGCATCCCAGTCTTTAGAGATCTAGGCCTTTTTAATGGAGCTTCCACCACTGTACCTACTGTACCAAGTCATAAATAGTAAATGCTTAAGAGGAAAAGCAAATGTGGAATTTGTTAAAATTGTTCCAAGTTAAATTTGGTATTTGTTCTTTGCTATCCTGAGTTGATGTAATCATTAAAGTCTGGTAGAATTATTCAGACACATGAAATGTCATCTGGAAAACAAAGCCGTGTTACTATTTATTTGAAGTGCTTATGAAAAGCTGTTAAGGTGAATAATTTGAAAAGCTTGGAAATATTTTAATACTGTATGTGGCAGTCATGCAAATTAGTAGGGGCCCATAGGTCCTGGGTCAAGCTAGATAAGGCCCAAAAGAAATCTGATTTTGAACAAGTAAAAATTTTAATAAATCTTAAAAATATTATCTACATTTATTGACCATAGAAGCTTACTTTTGTTACATGTTTTCTTGCCTCTAACTGTAAATTAGAAAGACTAGTAAAATATAACAAGGCTATTGAATTCTGAATTTTACTTGAATTCTGAATTCAAGTTTTTCTATACTACAACATTTAATATTTAATTATACACATGATCATATTTTATACTCAAATAAACTATTTTGTAGTCTTTTTTGAACATTAGACTAGAAGTTTGAAGATTTTCTAGTTTCAGCTCTGGTTACTAGCTATACAAATCTCAATTAAAAAAATTTTAAAGTAGAAATAATAATCCCTTTCCCTCATCAGATTGGGCGGGCATCAAATTATTCATAAACAATAACATGTTCTAAAAACCAATAACCTTCTGAAGGTCTCCCTGGGAGAGCATAGGCTTAGATTTGGGTTTAAACCCTGTTTTTACCTTTTACTGGCTTATTGGCTGTGTGATTTTAGATGTGCTACTTAATCCTTCTGAACCTCAGCTACTTCACTGAGCCTCAGCTACTTAACCCTTCTGAGCCTCAGCTACTTCACCGAGCCTCAGCTACTTCACTGGTAATATGAGAATAAAAAGCAACCCTGGTAAAACTCCAATTCCCTCTTAAATTTCTCTCGAATAGTTTTGGGGTACTTACAGAGATGTCAAGGATACCCCATGAAACGTTGCTCTTACTTAATCTAGGACTCCCCATTTTCCTCCTGCACTCCTCTGCCTAAGGAGGCAACGTCTCCCATGGCTGCAGCAGTTGCTGATATATTATTATCTGTTACTGAGTGAAAACTACCTCGACATTTTGTGGATTAAACAACAAACATTTAGTATCTCACAGAGTCTATGGGTCAGGCATTCAGAGGTGGCTCAGCTGGATGCTTCTGGCTCAAGGTCTTTCATGAGGTTGCAGTCAAGATGTTAGGTGGGGGTGCTTCCCTGGTGGCGCAGCGGTGACGAATCCGCCTGCCAGTGTAGGGGACACGTGTTCGAGCCCTGGTCTGGGAAGATCCCACATGCCGTGGAGCAACTAAACACATGCGCCACAACTACTGAGTCCGAGAGCCACAACTACTAAGCCTGTGCTCTAGAGCCTGCAAGCCACAACTACTGAAGCCCACGTGCCTAGAGCCTGTGCTCCACAACAATAGAAGCCACCGCAATGAGAAGCCTGCGCACGGCAACGAAGAGTAGCCCCTGCTCGCCGCAACTAGAGAAAGCCCATGCACAGCAACGAAGACCCAACACAGCCAAAAATAAATAAATAAATTAAAAACAAAAAAGATGTTAGGTGGGGCTGCAGTCATCTGAAGGCTTGAGTGGGACAGAAGGGTCTGCTTCCAAGATGGTTCATGTGCAGGGCTGTTGACAGGAGGCTCAGTTCAAGGTAGGCTGAAGCTGGCTCATACCTGCTTTTGAGAGCTAATTGTTAGCATTTAAGAATTTTGCAAGCCGATTGTAAAACACAGCCATTATTAAAAATTAAACTATATAAACTTTATTTAAAAAATTATATTAAAAGTTAAGGTAATAAATCCTCAAAACTCCTCACTTCCTCCATTTTTCCTTTATTGATACTCTCATGGTTCTTTATGTCTTTTGCATCTGTATGGAGAAAATACTATATAGGTGTGTCCTGTTGCACATCTCAATCTCATTCTGTCTCTGAATTCAGTGACATTATGTTGGTAGCTTGAAATCAGCCATGGTGGGAACATTTATATTATGGATATCAGCAAACACTACAAATCAGAACTTGATTTATTGTATTATTGATTGTTTAGAAAGTGTAAATTGTGTCCTACACATCCTTTATAATGGTAAAATTATATATGTATATATATATAAAATATGCATACATATATATATATATATATATATATATATATATATATATATATAAAATACAGGAGTCAGGGAACATTGGGGACCACTTTGGAGGCTGACAACTAGTCTACCTTTTAGCTACTGATGATTCATATCTCTTCCATATGCAAAATACACTCACACCCCTCACAAGACCCTCCAAAATCTCAACCTACTACAACTTCAGATTGAAGTCCAAAATCCCATCATCTAAATCAGGCCCAGATACACATGCACCTCCTCAGGTATAGTTTTTTAAGTATAACTCCTTGAGTACAGTTGCACTTAATCTGAACAATTGTGAACCTAGAGAGACAGATTATTTCCCTCTAACACACCCAACAGACAGTGGTGGGATAGGCATATGATAACTGCTATAAACACTCCTATGTAAAAATGTGGAAAACAGGAGGCACACAAGTACCAGCGGTCTGAAATCTAACTGGGCATATTTTGGAAGCTGCTAGATTAGGATGTAGTTGTACTTCTCTGTGGTTCATGGATCTGCCCTTTAGGCTGTAGTTTCTACTCTCTGACTCACTCATCCTTTTCCATGAAAGGTAACCCAGGTTTGCAGCTGTGTAACTTTCAAGCCTATTCCCTGCAAGTTGAATTTTGAGAGACCAAAACCTTCTTCTTTTTCATTTTGTGCTGTTTCTGTCTCATTCAGTCCAAGCTAGTGGTGTTTCTGTCCAAATAATTGTCTTAAAAACTTTGTGTGCTCCTCATTAGACAAAAACCATATCTGCAAATCTTTTTGAGATAAGTCCTTCTCTAACTTGGGCTTCTGCTGAGGTTGCTGAGGAAATTCACCCTAAAGTTTCTTAGAAGCCCTATTGTGTGACTGAACAGTTCTCTGAGGCACCATATCAAATCTATATGAGACCATATTTTCCTGGAAACGTCTTGGACTTCAGCTTCGCCTGAAAGCCATTTCTTAATTATAACATGTTTGTTAGTCATATGGAGAGGCTGGGGATTTTTAAAACCAGAAGGTCCTTGTTCCTTTTTAAGTCTTTCCTTTAGCTTATCTCTCTCTGCTTGCATTTTACTATAAGCAGCAAGGAGCATCTAAGCAGCACCTTAAACACCTGCATTGAAATCTTCTTAACTAGGTCATCCCATTTTACATGGTGCATTTTTCTGCTTTCCACATAACTGCAGGAAGTAGTGTCACTAAATTTTCTGGTGCTGTATAGCAGCATCCCTTTTCCTCCAATTTCCAGTGACTTTTTTGCACATCTCCTTTCAGCCCCGACTCATACCTTCCTCAAAGGCATTCTGGCTTCTACTAATAGTCTGTTCACTGCACATGAGGCTCCCTCCAATACTCTCCCCAAAGTCTTTGCCGCTTCTGCCCACTGCCTTTTCCATACTTTTAGTTATTTGTTACTCTGATGCTCCATTTCCAAGTACCAAAGTAACAAAATATAATACTGTCTATTGCTATGTAATAAATTACTCCAAAACTTAGTAGCTTAAGTTAGTAAACATTTATCATTTCACCATTTTTGTGGGTCAGGAATTCACAGCTGCTAGGCTGGGTAATTCTGGCTTGAGATCACTAATGAGGCTGAAGTTAAATTTTTGGCTTGGGATGAAGTCAGCTGAGGGCTTGACTGGGGCTGGAAGATCTGCTTCCAAGATGGGTCACTTACAAGATTGTTGGCAGGAAGCCTCAGTCTGTCACTGGCTTTTTGTCAGGAGCTCTTAGTTCCTCATCACGTATCCTATCCACAGGGCTGTTTGAGTGTTCGTGGTTTGAGTGTTCATTTGTTCTTACAGAGCAAATGATCCAAGAGAGAAGAAAAAAAATTAGAGCTGCAATGTCTTTTATGACCTATCCTGAGAAGTCAAACACTGACATTTCCACAATATTTTACTGGTTTCACAGATCAATTGTATTCAGTCAACATGGGAGGGGATTGTACATGGGCACGGATACAAGGAGGCAGAGAGCTTGGGGGGAGGTATCTTGGAGGATGACTATTACAGATACCAAATTCAGCACCTATGCCACAGATGTTCCCTGAAGATGTCTTGCCACTGAGACTCCCTGTATTGACCAGAACTGTACGTAGGTGCTGCTCTTGGTACCTGGGCTAAAGCTGAGAATTCCTGAAGTTGAGATTGCTGGTATCTCTTAGACAACACCATGTACATAAAGCACTCAGCACACTGCCTAGAGCCAAATAAGCACAACAGAAATAATATTTTTCTTGTCATTCCTATTTTATAGAAGATTCTGGATCAATTTCTGGCCTAGAAATGCAAATAGTAGCTTCTGGTACAAATATGGAGGACAGTCTTGCCCTCTCCATGCCCATTAAAATTGTAGTTAAAAAAATCCAAAAACCAAAAATCAAAAAACAACAAAACAGAAACTTTGCTTCTACTTTACCCCGTCATAGCCCTTTGACTGAGTCCTTGGGGAGTGGGGCCTGTGGACTATAAGAATGACGGACACTGTACTTCCCTTCAGTCCAATGACTGGCCTCTTATCTTTGAGTCAAATTTTGGCCCCTCCCACTTCCTCTCCATTTCCCCTAAAAATTAATTGTTGTTAACTCTCATTTCCAGCCCGAGTCTCCTGGAGGCTTCCCTCTAACTCCAGGCTTGCTGGTACATGCCTGAATCACATTTGTGCTTGGGCTGGGACATTTCCTGCTATCAACACCGGAAGCAACTAGAAAACCAGAGGTCAAGGTAAAAGCTAAGCTTAGGATAGAACATTCTTAGTTGACTGAACAATCAATGTACGTTCTCAAGCTAGGAGTCTGGTTCCTTTTTTTCTCATCTTTAGCTCACTTCTGAGTAATCATAACTAACCCCAAAACATAAATAATACCATTGTTGGATATCATTTTTTGATCACATTTGTTTGAGGCAAAAGGTATTGCCTTGAAGTAGACTCTTCTGTTTGATTTCTGATGAAAATTAGAATGAGAACCAGGGAAGTATGGAATTGTTTGACGAGTTTGATGCTTGACATTAAAAAATAATCTCTTTCTCAAAGCAGTTGTTAAATCAAGGTAAAGGGTGCTGCTCAATGCATTACTTACAAGACAGTTGAGGTGCATCTTTTTGGAATTGTCTTGTCACGTGTCTGTCCCCACCACTGAATGCTCCAGCGATTCTGTTTTCTGAACAGTTTGTGGAGCCCCACATGTGGGCACGATAGGACCCTCTGAACTAGAATCATCCCACAGGAAACAGATGGACAATAGCATTTTAAAAATAGTAATAGTGACCACATAGAAATAGATTACGAAGATAAATGCCACCGTATTTTAAATACTAAAATAATAAATTATTTCATAAAGCAACCTAGAATAGTTTAAAATGGGGTAATATGAGAGGAAATTAATTGTTAGGATGAAAATTGACACTGACAGGGACTGTGATTTATGATTTGGCCTCATAATTTTAGGTGATTCGAGTCAGATAAACCAGGGGTTTATCAACAATTTATACGGTCTCTTTGGAGGCAGTATGTGAGGTGGACTGGGGCACAAGGCCTTGGAGAAGTACGAGGGGGAGTGGGTGAATAGGAGATTTTCAGGAAAAGTCTGGGAGAAACCATGAGCCTAAAAAACAGGAGGGTCTGGGGGTCTATTATGAAGATATAGAGGGAAAAGAAGAGCTGGGCAGAAACAGGTATATAAAAGCTGAATCCGAAGGCAGGTAGGAATGGTAAGTGGTGGTGATTGCCTTATTTGGCTAGTTGGCCCCTGTAGATTCATTTGTTCATTCATTCATTCGTTCATCCACTGACTCACTCATTCACTGGTTCTTGCCAAACTTTTTTAGTGCAGCTACTGTGTGTCAGATACTGTGCAAGCTCTGCAGAACCAATCCCACTATTTCAGGTTTTAGGTTTTAGCTCCACGCTGGCTAACATCTGTCAAGCCTAGCTCAAGGCATTGCTCATTCATACAATCAATACCTTATATACCAAATATAACACCCCATAGCCACCCCCCAACAGCCTAGTGTGTGTGCTTTTGAATTTCAAGTCACAGTAGAGAGAGAGAGAGCAAGAGAGAGCTTCAGATCCATTACTTTAAAAGTCAGGCTTCAGATAGTCCAGCCTATTTCATATGTCAAAGGCAAAAGGATGTGTGAAGCCAAATAAAAAGAGGATAGAGCTCTGAAAACATTACCTGGGCGGGAGGAGGGGGGTATGTTAAACCAGCTGTAGCAGAAGAAGCAGTGCTGATCTTTGCTCTTTTTTTTTTTTTTTTTTTTAAAGGTAGAATAAGAGGCTCTTTTCTTTTTTTTTAAATTAATTAATTAATTTATTTATTGCTGTGTTGGGTCTTCGTTTCTGTGCGAGGGCTTTCTCTAGTTGTGGCAAGCGGGGGCCACTCTTCATCGTGGTGCGCGGGTCTCTCACCATCGCGGCCTCCCTCATTGCGGAGCACCGGCTCCAGACGCGTAGGCTCAGCAGTTGTGGCTCACGGGCCCAGTTGCTCCGCGGCATGTGGGAATCTTCCCAGACCAGGACTCGAACCCATGTCCCCTGCATCGGCAGGCAGATTCTCAACCACTGCGCCACCAGGGAAGCCCTGATCTTTGCTCTTGAAGAGGTCACAGCTGGTTTTCAGCCTGTGTCTCTGAGATGGTTTTCACCACTGACGCTGTTGCAGATTCTCCGTCAAAGGCAGATGGCTCACTGGAATATATTTCGCCTTCAACATCTCTGCTCACTAGCATTAGCAATCTGTGGGTGTGCCTCCTACTTCTGCTTTTCTCACCCTAGAGGTGTGCAGTAACAGGTGCTCCCAAACTGTTTTTCTTTCTTGGCTTAGTCTTTGCAATATGTGACTTTATTAAATATCATATAAGAAGTCAGTAGGGAGGCAGAATCAAAGTCATAATTTGGCATAGCCATTATATTAAAGCAGTCATGAATCTCGGTTAAATATTTTCCCAAAGTAAACGGAAATGTGAGAACAATTCAAGCCCGCCAGGCCTCATTCTCTTTAGGAGGGGAGCGGCGGGCCTGGTGATGGAGGGAGCCTGCAGGCAGAAACAGCCCTGTGACACAGTCTCACGCCTGTGTCACACCCACGCTGGGTGGGATTGTGAGCTGCAGCCCTTGCAAGTTATCATTGTCACAAAATGATAGCATGAAAATTAAAAAGAAAAACCATTTAAAATGTATTGCAGCTAATGTTCTTTGGGTTTCTGTTTTAGTATTGTTATACTGTTGAAGTGCACGGAAAAGTTTCCCTATCTTGAGTGTCAGTTTTGCTATGAAGTTAATTATCTTTTAATTGACACCTTAATAGTATTCAACAAGCCTTAAAAGGCTGTCCAGGATGGGGAAAGCACAGCTTGTAACTATTCTGCAATTCGGATTATCTAAC
This sequence comes from Balaenoptera musculus, assembly GCF_009873245.2. Taxonomy (NCBI): domain Eukaryota; kingdom Metazoa; phylum Chordata; class Mammalia; order Artiodactyla; family Balaenopteridae; genus Balaenoptera; species Balaenoptera musculus. Next base: position 11,117,456 of record NC_045802.1, on the reverse strand, counting down.
CACCCACGCTTTATAACCATACCCTTATTTAATCATACTTTTCATTTTCAGAAAGGTGCTTAATTTGAACTCAAGCAGCTGAACCAGTTTATTTTAGACACAGCTTGCTCTCTTTCCTTTTGTTTTTAATTACCTCATTGAACATTATGTAAGTTAGTGTATCTAAAACAGTATTGGTCTGTATATGTATAAGAAAAAGTGATTATCTCTAAACTTGAAAGAATTGAGCAATTAATTGAGAGTCATTGCTGTGCATTTAATTATATTTTACATTAATGAGTAAAATAAACTGTGAAGGTTTCTATACAGATCTCACATTAATTATTTGATAAGGTCGAGGAAAGCTTGACCATCTGAGAGTTTGAGTCAAATGTCTGCCCAGAGTGATTATACTAAAAAGAGAAGAAAAAAAAAAAAATTCCCAACATTTTAAGATGTAAGGCTTGGAGGACTTCAAGGTTGCTTAATTTTGCTCTTTTTCTCAGATAGAAATGTACCTTAGGCAACGACAACTTGTTTTTGGTAATTTTTCTGCATTGGTTTTCTATGATTAAGTGTTATTCTCCAGCTATTTCAGCTAATTATCATTGTCTCCCCAAAGGCTGATGAAACAAGAAATCTGAGCAGAATTAGGCTAATTTTACTCCATGGCTTATTAGTCATCCACATGCATGTGTTACTGTGCTAAGTACTGTATCAGGCAAGTTAAACAGCTATTATCCCTGCCTTCCACCCAACCCCTCCTGAAAATTTACCAGGACAGCCTGCCAAAGTGTAGGAGAGTATAAGTAGCCGTACAACCCATTTCCATGTAGCCTATGGAGGAAGAGTCAAGGTGTGAAGAGAACGTGTCTCACAAGATTGAGGAAATATTGACACTATTCATCTCTTTGAGTCATCTCCCCTTTGAGTCATCTCAATTCTTTGTGTGGAAGCATAAGTTGGTACACTAGCTGTTTGGAAGGAGGTGGACCGAGAGAGTTGTCACTGCTGTCATTTCATCTGCAGCAAGATCATCCACATTTCAGCCTGTCATCTCTGGGCTTCTGTCTGAGCTCTGATGTTTATTTCAGGTAGCCTGCATCCTCTCTTCTCTTTCTTTGTGGTGTCTTTTCTGTGTATTGAGGAATGATGAAAATACTGGTTGGAGGGAATAACTAACTTTGCTTTTCTCATTGTGCGTGGTGCCTGTTGTTGCCTTGTATTTGGTTAGTCATCTGAAATTCACACTCCTCAGAGCAAACACGTTTAGAATATGGAAAAAGAATGGCAGGCCTATATTTTGTTTAATCACTTTTTGAAGTGTTTACATAGGTAAATTTAATTATCTTGCAAGCCCAAATATAGTAATTATGGATATCAAACATCCTGAATGGAAATAGCTCAGTAATGACCTAAGTAAAACTTTTTGAAATGATCCACGGCTCTTCCAGTAGATCAGTGGATCCTTCCCTCAGAGATTTGAATTTAATTGGCTTGGGGTGAGGGTCAGCCATCATTAGGTTATTTAAACTCCCATGGGGGTTCTGATGCAGCGCCAGGCTGAGAGCTACTTTAGCAGAGTAAGTAGATCAGACGTTCAGTATACAGAGGATTAGGACCAATAAATACATTTTCTGTTACACTGATTAGTAGGAGATGCCTGAGAAAGATTTGCTAAACTAATTAGAATTTTTAAAATTCCAATAAAATTGTTATGTAATAAACCCTTCTCGCTACTAAATTGATTATCTGATATATAAGTGATTTGATTTTATTATACTTAAAAGATTGTAGCAAAATTAAAGGAATTCAACATAAAAATTTAAATTGTTTTATAATTATATCACCTGAAGAAGTCAAGCCTTTTTCTTTACTCCTGGTGCCCTTATGTAGATATCATATAGGAACTACAGTTATGCGTTCACTTTGCTGCTTGAATCAAAAGAAAAGCATTTTATTTTCCTTATCAGTAAACTAATTGCATTCTATTGTAATTATTTCTTTACATATCCATTTCCTCCAATAGACTTTCAAAGCTCCATGAGACTAAAAATAACATTTTCTTGCTGACTTATATTCGTAGGGCCTAGCACAATCCTGGCTCTTACAGTGGATAATATTTGTTAAATGAACTAGTGTTCCTACATATTATTCATAATAAATGAGTTAAGGCAATTAAATTGCTCAGAATAGGGCCTAGAACATAATAAATGTTATTTATTCATCATAATGAATTATAATTCTGCACAATATTCTATAAAGTATGATTTCTTGAACATTTCTTTGTTTTTGTATATTTGGGGTCTTCCCAATTTTTCCAACATTGTAAATCAGATTAGATGATTATTTTCAAGCATATAGCTTATTTCCTCCTTCTGGTTGTTTTCTAGAATAACTTTTTCAGAAAGGGAGTAACTAGATCAATGAATAGATCATTTTTATAATTTTTGAAAATGGTTGCCATGTTACTTTAAAAAAATACTTATTATGGAAAATATATGCAAAGTAAATGGAACTGGATAATGAGCCCCTATGTATCTATCATTCAACATCAACAACTATCAACTTTCTACTATTCCTGTTTCATCTATGCCTCACCCTAGTCCCCCATTGAAAGCTACACTCCAGTTTGTTTATCCAGTCACCTTTTGATGGACATTTGAACCACTTCCAATTTGGCTGTTATGAGTAAAACTACTGTAATCATTCATGTAAAATTTTTCATTTTGACAGTATGTTTTCATTTTTCTGGTGTGGAATTTTGAGTTGTACGGTTAAGTGTAATTTTAGGCTTATAAGGAACTATAAAATCTTTTCTAAAGTTGTTAAACTATTTTATATTCTCATCAGCAATGCATGAGAGTTACAGTTGCTCCATATCCTCATCAACACTTATAGTTGTCAGACATTTTCAATATTAGTCATTCTAGTGATATTTCATGGTTTAATTTGTGACTCTGATGACGATGATGTTGAATATCTTTTCATGTTCTTAGCGGCCATTCATATATCTTTTCTGTGAAGTAATTGTTCAGATCTTTTGCCTATTATCTTACTGGATTTTTGGCCTTTGTATCATGAAGTTTGTTAAATACTTAAATACTGGATGTAAGTCCTCTGTTGGAAATATGTATTGAGAATATCTTCTCCTGGTCTTGGGCCTCCTTGTCATTTTATTAACAATGTCTTTTGAAGATCAGAAGTTTTTAATTTTGATAAGGTCCAATTTACCAAAATTTTTTGTGCTTTATATTTTTGTGTCCTAAGAAGTTTTGTGATGCAAAAGTTGCATGAGTTTTCTCCTGTATTTTCTTGTAGAAGTTTTATAGTTTGGGGATTTATGTTTAAGTTTAGAACCTTTTGGAAATAATTTTTGTGTTGTGAGTAAGCATTGGTGTTCTTTTTTTAATGTAAATATCTAGTTATCCCATTACTTATTGAAAAGATTATTCATGCCCCTTGGCACCTTTGTTGAAAATCAACTCACCTACAATAAATCTTTTAGTTTAATATCGTTCAGAGCCATTCTCCTTCTCTAGTTAAAGCTGAAATTATATAGAAATTAGTACTAGAAGTGGTTCTAGAGGAACAGAACCTTAGAAAGTGTGGTGGGGAGGTCTCTATAATGGTTCTGGGTTATCTGAAATTGATTAGATTTAAAAGCAATAATGACCTTATTTCCATTGGTAAAGGGAGGGGACACAGGTAGTCCATGGCATGTAGGGCAAAACAGTTACTTAAATTACGCCCTCTTGTAAGCAAATGCTTACAGAAAGAAGGTAAAATTTTGAGTGACCATGTATTTGTTGTCGTAGAGTATTTTATTATGAATAAAGAGTTTACTAGGTTTGACTGGTTGATTCTATGTTCACTCACTAGAGAATCTGACACTTTTTCAGAAAGAAAATTATGAGCCCAGAGATTTAAATTGAAGATGAACACTAGTCACCAGAAATATTCTGTGATTTCCCTAAAAGAAATCCTTATCTTATATGTCACAGATTTCTAAAAACCAGATCCAGAGACTAATTCAATGGGTGACAGAATTACAATTTATCTGTAGGTGGTGATGGGCAATGGCATGACTGGTGACCAGCGTGGACAATTTTATATGGCATACACTTCCCTTCCAAAGGAAATGAAAATGGTAATTCTTACTGATGTAGCTAGTGAGACACCATTTGCAGGATTCCTATGTAATTTTTAACCACTGTGTTTGACAATAAGATTTGGAGACCATTTAATCTGCAGTAAACCTTGAAAATATTTGCATCCATAAATTACAAAAAAGATAAATTCTGAGGTCACGGGGAAAGTATGTGCCATTAGTGGACCTTAGGCAATATGATGAACAGCTCAGCTTACTATATTGAGGATGTGACCAATACAGGGCTGTCTTGGACACAGAATGCAAAAACATAAGTGACAAACCAAGTAAGTTGAATAAATGGATTTTGATGATAAAGTTCAATCTGAGGCCTATATGAAAGTATTTAAAGGTTCTAAGTAGTATTAAAAAATGAGCAAGTGTGCTTTACAATGGAAAGACATGGGGTGTGTTGGAGCCAGACTAACCTTGTTTTGGATCTTGCCTCCAACATTTATTAGCTGTGTAATCTTTGACAGGGTACTTAGATCCTTCACTGTAGAAATGGAAATAAACCTACCTTGCAAGGTTTTTAAAGAAGATTAAATGAGGTAAAGTCTAAAGCTGCAGATGGTAGGTGCCATAAAATTTTCTCTCCCCAAACTATTGATCAGTTTTCTTCCTAGGTATTATTTTAGGCAATTAGGGGGAAAATTTACACTTTTAGGCTAATCAACTAAACCAGTGTTTCTCAAACCTTATCATGCATTTGATTTACCTGGGATCTTGTTAAAATGTAGATTGTGCTTCAGGAGGTCTGAGGAAGGGCCTGAGATACTGCATTTCTAACACAATCCCAGGCGATATCAACACTGCATTCTGCAGACCTCTGTTGAGTAGCAAAGAGCCAGATCATAGTAACTGCTTTTGTGACACAGTGATAGTGTCCTTGGTGTAAAAATTAATAAACAGAAACCCTATTTAAAATGGAGTCGGAGTTGGGAAGCCAGAAGGGGAAGCTCTCATGAACTACCACTAGGGGTCAACAGAAGACCCAACAGGAAGAGAGGTACCTTTGCATCTCCAACAGGAAGGAGGTTTACTCAGCAGCACTTTACTACTCAGCAGGAGGAATGAAAAATTCCTCCTTGCCCAGCAACAGCCTAGCCAATGAGAGACTGTCACAACTCAGCCAATGAAAAGCCACTACACTTTGAACTCCCAGTTTCCTCCAATGGACTTTTTATTTATAATAGCCCCTCCCAACTCCACTTATCCTCTATAAAAGAAAGCTTCCCTCCTTTCTCCAGACTTGCCTGTGATTTGCCATAGATTGCATTTCCTGAATTGCTAGTCATTGCTGTTCCCTAATCCATTTTGCTGGTAAAATAAGTGGCTGTTTTATTGTTTTAACATTGGGTAAGGACTTGATGCTGCAGGAATGGGCTGGCTTTCAGGTCAGATCAGATCTTAGGGTACTCTGTTAGACTATTTGACTGTTATATTGATCTCTATATAATATCCTGTGGTTGGGTGAAATGATGAGTTCTTGATTGAATGGGCCAGAAATTCACCCAAAATATAAACAGACACATATGTGTAAACACAATCTTAACTCTCATTACAAAATTGAAACAAAGAAACAAGCTTGTGATATTCTCTGTCACTAAAATCTACTTTACCTGGCTTAATTTTTTTTTAAATAAAGAATTATGTATGCGGGTGAGGTTCTTTTGTTTTTTTGTCTTATCCTTTGATAGTTAGTGATGCAATCAAGACATTTAGAAAAGTACAAAGACCCAGTTTTAGTTGAGACTCAGTAATTTTGAATTGCAATCTTTTTATTTTATTTTTTTTCAAGGGCTGAGTTGCAGAACATTGGTTATACCAACTAATTTCATGGTTCATGATTGAGCATAAGGCTTTAATTCAATTGTGGACATTTAAAAGATATTTTAAACAGCAAGCACAGTGCAAATTCTTAATATTCAGCCAGAAATGAGGCATTGTTGTTTATAACAGCAGCAAAAAGATTTGCAACCACCTAGTCATTAGGTTTTTAAAAAAATCTATCACACTGGAGGAGAAGACTTAATTCATGCAATGTAGGAAGAAAAAGATTACTGTGAATTGAATTTTAGAGGGCAGAGATTACTAAGAGGAAACCAGCACCCTTACTGTGAAAAAATCATCTTAAGACTATGAGAGGCAAACAAACTCTATAAATATGAATGGACTGATGATTTCATGAATCTTTATAATTTTTATTTATAATCTTTTAAGCTTTCATCTTCTAGCTAACTTCTAGCTACATTTTGTCCTGGAAGAAAAAATTTAAAAGTAAAAGTGATATTTAAAAAGATGGCTAAGGACCAATTTCCAAATGTATTCAGCAAAAGAAAAATGTTAAACATTAAACCTCCTAGCTCTGGGCCTCCAGCTGCCTAACAAAGCACACACATCTAAGCAGAGGGTATGAACTGTAGTCACATGGTTTTCCTACGATCTACTTGACCTCAAACATCCAGGTGGAAGCTGAAACACTCCACCACTCAGCTTTTTCTAAATAATAGATATGAAGCTTCTTGTAGGTAACAGACTTTAGAAGGCCAAAATTTTTTTAGTTCTCTTGTGGAGGTCATAATATCAATTTAACTTTCAATTACCTTAAAACAATTCTAGCTTTAAGGAAGGAAATAATGTTAAAGCTTTTGGCTTTGAAAGGAAGGCTTCAAATAACCCACCAACAGAAAAGTATTTTGCTTTTTGTAATTAAAAAGTTAAGCCTAATAAAAATGGAGCTTTAATCCTTTTTTTAAATAAAGGTTATAGGTTACATGATTCCAGTTTTGAATTCCTAATGCAGTTTTTCACTGTGTCTACAGTACTGTATAAGAGCCAAGCAACATTCAGTTCATTCAGTTCCTAGCCCTCCTGTCATGGAAAGCATAGTGGGAGGCATATCTGAATACCTGGTTCCAGGCCTAGATTGGTTATCGGACCCTGGGTATATCACTGCACCTCCCCTGGACCTTAGCTTCCTTATATGTGAAACAATAATGTTGGTGATAACAAAAGTGACATAGCTAGCAAGTAGTAAGGTTGTAAGTAAGAAGTTAATAGTAAGCCATGAAACGAGGATGAGAACAGCTGTTAGATCGCAAGTCTGTATTCCACCACTGTGCTATCCTGCCTCAGGTAGACTAACTGATATTTGCAGCTCCAAAATGATATATGACCATATTTCCATTTTTCCTCCAGACAAATGCCTACCCAAACCATTAAGCAAGATTGTTTTTCATCTTATTTTTTAATATTTCTAGGGATAGCATCTTTTTAAAAAAATTATTTTATATTGGGGCACAGTTGGTTAACAATGTTGTTAGTTTCAGGTGTATAGCAAAGTGATTCAGTTATACATATGCATGTATCTGTTCTTTTTCAAATTCTTTTCCCATTTAGGTTATTACAGAATATTGAGCAGAGTTCACTATGCTATACAGTAGGTCCTTGTTGGTTATCTATTTTAAATATAGTGGTGTGTACATGTCAATCCCAATCTAGGGATAGCATTTTAAAAAGTTCATAAAGGAAGTCTATTTATATAGCCCCAGTTATGGCAAAAGTGTTTCTTCTTGTTTAAATATACTCTTTTGACACAATTCTAGCACATTTCTTTAAATATGCCTACTTATAATTGTGATAATATGTTACATATGTGGAAATAGGCTATCTTGTATACTGTCTTTCTTAGCACAAATATTCATGTTTTCACAAATCCATGTCTTTTCTCCTAGCTTTGTGGCTTCCCTTTCTCCTCACCACAGTTTTCCCTCATTCCTCTAATCTGTTTAGTCAAAATGTGCACACATTTAAGTGCTACTACATGTCAGGCACTGTCTTAGATGCTGGGACTATCAAAGTGAACAATTTCTCCAGAAATTTATAGGCTAATAATTAAGACAAACAAGTAACAGATTGTTATAATATTAAGCATGATGATTTCATGTGAGAGGTGCTATACAAATATCAAAAGGAAGTACTACTTCATTCACTGGAGAGTAAAAAAAATTCCCCCAAAGAGGGGATGCTTGAGCTGAATCTTGAAGGAAGAAGAAGAGGAAGGGGATTCTGAATAGCAGGGATATCATGCACGCACATGTAAGCAAAAGAGGGGTTCAGAGCACAGTGCTCGGGAAATACACAGGTAGTTGGCAATGGCTGCCCCCAAGAGCTTGGGTCAGGAATGGCAAGAAGTGAAGCTGAAGAGGTAGGCTGAGTTCAGGCAACGAAAGGCCTGTGTATTCAACTAGCACATTTAAACTTGACTCCCAACACTCTGGAGAACAGTGAAAGATTTAAAGCATGGGAGTGACATGATCAGATAGGCATTTTCTAATAATCTTCTTGAGAGAGAAAGTGCTAGGAAACATCAAAGATGCTGTATAAATGAGATTTTCCTTTTCTGTATTAATAACCATACCAAAGCCAGTTCCTGACCTCAGCAGGGAAATTTCATTCAGAGTATACGCTGTGTGGAAATCATTATTTCTCAGAATTAACTTTTCCCAGCTTTAGTGAGATATAATTGACATACAACATTGTGTAGGTTTATGGTATACAATATAATAATTTGATATATGCAAAATGATTGCAAAATGATTACCATAATAATGTTAGTTAACCCATACTTCACCTCATATTATTATCCTGTGTGTGGGGGGAGAACTTTAAGATCTATTCTTTTAACAACTTTCAGGTATATAATACAGTATCATTAAATATAATCACCATGCTGTTCATTAGATCCCCAGAATTTATTCATTTTATAACTGGAATTTAGTATCCTTTGACTACCTTCACCTATTTCCCCTACTCCCTCTACCCCTGTCAACCACAAATACTCTCTGTTTCTTTGAGTTTTTTTTTTTCTTTTAGAGTCCATATACAAGTGAGATCTTATAGTATTTGTCTTTGTCTGACTTACCTCACTTAGCATAATGCCCTCAGGTTTGTCCATTTGGTCACAAATGGCAGGATTTCCTTCTTCTGGCTAAATAATATTCCATTGTGGGGTATATACATATATATATATATGCCACATTTTCTCTGCCCATTCATTTGTTGATGGACACATGTTGTTTCCATGTCTTGGCTATTGTGAATAATGCTTTAATGAACATCGGGTACAGATATCTCTTTGACATAGTGATTTCATTTCCTTTAGATATATACGCAGAAGTATATATACCCAGAAGTATGCTGGATTATATGGTAGTTCTATTTTTAATTTTTTGAGGAACCTCTATTATTGTTTTCCATAATGGCTGCACCAATTTACATTCCCACCAACAGTGTACAAGGCTTTTCTTTTTTTCACATCCTCTTTAACACTTGTTATGTCCTCTCTTTTTGATAACAGCCTTTTTGACAGGTGTGATATAATATTGTGGTTTTGATTTGTATTTCCTTGATGATTAGTGATGTTGAGCACCTTTTTCATGTACCTGTTGGCCATTCATATATATATCTTTTCTGGAAAAATGTCTATTCAGATCCTTTGCCCATTATTTGTTTTTTACTATCGAGTTGTATGAGTTCTTTATATATTTGGGATATTAAACCCTTATCAGATATATGATTTGCAAATATTTTCTCCCATTCAGTAGGTTGTCTTTCATTTTGTTCACCATCTCTTTTGCTGTGCAGAAACTTTTTAGTTTGGTGTAATCCCACCTATTAATTTTGCTTTTATTGTTTGTGCTTTTGGTGTTAATATCCAAAACATCATTGCCAAGACCACTGTCAAGGAACTTTCTATATTTTCTTCCATGAATTTTATAGTTTCAGGTCTTACATTTAAGTCTTTAGTCCATTTCAAGTTAATTTTTGTGTATGGTTTAAAATAGGAGTTCAGTTTCATTCTTTTGCATGTAGATAAGAATTGATCACTTTTATCAGGCACCTGTGAGGGCCAGCAAGCCTGATGGGGAGAAGGGAGTCACCTGGGAATGTAGAAAGCCAGGCCTGGGGGATCAACCTGACTGTGGGTCTGGCTTTTCATAATAGCCAAAATCAGAATTTTATTGTAATCACCCTGACTTGATCCAGTTTAGTTCAATCTATAAGAGAGCCTCATCTTTGTGTGGGAGCTGTGTTTGATCTGAGTTATACTCATAGCTGCACTGGTGGAAATTTTGACTCCAAATGAAGGTCTGGCTGCAGACATGAAGGACCCCTGCCATTGGCTAAGGGTTTGTAGTGCACTGTGCACCCTCTTGAGGAGGGGTCCAAGGAGCATAGGTGCTTGGCTTGGATAGGGGTCCAAGCATGAGAACTAGAGTTTATTCACAAAACCAGCAGAGACCCTGGCCATGAGGTCCAGCCAACATTTTGGATTAGGGGTGAGAAGAAAGTCTCAGGAATCATGGCAGCACCTAGAAATATCAAATTTGTACTGCCTTAGGCTTTTAGGACTACATCCCAACTCTTGTCCCTGATGGAGCTCTTATGCTGTCACACCTGGTTATTCTTGTTCCAAGAGCTGAGTGTGTAACGATCTTCAATGCCTGCCCCCATCTGGTGCTACACAAGTTGGGTTTATTAGTAGAAAAGTCACTGGGTGAATCACTCAGGCCCTGGCAGTGTGCTCCTAAGATTCACTTCTTCTCATTAATAGGATTATCAAACAATCTAAAGCTTATTCTTTGCTTCTATTCTAAATTTATCTTTTCCTCTTAATAAATAACTGCTCTTAGTATGGTATGAAATTATTTTTGTTACCATTTGCTTTTTGAGATTAGAATAATTTCTACTGATTTCATCACTCATTGTTATTGTTTTTGCTTCATAGTCCATTAATAATTTTACCTGGATTTACCTTTCAATTCTATAATAAATAAATTTAAAGATAACAAAAGAAGGGACTCTTCATATAAAGCTCAATTCAATGTGTAGTTTCTCACTTATTTTAGTAAGATGTTACAAATGTCTTTCATTCAAAATTGTAGTTAAAATTGTGTGTTGGAAAATTAGTAACTTTTTGAATAAACTTTTTTGCTTCTTGTTGATGTTCAAGTTCCTCTTTCAACTCTTCGACAATATATTTTAGGGTCCTAAAAAGGTCGTTTTATCTAGGTTGTAGGGCTTGAACAGCTTTGTAATGGAGACACCATCTTGTTACACTTAAATTCTTAAAAAGCAATCAAAATGACATATTCATAACTGTTTCAACCTACTGAGTAGTCAACAGTTTTAGGTGCTGTGGCAGCAGCTTCTTCTCTAGAGCAATTAAGGGAATAAGCTATGCAAAGCACATACTATAAATACTTATTAAAGTTCTTAAAGTGTGTTTGCAGCCCTTTGTCCTTACTTTTTGTATAGTTGCATTGCCATATGACTATCCATGAACTGTAATTCAATGGCAGGTTACAACTACCCAGAACTTGTTTCACTTTGTGGACTCTTAGAAGCATTTTATGTTTCAGGTATCTTCTGATGGTGAAAAAGTTAAAAATTGCCATAGAGTTTTTCCCTTATAAAAGTAGGGCACAATAATTGCCAACTGACCTGTGCTTGTCACAACCAGTGTAGAATCTATCAGTAAGATGGTGGTTAGTGTGTTCCTGCAAGCTGTTCCTATACAGAGGTGGCAAGCAGTAACTTTGCACAAGGAAGAGGATGTGAACCACAGAAATATGGTTTATTGAACCTACTAAATATATTCATAACTCTACGTCCCATTAGCCAAGTTCCAGAAATGACCCTGGCCATCCCATTACTACTTGACTAGGTAAAAAGTTTGCTAAGGTCGACCCTGGTTCTTGGAAGGGGCCAGAATAAGTGAGTCCTCTGGCCTTGGAACTCAGTTCTTGGTCAGATTTTCTTTTCTGTCAATTCTCTCTTCCTGATCTATAAACTTATCCAGTCCCAAGACTTTAAATCCAACAATTTCAACAGATTTCAAATTTGTAGTTGTAGATATAGTTAATTGCCAACTTGACAATTTTGTTTGGATGTCTAATATTCCTTTCAATATTAATATTGAATATTTGCAAAATGCAGATTTTGATAGCTATCTCCTCAACTCATTCCGACACCCCCACTATCCCTGTGCCAAAATAGCCCCCTCTCAGTCTTTCCCTTCTCCATATATGGTACCATCATCCACTTAGTTGCTAAAGCCTCAAAAGTAGGAATTATTCTTTATTCTTTCTCTTCCCTCTCTTCTCCTCTCCAGCAGCAAGTCCTGTGGGTTTCATCTTCAATGTATCTCAAGTTCTTTTTTTCTCTACATATCTAGTCCACTACCTTGGATCAGGCTGCCATTATATCTTACGTCTTGATCTGCCACTCTTAACCTTTTCTAATCTGTGAGTTGGATTATGTCCCTTCCCTGCTTAAGACCCTTCACTTGGCTCCTTCTTCCTTCAGATAATGAAGCCCTTGCTATTTACTGTGGTTTACAAGGTTCTGCTCATCTTCTCATCTTTCCAACCTCATCTCATTCTACTCTCCTGTGTATTCACTAAGCAACTGCACACTGTGTTCTTCATGTTCCTTAAACACACCAGGTCCTTTTGTGCTTTGAGCTCTTATTTTCAGCTTGGGGCTGGAATGATTTTTGCCACTTCTCTTCATTCTTATTTTTCAAATCTCAAGGCAAAGGTCACCTTTGCAGGGAGGACTTCTCTTAGTCCTCTCTCTAAAGTAGCTTCCCCCAGGTACTCTATTGCATCACTCTGCCTATTTCTTTTACTGTACTCAAACTGTGATTATCTAACTCATTATTTCTTATTTGTTGACTGTTTACCCCACAAGAATGTAAGTACTCTGAGAGCAGAGTCTTGGACCCACTTGCTTACACTGAATCCTCAGAGCCTAGCTTAGTGCTCATATCTAGTAAGAGCTTAATAAATGTTTATTAAATGAATGAATGCTTGGACATTTTTTTCTTCCCTGTAAAATAAGTAGCATAGCTTTTCCCAGTTCATAGAAAGGTGAGAATTAGTAGAATCAATGTTTTCATGAGCACGATGAGGTATTTTCTTTTTCTGACTAAATATGTGCTCTTAGGTTCTCATTTTCCTTCTCTTCTCCTTCTTCTTCTTATGATTCTGGGTCCCCTTCCCTCCCACTGTTCTCACCTGTGACTGCACCTATTATCGATGTCTCCATATGCTACATTTCTAGTTCTCACTTCCATGCTGAACACAAACCTGTGTTCCCAACAGATACAAAGTGGAATTAAATTTTTCCTTCAAATAAATCTGCTTCTTCTTTTGTGTTAATAATGTCAACATTTTTCTGAGATACTCAGAGTGTCATTCTCAACCGTCCTCTTTCACCTCCTAAAACAAACTGGTTAACAAGACTATTGCTCTGTCTTCCAAATGTACTTTGAATTTATCCAGTCCTTCCAATTCCCAGGGCTTCTACCCTAATACGGAACCTCACTATCCACGACCTCAGGTGTCAGGCCTTCTAACAGACCTTTCCAAATCCAATATTTCCCCTGATCATAGTATTCTTCCAATTACTACCTAGATCATCTTTTCAAGTATAGTTGTTGATACTCCCTTGCTTGGAAATCTTTGAAGTTCCCTCAGCTTCAGAGTATAAACCAAAGTCCTTGGGAAATCCTTCAAGGCTCTCTGTAATCTGGTCTCAATACATTTTCCAGTCTTCTAGTCCATGATAATCCATTGCAACTGCATTCAGCACAGTGGACACGCCTAAAGATCCCTTACTATTTGAATTAACTCATGCTTTACTCTATGACAGGATTATCTCCTCCTCAAATGTGTACCAGTTAAAAGCTTATTATTTTAAAGGGAGAACTCAAAACCACTCTCCCCCCAAAGCCATTCCCAGTTGGTTTTCATCTGTTATTTGCTATTTTGCTATGAAAACTCTTATTGCATTCTTTCTTGTATCCTGTATTTTTAACCCCTTCGTTTTTTGTTTTTTTTTTAATTTTTATTGGAGTATAGTTGATTTACAATGTTGTGTTAGTTTCAGGTGTACAGGAAGGTAAATCAGTTTTTAAAATGGCAGCAGAATACAAGTTCTCAAGGCATTCTAACAATTAAAGAATTCAGAATTATATTGAATAAGTAAACATATTTCCTCCTCTCTTCCTTCCTCAATCCCATTTATTCCCTAGAGAAAACCAATGGCAAGTGTTACTTCCAGAACTTTTTCCAGACATTGATAAATGTATATCTTTTAAACAAAACGTTAAATGGGTGGTAACAGACATATGACTCCATAACTTGCCTTTTCACTTGGAAATATTTATTGGACATCTTTCATGTCAGCATAGAGAGATTTGTCATCTTCTTTCCAACTGCTTCATTGTAGATGTTGCAGAGATGACTAATTGTTCTCCAGTAGCTTTATTTTTCCTTCTATAGTAATAGAATCCATGAGTCTTAGCAGGGCATGTGCATGTCAGGAAAAAAGGCTACATTTCCAACCTTCTCGTAGCTAGGTATGGCCATGTGAGCTAGGTCTAGCCAATAGGATATAAGAGAAGGTGAGATGTGTAACTTCTGAGAATAATCCTTAAGAGGGGATGTGTATGTTTCTCCTTTTCCTTTCTGTCTGTTGGCATGAATATAGATGGGATGACTGGAGCTGGAGCAGCCATCCAGGTCTATGATAACATTGGCATTGGAGGCCATAAATGAGAGAGCAACAGTGTAAAAGGAGCCTGGACCCTTGACTCTGTCGAAAACCACTCCAGCCCTGGACTGCCTAATTCTATATTTTTATAAAGAGACAAAAATTTAAGAAATTTTTAAAAATTTAATCTTGTTAAGCCACTGTTATTGTGGATTTTCTTCCCATTTCAGTTGAACCTAATCCTTTATAAATAATTATATTTTAAATGATTGCATTCTGTTCATAATTTACATCTTTTTTCTTCCCTCCTAGACCCTAAGGTCTTTGCAGGCTTACCTATGGTCTTATTCGTCCTTATCTTCCCATAAGGACCTAGCACAGTGTCTGGCATATAGTCAAAGCTCAACAGGTATCTGTTAACTTGAACTAAATCTGTTTATTGCTGATCATAGAATTTACTACTTCTTCAAACTGTATGAATAGGAATAAAAAGACATTTGAAAGAATAAAATTTCGGAACTGCACTAACAAAATGGACTTCCCTCATTTTTGAATTAATCCCAGAATACTGCCACAAGCAAGTTGTTGCTTATGATTAAAAATATCTTTTGGGCTTCCCTGGTGGCGCAGTGGTTGAGAATCTGCCTGCCAATGCAGGGGACACGGGTTCGAGCCCTGGTCCGGGAAGATCCCACATGCCGCGGAGCGACTAGGCCTGTGAGCCACAACTACTGAGCCTGCGCGTCTGGAGCCTGTGCTCCGCAGCAAGAGAGGCCGCGATAGTGAGAGGCCCGCGCACCGCGATGAAGAGTAGCCCCCGCTTGCCACAACTAGAGAAAGCCCTCGCACAGAAACGAAGACCCAACACAGCCATAAATAAATAAATAAATAAAATTAAAAAAAAAAGATATCTTTTAACTTTGCAACAGTGCTGATGCTGATAATTAAAATATTTATCTTAGGGGAGCCTAAAGAATTTTGCTTGGTTTTCAAATCTTTGTGTTATTAACCACACCTTACTTTTTCAAATAAATTTGTCTCATAAATGTTTATGCCTTGACCTCCTCTTCCATAAAAAATAGCATAATAGTTTTTGTGTGGAAGTAGAGGGTTGGACCAAATCAGTGGTTCTTACCCTTTGGTTGGTCGAAAGTAGGGAGACCATATAATTTATCACCTAAACTAAGCTTTTAAGAGTGAAATGGGGCACTGTTAGTAATTGTGCCAGCACGTGGGCCTAAATGTGACTGTCCCATGCAAACTGTGACAGGCTCTGCTTGTCATAGGCCTCAACAAGAATGTGAAAAAAAAGCCCTAGATTTTCTTTTTAGAGAAACACACACACACTTGCACCCTAAATTTTACATATAATTGGAGTGGTCCATGAACCCACTTCAGTTTATCTGTGGAAATGTAGGGATCTCCTAGATTAAGAAAGAACTCCTAGGCAAAATTACCCCAAATTCCTTCATTAAAATTCTATAACTCCAACATTGTAGTATGCTGATAATCTGAGTCATTTATACAGCTGATTCTGGACAATATCCACTCTAAGTACTCAACCCTGGACTACAGATCAGCACCTGGTGTCTCTTTACGTTTATGAGACTTTACACTTAAGGTACAGCCTCCTTCCACAATCACCTATGGAAAAGGGAGAGATTGGACCAGCTGCTGCAACAGCCTTACTTCCAGCCACACAGAAGCTAAAAGCAGAGGCTACCTGCTTCCAGAAACTCTTTGCCTACCTAAGGAATAGAGCTGCCTAAGGGCTCCATGGAATCTTCTCACCAGGTGCTCCCCAACCCCATGGTTCCTGAGTGCCCTGCACCCCAGACCGTAGTCCTTCTGGAATCCCTGTACCAGGGCAGCTCCCAGGCACAGTCGGTGTGAGTGGTTGTCTGTGCAGGTGGAGTATGGTGCCCAGTCACGGTAATGGTTAAAAAGCAAATGCAAGTGTGTTGTTTTCAATTGCATACAAAATCATGGACTCAGTTTTCCATTTGAATAGAATACGTAAGACATACTGGCAGTCAGAGAAGTATTTAGAAAATGGAAATCAGGATGACAAAGGAAGGAGTAACTTTCAGTTTCACAAAGGGAAAAAATAGAAAGGAGGATACACCTGAATGAAATCCAATACACAATGTAGAATAGAGATGGTTATCATATGGAAAGGTTTGAACCGAGTTTTCTATTACCAAGGCAACCATCACATTATGGAGCTGCAAAACAACAAGGAAAAAGCGGCAATAACTGGAACACCAAAACTCCAAATGAGAAGGACAATTTGTGTACAGATGTGAATTTAATAAAGAAGATGAAGAGCTACTTTGTTTAAACTAACTTTTGCTTACCAGCAAAAGAAAATGTATTTGGAAAAATTATCATTCCCTTCTACATTTTCAGAAAATATCAGAGAAAATATACAAATGCCATTCAAACTATGTATTAAATCCTGATGAATTCATATGGGGTTTTTTTGGTCCTTTCTCTTAGAGATGTGGGCCTTTCATACACAGTGATATTTAATATTTAAAGCTCTCAGTGTGATAAGTATTTTATTTAGTTACTTCTTTCCTCCAGAGTTCGAATTTTAATTTAAACAGATGGACAGGTTGAACAACTTTTATTTTTCTCTTCTTTGCATTTGTAGGAGGCAATTAATCAAAGAGATTGGTACTAAGCATTTAAGATAAGTTTTGCATGAGAACGTTGACTGGGTAATTTCGTAAGGACTATGGTAGAAAGCTAATGGGATGTTAAAGGTGATGGTCATCACTTGGTTTTTACTGAAAACTAAATAGGAGCCAAGTATGTGTATTTACATAAAATATACATCAGGCTATGTAGAAAACACAGACTTTTTTCCAGCTATTTTCTAAAGCTCTTAGTTCCTCTTTTTCTTTTCTTTCTGTTCATTCCAACCTTGATCCTCAATTCCAGTGTGCACGCATACACACAATACACATATACACACATACAGCAGTATAGGTATAGGAGGAAATGGTAGAGGGTAAACTATTAACTTGAAAAACATAGTGCTGTAGGGCCAATTTGGAGAAGAATCCTATAATTTTGCATTGTTGGATCAGGTTCAGGGGCTGCCCAATGTCTTTAATCCTTTTAATGGTAGCCTTACTGATGTGTTAGTCTAAACATGTTGTTATATTCATGACATTGTTATGGCTGCTGTAACAGAAGTACCATAGACTGGGTGGTTTTTAAACAATAGAAAGCTATTTCTCACAGTTCTGGAGCCTGGAAGTCCAAGATAAGGGTGCCAGCATGGTCGAGGTCTGGTCAGAGCCCTCTTCTGGGTTGCAGACTTCTAGCTGTGTCCTCATGTCACAGAAAGCAGAGAGAGGAAGCAATCTCTCTCATGACTCTTTTAAGAGCATTAATCCCATTCATGAGGGTTTCACCCACATGACCTCATTTAATCCTAATTACCTCCCGAAGCCCCACCTTTTAATACCATCCCATTGGGCGTTAGGGTTCCAACATATGAATTTGGGCAGGGACACACACATTTAGTCCATAGTACATGTTTTGTGTAGCATCCTTATTTTCGTGTCAAGGAGTTCTTAAAGTCTGATTCTATAGAGGAAAACACAGTGCAAAGGCAATCTGCAGTTCTGATGACCAGAAGCCCATAATCCCAGTGATGGAAATATTGCACTCAGGATATCTGAAAACCCAGACTCCCCTGTGGATAGCTGCTCTTTCTGAGGCTGGACTAGTAAAACTCAGCTGAGATGGCAGAAAGCTGCTGGAAAACAATTGTCACTTCTACCCTGCACCTGCTTTCTCTAGTTTGTATCTGTGCCACACGGGGCCTCCCTTGGTTCCTGACCCAGTTTTTCTCCTAGACTTTGAGAAAATGCCTGTCCTGGGATTCAGCTTGCCACAAGGGCCATTGCTGTAAAAAGCACCCCTCGACTTCCTCTACCCACTCTTGTTCCACAAAATGGTCAGAACAGAAAACCCTCTGCCTCTGACATTGAACAATCCTTTCTCTATGGAAATGTCCTCTAAATTGAAACTTTGCCCCCTTGCAGCCAACCAGGGACTGTTACATGTACCTGAAGAGCAGTTAGAAAATCTCCCCAATTCCCAAAATCCCACCTCAACAGAACGCTTGCCAATCAGACATGCTCTCAGTATTTGCTCTTTTTACTGCATAAAACTTATACCCCTGAACCCCTGCTGAATCAAGAATAAGGACGAGCTGGGTTCCCTTGCTTCAAGTTTATGAATTATCAGCCTTTGTTAATTCTGCTTCGGACTTCCTTGTGCCTTGAACAACTTCAATTCTGAGCCTGGTCAGTATGTCAGTTTCCATTTTAGATCCGCAGAACAACCCTCATGGGCCTTATCTTGGACATATATACTGTTGCTGTACTTCTCTTCTGGGATTGGTATGGATATCAGAGCCACCCTGGTTTGGGGTCACAGTGAATGCAGCCAAAAGGAATCAGGGTCCACGTTAGCTGGGCAATCTTAGTCTAAGGGGGTGGGAGTGGTGGGCTGTTTCTCCAATCCCTTTGTTGCTGTTTTCATGATGGTTCATTCCTATGCAAGAGGGCATCTTTTCCATGTGTATATCCTCCAGGCTGGTTTTATGATCTTCCTGATTCTGTGAGCTACGTGGTGTGTTTTGATTAAATCTCCTTTCTGACTACATTAGCCTAATTTGTGTTGTTTCACTTGCCAGAAACCTTCAGAAAGTTAGTCTCTTTGAAATGAGAAGGAACCCAACGTCCACTTCTCTTGGCCTCGTCAGGCATGCCACTTCCTGAAAGTGCTGACCTCATTCCTTAGGAGGCTAGATAAGCATTTATTCATATGATGGGATTGCAAGGGAGTGGAAGCAGAGCACTGTGAAGGGTAGAGCAGGGTGCAGAAGGAGCATCCAAGGGCTTCGGAGACTTCCCTTAAGGCCTGTTCTGCTTCCAAGAAATGCAATCTGAGGGAGCAGAGTGATGAGGAGGAGTCTGAGAGCTCAGTATAGCATTAAGTGACTTTCCCATACATGAGTTATTTGTCTGTTGGAAATAAATCTGTCTGAATGTTGTGTTGATCTTTTTGCCAGGTTGGCAAAAATCCCAGGGAGAGAAGTTTACCACTGAGGATGGCACTGGGTCACTGCCTTCATAATGATACCCATTTTTAGAGACTCCTTTGGAGTTTTGAAAATGCTCAAATAGAACTACTGGTTTCTAGATCACTACAGCAGTGAGATAGTTTACTTTGGCTTTGGGAATCAGAACTGCAGTTCATTAATACTTTCCTTCAGGCTGGGAACAAGAATTTATAACACCTGATGCCATATTCAACTCCAGATTAGCATATATTACACGAGTGATAACTGAAATTGCTCTAAAAATGTGACAGATTCAAACCAAATCCTGTTTATGAATGCTTTGCTATCTGTGAAATATTCAGAATGTGGAAAGAAAAGGCAACTGAAGATAAATGACCCCAATTTTATTATTTTGCATTTGTTTTCATCCATGTATCTTTATTACTTTCCTTAAAGTATGTATTTTTGATACCAATTGATTAAACGTCCAGTTTTTTGTTTTGTTTTGATTTGATTTTGAAGATCTTGGTTTAAGGTAAGATGAAGTTAGAAGAAATTACACCGGAAAGTTTCATGTTAGTGAACTTATATAATCTGGTCTCTAAAGATTTACTTTTAGGGGAGAACTATTGAGATAAAAGACTTATATTTGATTTTTAGCTTGTTTGGATTTTGATATGAGACTAGAAGACATGTTCTTTAAACCGGTGCCTTTACTTTCTGGGTATAAAAGAGCTGAGTTGTGTTTTTACCTTTTCAATCAAATCTTCTTGTTAAAAACCACTGAAGTGAGAGAGCTGACAAACAGAATGGGCCTGACATTCCTGGGAAAAGACAGTGATATCCTTCAACACTGTTTTTTTCCAATAAAGATTTTTGAGTATAAGTGCAGTGCTGTGCATTAAACAGCATAGGAATTAAGCATGATATGTTGTCAACTTTACATGAAAACATAGGTAAGAAAGATTTTAATTTAATGTATTTTTGGATGACAGGGACTGTATAGTATTTATCTCTGTTTTTCAGGCACCCAGCTAGTATACTATCTGACCTGTAGTCTGTACTCAGCAAGTGCTTAAATGATGAGTAATGAATGATGAATGAGTGATGTAATGATCCTCAAGGATGTAGCATACGTCAGGTTTTTCACCTTGTTTTCCAGCCTTTTTTTCCCTTTTTTGTTTTAGTGATTCATTCAGCAAAAGTGGTATGAGGGTCCCCTTTGTATGAGGGACCTCATAGGTGGCATTGAACCAAACAAGAGTCTCTGGCTTCTGAGGTCTCACACAGTGGTGGCCACTTGGGAGGAGGCATCTTTGTCAATCTTGTCACTTGTCTTTGAACTAGCTGACCCCTCACTGATCAGTTTCCACGTGAGATGTTGGAAGGATGACAGCTGTGGGGGAGTGGGTAGCAGGAAGGGTCCTGCTTGCTTAGGTGTCTCCTGTTCAGGAAGCTGGTGCATTTGAATTTGAATATCCTTTGACACAAAAGCACCAAGGAAAAATAATACAATGAGATGAGAAAAGAAAGTTTCTGTGAACCAAGTCAGACTGATTAACCAGGAAGAGGAGATGCTAGTTGACCCCAAAGCCTTGATGAGCACTCAGTCTCTCCTGTGAAGCCAATATTTCCTTGATTACAATCTCTTGAAAAGAGTGGGGGGGGGGGTCCTCTTCTTATACAGATTGTTTTAATTAATAACAGAGCATGTTACTAAGAATGCTTGTTTAGATTTGTTTATTTTAATTAACTAATAAAGCTCAGGCAGAACAGAGAACCAAATCAGGTCTTTTTTCTAAAAACAAAAAAGACTCCTGATATTACTGCTAATGTTGAACAGAACTCTTTTAACTGAGACTATCTGAAAACTGTGCCTCAAGCATAACCTGTGGATTGATATAGAATACATAATTGTTTATTGAATAAAATAATGGAATTTCTGATTGGCGTATCTATTTATTCATTTTTTTTTTTTGGTTCTTTCTCTTGTTTGAAGGCATATTTTCTTTTGGTTTCTTCCGATTTGTTTTCCCTACTTTTTGTTTTCAATATGTTGAGGCTGATAGTCTGAAACCCAAACTCATCATTTTCCCCCTCTTTGCCCTAGTCTCCAACCTTGCTATTTCCTAACTTTCTTAGTCCTTAAAAGATCTATAATCTTCTACCAACTCTGGGCTCAAAAGTCATTGGCAGGCCTCTTTTAATTCCTCATATCCAATCAGATTTCAAGAACTCCATGTAGTACATCCAAATTATCTTTGCCCCTGCTCACTTCCTTCCATCCACGTTCCCAGCATCCTGCAGGCTCACCTCCTATTGTTTGGACTATTATAATATGTTGACCTGTTTCCAGTAACTTCTTTCTCAGCTCCCTTTTACATATTAAAATTAGATTAATCCTTATAAAGCAAAGCTGTGATCATGTAGCTTCCTGCCCTCAATTTTTCCATGATACTTTATCTCTATATCAAAACAAATACAAATTCTTTAGACTGGCACCCTGGTTTCCACATTCTGGTCTTATCTCTCTTCTCAGCCTTATTTCCTACTGTTTCTGGAAACACATCCTGTATTCCACCAAAGTGGATTTCTTGTTGCTACAGGACTGCACTGTCCAATGCTGTAGCCACTAGCCATTAGTGGTGAGAGAACGAATCAATATACAGATGAGAGACCTCATATGAAAATAGAACTCTGACGCACAGTCTGCAGCAGACAGCCCAGAACACCAACCCATGATCTACAGTAACCAGCCTGCTATCTATATGTCACACTTATAGGAAGTCAGAATGCTATCCCTAGCAACACTCCAGGAAGTGAAACAATAACCCCTGCAACAACAGTCCCCCAAAGCCAGGATTTGACTCATAACTGACAGTGTCTCTAATTTTTGTCCTTATTTCCAACTTAGGACCAATCAGAGAAAGCCAACGATGTACCCCTAACCAACCTCATAGGTTGCCCCACTGCTAAATAGTTACACCTTCCTCATGCCAATGGGCTCCAGTCAGGGCACACCTGAAGCCTTCCCTTTTTTTCCACTATAAAGCTTTCCTGCTCCTCTACCTGCCTTTGAGTCTCTGCAAAATGCTGAGTGCAAATTGACAGTGACTGACTCCCTTGTTAGAGCAAACTCTGAGTAAAGAGCCTTAGCCTGTTTTCATTTGGTTGGTCTTTGTTTATTTCCACAGTAGCTAGTTAAATTTAAATTAATTAAAATTATATAAAATAAAAAGTTCAGTTCTTCAGTTGCACTAGCTAATTTAAAGTGCTCAGTAGCTCCATGTAGCTTGTAGCTACTATACTGGACAGTGTAGACATGGAACATTTCCATCATCTCCAGAAGTTTTACTGGACACCCTATACATGTCTATGGTTTTCCCACCTCATGTTACTCCTTCTGCTTGAACTGCCTTCTTTCTACATTTTTACCTGCCAGACTCCTACCCAGCCTTCATGACCTTGCTTACTGTTTCCCTCAGGAAGCCTTCACTGATGCCTCTATTTAGACATCATCTCTCATTTCTTAGATTATACCTTTCTTATGGCACTTATCAGTCTTTCTTCTAGTTCAGTGATCTCTCCCATCCTGCTATCCTGCTGTACTGTAGACTCCTTGACCTTAGTAATTACTTTATCCTTGCAGGATCTCATGCTTCCTATGGAGTAGCCCCGTGATAACTTTTTTTTTTTTTTTGGCTTAAATGTGGTTTGGGGAAAATAAGGATCAGACTGAATTACTCACTTTAAGAAGCCATGGAATGACAGATAGAATTGGGGCTTGTTTTTTATTTGGGACGTAGAATGTACAAATACTGTTGCAAATGGCTTTGTTCTTCCCTTTCTGACTCTGCCTCTATTATCCTCCAGACAGCTTCATTTAACACTGGGAGGATGTTTATAAAGTTAGCTGGGGACCATCTCAGAGTCTCCCATTATTAGTTCTCAGAAGTTCTGTGGGACTTCAGCAGTCTTTTCATAGAACAGCAGCCGGAGAGGAAGCTAGAGGTCTAAGATTCCCAAAATACTTTTAGAATGGCTAACTTTTATTAATGTCTTTAACACACCAGACAGATTCATGCCTCTGTGCCTCGCCCATATTTTCCCCTTGCCTGAAATATGACCCCAAATTTTGCACCCTTATACCACCTCTGTTCCTGGTGAACTTCCTTCAGATGTCAAGTGAAATAGGTCACATTATCTCTGAAGTCTTTCTTGCTCTCATCAAATGGAGTCACTCCTTTTCCTGGCTGTTTATCAGTATCTGCTTGCATATCTCTTTATTCTCAGTGTGGTGGATGAATGTAAACACTAACTCTTAAAGTAATATTATTAGGACAAGGACACACAGCCAGTGGAAGGAAGTTAACCTGCTTGTATTTCTTGTCAGGGGGTAGCTGTTGCTGTTGTATTTGGATACTTTAGCATAAAAGTCACTACAACCCAGAGAGAAAGCTATTTCTCTCCCTTCACCATCAACCTAAATCCAAAGGTCATGAGCTCATCATTTCCTAAGTGGAGCTAGAAAACCCTCTCTTCACTTTGTACACCAGCAGAAACTGTGTCTGGGAGAAAGTTTCGCTATCCGCTGGGTGCCTGAGGTTGTGAAATTTTCAAGAAACAGAAGTTGACCAGAGTACTGGGACTTAATTATTTGTTAGAGGGTATGGGATATCCTGGGATAAGGGTGGACGGTGACGTTAGGTCATAGCTGGGGATGAAACTTAAAGGGGAAAGACAGCAAGAAGAAGTGGAGTGAGAGGAGAAAACGAATCATCCATGTGGGGCGCCTTTGAAAGAAGAGCCTCTTCCTTTTGAGGTTCCAGAGAGTGAGGTGCCCATTGGCATAGTAATTGATTCCATCCATCATCCTCACTCCCCTACTCTGTCAGCTTTTGGAAAAATTGTATGAGCCCTTCAACAAAGAAATACTTAACCCTTCATAATGGTTTAGTCATGTTTGTGCAAGAAAGCATTTGGAATGGGTAGGGGTGCCCTGCTCTGATGTTCATTAAACATGGGTCCACACCCTCGTTATGGGCTATTGGGTGCCAGGACACAAACACCCAGCCAGAGAAATAAGAATATTCTCTTTTATGTTACCAGCCTCAGAGGGTACTAAGAAGAAGGAAGAATCTTCTCCTGAGAATAATTATTACAGAGTCATAATAATTATTCATTCATTTATTCAATAATATTTGGAATAGATTTTGGAAAAATTGTTGGCTTAAGCTAAACTGAGTAACTTGAAAGCAGATGCTGTACCTTATCTCTCTTTGAATCCTGAATGCAACCCCTGTCTCTGTCTGACACATGGTGGGTGTTTAAAAATTTTACGGAATGAATTACTGAACCTGCTGATTTACGAGGCTCAATTTGGGGGCTAGAAGTGAATGCACTAGCTGTTCCATTGGGGGATAATATGAGAATTTCTTTTTCAAACTCATGGGCTTTCTTTTTCAGGCTGAAGAAAGAGGTGTGGATTTAACTTAAAAAGCTATGGCCAGAATCCTCTTGTGAAGACAAATTATAGAATTAGAAGATCTCAGAGCCGAGAGAATCTTAGGACCCACTTATTCCCATCCTTTTATTTTGTGGATGAAGATACTGAGATTTAAACAGTTTTCACAGAGCTTTTAAAATGTGGAAATATTCTATTAGAGTCTTGCCAACTGCCAGGTTAATTTAAAGGTTTTGGCTTTGTAGTTCAAGTTCCTATTTAATTTCAGAGTTCACGAACCCTTCCCAGGGGGATACGGGTCTGGGTGCGGTGCTCACCGTCCCCGTCCTTTCATCCTGCTGCTTTCAGTGCACTTTCCTATGACTCCGCTTGCTCCCACCTCTGCCGCCTCCTCTCCCAGGAACACATTCAGCCCAAGGACTCCCTCTAATTTCTCCATCCACCCTTTACCATCACCGCTTCAAACATCCCCAGCAAACTGAGGACTCTGGGGAAGAGAGTGTCATTTAATTATGAAAACACATAGTTGTTTTTTTTTTTTTTCCCTGAATCTGAACATTTTCTGAACAATAGGTAAAGGAGTTTTTGAAAGCCATGGCAGTGTTTTAAAAATCTCTTGTTCATTTTACCAGATTAATCCAGAGTTGCTATGGGTTGTTCAAAGAAAAAGGATGAGAAGCTGATCTGCATTAGGGATGTGTGGGAGTTGGAACATAGATCTGATCAGATGTTGCTGTACTTTCTTTTGTGCTTCTTTGGGGGCCCAAGTCAGAACTATGACTTTTCCCATCATACTGGGGAGCAGGGGGTAAGCAGTTATCTTGTGTCTTAACTCAAAAGAATGAACAGGGTGAATTACTAGCTCTCCTTTCTGCTTTAAGGTGCAGAAAACCCAACCAATAGTGGCGTAAACAAACTGGGGTTTATTTTTCTCTCATAACAGGAATCTTGGAGGTGAGGCGAAGCAGGGTTAGGTCTGTGGCTTGGCGATGCTGGAGGTCTGACAGGAGAACTTTTCCTCGACTAACTGAAGTCTGAGTGGTAGCGGTCAGGGCCTGAGAATTAATTGACAATCTGGAATTTTCTTCAGATTAACAGGAGAAAATGTTATTACACATGCATGCGGCAGCATTCTCTAAGGAGAAGCTCTCTGAACAGCCAGGGGTAAAGGTTTATATACTATCCGCATAATAAGGGGGTGTTGGTGGTTAAAGTGTGGGAGGTTCTGATAAGGTTTGTTACACATTTTCACATTTCTCTTCCAGGTGCTGGTGCTAATGGTCATTCTCCTTCCTGGCTGGAAGTTCCCTGGAGGGGGATTTGTGGCAGCAGAATTCTCACATTCTCGAGGTGCTGAGGGTAAGTCTTCTGTCTCCCTCCCACTGGAGGCTGAATTCTCAGAAAGCTCTGTTAAAACAAGGGGAGTTTAGAGAAATTTTCTTTCTCAGCTGCTGTTTGTTCAGGTGTTTTCATTTTGAAGTACAGCCGTCCCTCTGTATCCACAGGTTCTGCATCCACAGATTTAACCAACCTCGGATGGACTGTAGTGGTTCCCTGAGTTTTGAACATTATGGAGTTGTTACACTCAGACTAAAAATTGATCAGGGATTCCTGATGCTTCTCGAGTTTTCTCAAAGCTTGAATGTAATATATGTACTTGTGTCTGTAGGTGAGCTCTTAGCTGGTTGGTCCCCGTGGTTTAAAAGTAAAGTTGTAAAATCACTTCTATCTCCAACAGGGCCATTATAATTATTAAGATGGTCATTTAGGAAGCAGTGGATGCTTTGCATTCAGTTTGAGGTGATACTTTGGTGAGATTGATAGGGGCCCTTTGGGCAAATGTCCGTTTTGTGGATTTTGAGAGAAAAAG
This sequence comes from Balaenoptera musculus, assembly GCF_009873245.2. Lineage (NCBI taxonomy): Eukaryota > Metazoa > Chordata > Mammalia > Artiodactyla > Balaenopteridae > Balaenoptera > Balaenoptera musculus. Next base: position 11,090,341 of record NC_045802.1, on the reverse strand, counting down.
AGAGGTGATGGAAGGTGCCTGCACACACAGAAGGCGAAAATGCTGAGCAGATGGTGTGTGTGCCTGTGGTTAGGAGGATGCTGATGGGAAACAGACTCTCCTCCGGGAGGGGGGAGTGGAGGGACAATTCTGCAGGCCAGGCCGTGTCTCCACCTCGGCTTCTGAGTGTCAGCTTTCTCACTTGTAAAATGATAACCATACTCTTTACTTTAAATGACATAATGTGTGCAAATGTGCTGAATAAACTGTGAAAAGAAATTCTTCATGATTTCCCAGTACAAGCATGTACAAAAAAGAGGTCAAGTGAGTTATTCGGAGGGGTTCGTGCAGTCCCTGAATGAGGCTCCTCACTGCTTTTCTGTCTTTCAGACAGTAGTTGGGCCTCCACATGTGTCCTCGTGGCTCAGCCTGCAGTGCCGGGAGCCCAGGTCCTCACTAGGAGGTAACTTCCCATTATCGACAGAGTGTCTCTCCTTGACCAAACTTTAGTCAGGCTCCTCTGAATCTTCTTCCCAGCCAGGCCTCAACTTTGGGGCTTCTGTGTTTGCCTTTGCATCGCCCAGTTTTAGCAAGAATCCTGCTAAGTTGGTTTAGCCAGAATCCCCCATCCTCGCTATCTGATTATCCTTTATATCTGATTCGGTTCCTCACTCCCCACCCCCTTCCCCCAGGTAATATTTGATCACCCTGGCCTTCCTTTAGCAATAATCATCCTACCCTCTTAGTAATTCTCCATTTACTGACCCTCACCCACACACACCCCACTCCTTGGCTGTAAAATCCCTACTTTTCCTTGTTCTATTCTGACTTGAGCCAGATCACTCTCTCCTACTGCAGAATCCCACTGCAGTGATTCTTACACCTATTGCAAAGGTCGTAAGTAAAATCTACCTCACCGTTTTTTTAAGTGTCATGAAAATTTTTTTCTTTAACATATTCTGTGCATTTCTCAGAGGCAGTAGTGTTGTATCTTATTTCATGGACCAATTTGTTGTAGGTAATTTTTTTCTCCCACCTTTCCTTGCAAAATGTATATGTGTAGTGAGATAAACTTTTATAAATATTTCCAGAGAGGACTATAATTCGAACTATTTGTTTCTTATGTTTGGTATACTGGTAAAGGAACCAGGCAATAGAAATGTAAAATTAGTCTATTCTTTGGACAGTAAAAGTGTATAAAAAGGAACACAGGGATGTCTATTCAGGTCTGCCTGATCACGATGGAGTGGCCGAATGGGAATTGCTTCATCTAAAGATGACATGACCATTTTAGCATAGTATGGGCTGGCATCTTTGTCTTATAAGCCTGGCTTTAAGAATATTTACAACCCAGTGGTTCTAGAGTCTTGAGGGATTTTACTCCTTCCGTTCCACAGTTGTTGGTTTTTCTAACATTGATTTCTGTAGCTGTCCTCAGCTCTACCCAGTGCAGGTGGACTGTGGTTTCACAAATCTTAGATGGAGAATGTGTTTCTAGTTTTTATTTTATTTCTGTTATCACGAGGCACTTTGGACAAGTCTCAACCTAGTGAAACAGCTCATTTTCCTGCCATCTATTGAGTACACTGATATTAGGAGAAGCAAAAGGGATTTAAAAGAATTTTTTTTTTTTTTTTTTGGTTTGTTTGCTTATTTCCAAACCTCACCTTGTCCAGTAAGTGCTGGGAGGACCTGAAGATCCATAGCTCAGTGGAGAAAGGGCTGGAGTGGGGAAGCACTGCCCTTCAAATGCACTTCCTTGTTACCAGGCCATTTTATGTTTACAAACTCTCACATTTAAAGAATCTCAAGGGGATAACTTTTCACATAGTATAGTTTTAATTCTTCTAACTGTAGGTGGAAGAGACTGAAGCCTACTATGAATTTTTTTTTTTTAATATTTCTTCTTTCTTTCTTTATTTATTTTTGGCTGTGTTGGGTTCTCATTTCTGTGCGAGGGCCCTCTCCAGTTGCGGTGAGCGGGAGCCACTCCTCATCGCGGTGCGCGGGCCTCTCACCGTCGCGGCCTCTCCCGTTGCGGAGCACAGGCTCCAGACGCGCAGGCTCAGTAGTTGTGGCTCACGGGCTTAGTTGCTCCGCGGCATGTGGGATCCTCCCAGACCAGGGCTCGAACCCGTGTCCCCTGCATTGGCAGGCAGACTCCCAACCACTGCGCCACCAGGGAAGCCCTATGATTTTTTTAAACTTTTTTTTTAAACTTTACCACACAAGTAAATTTACTTTCAAATTGCTGTGTTTATGATTTCAAAATTTAATCATATGTTTAAACCTATTCTAATTCCTTAGCTGCTTTTATCTCTAAAACATACTTATACTTGGAACTGAGAATTTTCCACCTTCATGCTTACCTTCCAGTTTGGCATCCTAAGTACATCAGGAAAGCTCTCCTAATAAACACAGGAGACTCAGGAAAAATCATGCTATTAGAAGCCCCTTCTCAATAATTTTTGGAACCTGAAAACCGAAAGATGTCTAACTCTCAGGAGCGAGGTGAGCAGCCTCATTCTTTATGGACTTTGGTGGCTGCCTCAGTGATATTAACTCAGAGTATATGCCTTTAAAGCTAGCACATACTTCTGCTAAAGAGGTAACAAGAATTTGTGTGTCTGCAGATTGAGTCAGAGGCCAATCAGCTTCACCCTTGCAGGTCTCTTAATTATAGGTTTAATATGGGAAAGAGAATTTAATAAGGGACCCCTTTCCTGGTACAGATATTTTTAGAAGCATATTTAGATAACAGGGATTCTATTCAAGTATGTCCATTATGTTTAAAGGTGACCTTAGGGAGGGTGTGTGTTTTCATTATTTCCCCACAGTAGAGCCAGCCTCGTGCTGGTGCAGTCGAGCTGTCACACCTGGCTCCCTGTGATCAGAGAAATGTCAAGAGACAGAGTGACACTCACAGGCCCTGAGAGCGGATCCAATCCATGACCTTTGCCTCATTAGCAGCCTGACCCAACCAATCAGAGAAAAGCCTGCCTTTGATTCTCTAGCACAGACATGGCTGTGACAAGGACAGTCATCACCTCCTTGGTGCGACTCCAAGTGGAAGCCCTGGTTCTCTTTGAAGAGAGATACCAACGTGGGATGTCTTTCACTGTCTGTCTTTCTGCCTCTGTGGATCTCATTCTCTCTTTAATTAAAATGCCAAGATGCTCAAGTTATCCACTGATCTTATGTAAATGCAAGCAACTTTGAAATCTCCATTTTCTTTTTCTCAGAAATGCATCAATGCTCACAGATTTCACTGATATCCAATATCTAGATTTTCAGGTTTTTTTTAATTAAAAAATTTAACTGTTCCTTTGAAAGAGTTCTAGACTTAAAAGTAAAACAGTATAAAGAATTTCAATATACTCTTCACCTGGCTTCCTCAAATGTTAACATCTTACGTAATCTTAGTATAATGATTGGAACCAGGAAAGTAACATAGGATACTCTTAACTAATCTACAGACCTTACTAAAATTTTTCCAACTGCGCCACTAGTATCCTTTTTCTGACCTAGGATCCAGTCCAGGATCACACATTACATTTAGTTGTCCTGATTTCTTAGTCTCCTCCAATCTGGGACAATTTCTCAGTCTTTATCTTTCCTGACTTTTGAAGAATACTAGTCAGTTATTTTGTAAAAAGTCCCTCAATTTGTGGTTGTCTGTGTTTTCCTCATATCAAATTCAGATTATGCATTTTAGTAAGACTATCACAATAGTGATACTGTGTCCTTCTCAGTGCATCACAATGTTGATATGTCTCACTACCGGCGATGCTAACTTTGATCACTTAAGGTAGTGTCTGCCACTTTAAAGGGACTATTTTGCCCTTTGAAATTAAAAAGTATGCTGTGGAGAGATACTTCAAGATTATATAAACATATTGTTTCTCATCATATTTACTTACACCTTTGGGTTTTTGCAACCAAAAAGTGTTAGTGGATGAATAAAATCAAAGAAGAACTAAATAAGTGCAGTGATACTCCATGACCATGAATAGGAAGATTCAATACTGTTATGACGTCAGTTCTTCTCAATTTGATCTATAGATTCAATGTAACCCCAGCCAAAATCCCAGCAAGTTATTTGGTGAATACTGACAAACTGGTTCTAAAGATATGTAGAGAGGCAAAAGACTCAGAATAGCCAACATGATATTGAAGAAGAAGAACAAAGTTGGAGGACTTATGCTACCTGACTTCAAATTTACTATAATGCTTAAGTAATCAAGACACTGTGGTATTGGAGAAAGAACTGACAAATCGATCAATGGAACAGAAGAGAAAACCGAGAAATAGACCCACATAAATATAGTCAGGAGACCTTTGACAAAGGAGCAGAAGTAATACAATGGAGCAAAGATAGTCTTTTCAATAAATGGTGCTGGAAAAACTGGACATCCACTTGCAAAACAGTGAATCTAGACATAGACATCACACCCATTCCCAAAATTAACTCCAAATATATGAGAGCCCTAAATGTAAAACCCAAAACTATAAACTCCTAGAAGATAACATAGGAGAAAACCTAAATAATCCTGAATATGGCAGTGACTTTTTAGATACAACACTAAGGTACAATCCATGAAGAAATAATTGATAAGCTAGATTTCATTAAAATTAAAAATTTCTGCTTTGCGAATGACAGTGTCAAGAGAATGGGAAGACAAGCCCAAACTGAGAGAAACTACTTGCAAAAGACACATCTGATAAAGTATCTTATCCAAAATATACAAAGAACTCTTAAAACTCAACAACAATAACAAAAACAACAACAGCAACAAACAATTAAAAAATGAGCCAAGGACCTCAGCAGACACCTGTTATCTGTAGTTGATAAATTAGGATATAAAAAGATGCTCCACACCATGTGTCATCAGGGAAATTTGAATTTAACAAAAATGAGATAACACTATACACCCATTAGAATGGCCAAAATCCAGAACACTGATAAGACCAAAAGCTGACAAGGATGTGGAGCATCAGGAACTCTCATTTATTGCTGGTGGGAATGCAAAATGGTACAGCCACATTAGAAGGCAGTCTGGCAGTTTCTTAGAAAATGAAACATACTTTACCGTGTGATCCAATATTGGTTCTCCTTTTACCTAAGGAGTTGAAAACTTAACATCCAACAAAAACCTGTTTATAGAAGCTTTATTCATAATTATTAAAACTTAAAAGCAACCAAGATGTCCTTCAGTAGGTGAATGGATAAACTGTGGTATATCCGGACAATGGAATATTATTCAGCACTAAAAAGAAATGAGCTATCAAGCCATGAAAAGACATGGAGGAACCTTAATTGCATATTATTAAGTGAAAGAGGACAATCAAAAAGTTACATACTGTATGATTCCAACTATATAATATTCTGGAAAAGGCAAAACTATGGAGATAATAAAAAATTCTTTGGTTGCCAGGGGATGGGGGATGGAGAGGGCTGAATAGGCAGAGCACAGAGAATTTTTAGGACAGTGAAAATACTCTGTATGATACTATAATGATGGATACATGTCATTATACATTTGTCTAAAGCCACAGAATATATAAGAGCAAGAGTGAGTCATAATGTAAACTGTGGACTTTGGATGATTATGATGTGTCAAGGTAGGTTCATCACTTATAACAAATGTACCACTCTGGTGGGGAATGTTGATAAATAGGGGAGGCTGTGCATGTGTAGGGGCAGGGGGTATATGGGAAATCTCTAGACCTTCCCCTCAATTTTGCTGTGAACATAAAACAGCTCTAAAAAATAAAGTCTTAATTAAAAAAAAAAGTGTTAGTGGGACCATGTAATCTTATTTTAAAGATAGGCCAAGAAAAATTAAGAATATAGAAGTGACAATAAAGAGATTTAGGGTCTAAAGCCCACTGTCATTTTTTACTATTGGCCTTTGTTCCACCAATATCAATGCTGTAGTCTGTGATATACCATTTTGAACTTTTTCTGATGTAAGAAAATGGGAAAAAGAAATATACCATTCACTCTACTCTGCTAATATATATCTGTCAGGTCATTTATGAGGATAATAATGCATATTCTCAACCATTTCAGCTCCTCTTCCTTTTTATTCTGATTTGGTCTCCCACTTTATCTGGTTTTTATTAGAAGGCTGAATAGACCTGGTTTGGCGATCAATAAGAATAATGGTGGCCAGTTCAGTGATTCACATAACTGTCACTGCCAAGGCTTCAGAAAAAAGCTCTGACTTCCTGTGAATCTCATGCCCCCGTCTCCCTGCATCCCCTTTGAGAAGCAGGTTCTCTTTCACAAGGCAGCTCAGGGCACCCTGCTTGCTGCTAAGCAGGTTAGCAGTTGCTGGTGGAGAAAAGGAGCCCTTTTCCCCTAGTGTTCCACCATGCCATGTGCTCAGTATCCCATGTCAAAGACAGCAAACATGCCAATCATCAGACATTGTGAATTTAGTTCCTTCCAAGTCTCTGGGTAGATAATCATATTGTTAGTTCCTGGAAATCTGATACTCCACCTAAGTTTATTAATAGACAGGGCTGTCTTGCTTGCTCAAAAAGAGCTAAAAGCTCTTTATAACATGTTTAAATTGAATATAAACCAACATCTATAGAGCAGTTAAGTGTAATTCAACTGCATTAGTAAAATGACATGCTATTTACAAATGAAATACTCAAACTGTGGTCTACATAATTCTCCCCACCCGTTCTCATCACTTCCTCCTTTTAATGTCCTCTTTGAACGTTATTCAAAAAGTATGACTAATTGGTCTGACTCTAACAATGCTAGATCTCCCCACCTTATTTCCTTAAAGAAATTTGGCTGTAGTTTTCCTATTTAATCTGAAGCTGTAATAAGAGTGATTGTCGTTTACCAAGTAGGATTATATAGCATTTGCCACTTGGTGAGTGGCAACACTAGACAAAAATAGCCCAAGTAGTGATGTGAATGTGCTACCCAGATTATAAACGACCATGAGTCCCCAGGTCTCCCTACACATTCTGTCTGTGAGCCCAGGAAGTATGTGTGGCTGAGTGGAGTGAGGAGAGCGGGGGGAGGGAGTAGAGGAAGGTATTTTTTGGTGGTAGGAATGAGCTTTCCTCAGGGCATGTGAGTACAGTGTTTGTCCCTCTTGGATGTTACCATAGGTACTTCCAAAAATGCCTTACAGCAGCTGGGGAGCAGAGGCCGGGTCTTGTGAGGGCAGCTGCCCGCTGCCCTGAACAGCCACTGGAGGGGAGCTGTGGCCGTGGAGCCTCTCGCCCCGACTGACTGCAGACCGTGACCTTGACTTCCTGCCAAGGCTGCATTCACTTTGTTTTAATACATACCAGTCCTTTCCCTGTTCCAGAACTGAATTTGAGTGCTTTCATCTTGGGAAATTTACTTACCAGCTAGATATGGTAAAGGCTTCCAATTTAATGTAGAGGTTGTAGTAAATAAGAAACCCAGGAAGACTAACCAAGTTTTTAAAGTATTCTTAGCAGGAAAAATAATAAGTGAAGAAAAGGGTGAACTACTGTAAAGTACGGCTCCATTGACGGCCTTTTTGGGAAAGCTATTTTGACATTTTTCAAATAAATAGCAAAGTGAAAAAAGAATGCAAAAATTGTACACACACAATTATCATGACTCCAGAAAATAAATTAGTGCATATTACTATGATTGGGAAGAAACACAATAGAATGTTAAAAATGTCATTTCAGCATGGTAGGGAATATGGATGAATTTCGCCTTCCTTTTACTTTTTCTTGTTTCCCACACTTTCTATAATCATGAATATCTTTTCATAATAAAACAAAATGGATAAACTAAGACACATACACACACATGTACATGTGCTGAAAATATATTTGAAACAGAATTTTAAATCATACTAACTACTGGGTTTATTTGGATTCTGAAATTCCCATTATAATCCCATTTTGAGTTGATAGCATTGTCTTCTGGAGGATCTCATTTTAAAATATAAAGTACTGCATAGTAGAGGGTAATATTAATCCATTAACACCTCAGAAGGAAAAATGTATCTGATTTTCTAGCCTGGCAGGCTGCGGAGGGCAGGGGCCTAAGGGCATGGGAGATGTATAGTGGGTTTTGATGGAGAAAGACCCAGGTCTTGGAAACTTTTGGCTGGTGGAGGTCACAGCTCTTTAAGCAAATGCCTGGGAGGAAGTGGCACTGAAGAGGTTTTCAAGGTAGAAAAAGGTGGTCTGGCGTATGAGGAGGGTTAAGGAGAATGGGGTGGGAAGAACAGCAAAAACCAAACTTGCTTTATGTTTTACCCACGTATCATTCTGCAGCAAGCACGCTTGTTCATAAATCTTTGTGCAGATATCTGTTTCTTTAGGATAAATCCCTGAAAGTAAAAATACTGTATCAAAGGGTGTGGATAATCTAAGACTTTCAGTAGTCAATTTCAGGCACATTCTATGTGAAAAGCACTATTTAATATGTGCCAGATTGGGAGCACCTGACCCTGAAGAATTTCCATGAGACTTTACACAAAAAGGAAAAGCCAGTCACTCCTCAGGCTCTCTTAGGACTTTCAGGAGGACTTAAATAGTTGCATAGGAAGTGATTTTGAAGTCACTTTTTCTGAGGAACAGCTGGAGTTAGCCTGAAAGTTGAACACACACCATCACCAGGGCTCTAACAACCAGCCCCCCCATCTCAGCTTAACTTTCAAGCAGACCTCTTTGTTTACAGCAGTCAAATGCCACTGTCTACTAGGGATCAAATGAACTGAAAATAAGCTCTGGAAGGCTGACAGCTTTAATTGTCATTTAATAGACCCATTTCCTAAACTCCCTAATATCTTGTGTTGTGATTGTCAAGGGTCCCACGATTAAATCTAGTTTAAATTGATGCTCAATTTGGCCAGGATTGAAGAACTACTGGGTGGCAATTGTGCAACATAACTGGGTAAAATTCCTTACATCTGTTGGTGGTTAAAGTATTTGAACTTTAATACTTAAAATACAGCCCATCTGGAATCCTTAAATGAAAGCTTTAATTCTCAGAGAAAGGATTTGAAGGTCTCTTTGTCTTCCACAGAAGGTTTTAAAAGGCAGTCAGCAATTAATGAATGAGATCATGGGCAAAATAAAATTCTTTTTTAAACCGGCTTTTAATAGGCTCGTATCTCAACCTTGGCTTGGTACTGTTTAGGATGAAAGGATGCTGGTTATTCGTATGACCTCTGGGAGACCTATGATGATTGGGGGAAAGAAATTATAATCCTTCAGCCATTCATGTTTGGAAGATTACCTTCAATAGGCACATAAATTATCCACGTCGTGCTTTCCTTTTGGGGAACATTCAGAGGCTATTACAATAACCAGGAAGTATATAATGGATCAGTATTTGCTGCACTAGTCTTTTTTGTTCTTGTTGCTCTTCTCCTTCTTTCTCTATTAGGGACATCCTTGTCAGTTAAAAAAGTCTGGATATAGGTTCTTCACCTAAGGTTTTCCTCTGCTTTTCCTGAGCTACCTTCTGTAACAGATGCCAGGCACACTTATACTTCATGAGGCTCTCATTAAACCTTTACATGAGATTGAGTCCTGCCACATAAATTAGTAGAGCTTCTCTGAGAGACCTACTTAAGGATTATGTGCCTTTTATTGCCAGCAATCCAAAAGCAGGTTCATTACAAACATGAATCAGACAGGAGACACTACAGTATGCTCCCATCAGAAGCCTTAAGGCTATTTCTCCTACCTTTAAGAATATGTGGTACTTTGGGCATGACAGAAAGTGAGAAATGATGTCTCCAAATCCCTAACACACATGTCTACACCTCAAAATTCTTGGTAATGATAGTCACATTGAAAAAGTCACCATTGGGTGGAAAAATCTTTTGGGGATCAATGCAGTGGTATGTTGCCAAAAACTGGGGTTAGTAAACCATCCTGGGTTATAAGAAGAGGATGATGTGGTAGAAAAAAGAAAATTCAATAGATAATATCTAATGTGGAAGATAAAATGAGTTTTAAGATAATAGTTCACATTTTGGGGGAATGCTTAATTTTTTCTCTAATTTTGTATGGCCTTTACTATAAGCTCTTTCACAGAGTGCCATTGTGTTTTAAATATAAAACCAACAGAATTTGCTGTGATAAAATTTCTTGCCCTCAGATTTGCTGATAAGAGGCTAATATACAAAGGGACACATTTCATTTTTACTTATGTAAATAGAAGATATAGAAAATAATGTGAATCTGAAATAAACATTTTTTAAACTCCTGAAAAACACCCCTAGATATATCCCTCTGGTTGAGAAAGATATCCTAGTTTCTTTTTCAAGATTCAAAAGCAAGGGCCATGAGCTGGAGCTATTTGCTCATTTGAAGTAAATTGCCTTGACAGTGCATAAGAGAGAGAAGAACACTGAGATAATTGGGTTCAAAACAAGTGTTTGCAGAGTGGCGATAGGAAGCTATATGTACAGATGAAAATATGTGTAAATGAATGACTGGGTTAAAGGTTGTATCTGGGAAAGGATACAAATAAGGGTCATAATTCAGTTAGAGCATAAAAGGGAGAGAATATTTGAATATTCATTTGGGAAACACAACTCCCTACTGTGTGCATGGCTGAGCATTTGGTGGAATTCAGGCACCTGCTGCAGTGGGCACCATAGTTGGAGCCCCATCAACATCTCTCACCCTCTCGAAGGTCACCTGCATCTTTGGTGGATGGCTCTTGACCACATTGAGGACTTTCTCCCTCAAGCATCTGGCTCTTTCTGCCAGAGGATGTTCTCTGACCACCGGAGTGTGTCCTGCCTATGCACCGTGCAGGCCAGAAGCTCTGGAGAGTTGAGGAAAGTCTCAGAGTAACCTTCAAACAATGAGGGATATGAGTTGATGGCTAAATGGTCCTTGGTGGGACAATTCTGGGATGTGAGATGCAGTATTTCAGAAGGTTCCAGAAGGACTGAGGCATAGCTGCCCACGGTGGTAACTCATTTACTGGTACACCCTTCATTTGTTTTCCTCCCTTCCTTGGCTTGCATCCCCTGAGCTACACTCTTGCTTCCTGGGATCATTTCCCAGATAAACTACTTGTACTCAAATTTTTTCCCCGTCTTTGCTTTGGAGGGAATCCAAGCTAAGATACATGCTGAATAGATGTTTGATAGAGAAAAATTGGGGGGCATTTTTATTAAAAAATATTGACCTTGCTTGATTTACATTCAGAAGAACAGAGTTTAATAGGAGCTGGGCATATGTTGATGGATAGGAGTTAGGAAAATTCATGAAGGGAAATATTTGAGGGAAATAGCAAGATTTATTCCCAGGGTGGTTGCTGTGTAATTGATTAACAGGTTGCAGTGGAATGCGGTTCTTAGCTTTGGGCATGGTCACAAAGTTTGCATCATCAATAATGATTGGCAATGGAAATAGGAAGAAAAGAGTTGGTGGGAAACCCCACAAGGAATGAATAATTGTGTGTTTAGGGTGTGAAGTCCTTAGAATTTCAGGTCTTTTCCTTCACCTGGCTGTATCATTGTATCCTTTCCAGTGGGACTGGTGGAAACATTCGCATGCACGTCCACAGCTTGGCTTGGCATTCGCATGCATGTCCACAATTTTTTCTTCTCTTTAGAAAAAGACTGATGTGGGGAAATGACGGCAAGAAAACCCAATGTTCTTGGGTTTCTAAATGACCCCGGAGTGTGTAATGTGTGTGTGTTTTTTTCTGCCTGCCTCAAACATCTCAAGAAACAAACAAACGAACAAAAAATGCCTTATTACAGAACGACACTTGCTAAATGGTTCAGGTTGACAAGGATACGTTAGAGCTGTTTATTCTTTTAAGAATCATCATGTAGTTGGATCCTCTTAGCCTTCAGTGATACCCATTAACCTAGGGGTTTTTTGAAGCTGATGATACAGTGTTTCTTACTTTTTAAAATTCTTTCCCTACTTAGCCTTTTTACAAATTTACCGTTCTAGTTTGAATTAGTAAGGTTGTTACCTTTCTGGAACTATCTGAGTGAGTTGATAACCCACAGGACCCAGGTCTGCTTTCAAGGTTATGAGTTGAATTAGGAGATTACAGGATGACAACAGTAAAATGGAAGTGCTTCTCCCCACCAGCCTCTCTCACCATCTGATATGTGGAATTTTTTCCAGCTTTCACAGCTGAGGCATTGCTAATTGTTGAATTTGCATTAAGATTGTAAGCTCTAGCAAGCCTGAAATTCATTTTGGCTCATTTCCTCAGCCTCATTCCACAAATAGTATCTCCAGCCCCAAATGCTGAGGCCAAGGGAGAAGATCCCAAGCAGAGTAAGACATAACTTAGGCCTTTCCTTATTGTAGAAAGATGCATTTGATAGAAGTAAAAAGAGTTCTAAAAATTAGAAAATGTTCCCTTAGCAATACCTTTGATGTGTCATTGTAAACCAAATTATTTCACATTCTGTGGAGGAGGGACTGAGTTTTTCCACATTAGGGCAATTTGGGCAGAGAGAAGATTAGTTCTTTGAGGGGAATTTTGACCACTTCCCTCAAGTTTCTTTCAGTTCTGGCAACAACTCAGAGACGGTGGCTATGTGGGAGGTCAATCTATGTTTAAATCAACACTGACTCAACAGTATATTCAAGCCTTGCTTCAGAATTTTTGACAGCAAAAACAATTTCAAGGGTAAATGAACATTTTTGGAAGGTGGGGATTTTTTGACACTGAAAATACTGCATTAAATGATCATGCTTATCTGAGTTATAAAGAGCTAATGTGGACCGGTTTAAATGGTGTAATTTTTTTTTCTTCTTATAATTTCAGTTGACTTTACCAAAAATGAGATCCGGAGTGTCACAGGGAGGAGTCACACTGCAAACCCACCCCCGCTTCTTCCCTTATTAATCACATGCAGTCACTTTCTAGAGAGCAATTAGAATAAGCAACAACTTCTTCATCTTAAAATTAGCTATTAAGAGCATATTTCTGTATTCAGAGATTTGATAAACACTCTTAGCTCAACTGCCTACATTGACCCTAATGTTATAAAATGTGATCGCTTCTCCTCAGCATTTTTCCTAGACTGATGAGCCATTATTATTTTATTTTCTTAATGAATGAAGAATACCTTTAGATGTCAGTTATCAAATTGACAAATAATCCTGTTTAATAGCCAAGATAAGAACAAAAGAAGAGACATTAAAAAAAAAGGACAAGCCATCCCCTCCTCCAAATGAGAAACTCAAAGAAATATGGTTGGTTAGATGGATTCTGGGAGGAAACAAGTGTGAGACCAATAAATCACAGATTTTATTGCATGTTTTGAATTTTGAATTGTTTTGGGATAATATGGAAGCAATTGTAAACAACTGGGGCAGTTCAGCTCTTAAACAATTTGCATATAAATAGGAGGAAAAAATTATCATACTAGGGTTATTTATTTCTTGATGAAGAGAGCAGAAACAACATTAAGACCTTGTGATCAGCTTCTCTGGATGCCTGAGTTTATATAAATGTTTACATTGAAGGAAAAGAACTGAATTTGTAGACCTAAGTTTAAGAACTCAGATTGGAAGCAGAATTGGGGAGTGGAGGTGGGGAATAAAGAATGATGTTACAGGTTATCCGTTGCTACATAAGAAATCACTCCAAAACTGAGTGACTTAAACAACAATCCTTTTATCATCTCTCATAACTTTTATGAGTTGCGAATTCAGGAGTCACTCAAGTGGGTGCTGCTGGTTTGGAAGCTCTCGTGCTATTGCATCCAGACAGTGGTTGGAGCTGTAACAGGAGGCCAGGAGCAGCCGAGCAGTGGCCGGGCAATCTCTCTTCATGATGCAGCTCCGGTGCTTCTTCACGCAGTCTTTCCACATGGGCCAGTTGGGGCTTCTTCACCGCACAGCAATTTCAAGGCAGTTGGACAGCTTACCTGGAGGCTCAGGCTACTGCCAGAGCTCCAGTGAGCAAGGTGCATCAATGTTTATGATATAGTCTCAGACATCATTCAGTGTCATTTCTACCGTGTTCTACTGGTCACCAGTAAGTCACAAACCTGCCCCGATTCAAGGGGAGAGGAAGGAAAATTGACCTCTTGATGAGGGAGTGTCACATTTCTAGAAAGGCTTAGGAACAGGAGATGCTCCAGCAAAGAAAACAGTGGTGTGCCCTCTTCGTGCCACACGCTCTCCACTAAACTGGGCACGCCCTCCATGCTACGCCTCTTCTGCCCTTATCCTTTTAATCCCAACCTGCTTTAGCTTGTTTGTATTTTCCTTGTTATGAACTTGTGGATCCACATCTGGAAGTTGTTGCTCCTGGCTCCTCCTGGGTTTGTGTCCTTCAGAGATTGGGTATCCCCTCCCTGTAAGTGTTCTGGTTTCTCTGAGCATTTTGCATGAGCACTTTCTGCCTTAGTCCTTGTTCCCAAAGGACCTCATCCCTTCTCCCACATTGCTAGCTCAGTCCCCGTTGCCCCAGTGAGTGACATGGGAGATTCAGGTGAAGGAGCAGGATAATATTGGCTCAGTCAGGACTAGGGAAAGACATTATAGGTTTTGCATTTTGCACCAACCACATCTTTGAGGAGTTGGTGAAGACAAAGCTGAAAAACAAGACAAAAGCTGAGTTTGTACATAGAAAGTTAGGGCTACAAAAAGTCCAGCCTGCATTTTACAGATGAGAGAATTGAGGCCTGGAGAGATTTCCTGATTTCCTCACTAGCACTAGTACAAGGCGCTTGAATTCAGGTCTCCTGACTTCATGTAGACACACATAGAAAAAAAGTTTTCTATGTACCAAACAGAGTCACTAGCAACCCACGTGTTAATCTTTTTTTTAAAATTGAAATAGAGTTGATTTACAATACTATAATAGTTTTAGGTGTACAGCATAGTGATTCAACATTTTTACAGATTATACTCCATTAAAAGTTATTACAAGACAATGGCTATAATTCCCTGTTCTATACAATGTATTCTTATTGCTTATTTATTTTATACATAGTAGTTTGTATCTCTTAATCCCATACCCCTAACTTGCCCCTCCCCCCTTCCCTCTCCCCTTTGGTAACCACTGGTTTGTTTTCTATATCTATGAGTCTGTTTTTATTTTTCTATATATATTTGTTTGTATTATCTTTTATGTTCTGCGTATAAGTGATATCATACAGGATTTGTCTTTCTCTGTCTGACTTATTTCACTAAGCATAATATTCTCCAGGTCCATCCATGTTGCTGCAAATGGCAGAATTTCATTCTTTTTATGGCTGAATAATAGTCCATTGGATATACATGCCACATCTTCTTTATCCATTTGTCTGTTGATGGGCACTTGGGTTGCTTCCATGTCTTGGCTTTTATAAATAATGTTGCTATGAACATTGGGGTGCATGTATCTTCTCTAATTAGTGTTTAGTTTTTTTCCAGATATATACCCAGGAGTGGAATTGCTGGATCATATGGTAGTTCTACTTTTAGGTTTTTGAGGAACCTTCATACTGTTTTCTATAGTGGCTGCAATTTACGTTCCCACCAGCAGTGTAGACTTTTTAATGATGTCCATTCTGACAGGTATGAGGTAACATCACATTGTGGTTTTGATTTGCATTTCCCTAATAATTAGCAATGCTGAGCATCTTCTCATGTGCCTGTTAGCCATCTGTATGTCTTCTAACATACTTTTAATCTTGCTTTGTTTGTTTTTGGAAGAAACTGTCAATAGGCATTTAAATACTCTTGTTTACTTTTTAACCTTCCAAAAAATAGTACTCTCAGAATTTAAAACACAAGAGCTGGTTAGGTGCTTTGAATGATGGGAACAGGTTCTTTTCTCTTGGCCTGACTCTACAGGCGGCTCAGGAATACCTGCACATCTTTTAATCTGTCCATCTACTCTCAGATTTAGCTAGTACCTGAGGTCTGACTCAGGTGAATTGGGAGCAACATTGGTGATGTATCTTCATCCTTATCCCTTGGACAAAATGGTTCTGAGCTGCAGCCAAAATTAGAAAAAAATTTGAGAGTCAAGCTTTTGTCCAATGACCCCTTCCTGCATCCTCAATGTTAAGGTCTAGCTAGTGGGGAAGGGCTGTCGGTAGAGAGTAAGCTGCTGAGAATTCTAGAAGAACTTCTTCTCCTGCCCCAGGCTTTTCAAAGTAGAGATGTATCAAATTTGGCCAGATGGTTCCTTAGGCAATATCTGATTTTCTTTCCTTAGGTGATTCAGTGAGATAATGTGTTGTCTATAAATGTTAAACAGTTAGACACAAGTTAGTCATCATAGTGGCAGCAGATTGTAAGGGAGAAAGTATGGCATTTGGAATCAGAGACCCAGGGATCCAATTTTAGCTACACTACCTAATGGCTGGTGAGCTTGGTAATACAGTTTTGTGTTTTTTTAAATTTTAGGTTCATAGCCTATAAATTAAATCATGCCTATCATGGGCTGAATTGTGTCCCCTCCTCCCCAAATTCATATTTTGAAGTTCTAACCTTCAGTCCCTCAGAATGTGACTGTATTTGGAAATATGTCTTTAAAAAGGTAATTAACTTAAAATGAGGTCATATGGGTGCGGCCTAATGCAATATGACTGCTGTCCTTGTAAGAAAAGGAGATCAGAACACAGATGCACACAGTGGGAAGACCTTGTGAAGACACCCAATGAGAATGGCTGTCTATAAGCCAAGGGGACAGGTCTTAGAAGAAACCAGTCGTGCCAACACTTTGATCTTGGACTTCTACCAGCCAGAATTGTGAGAAAATACATTTCTGTTGTTCAGGGTGCCTAGTCTGTGTTACTTTGTTATGGCAGACCCAGCAAACTTATGCAGTGCCTTTGTAAAGGTTTTTAAATATTTAAATCACTGTATAAATATAAAATTATTAGTAAAACAATATTAGTAGCTACTGTCCCAAATCTTTTGAGACTGAAGGAATTTGAGAATTGGGGAATTGGGCAGATTCACAAAGTGCCCAGCTATGGAGATTTCTCTAGAACACTAGTAATCAGTGTGTCAAAGGGTGGTTCTTGGTCTGGGCTCATTTAATAGCAAAATGTGATGGAAACTGAGGCATTTCCTAGCTCTGGCCAGGCTATGTCAGGAAACCCAGAAAGACAATAAGGAAGCTCTTTGTTGTTCTGTGATCCTACATTAGTTAACGACTGTCTTTCAGCCCAGAAGGAGAATCTGGTTCCCTGCTTATCACTCAGAATTCCCAAGTGTAGCTGCGTTGGCATCCAATTTCTAAGAAAGAGTTGGAGCCATGGGATGAAAGTGTGGTTATTATTTAGGAAAATGGAATCACCTCAGGTGATTTGTAAGGGGCAGAAAAAATGCACTGAAGTCCGGATGCTTATTTTTATTTGTGTTGGCTAGAAGTAATTTTTCTAGTCTATACTTTTCAACTCAATGTTTATTTTGTCAAGCTCCTGGAGTACTGGGCAGTGCCCTGAGAGCACTGTGGGGTAGATTGAATACACAGAAATCATGAGCCCTTTCTTTGAAGTTGATACAACATAATTTGTATGCGACAGGCTGACAGCAGCCAGGCAATCACGTATCGAGTTTGCAAGGAAAACACGTATATAATGTTAAGTTGGGGGAAAATTTCTGTGCTTATGTCTTTTATTCTGAGAAGACATCTTTTTAGAGTCTACATAAAGGAGTCAGTCATTTTCTATTAAAAATACTTGGAATCCATATTTAGGGCGTTCGGAGTAGATTTTAATTTAGTATCCTACTCTTCCTTCTCCTCTCCTCCACCTTCCTAAACCATGTTATATTTTCCTTGGGCAAGTTTTCATGAGCTCTGACCCCGTCAAGAGAATTGTAATGAGAACCCCGGCAAAAAGGACTATCAACTTGGAAGCTGAGTATGAAAAGAATAGATTCTTCAACAACTTCTGCATGATACCCCAATTTGTAATTCAGTTTTTAAAGAACAAAACTATGAAGATTAAAGCACTCAGTTTGATAACAATGAGCTATGCAAAAATTATAGTGAATCGGAACAAGTTATCATCAGTGGAGTGCTTTGATCAACCTAAGATGAAGGAAATTTGTAACTATAAATGGTTCCTTCTTAATCAGATTGTGTTGCTCTGTTTTGGGGGTGAAATTCAGGATAGGTAATGATGGTAAACATTAGCAAAGGAACAATTATCCTGTAGGATTTGTCAGGGCATTTCATTTCTATCACTCACAGAAGCAATCATTTCATTAGGAATTTTATCACTGATTTCATTTTCTAAAAATGAATCCTTTAGAAAAAAAGGATGAGTTAAAAGCACTTTCACAGAAGAAGGCGCAGACTTAAAAATTTTTTAAAAATGAGTTACCAAGTTAGAACTCCTTGAGGTCAGGGCAAGGTGAAATACATAGATAAATTAGGCTGGGGAGGAAGCAGCAATGGTAGTCTTAGGAGAGATTCAAGCTGGACATGGCACTTCTCTTACCTGTGACTGTACCTGAGGCAATTATTCCTTCTGCTGAGGAAATATCATGATCATCTTCCCTTTCTCCTTCCTCTTAAATCTCTCCCTACAGAGTCGGGAAGAATGGTCTGGTAGTTGATTTTCGTGGCTTTAGAAGACACACTGTAGTCTCAGCCCATGTACCAAATGCCTGGACCCATTACAAATCTTCGGGGAGTTTTGTAGAGGCTATGCGTGCCAACCCACCTTGAAATGACTTAGGACAAGTGGGCTGCAGGTCTAGAGCAACAGACCTGCCGAACAGTGGCACGCCAATGGGTATAGCTGTTAAGAGGTGGGATGGGCCAGTGTTGGTGTTTTTATTTCTTTTGAATCCCTGTTAGCAGTGAGGGCTATCTGAGTTTTGGTAGTTGTGTGCACAAGGGACAGTAGGGTTGGCTTAGCCCAGGTCAGTATGAGCATCAATAGAGGAATGCTTTAGCAAAGACTTGCTTGTACCTGGCCTAATATACTGCCACCCAACACATCTTTTGGTGAGCAGGTTGGAAGGACAGTAGATGCTATAAATCCTTGCATAAGTACCCTGGGTAAGCACTTGGATATAACTTTCCCTTGGAGACTGGGGGGACCCTGGCTGGAAGTGGGTATACACTGATGAGTCTGAATTCTGTTAGCCAACTTTCTAGGGCACATGCTCAGAAACTGTTAATACGTCTTTTGTTATTATTGCTTTGCTCTTACAAGGAAAGAAAAATACGTCATTTTGGAACACTGAGAAAATAAAAGAAACAGAAATAAGATAATAAGGATGGACTGAAACTTTCCACCTGAAGAGAACCACAATTAACATACAAGTGCCCATTTTCTGATCTCTTTTCTTTGCATATACATTTATACATACACACACTGCAAATACAGAATTACCAAAATGTGATAATTTTATTATAACCATTGTTTTTAATGGCTGCATAATAGCCATCCAAAGATGATACCATAATTTATTTAGACAAGACTCTATTGTTTGACATTTCAATTGTTTCTGAATTTCTCTTAGCATAAACCACATTGTCCTGAACATTTCCGTAGATAATTACGTGCATGCATCCATTATTATTTCCTTGGGATGAGTCTCTAAGGAGAGTCAAGAACTTCTGATACCTATAACCAAATTGCCATCCTAAAAATTTGTGTGCATTCATCATGCACTGAACACATGTTTACTAGCTGAGCACTCAGTCTATGGTCAGGACTGTGCTATGAGATGGGGATGTAAGCAGTGAACAAAACAACATAAACCCTGTCCTCACAGAGACAACCACTCAATATGTAAACAGCAGTGTTGGATGTCACATGGGGGAGACCCTGGGGCTACTGGGGCTTCAAGCAGAACCACACAGAGTTCCCAGTAGTGTGCGGGTGCTCCTGTGCCCCTGACTCCTGGCCAGGATATTCTAATATTTCACTTGTGTTGTATATTGAAGTACACAGAAACAAGGACCGTGAGTAGAACACTGCTGTGCATTTGTACATCTGTACAGTCCAAACATAAGGAGTGGTATAATCTTTTATGATCCCTGTCTCACTTAGGATTCAGCCTTACGAAGCACCTTGTTCAAAGATTTAAGTTTAATAAACGGAATCGGCAGCCTGGGGAGGGAGTAGTTTCTCAGGTTGCAGAGCTAAGCGGTCTGCTCTCAGCTCCGCTCCTCCCTGGCAGAATGAGTCACCCACCCATCTGTGGGGGGCCTTTTGATCAGCCTTCTCTTAGGGCATACAATGAATTCATTGCGTTTTTTTTTTTTTCTTTTTATACAAGTGTATGTCTTTTTTTTCTAGATTGTGAGTAACTTGATGAGTTATACTCACAGTTCCTGGATTCAGGAACTCAATGATGCTGAAAAGATGGTTGACTGAGTGACTGAATTATTTCCACTTGACTGGTTTACTACTCATTTGGTAGGACTCTGGGTTTAAGTTACAGAACTCAGACTTGCTTAAAGAGGCTATTTAAAATTAAAAAAAAAAAAAAAAACAAATATTAAGCTTATCAGTTTAAACTTCCCTCTCAAGTCCTTGATCCCCTAAAGTCTTCCTTTATTGTCCCAGGCTAGAGGAAGATGACTCGTCACCATTTTAGTGGCACAGCAGACTGGAAAGTCAGGCTTGGGGAAGAGATCTTAGAGTTCTAGATGAGGGAAGTCTCAAGTGGATGACAGATGGAGAAACCACTCCCTGTTGCAGGTTGAGAATGGAAAGGAGAGAGAAGCCCAAGCTGGACATGTGCCCAAGAGGGGTAGGTGTGTTAGGTAAATTGAGGGAAGCACAGAGGACAATGGTTTTCTGTCTGATACCGCAGGAAGCTTCAGGGGCTGGGCCGGAGAGGCACCCTGGTGCAAGAAGTCTCGAGGAGAATGCAGCTGAGGCTCAGTGTGCTCTGTAGCCAGTGAGGGCTGAGGGGCACTGGAGGAGGTGCTACTGGAGTGCAAGCAGAGAGGCTAGATCGTGAGTTACACACTCCAGGGGTTGCAGCTGTGAATTTCGTCAGGGTGTAAGCAGTGGTCAGGTGGACAAGAGACACCTGACCTGAGGCCAGAGGAACCACGGAGCTCTACGAACCTCTGTGCTCCATAGCCCCAAGGCCGTGTGAGCTCTGTTCCCTTTATTTCAACCCAATACCATCAGGAGGGAGCTCGCAGATACAGGAGAGAGTAATTATCCCAGATTAGAGAAAGTCAAGTACATTTTCTCTCCACGAAGACCAGACAAAATTTATATTTTCTCTGCATCTGAGTGGAACTGTGAACAATTTTGCAACTCTTTAGATTAGTTTATCAGTGAGGGGGAATTTATTGGTTCACAGAATCCAAAGGGTTGTAAAGGACACAGACTAAGCTGTGAGAAGGGTACAGTCTAACCAGGGTGGCGGGTGGGGCAGGAGCTCAGATTTTCTCTTTTTCTTTTTTGAAAAACTCCAAGTGTTTTTATTTTTTTTATTTTTTAAATTATTTATTGATTTATCTGTTGGCTGCGTTGGGTCTTCACTGCTGTGCACAGGCTTTCTCTAGTTGTAGAGAGCGGGGGCTACCCTTCATTGTGGTGTGCGGCCTTCTCAGCACAGGCTCAGTAGTTGTGGCGCACGGGCTTAGTTGCTCTGTGGCATGTGAGATCTTCCCGGACCAGGGCTCAAACCCGTGTCCCCTGCATTGGCAGGCAGATTCTTAACCACTGAGCCACCAGGGAAGCCCCAGATTTTCTCTTCTTCTAATCTCTACTTTGTTCACTACTGACCTACTTTCTCACTACTGACCAGGTCCTCCACATGGAGAAGTTTGATATTCTATACTTTAACCATTAGAGGAAAGGAAACTTCCCTCAAGGTTGTTTGGATCTCAAGTTCAAAATCCCAGGGAATGACTGTATTAGCTTATGAGTCAGGTGTCCCACGTGGACCAGTCAATTGTATAGTCTGGGAGATGCTATTTTCAATGCTCCTCCTCCCTCTTGGGTAAGTTGCCTGATGTTGAACCAACAAACTGTGGTTAAGGAGTCAGGGACACGTAAGTCCAGAGTGGTTCCCATGGTGGCCATGCACTGGAGGGATAGTTCCCAGGAGAAGGAAGAGTGAGGGTGATGGTGAAAAAAAGTGCCAGCTATCCACCAACATGACATCCACCCTCTGCCATGATGTATACACCCCAGGACATTCTTGTTTCTTGGGGGCAGTGGTATATTTGGTGACGCCCTCAGGGAAGTCCACAGTAATCATACCAGCCTCCAAAATAGACCCAGTGATTCTTCACACATGTGGTTTTACCCTGTGTTGAATCCAGGCTGGCATGTGTGATAAACAGAACACAGTGAGTGGATGGCATATGGCTTTCCAGGCTGGGTCATAAATAGCGCTGTGGCTTGCACTTGCTCTCATGGGTTGCTTGGTCTGGTTGTGAGGACACTGACGCAGTCCTGGGAGAGGATTATGTGGAGAGGAGCTGAGGCCTCCTACCATTAGGCAGCACCAACTTGCCAGTCATATGAGTGGTCATCTTGTAAGTTGATCCTCGCGTCTTCAGATAATTGCAGCTCTGACTGCAATTTCATGAAGGACTCCTCCAGGTCAACTGCCCAGCTACGTTGTTCTCAAATTCTTGACCATGAAAAAATGGCAAAGGTGATAAATACTTACTGTTTTTAAGCCACTGGGTTTTGGAGTAGTTTATTATGTATGATTAACTAATTTGTGTACGTTCACAAACAAGGTAAGTCAGGGTGAACCTTCCAGGCCTGAAGTAGGCATAATGCCCATCTAACATGACTCAAATAGGGAGGAAATGGCCACAGAATCCTATGTTATTTTCCTTGGGTTCTACAGCTAGTCTTTCAAAAAGAAAAACAAAAATGAATGCAGGAAACAAAGAATTTCTGACGTGTATTTTTCCTAGTTTGCTAACATCACTGGAACATTGGGAAAGGAAATGTAGCACAGCATATTGAGAAAGAGAGGAAGAAAAAGGAAACACTGGAAAAGTATTCAGAATCTCTGTGTTTTCATCCCAGCTCTTGGTCAAGTCATTAAGCCATTTCTGCTCCAACCTCCCTGGGTGGCTGGAGGATCACATGAGATAATGAAGGTGGAAGAGCTCTAAACATTTTCATCACCTTGCAAATGTCACGTCTCATTGTCACAATCATGAGGACAAAGAGCGCGGATGTGGGTTAGAATTAGAAACTGGGAAAATGAAGAGAGAGAAGAAATAGGTGAAAACTTGCCTATTTTTCCCCTTAAGGAAATAGCGTCCTAATAATAGGGAAATACCTTTTGGGCAATTTTGAATATTACCTTAATATCATTTGGGAATATCTTTGTATGTAGAGAAACTATGAAATCAGATCTCCAGAAGGCCCAGAGTTGCAGAGTTGGTAATAAGTGGATTCCTAATAATTCTTTGTTTCCTGGTACACTCCTGGCATCCTACAGCATAATGCAAATGCAGCTAGATATGAGGGTCACAGCTCTTGCTAATCCCGTGGTGCTCACTGATGTACGACTTCACTCTTGGAATGTGTTATCTGTATCAGTCTTCCCACAGGGATCTCATACCTCAGCAGTTATATTTCATGAGTAGAGGTGTAACTGATGAATCTTCTAATTTTATAGTCTGAAAGATGATAAAATGCTAGATCTATAGATATTATTTCATTTTGCACAACACTCACGTTTCTTATTCCCATCTGGTGTGAAGAAAAGAAATTTGCTCTCCCTTTAATGTGTCACACTGTTAAATGTATGTTGCTTAAGATCTTGAGGAGCTGAAGCAGAGCTGCCCACCAGCATAAAAGATATGGTGCTGTGGGCAATACTTTAATGCAAGCAGAGCTTAACCTAAGGCATTTTATTGCCATTGCAGTTATTTATTTATTTTTTTGGAAGGGGAAGATAAACCTTTATATCCTGGTTTATTAACAAAACCTGTCCTCAAATTAGGATGGACTTTCTTAGGTACACACTTGGCTGCCAATTCTTCCCCAAATTTCATGCTGTTAAGTGTGCAGACTACTCCATTGTCATAGTGTATCAGAAATTCTGCGCAAGGAGTACGTTTGCAACTGCGGCCTTACCAGGTGGGCTTCCTATGGCCGTGAAAAATGGCTTCTGATAGATTTCAAGGAATTGAAATTGCAAGTTTCTCTCTTCTGAAACCAGAACCAGAATTTCTCCCCTGTACCTAACAGGGACTGCCCTCCTGACTCCCCAGATTCCATAGAAATACCATTTTTTCATGCATATACTTTTATATTTAGCATACTCTCATTAACATGTCATTTCTTTTATGGGAGAACATTAGGCATTCATCTTATACAACAGAAGAGATACATAAAGATATGAGAGTCACAAAGGAAATGAGAGAGGAAAATGCAGGAAAAAGAATGTCTGTATTATTCAAAATCACTGCATTCAAATAATATTAGTCTTTACATAACTAACACTTCAAAAAAGAAGAGAAGGCAATGCAAAATGAATTTGTGAAGAAATTTGGAAAGGAGTAATAAGTATCAAAGGGCAAATCCTCTTTTTTTGGAGGGGAGCAGGTAGAATGTCAGATAGCATTTGTCACTTTATTAACATCAGTGTATGTGTGTTTTTTTCATGGCATCGATTGATACTGCTTTATGGTTGTTTTACTTCTCATTATTTCATTTCTTAGCACTTTTTCTTTTCTGGACCAACATTGTTCAGGAGCCTACTTAATTTTACCTTTTTATTTATTTTTTAATTTTTTGGCTTTTTTTTTTTAACATACAGTGGTGTGTTAGTTTCTGCTTTATAACAAAGTGAATCAGCTATACATATACATATATCCCCATATTTCCTCCCTCTTGCATCTCCCTCCCACCCTCCCTATCCCACCCCTCTAGGTCGTCGCAAAGCACCAAGCTGATCTCCCTGTGCCATGCAGCTGCTTCCCTCTAGCTATCGGTTTTTCATTTGGTAGTGTATATATGTCCATGCCACTCTCTCACTTCGTCCCAGCTTACCCTTTCCCCTCCCTGTGTCCTCAAGTCCATTCTCTACATCTGTGTCTTTATTCCTGTCCTGCCCCTAGGTTCTTCAGAACCATTTTTTTTTTTAGATTCCATATATATGTGTTAGCATACGGTATTTATTTTTCTCTTTCTGACTTACTTCACTCTGTATGACAGACTCTAGGTCCATCCACCTCATTACAGATAACTCAATTTTGTTTCTTTTTATGACTGAGTAATATTCCATTGTATATATGTACCACATCTTCTTTATCCATTCATCCATCGATGGATACTTAGGTTGTTTTGATATCTTGGCTATTGTAAATAATGCTGCAATGAGCATAGGGGTACATATATATTTTGAACTAGTGTTTTCATATTTTTTGTGTATATACCCAGAAGTGATTCCACTAGCTAGATCATATGGTAGTTGACAGGCAGTATTTTAAAGATTAATTTTAAAGCACACGTTAGTGTTATCCAAATCCTCCTTTAAGAATTTGCAAACTTATAAATATTTAAATAGGGAAAAACTCGATCACTTATCCTATTTTTAATAACTTCTAATCTATTATATATGTATATGTATATGGTAAATAATATCCTCACATAGAAAGAGAATTAATAGCCCATTTCCTTGTTACATTAAGAAATAATCTGGTGTTCCCTAAATATTGGTGTGTATTTCATCATTTTCAACCCCACATATTTACCTACTGTTTACAAGGGACTTTTGAGAGATCTCAAAGTGATGTTGGGAAGATAAAAACAAATACTTAGCACAGAGTTATTAGGGGGAGAGGATAATAATAATTACAGTTGAAAAGTATTCAGCTCTTATTTTGTACCAGGCATATTTATGTATTTACCTATTACTCATTTAACACAAATTAGTTAAATGTCACCATAATTCTCACAAGGTTTCCATTTGATAGAGAAACAGATACTCATGATGATTAAGAAGCTTGATGAATCATAAGGATATAAACTGGGTGAAATGATAGTGACTTGGGAGGTCAGGTCAGAGAAGTCTTGTAAAAGAGGCAGCATTTGGAGAGAGTGTTGGAGGGGAAGGATGGATGAGATGGGGTTGCTCTGGACATGCGGACGTGTGCTCTGACTTTTCCTTAGAGGGGTGGGCATCTTTTCATGTAAGAAACATGATTATGCATCATTTCACTGGCTGCATAGGATTCAACTTGATAGCTGTGCCATGACTTCCTTCTCTTATTTTTGAACACTTCATCCCACTACCTGCTACTATAAATGATGCCACAGGGAGCTGCCTTGGTCACACATCCTGAGCCCTCCCGATTATTTCCCTTTGATAAATTCCCCGAAGTAGGACTTTGTAGTCAAAATGTGTAGGCATTTAACATTTTACCCACAATTCTACAAAGCCCTGTGTGGCTTGTAGCAGCAGGACTCAAACCCAAGGCCAGCTGACCCAAGGCAAGGTTCCAACCACTAAAAGACTCCTGTAGTCTGTTGGGAGCCCTTCCAAAATCTTTTTTTTTTTTAATCTTTAAATATTTGCCAATCTGGTAATTAGAAATTTTGCAAATCCTTATCACTCCTCTCCAACATGCTCAATACTGAAGTCATTATTTTCCTCAATAAACAAACAAAAATAACCCCCAAAACAAGAACAAAAAAACAAAAACCAAAACCTATTTTCTGTCCCATGTTATTGTTTTGTTTATCATCACCACCATCCATTCAGTCATTGAGACTGGGAGTCTTGTTGGCCTCTCTCTTCCTGTTCACCAGGCGTGTCCCATCACCACCAAACCCTTCCCATTCTACTTCCTCTCTCTGGAATCTGTCCCTCTTTCCCGGCTCTACTACCACTGACTTCCTGCAGGTCCTTCTCATTTTCATACGTTCTGTATTCAGTAATTCTTGGTGTCTAGAATTAAAAACCTCCATGCTGCCAGTGAGAGGTCTTTGTAAGAGGAATTGTATGGGAAAGGATCTCCTAAAACCCCAGCTTAAATCCTTTCAGAGCTCCCCATTGCCACAATCCCTACAGCATCAAGTGCAGACACTGTAATTTGGTGTGCTGGTCTTTCACACTCTGGCCCTGGCCGTCACTTCAGCTCCGAGCCTGCCTTTCTGCCCTGTGTCATTCCGTCAGCGTTAGCCCCTGCAGTATTTCCAGTCCCCAGAGGGCCTCTGTGCTCTGGCCTTTTCTAATTTGGCTCTGCCTAGTGAGTCTTTATCATCCTTTAAGGCCAGGCTCGCGCTTTTCTTCTGTGTGACGCCTTTGCTGGCCTCCAGAGTCGTTGCTGGGCACCCTCTCCTTCATGTCATCTGTGTACCTTGTGCACATCGCCATCAGAGCAATATAAACGGGATTTTGTTTTCCTGGAGGCCAAACAACAAACCTTGGTCTGGGCAATAGAAGGAAAAAATAACATGTATTATTCTTTTAGTGGATTTATCATGTGAGGATAACAGAAGTACCTGCATCGTCAGGTGGTTGCGAGATAGTGCATGTGAAACCCTAGATGCATGTCTGGCTCACTATAAACACTTGGTATCTATTAATTATTATTGCTCTTGCTATTGTGATTCATTTAAAAAGATTTTTGATCCAATGGATATTGTAATAAGAGGGACAAAACAAATTTACGGCTGTAGAATAAGAGGAAGGATGTTTCTTTCCCAAATGATAGTGCTGCTGTGCTTTAATATGGAAATTACCTTTAGGCATCTGAGATAATAAATTGATAATAATTCTTATTGTGGTAATAACAACAACAATAAAAATAATAAATCTAATAGTCATTCATTGCTTACTCTGTACCAGGCCATAACAGGCTAAGTACTGTATTTCTTATGTGTTATCTCATTTCCTTTCCACAGAAGCCTCTCAAGGCAAGCATTTTTGTCCCTTTTGACAGATGAGAACTTCTGAAATTTAGGAAGGTCAGTTGTCTTGCCTAAGCTTCCACAACTGGAAACAGTGGAAGGAGGGTTTGAAGGAGGTGAAATTCATTGTAATTACACCAAATCCTTGGTGCTCCTGTGCCTGACCTCTGATTTAAGCCTCTGTTGGAGCTTTATCCGCAGTCTTTATGTGCAAAGGTCCTTCCCCTTGGAGACTGATGAAAGACACCCTCAACTTACAACATCTTTTCCTTGAAGAGAATCAGGATTCACCTCCTGGGTGATCATCCATGTGCACTTTGAAAAATGTTTTTGAGAATTCCAGGGGGCATATGAGGAATTTGTCTGAATTCTAAGTTCAGCCACTGTGGGCTTTAGAATTCCTTGTGATTTGGGACTCTTTCTATGCTTCTGAGCAGACTTGTATAGGCAGGGAGAGAGGAGGTGTGGTGTCCACCCTCTTTGTAGGCTCTGCACCCAATAGGTGTTGAGCAAAGGTAAGGCGGGAGGAGAAGGTTGCATTTGAGGAATGTTATTCAGTTGTATTTAACAACTAGGACATTTGGAAAATCATGTCAATGCTTAATAATGTATCTGTGCTTTAAACCTTATTTCTAAAAGACTATAGGGTGTGCTATAGTCTAAATGGAGTAAAAAGAAAAAACTCTACTTCTTTACATATTATAATATTTTTATTTTTAAATTATTTTTATTAACTTTTATTACTCTTTTTAAACTGAGTAATGGACAATGCATCTCCTATAATTTGCTTCTAAATTCACCTACTGAAAACGAAGTGGGAGCTGAGCAGATCAGAGTCTGAGATTAAATCCATTGGCTTGTGTGTGTGTATGTGTGAGTGTGTGTGAATTAACTCTGACCCAGTGACTGATAATGATTAGTGATAGAATAATGATGATGATTATGGAATAAAATGCCATTTTAGCTTAACTAAGCCATTCTCTTTTCCTACAGAGATAAGGTTCTGCATCTCTTTTTGCTGTCACCCTTACTGATATCTCATGTATCTTAAACTATCATCACTTTGACATTCTGTTACTGCTGCATGCCATTAGCATCCTGTTCCATAGCACTCTTGGAGAATCTTGACTGCCTGTGAACTGACCCAGCAATTATGGCCAAATGCTTTAGGAATGCTCCTGAACATTATAAACACATCAATGGGCATGTTGATGTGATAATGATGAAATTACACTTTCTCCCTTTCAGTAGCTTCCAGAGAGCCACTCATATGGGGCTGCTTCTGGGTAAAGCTCCTTGCCCACCAGTCCCTGCAATGTCTGGAACCCTGGGAGCTGGAGGGATTGAAGCCCAAGAGATGGTAACCTTTGCCTTGATCTTTGACTCTGCTAATTCAATGAAAAACATAAGAATAGTATTATTAGAACCCTCCAAGATATTTACACTCAGTGAATTTACATAATTTATTGACATCAGAAAATTCCTTTTCTCTTGGATGAAGAGTCCCACTTGCTGAAGACTGCATGTTGAT
The DNA here is from genome assembly GCF_009873245.2 of Balaenoptera musculus. NCBI lineage: Eukaryota > Metazoa > Chordata > Mammalia > Artiodactyla > Balaenopteridae > Balaenoptera > Balaenoptera musculus. The sequence continues at coordinate 11,061,037 of NC_045802.1, read as the reverse complement.
CACTCACATGGACTTAAAGAATTATAATGTAGGAATAAAGGAAAGTAGAGTCAAAATCCCTGCCTCTATCTCCCACTCCCTGGAACCTCCACTGAGATGATGCTCCCAGCTCTTGAAAACTGACTCCTTGACTTCTCTCTGTTGACATCAGTACCACTCAAGCATGGTCAACATTTGAGTTTGGTAGTATCTGTGGGTTTCAGTGTGTGTTGGGAGTTTGGGGAAAGAAGAGATCAGATCCAGAAGGAACACTCCTTTTTGCTAGAGACTGATACCTGTTGCAAACCATGCAGGTGATTACACTGGAGTTTTAATCTAAAGTTTCAGAACTTTATTAAGAAATATTGCTTTCTTCTTTATATCACCTATGATCTTTCCCCATTACATACTTGCTTCTTGTTATTGGGAAAAACATACTATAGTTGCCCTAACATTAAAACATGTTCATGGCTCCAACAAGGAACTTTAGATTTTATTCTGTGTTTTCAGCTTTGATAATGTTATCTAGGGCAAGACTCAATCTCTCTGGACTACTGTAGTTTTCTCTTCAGTAAAACCCTCCTTTGGGAGGGTTTCCCCGAAGAAGATGTCAGTTGGGTTGGGCTTTGGACAATGATTAGGGTTTGATCCAATGGGGTTGTGGGGAAGCAATTCCAGACAGAAGGAAGAGGAAAAGCAAAGGTTTATGCACATTTAAGGACTGATGGGCCCTCAGATTTTACTAGATAGAATGTATGGATGGTGGCAGTAGATGGAATGTGAAAGCATATGGCACAGAATCATTAGGGGCATTGAATGCCATGCTAAAGAATTTAAGAGAATGGGAAATAAGGTACTGTGTCTCTTCCTAGTTTTGAAAGCAATATGACAGTCACAAATAATAGAAACCAAGATAATCCCTTAAAGATGATAATTCTTGGTTGGAGGACCTCTTAATGAAAAATAAATGACAAGAAATATGTATCACTCTGTCTTATCTTTAGTGCACTGTGGATTCAGAGTAAGTAGCCTCTTTCAAGTGTTTGCCTCATCTGTTAATGTTTACCGTGGTTACTGGTGTTTGGATCGGCTCTTGAATTATCCTGGCATTGATTCATCTTTCCAGACAGCTGCTCCTTTGAAGCATCATTGCAAGAGATGCTTCGCTACTTATCTAGACAGAGTGTACACTTGTCAATCAAAACATAAATAGCACCCAAATAACCTGCATGTCCAGAGGCTGGAGGAGACGCAGGGCTGCTTTCCCATTGAAGATCTGCCAAGTTTAGAATGACCAGATTCTTAGCGAGCTCTCTGAAATTGCAGAGGGACTCCCAGCATGAAAACTTCTGCTTCTGCTCTCAGTCTTTCATACACACCCTTTACTATTCTAGAAAGAAGTCTCTAAAGGGCTTCCCACAACTTCAAAAGTACTACTCTGCAGTGTTGTACCTGCTTTGGGGGCAACTGAATATGCTTTTCCATTGCTTTGCCTTCTTCTTTATCAGCATTAGAATTTTTCCTTTTTTCCTAGCACCCTTCACCACCAAATGTTCAGGCCTGAAGTTTCTCATTATTCAAACCATTGAGTTCCTTTTTCTAGTGACCTACAGCAACAAAGACCTCATGGGGTCTGAGAGAGGATCCGTGAGGACAGTCAGTGGGTGTCTTCTATTCACAGTGTCTGAATCAGAGCTGTCTTGAGACCCGAGAGGGAGATTGATCCTGGGAATTTATGCAAAAGCTTCAGTAGGGCTTGTGATGGACCAGTCACATTTCTCACAATGCCTGGAAGGTAGTGAGCGTGACTCCTTCTGTGTCTCATGCTCTCTATCCCTTTCCAAAGAGTGACTGGCTAGCAAACAGAAAGATTTGGCAAAGCGGGAAAGGCTGGGTGCCACCGAAACCAAAGAGTTTCTGGTTCAAATTTGTTTTCCTGTCAGGTGTTGCTGGGAGACCCATTCCCTTTAAACCACTGCCAACTATGATAACTCCAGCAATTTGGTAGAGCAAAGAAATCGTTGGCAAGTACAGTACAACAAATTGTTGGCTAATAGCAAAAACTGGAGATGACTCTGTTAATGGATCCAGCAAAGCCTTTTGTCAACTTGGTGAGAAGTCTACTCTAAATTCTGAGAAGCTGGACCTGGAGTGGGGACAGAGAGTCCAGGCAAATTTCAGAAGACAGAGGATTTGTTTCCACCATCAAGAACTGTTTGTCATTTGGAAAGGACACCCAGATTTAGTACCCATTATGGAAGACAATGATGTGATTGGATGCTTAGAGCACTAGTGCTTTGAGGAATGGTAGGGAAAGAAAAACACATAGACTGTATGCTAATATCTGCCCTTAGAATTTCACAGACTTTTCTCACCAGTTTCTTTGACAAAGAAGAAACAGTGTCACAATAATGAAAACGTGTCATTCCTTGGCTCTATCTCACAGAAATGAGATGGAGTAGGCGTTAGATGTTGATAATGTCAGTTCTCAGAATGCATTGCTGTCACTACCTAACCAACTCTACAGATTTTTCATGTGCCTTTTGATGTATAATGTCACTGTGTTCAAAATTTTACATGTGTGGATATGTATTCACATACATTTAGATCAGGCATATCTGAATTTTGTTGGATACTTACAAAATTGTTAATTACCACTTGTTAGGGAAATTCCTCACCCTTTGTTAATTTATTCATTCTATCAGTAAATATTTATTGGGCGCTTACTATGTGTCCAGCTCTGTATTAGGTGCTGAGGATATAGCAGCAAACAAAATAGGACAAAAATTCCTACCATCATGGAGCTTATATTCTAGTGCAAGGAGACAAATATAAACAAATATTATAAGTAAAATATATAGTGTGTTGATAAATAATAAGTATTAAGGAGGAAAATAAAGCAGAAAAAAAGGACGGGGTGTTGCAATTTTAATTAGGGTGGCAAGAGAAGACCTCACGGATCAGGAGTCATTTGTAAAAAGATTTGAAGGAAGTGAGGGAGCAAGTCACGTAGAGGAAGAGCATTCCAGACAGAAGGAGTCACAGGTTCAAAGGTGTGGATTGAGCCTGGAGCCCACCTGGCACATTTGAACAAGAGCAAGGAGACCAGCATGGCTGGGGTGACATGAATAAGAGGGAGAGCAGTAAACTTCAAGATGAGATCAGAAGGTTCCCCAGGACAGGTGAGCCAGTGGTGGGACATCATGTAGGGCTTGGTAGCCATCCACAAGGACTTTTATGTAAGGGAGTGAGAGGTAATGGAGGACATGACTTAAGTCATGTTTTAAGGAATCGTTCAGGCTGTAGGGGGTCAAGGGCAGAATGAGGGAGACAAATTATAAAATTATTGCAAGAATCTAGATGAGAGATGATGGAGCCATGACTCATGGTGGAAGCAGTGAAGGTGGAGAGATGGAGTTGGATTCTGAAGATATTTTGAACCTGGATCAAGGAATTGTTGGAGTAGGCAGGCCCCAGAGGCAGACCTTGGGAAAGGCTAATGGCAAGTCTCAGAGAGGAACGTCAGCAGTCAACTCTCTGGGAGCTGGGGGAATGAGTGGCTTGGTCCTCTAGTGGGCATCTGGACACCCACTGTGTCTATTTGTACACCTTCCAGTGAGGTAACCAGAGTTATGGTTGTTTTTCCCACCTCACAGATAAGAAAACTGAAGCTTATAAAGATTGAATAGCTTACTCAAATTCTCAAGATTGCAAATGATGCTTCTAAGTCTTAAACAGGTCTTCCAATGCCATGTCCTGCCAACACTCCTTTATCTATCACATAATCCACCTACCACCTACCACCTCCTTACTAAGTTGAAGACCAGATTCCACCTGCAGTGCTGAATTGCCTGCTCTTAGAGTGAGCTGCTGTGATTAAACTCCATGTCCTCATGTGTGGTCAACCTGAAGATCTTTGGCCATGAGCATGGGCGTGGCCTGGCACACACCTGTATGTATGATGGGCTGGGCACCTTGCCTCCTCTTCAGTTCTTCCTCCCTCCCATCTCTCTCCCTTCCTCCATTTCTTTCTTTCTTTCTTTCATTTGATTGATTGATTGATTGATTTTGGCTGTGCCAGATCTTTCTTGCAGCACTCGGGATCTTTTAGTTGCAGCATGTGGACTTAGTTGCGGCACATGGACTCTTATTAGTTGCAGCATGCAGACTTCTTAGTTGTGGCATGCGGACTTCTTAGTTGCAGCATGCGAACTCTTAGTTGTGGCATGCATGCGGGATCTAGTTCCCGGACCAGAGATTGAATCCGGGCCCCGAGCATTGGGAGCACGGAGTCTTACCCACTGGACCACCAGGGAAGTCCCCTTTCTTTCTTCTTTTTCCTTTCTTCTTTCCCTCCTTCCTTGCTTCCTTCCTTCCTCCTTCCCTCCCTCCCTTCCTTCCTTCCTTCCTTCCTTCTTTTCCTCGACCAGCTTGTAATAATGATAGCTATGTTTTGTCTTCAGCAAACTACTAACTGCTCTCTGTGCATTTTCACATTTATTTGTTACTGAAAGTATGAACAAAAAAGCTGCTGCAAGAACCTGAGTATGGATCCTTTGGGGGAGAGTGGTTTGAGGTGGGGGAGGTTCTGCCTTTGAACACGTTCCTTCAGAGATGACTGTGGGGCATTTTGCGTGAAAGATACAAGGCTTTAGGTCAGAGAAGTCTGGCTGGAGACAGATTTGAGAGTTTCTGAACATGCTCTTCTACTCTAAAATTTGTTTCCTAAACCTCTGACTGGTAATCCGTGAGTTGGTTTCCTACCTTACCTTATCCTTCCTGTTGTTTCTAACTCTGTGAGTGAATGTAACAAACAAGAATTGCATTTAGAACAAGCATAACTTTACTTTGCCTTTCACTCTCCCTTTAAACTTTATTTGATGGAGGTTTTTTTCCTCAGATGCTGGATGGAGATGCTGGCAGATCCCAGAGTTTTCTGTTTATTTTTAGAAAGAGCACAACCTTATGGTGATTTTGGGTTGCAGACATAGTCTCAATTTCAACATTTAATGTCCAGTCCAGACTATTATTCAAGATGTCTCCCTTGGTTTAACATCAAAGCATCAGGCTTTTCCTGGCACACACCTGGGTCAGTCTGGAGCAGGCCCCCCACTCTCCACTAGCTTCTGTTTCCTGCACATTGGGAAGAGAGGAGGGGGAGAGGTAAGGGGCTAGGGAAGTTCTTACTGTGCTGGGTGGCTTCATACCCTGAGCCTTGTGGATAGTTGTGTTGGGTCCTCTTTAGGGGGCATACCCTCTGTAGGTTCCAGGTTGGGCCCTCTCACCTGAAGTTGCCTTAAGAAAGAATGAGTCTCTATTCCGTATGGTCATTTGTGCTTCCTTCCTCAGGTTGAGGCATTGGTAGGATCCCTACCCCATCCCCCAAAAGCCTCCTCCTGCAGAGGCATCTGTGCCCCTCCAGACAACTCTACTGGCCAGAGCAGGGCCCGAGTACTCACCCCAGCATCCTGTGTCTTGCGTGGCCCACACGTCTGGCCTGGCCTAGGAGCGCGGGCCGTGGGGCCCAGTCACAGGGCAGTGTGTTGGCCCTCCCCCATCCCCCTTGCTGGATTTCCTGTGCAGGTGTCGGGCCCCATCAATAGTCGTCTTCAGCTTCTTCAAATGAGAATGGGAAGTCAGTTCCTGCACTGTGAAATTTCAGGGGATGCAGGCCAAGCTCTCCAGGGCGAGAGAGAGCTGTGTGCCCCTGAGGAAATACTCTTCCTCTCCCCGCATTGAGGAGGAAGGTGAGTCTTTGATAAAAGAACGATGGGAAATTACCCTCCTTCTACTACCTGTTTCTTCTCTGTTCCTCACAAACATGGGTAAACATATCCTAAGTAAGAAATAAAAGCAACATAAGGAGGTTGCTTAGGCAGCAAGTTTGAGGGAGGTCAGGGAGCTTCTGGAAGAAGGGGCTGTGATGACCCCAGAGGGAGGACTCTTGGAGAAGCTGGAGGAGGGAGCAGGGAGTGGATGCTGTCACCTCCTCCCGATACTCATTCCTTCCTTTGCCTCAAATAACCTGGGATGGGGATTTGGTGGCACTGGCTTCCTGCCTTACTGTGTACTGTGACCTTCCTTAGGCTGTGGGGTGCTCATGCCCCAAAGGAGCAGCCGGCATTGAGGAGAGGGATATGGGGCTGGTGATGGGCTGACGTCCTGACTCTCATAAGCTCCTCTTCATGCCTGTAAATTTTGCTCCTCCATAACTGTTAAGTAAAGGGAAGTAGGTAATTTTGTGAGTGGAAAAACCATTCTCAACTGCAAAAAAAAAATTTGCTTATAAGATTCCAAGAATTACATCTTGCAAGTCAGAAATGTCACACCCAAAATGAAATTGGCGAGAAGCCCAGAACTCGCCATTTTCACTTTAGGTACTAAAATTCTCACGTGGATTTACTTAAAGAGTAACTAGGGTATTAAAATGTCCTTTGGGCTTGAGATTTATTTGCATATGATCCATTGGCATGGTTATTTACATACCAAATAAATTCAGAGTTGGTTTTGTTGTTTTGAAACTGGCCAAGAATCACACATTCATTTATTTCTAAGACAGTTTATGATCAGAAAGCATTGAGGTTCTTACAAAGAATAAGTATATAATTAATGATCTGTTGGCGTACTTTTACATCTTACATATTCTTTTTAAGAATCGAATATTGTAGTGTTTTATCCTAACTGCAGGTGCTAGGATCTTATTAAGTGGTTAAGTCAGTTGAACAAGAGAGTCTTAGAAGGCTTAATCCTCTTCAACTGGATATGGTAATTAAATATTTGTTACACTCGTATAGAGGGTTGTGAACTGCATAGAATAAACCGGCAGAGCCTACTGTCCATGTCCAGTACATATGTGTGTACATACACACCTGTACATATACGCTCCACAGAGGCAATAAGCCTTTTAACAAATATAGTTGATTCTCACCATTTGTGGATCCTGTATTTGCAAATTCCCCTACTCACTAAGATTTATTTGTAACCCCCCAATCAATATTTGCAGCATTTTGCAGTCATTTGTGGACATGTGCAGAGCAGTGAAAAATTTGAGTTGCCGGAGGAACATACTCCCAGCTGAGGCCAGACACTACGACCCTCTGCTTGTTTCTGTTCACTGTGGACAAGTGTCCTTTTCACAGTCTAATCAGTGTCCTGTTTTTGCACTTATATAATTTTTATTGGTGATTTCAATGTCTAAAAGGTCCCCGAATGTAGTACCAAGGAGCTAAGTGTCCTAAGCCCAAGAAGGCTGGAATGTGCCTTATGGAGAAAGGATGTGTGTTAAATAAGCTTCGTTCAGGCATGAGTTATAGTGTTGTGAGATCAACATTAATGAATAAACAATAGATATTAAACAAAGTGTCTTAAACACACATAAAACAAGGTTATGGGTTGATTGGTTGATGAAAATGTGTGACTAGAGGCTCCTAGAAACCTAACTGTATTTATCTTAGGAGCAATGGTTCAGTATCACTAATTCAGTGTTTACAGCGACTTTATAGAACAAAACGAATACAAATAACAAGAATCAACTGTATCTGTTCTTGATTGATATATTCACTTAGGTATGTCATGCCCTTTTCCTGCTGGATTTGATATACTTACTTAGATAAGTCCAGTTTTTCACTCAACACATTTTGTACTAGGTGCATCCTATATGCCAGGCCCTGTGGATATTGATGGTAAAACTGGGGAGTGAGAACAGCCACAGTCCCTGTCTCACAGGCTAGAGGGGAAGATAGGATATAAATGGACAGGTCAGTGTAGAATTACAAAATGTGATAATGCTCTAAAGGCAAAGCGGAGGGCCTGAAGGGAACAGAGTGAGTATCAGAGAGACCTGTCATCACCTGGCAGGTTTAGGGTGTGAAGTTCAAGCTGAGGACTGAGGGAGATAAAGCAGTTAGTTAGGGTGGTGGGCGGGAGTGGACAAGATTCCCAGGCAGAAGAGGCAGCACAGACTCCGTGGAGGGAGGGCCCGTGGCACCTCCAGGGGGCTGAAAGCACCTGAGTGGCTGGAGCGTGGAAAATGAGGAGGGCTTGGAGCAGGCTATGGCTTGGAGGTGGGCAGGGAACAGACATATATGGAAGCTTGCAAGATCGTCGAAGACTCTGGTTTTTAGCTTAACGTCCTGTGTAAGTCATTAAAAGGTTTTAAGCAAAGACATGGTCAGAGCTGTGTTTTGTGTCTTTTTTTTAATAAATTTATTTATTTTATTTTTGACTGCATTGGGTCTTCGTTGCTGTGCACGGGCTTTCTCTAGTTGCGGCGAGCGGGGGCTACTCTTCGTTGAGGTGCACAGGCTTCTCATTGCGGTGGCTTCTCTTGTTGCAGAGCACAGGCTATAGGTGCACAGGCTTCAGTAGTTGTGTCACACAGGCTCAGTAGTTGTGGCTCACGGGTTTAGTTGCTCCGCGGCATGTGAGATCTTCTGGACCAGGGCTCGAACCCGTGTCCCCTGCATTGGCAGGCGGATTCTTAACCACTGTGCCACCAGGGAAGCCCCAGAACTGTGTTTTTAAATTATCACTCTTGCTGCAGAGGAGAGAACAGATTGGGGAAGATGAGGAGCCTGGGAAGCCAGCTCTTGTAGAAGTTCGTTCATGAGACGGCAGTGACGTGAGGTGCACTGGTGTGGGGAAGACAGAGGAGTGGGCGTGTTATTAACTGTGGAGGAGGCAGTGTCGCTGCTACTTCCAGCCGGCTGACTGATATTGAATGACAGCAGGTGCAAGAGACTAACGTGCAATGCGAGTGTGCGTAAAAGGATGACAATATGTGATGCTCCCCTGCCCTGAATGTGTGGAGATTTGTGAGACGTGTGCATAAATGTGAGATGTGGAGCTTCGAAGCTCAGTTGCCACATTTGCATGCAATTCCCCTCTAGAATTGCTTTCTTTGAGTAAAGTGGTTTTTCTGCTTTTGAGAATGTGCTTAGAAAAAATATACAGGGCTGTGCTAATATGGCTCCCCCCCCCACCCCGTATTTTACAAAACAAATACAGATAACAAAACGTATCTTTATAAAGTTTACTGGCCATTATGAATTATTATGTGATTGAAAGTGAAAATACTGATTTTATATTTTACTTAATGTCATGGCACCATTTTATATTACTCTCTGATATGTTCATAAGGTATAAATTACGTTCTAGTGTTTGGATATTTTTCTTCGTGTCAATAAAAATTTTAAAAGGCATTTGATGCTCTAAAAAGTGCTTTCCTAATTGATGAAAGGATGAAAATAATTCAGTCTTTAAAATCTGAGAATTAATGGATCTATACTTACTTGAGGTAATTTCTACCTCAGAAAAGTATAAATTGGCATTATTTTGATACAATTTTGTTTTCCCATCTGTTCTGTACCTTGAATTGATATGTAAGAAATTAATTAGATACTGCCTAAATATGCCTTTCCCTTTTATGTTAAAAAACATCCAAAGGCCATCTGTATAGAAAGTGTTTGTGGTTGACAAGTTTGATAGACAAGCTTACAAGGTGAAAACATTGCTCAAGATCTGAGATTTCCAACTCCACTTTTATTTCTCTTTTCAAATTATTAAATGCTTAATTCAGTTATAGGACCCCACAAGGTTCTGGAAATACAAATATGAAAGGAACACAGTCTTTGATCTTTAGAGTTTACTAGAAGAGATGGATGTGGAAACTAACCAAACCTGATTATTTACTGAGGAAAGTTTCCATAAGCTGTTATGACAGCACAGAAGAAGAAGAAGAAATATCAGGAAGGTTTTCCAGAGGAAGGGCCAATGAAGGTTTGAAGGAAGAGCTGGGGTTGACCAGACAGATAAAATGCTGTGTGCCCAAAGTAGGCAGGCATTAAAAAATACAGCATATTTGGAGGATTGCAAGAATTTGGTTGATGGTCATGAGTGAGTTGAGGAAGATGAAAATCTCATATCAGAAGACTTCTTCATTCCCCAGGGTGCATTTTGGCATGGAAAATTGTGTTGGCTGTGTAAGGAGAGACGCTGTGAATAAAGTATTTGATATAATTTCCTTTAATTTAAATTAAATAGGTAATGAATAGTGTAGACAATAGAACAATGCATTTGGACTTTTTATAATTAATTTAGAAATCTTATACCTGCTGGGATGCAGATGAAATAGTTACAGGGATCTGAATCTCTTGATAAACTGCTTTCACATTTTTGAGTAGCCTGAAACATTCTCTGTAAGCGGGTCTATTTTATTCTTTCTCCTCTTTTTTCCCTTTCTTCTTCAAGTTCAAACATAATAAAGATCAATATTTACCAACCTTTTTGTTTTAAAGTTAAGACTCTTGGGTTTCACAGCTGGGAAGAGATCATGTTTAAAAACAAAACAAAACAAAAACCATTCTTTGTAAGTTTCCATCTAGTTAGATTAATGTCAATTCATTCTTACGACCTAAGAATTAAAAGTTTCCCCCTCATCATATTTCTTAACTATTTTTAAAAATTATACCTGATTCCAAATTATCTCAGATATATTCTCTACTTCATAACTATCTGCCAGTAGAAAGTCATTTGTCCACAAGATTTCTAAAATTGAGCTTTTAATAAAGAGCATGCAAACAGCTTAAACAGAATATTTCACAGAAAGCAAAGCTGAGTACTAACTAAACCATTTAATACAACCATTTAAACACCTGCCCTGATTATAAAAAATTGAAGATCTTAAAATAGATTTCGTGCAAAGCCTAGGTCTTTCATATTAAGGAAAACAACATTCTATCCAGGTTTATTATTCTAATAGGTTTTAGGTTTTTCATTCCAAATTGGATTCAGATCAAACTCCTAAATAAATGAAACATCTTTTTTCTCTTCTATGAGCTGTTCTGACTCTGCAGGCCTTGGTTTCCTTGGGTTGGAGTTGTTTCAACATCTTGAAATGAAACGACTAATTAGAGTGTTTTTGTTTTTGGCTAGGAGTCTTTCTTTTTCTCTGGCTGGAGTTCTGTCTTCTTCAGGTGCAGCCAGTGCTACCTATTCCCATTTCCAAATTTTGATGTGGAAAATACCATTGGTTGGGCAACAACAAAAAAATACGAATGAAGTTTTTGACAGTTGATTATTTAACTTTCTGCCTGATACCAAATAGGAGATGTGCCAAGAAACCATAATCACCTTCTCATAACTTCATACCAATCAGGCCCTGTAATAAATATTTTCTTTATGTGTCTATCGACTCTATGTAGTTATCTTTTGTTCTAAGTTTATGAGTGTTTATTTATTTTAGAAAAAATAACATTTTTGAGAGCCCGTATTTGCCAGGTCTAGAGGACATCATACACTTTGATATTATTTCTTGTTTATTATTTGCCCTCCCCACTAGACTATAAGCTCCTTTAGGGAGGACCCACTTTCCTGCTCACTGTTGAGTTCCTCCTGTAGGGCGTAGTGTCTGAATATGGTTAAACACTAAAGAAATAGCAACCGATTGAATGTGTGGGTGGGCCAAGTAGAGGAAGTCCCTGCATTCGAAAACAACACAGACAAAGGAGGACAGAGAACTGAACCAACAGAGGAATTCATAAAAAGTTACAGTGCACCAGTGATGGATCAGTTCCTATGTGTTCAGGAAGGAGGGGATGTCAGGAAAAGATTCACAGAGGAGATGCTGTCTGAATATTACTTTATGACCGTGGTCAATTTGAGGTATTCAAGAGACAGGAAGGGGAGATTCCCAGTGGGTTTGGTGCTCAAGATAAAGTCTTTTAATGTTAGCTCCTTGCCCAATCTTCAATTCATATATATATATATATATATATATATATATATATATGCACACACATATATACACATGTGTATATATATATATGTGTGTGTGTGTGTGTGTGTGTGTGTGTGTGTGTGTGTATATATGTATATATGTAAAATTTTCCAAATATACTGTTGGGGACCCTATGAACACTAAATAAATAATAAACAATTTGTACACTGATTAGATTTAGCTTAAAGAACACCTGATGCACAAATGTGTAGAATGATTTAAAACTGTTCAGTTGAGACAGTGTAATGCAATCTTTTAAAAACGTTCTTCAAAATATAGTTGTCCATTTAAGAAAGACTATGGTCATGGGTGACCATCTCATTCCTACACACAGGATACACCATTACTTCCAACAATTTATTTTATATGGGTAATGTCAGATATTAGTAGAGAGGATTTTGGGAGTATTATCCCTATTTTTAAAGAACTTACAATATAATATGCACTTTTCCATACTAAACATAAAAGGACACAAAATAAACAAAGAGAAAGCATTGGAAATAAGTCTACCAATGGCTTCACAATGTTAAAGTCAATAAAGAGTGAAGAGTAGAGGAAGCTCAGATACTTTGAGTCCAACCTTGACTGATTACTCAGTACACAAAGTACAATTGCTTTGTGCACGCTGACCAATACAAGAAGCACTGTGGACTCGTGGAGCCTCAGGAGCTTTCTCAACAAGAGGATGGTTTGGGGAGATACAGGTGAGCAATGTCTGAGTGAGGAGGTGGGAACTGGGTTGCCAGTATTGAAGGAGGGCTGGAATGCAACTGTGGCCAAAAGAAGTAATCTAGGGCAATGAGGGAGAAGTATTTGGAGACAAGGAAAGGAATCTGTGTATTATCTTTAGTGCAAAGGGAATTACAAATAGTCAGTTAACATCTCTTTTTTTCCAAGAAAAACTGTTGCAATGGTAAAAATGCTATAGTTCTGCAGGTAAACTTTCAGGGTTAAAAATCCATTTATGTAATCAAATCCTGACTTTGAGATGTCATTATTTTAAAATATCTTTCGCAGGTAGGGTCATTCACCTTGATAGAGCTTGACAGTATGTATCTGAAAATTCCCCTCCAGGTGTATTGTGCTAAGCAGATGTATTTATGTTTTGTTTCAACATGGGCATCCTGAGATCTCTTTATGTGAGAGCCTTGAAAGTTGGCCTCCTCTGATTATTATTATGAATCCAGGATGTATGGGAACTAAGAGTCCTGTTCCAGTGACCTGTAGAATGTATGCTATGTTTGTCTTCTCTGCTGAGATAGTCATCAATCATGTGTGCTCTAAATGCATACTAATCTTTCCTTTAGAAAAGGTTAAAGGGTGTCAAGAGCATACCTCTGTGCTCCAGCTTATTAAGGAGAATGAAAAGTCCCTAGAGATGACGAAAAGAAAGTAATTCAGGAAGCATGCTGAAAATGAAAATATATTCTAAAGATGCAAGAGTGAGTACTGGAAAAATCAATACCAGTGTTAAGCAGTACAGGAGTGAATGAATGGGACACTGGGGTAAACGACAAGGAAAAACATTATCACCGGTACAACGTGACATAAAAGTCTGCTTGAAGAGGAAACAGTGTGCTTTTTTTTTTTTTTCTGGGAATAAGAAGGATTTCTAAGTGCTATTAATGAATGAGCAGCATCCTGCTATAACCTCAGGAGGAAGTGACCCTCCCCTGCCCCTCCAAAACATATATACACAGTGATGGATGATGGTGGATAAATCCATACCGAGAAATATGTAAGCCATAATATAAGAATGAAAGGGAACCTGACAAAACCCAGTGGCCCTCCTATTTTCATCTACCCTATGCGTTTGCTTTCTCTGTACCCACTTGCGAATGCATGTTTCTGCAAAAATGAACTTAGGGTGGACTTCCCTGGTGGCGCAGTGGTTAAGAATCCGCCTGCCAATGCAGGGGGCATGGGTTCAAGCCCTGGCCCAGGAAGATCCCACACGCCTCGGAGCAACTAAGCCCATGTGCCACAACTACCGAGCCTGCGCTCTAGAGCCCACGAGCCACAACTACTGAGCCCGTGTGCCACAACTACTGAAGCCTGCCCACCTAGAGCCTGTGCTCCGCAGCAAGAGAAGCCACCACAATGAGAAGCCCGTGCACTGCAACAAAGAGTAGCCCCCGCTTGCCGCAATGAAGAGTAGCGAAAGCCCGCGCGCGGCAACGAAGACCCAACACAGACAAAAATAAATAAATTAATATTAAAAAAATGAACTTAGGGTATATTTCTAGTGATTTGGAGGATCTGAATAGGAAGCTGGTGAACTTAGAGCCATAGAGTATATTGTTTCTTCTTCTAAAGTCATGACTTTGAAAAGAAGATAGGAAGTTATAGGAAGTAATTGGATGGTAGGATATAAGTGGGAAAATAAATGAATTTGGTCCTCTGGTGTGTGGTTTATGATAACAAAATGATAAAGAGCAGGTAGCATTCCATGCAGACTGAGAAGAAAATATTGTTCAGGAAAGGAGCTGACTGAATCTCTTGAGAACAAGGGCCATATTTTATTCATGTCGCATCTTTAGCATCTAGTACAGTGCTCTACAAATAGCAGGAGCTTAATGTTGAGGCTTTAATTTAAGAGGTAGAAAGAAGAAAGTGTTAGGCAAAAGAAACCACAAATCACAATTCTATAAATGATAATAGGTTAGAACAAAAACAAAAAATAACAAGACAAGCTAAAGTGCAAGAAGTGTCCAGTTACTCTCATGAGAAAAATGGCAGGGAAACTGGTCAAGAGTAATAACTTATGGCTGAACTTGTTTACATGTAAGTGCAGAACAATGAGCAATTCAAGCAAAATGAGCTTGAAACGTTAATACAGGGCAGCAGAGATTATCTCATAGCTATCACTATGTTTCAGTGAACCGAAATAGTAGAAGACTACACACTGTTCCAAGAAAATACATTTGATACAGACTGGGGTTATAGCAGGGCAAATCAAGAACACAATTAAATCAATAGTGTGTCTGTACAGAGGATATCAAGATATGGAGATATCTAAGACTTAATATCTGATATCAAAGAGTTCACAATCACAAGTGGAGATGGATATGTAAATATTTAACTAAAGAAGTGATAAGAACTGTAATGATATGCCTGAAGGGCTCTGTATTCACTTCCTGGAGCTGCTGTAACAAAGTACCACACACTGAGTAGCTTAAACAACAGAAATGTATTGTCTCACAGTCCTGGAGGCTGGAAGTCTGAGATCAAGGTGTGTCAACAGGTTGGTTCTTTCTGGGGTCTGTGAGGGAGAATCTGTTCTGTGCCTCTCTCCTAGATTCTGGTGGTTTGTTGGCAATCTTTGTCATTCCTTGGCTTACAGAAGCATCACTCTGATCTCGGGCTTCATTTTCATATACATTCTTCCTGTTGAATGTGTCTGTGTCCAAATTTCACCATTTTATAAGGTTACCACTTATATTGGATTAGGGCCCGTTCTAATGTCCTTAGCCTTACTTAATGACTTACAAAGAACCTATTTCCAAATAAGGCCCCCTTCATGGGTTAAGACTTCAATATTCTTTTCGGGTGATAAAATTCAACCTATAATAGGCCATGAGAACATTGCAGTCATTGTGGCATATAGAACAGATGTCCAGCTTGGTGGAGGATAGTAAAACTAGATTTTGAAAATTGTTTTAAAATACAAAATTGGCACAAAGGTGAGAAATAAAATGATTGGACAGAAGGAAGTCTGCCTATTCAATGAAAAAATTGAATTTTTAAAATACAACTTAATTTATTAAATTGGACTAACCATTTACTGCCCATGATTATGGGCCAGATGCCAGAGATACAGAATTGATAAGATAGTCACCATCTCCAGAATATCTAATAAATTCTTCTTATTTTGGGGAGAGGGGGTGCTCAGTACATAGAATTGTGCAACTGTGACTGGAATTTATTCCTATTACCTGGAAATAAGGAAGGAACTTACTTCTGATTAGATGGGAAATTAGTGAATACTTAGAAGAAGGTGACCACATCACTGAGAGATTTTTTAATGAGAGAAGGAATGTTAGGTGTAATCAGACACAACCTCACACTTTAAAGGAAGCAGATGTTATAAAGTTCAAGGAGAAAATAATTATAGTTCTATGAGCAGAGAGAACCATAGGATGTTAGACGTCTCTGTGCTGACAGCATCATCCCATTATGCCCCGGGCTTGGTGAGGTGCCCAGCAGGTTGTCTTTCTCCCTCACAACCTTGGGATTGGCTTTCACATCCAGCACCTGGAGCACTGTAGAGCCTGAATCCATCCTCCTGAATAATTATAATTGTGGATCTGTTACAAAAATAGTATAGAACACAAACACACGCCCACAGACATAAATACAAAATTTCATTCTGACATAAGATTTTGGGAGTTAAAATCAGTTTTTGACATACAAAAACTTTAAAAAGTGGCGATTTAGTTAGTTTTCAGGTTTGCGTTATTAGAAGCAGTGCTGATGTGAATTTTTACATATGGGCTTTGATATTTGTTGGCCTGCTTCTGTAGGACCTGTATTACCTTTTTACTGCATCCAGTCTTACTCACTTTAAATCTCTCTTCCATGCTGCAGCCAGAGTGGGCCACAGGACACAGTGTCTCCCCACTGCCTGCAGACTAAGTGTTTACAGTACTTTTCATTACTCATTCTACCCTCTAGCCTCATCTCTAGTCAGAGCGAACAACGTGCAGAAATTGATTTTACAACTCTGCCTGTGCTCATGCTGGTCCCTTCCTATCTTTACTGATTCACTCTTACTCCACTTGCAAGATTCCAGAAACTTCCCTGAATTTCCAGGCTGGGTGAAGTGCCAACTCTGACTCCACAGCATCTTGTGTATAACTCTAGCTCAGCAAAGGCATCAAAATGATCTCTGGATGGTCCTTCTGTGTCCCTGGCAGAATTCAAACTCCCTGAGGACAAGGGCATGAGTTTTCACCCTTGTAACCACACAATACTGAGCATCATGTATAATGTCAGCTTAATATATTTTGGATTTTAATATCCATAACCATGGAGATAAGCTCACTACCTGTGCTGATGGGTCACCACACTCACTGCCAACGATTAGTTTGTTGGTGAGAATTGACAGTTTGGGACAAGGAACATGTGATAGGCATTTAGGCCTTTCAGAACATTCTGTGAATGAAATCACCTAGGTGGAATCCACCAGAACATTGTGGCCCAGTGTAAATGTTCAATAAACCTTTGTTGAAATTGAATGAAATCAATCATTTATTTATCCATTCATTCAAAAATCTTTTATTCAAAAACTGCAGTGTCCCAGTACTAGTGCTGGAGAAATCAAAAGATATAAGTCAGGGCAGATATGTAGGCAAAGCATAACTATGTCATATGATGAGTGTTATAATAATTCTCTGCCTGGTGTGCTGTACGGGTACACAGGAGGGAGAAGCTAACTCTGTCAGAAGGCGTAAGTGCAGATGTATGGGTTGTCTGCCTGTTTTCTCTACATGCATCTTCTGCCCTTCTCTTCCCGGCACTATAACTCAGGGAGCAATATTTCCCAGGCTCCTTTGTGTCCTGGGCTTCCAAAGAGGCCAGTGGGGAGACAAGATGGAAAACTGAAGGGCCAGATGGGGAGATAAATCATGGTCTTTCTCCATCATCTGTCTGCTTGGAGTAGCGTTTGCAGCAGTCACTGCTGGGTCTCCTGCATGGCTGTCAGCCCTGCTGGGTAAGCCCACTGTTCCAGCTTCTTCCAGGTGGCCTACTCCTTGGCCCTGGAAACACTGACTTCTTCCTGTAAGGTTCTTGCCTTTTCTAGTCTCTTGGCTGCCACCCCTCCCCGCCCCCCCAACCCCCCGTAGGCTCCTTGGCTTTTCCATTACCTGTGAAATCCATACCCAACAATAAAGTCATTGAAACACCTCAGGTGCTGTTTCCCAACTCAACCTTGGCTGATTCAGAAGCTTCTCAAAGAAGGGCATATTTAAAAGCTAGTGGAATGGGGCTGTTTCTAGAGATTTCATTCCCTTTCATATTTAGTATTCTATTATTGTCTTTTTTGGTGGCTGTGAAGAAAAATTTTAATTCTAATTTAATTTTAATTTTAAAATTAATTAATTTTAAATTTTTAATTCAATTTTCATTTTAAAATTAATTAATTTTAAAATTTTAATTTAATTTTAATTTTTCTTTAATTTTCTTCACAGACTCAGATTTCTCACCTAAAAAAAATCAGAAAAATGTAATGTATTTGGCCATGTTGGAATTGGTTCATTCATTCATCTAACACATTTTGTTGACACTCTACTCCGTGGAGGCGCCGTACCAGCCCTGAGGGCAGTAATCACGATCAGGACAGATGTGAGACCTGCTGCAGAGCATCACAGACCAGGGGGATGAACGATATCTGCAGCACAGCCACTTAGAAGATGCTAGTTTCTACAGCAGTGCCTAAATAGTTACATTTCCTTCACAGCATCCATTACATTTTCCAAATCAGTAAATGACCATGTAATTGTTTAAGGATCACAAAGCATGTGGAAAGCTCTCGTTAAAACTAGATGGAGACCACGGATGTTTTTAGTCCAAAGAGCTTTATAAATGAAAGAAAAAGAGGTGTAAAATTTATACAGTTTTGAATAACCCAAAAGTGATTTGCTGTAGCCTTCTTAATCAACAGACATGTAATTAGTGAATAAACGTGCCATCTTTGTGACTCACTCCCCAAGTGAAATATGTTTGGCAAGAATTTCTCTTCAGAAATTGCTTTTGTTCAGGAAATGCTTGTCATTTCTTTATATGCTAGGATAGGGTCTCTTACATTTAACAATGAATGGTTATCTCAGAGGGATGAAGGATGAACTTAATCAATCCTTTATTCTGTAGGTGGAAGCATATCAAATTCATTGCATTTTGAACAGAAGAAATCTTATATTTACATACTTTCAGCATATAAATTTTAAGATCCTCCAGAAACACATTTCAGTGTCAGGAAGTTTTTTTCATCTTATCTAAACCTTCCAGGCTGTTCTTAGCAAAGATAAACGACAATTGGCTACAATTCTTTGCATAATAGACCAAGATTATAACTCTGTATTTATTCACTCTTTCATTCAACAAGTTTTTATTGAGCATCTACTATTAAGAGCCAGACCCTGGGAAAAAATGTTTAGCAAAACCAGATGTGCCTCAACCCTTTAAAATTATTTTCATAGCCAAAGAGTCTTTGCTTTTTTTTTTCTTAGATCAATTTTTCCAACCCGTAATTTCTCTTCCTACCGGTTTACATGCTGCATGGGATGGGGCAAGCCAATAACACTGTGTAAAATAAGTTTGCTGAATCTGTACAATGGGGATGATTATAATACTTACCACACAGAGTTGTTTTGAGGCTTGAATGGGCTAATAGATGTTCAACAAACATAAGGTCTTACCATAGCCATTATCATCTCAGTGGAGTCTCTCCAGTTGCACTCTGCAATCAGTACAGCCAACGCAGGACATGTGACTATTTAAATTTAAATTAATTAAAATTAAATAAAGTTAGAAATTCAGCTCCTCAGTTGCTCTAGCAACATTTCAAATGTTCAGTAGGGACGTGCGGCCAGTGCCAACCATACTGGAAAGTGTAGCAAATATAGAACACTTCCACCATTGCAGAAAGTTCTATTGGACGGTACCTCAAAGGAGAGAGAGAGAGAGAGAGAGAGAAAATAAAGGACATTGTCGCCAAAGATATCAACTGGTGCACGGAATCAGTAAAACCGGGCCAGCCTTATTTCTGGTGGGTTTGCTGCAAGTACCACCTGTACAGAGAGTCATTTATCTGTTGTGTCCCTTCTGAGGAGCTCAATAACACAGTGTTTAAGAGAACACAAGCTCTGGAGCTAGGTTTCCAGGGTTTAAATCCTGGACCTACTACTCACTAGCTGTGAGATTTGGGACAAGTTTATAACCTCTCTGCCCCTGCACTTCCTCCCATGTAAAGTGGGGACAGTATAGTCCCTACCTCATGAGTAAATCCATATAAACCACTGAGAATGGTGTCTTGCCATACAAAACCCCCAATAAACAATATCACTAGGAGCTCTCACAGGCATGTGTGGTCTGTACAAACAATTTCCACAAACGCTGAGTGTAGCCAGCTTTGCCAGTTTGGGGGCTATTTTGAAATTGGTTCCTCCACCTACTTAACTTTTCTGTGTCTCAGTTCATTTATTTTTAAAATGAAAATAATATTATACTTCCCAAGGATGTGTTGAGTATTAAGTGAGATAATATATGTAAAAGCAAAGGCACATTGTAGGCATTTAATAATGCTATTTCCTTCATCCCTTTTTTAAAAAATTAGAACCACTGAATAGTACAGGGCATTCTGATTGGCCTCTAGAGTTATCTAACCTTGCATATGAACATAGAGCAGAGAGCCGTATAAGATAACACACAGATTTTGTGAAGCAGATAATCCATTTTCCTTCCCCACATTCTCATTCCCATTTTGTGTGCTCTTAGGGCAACTCAGATTATAGTACATTTTCAATTACCTAACCAATAGAAGGGATAAATGGTGAAAATAATCTATAATATGACAGATAACCCAAACCACGGATGGATGCAAAAATTATTAATATTCATTTATTTAAAAATGTTTGCTGATTCAACCCATGTTTATCAAAAATCTTCAGGCAAAGAATTGCGTTGGGTGCTATTTGTTTCAGAATAATTTTGGCAGCAGGTTTACCCTAGCAATTGTTTAGTTTGGGCTTAAATTTGAATTGATTTACATTCCCTAAACACAGAGTGACTGATGTTAGAAGATGAGGTAGCCTAGGGTAGAGTGGTAACAGGAGGGCGTCAAGCTGAGGTTAGAAATTCACTCCATCATATGGCCCAGCAATCCCACTACTGGGAATATACCCAGAGAAAACCATAATTCAAAAAGACACATGGGGCTTCCCTGGTGGCGCAGTGGTTGAGAATCTGCCTGCCAATGCAGGGGACACGGGTTCGAGCCCTGGTCTGGGAAGATCCCACATGCCGCGGAGCAACTAGGCCCGTGAGCCACAACTACTGAGCCTGCGCGTCTGGAGCCTGTGCTCCGCAACAAGAGAGGCCGTGATAGTGAGAGGCCCGTGCACCGCGATGAAGAAGTGAAGAGTGGCCCCCGCTTGCCACAGATAGAGAAAGCCCTCGCACAGAAACGAAGACCCAACACAGCCAAAAATAAATTAAAAAAAAAAAAAAAAAAAAGACACATGTATCCCAGTGTTCATTGCAGCACTGTTTGCAACAGCCAGGTCATGGAAGCAACCTAAAGGCCCATCAACAGATGAATGGATAAAGAAGATGTGGTACATATATACAATGGACTATTACTCAGCCATAAAAAGGAACGAAATTGGGTCATTTGTAGAGACGTGGATGGACCTAGAGACTGTCATACAAAGTGAAGTAAGTCAGAAAGAGAAAAACAAATATCATATACTAACGCATATGTGTGGAATCTAAAAAAACGGTACAGATGAACCGGTTTGCAAGGCAGAAATAGAGACACAGATGTCAATAACAAACATATGGACACCAAGGGGGGAAGGTGGGGAGGAGGTGGTGGTGGTAGTGGGATGAATTGGGAGATTGGGATTGACACATATACACTAGTATGTATAAAATAGATAATAATAACCTGCTTTATAAAAATAAATAAAATTTTTAAAAAATTCACTCCATCAATAGTCTGTATGTAATTTCATTTGTAGAATGATGACTTCCCAGTAAGGAAGGTAAGTTTCTTATTAATATATATATTTTAGCTCTTCATGAGCAGTCCTTTCAGCCTCAGAGAACCTGAAGGACGTGTCCATGTGACTGAGCACTGCCCTTTTTTGTAGGCTGCAGTGATGACCTTTTAGTCAGGTGCCTCCAATGGGCCATGGAGAGAGTACTGAGCTCAAGGAAACAGACAGGTACACAGTGTGAGTGTACAGGGAGCATCAGGTGCTAAAACGACATATGCAGACTTGGCCAGATCACCCCCTTCTTCGCATGGTTCTCTTCTGAAATGGAGGCTGGCATGACCAGCCAACTCTACAAAGAGAACACCAACCAATAAGCAGCAATGCATCTCCTCTACGATTTCTTTAAATTGGCCCTGCTAGTTTAAGATGGAAATATCTCTCTGTTGGATTTAAATTTAGGTCTCATTTGCTGGTGCCCCAAGCAGATTTGGGAAATGAAGGGCAACAAAACCGTAGCAAATTCGTAAAATACGTTTGGTCTCAACAGGAAAGCATTTGAAATCTGTGAAGTGTGGCTTCAGATGTCAGAGCGCTTTAGGGGCTGGAATGACCAAGTCCCAGTTCTCTCCTTAGTAAACCTGGGCAGCATTTGAAAGTATCTACTCAGGAGCACTCCTTTCTCATTAAACGTCCTAGCAGCTAAGAGGGGTGTGCTCTTGGTGGACAAAGCAAGAGGGGAAGGGATAAAATGTGGAGTCTGAGGGGAGAACATTGAGCACTCATGCACCTGTGGTTGGGGGGAGACGTAGTTACACTTCGGCATCATTATTGACAAAGTTAGGGATGAACGGATGAATACACTTTGATGTGCTATTTACATTCCGCTGAGAGTTCAGTGTAGAACGCCTGTAATTAGGATATTTGGAAACATGTGGTTTTGAACATTTTTCTCTTTCACTTGTGAAGTGCGTGGGGAAGAACGATTAAGGATGCCAGCAGCCCCACAAGGTGAACAGAAGACTAAGGGAATATTCTTATTTTTTCTCTCATGCCCCCTAATCAAAATGCTGCTTCTGTTTTCCTCTCCAAAATCATCAGTGTATCCGGAAACACACATTTCCAAGATCTATCCTAAATCCAAACAGGATAAAATAAAATGAGATTTTTTTCCCCTCCTGTTCAAAAATCCTTTTTATTGCACAGTGAAGAAATAAATGTCTACCAAAGGAAAATGAAGAGGGACTAAGAGGAGAATCTAATTGCCCACTTCAATCACTCCCACACAAAATGCCTGGCTAAAGGATGGGTAAGCAGAGCAGCAGCGTTTTGGGAAAATTTTTAAATAAAAAACAAGGCAAAAAAATTGTTCCAGCAAGAGTTCTGTAGAAAAATGGAAGACAGCTGTTGCAGTTTTCTCCACCCTGCTATCTCTTTCAACCAGATCCAAAGACAATCCAGCTCTTGGCTTAATTAATCACTTGCTGTTTTTGATGGTGGAGGAAAATGGAGCTCACTCGCCTACTGCTCTCTTAGCCAAGGAGCAAAGTTCCCAAAAAGGAGAGGAATGCATATCAATCGAGGAAAAGAACCAGTTCCCAAGGGACCAGAATGTGAATTCTTTCTTAGTGTTCCTCCTCACTAGCTTTCACTTTCATTTTAAGGCAGGTTTGCACAGAGCCCCATTCTCAATCCATTCTAACCTCTAAGCACCGACGTTCAAGCTCAGATTAAAGAAATTATTTTGAGTTGTGTCCTAATCTCTCCTTAAAATTTTCAAGCCTTCGTTCAAATAGTTTATGAGATTCTCTTCCCTCCATGAGGCCTTCCTGGATTAATTAAAATATCCACATTATCTGAGATCCTCAGGGCCAGGGTAAAGGTTATCTGAGGAAGAATTCTGGGACCATGTCTAGGCCAATCCCGAGCAGCTGAGACCAGAAGGATGAGAGCCAGTCAAAGAGGCAAGGAAGCCAGAGGTCGTTTTGAAAATCAGCAGTCAAGATTTGACTGCAATTTCAAGGCTGGGACTGAGAATGTGAAATGGCATGGTTAAATCAGGAACTTAAGTTTAATGCTGTTTAAGAGGACCAGGTCAGAACATTGAACTTGAAAGAGGTGAACTCCCCAGGGTCCACACTTGCTGGTTGCTGGCCTCAACTTGTGGAATCAGAGAGTTGGAGCCTTGTAGGGTCCTTGAATGGCTCAGCTTACACACAGTACTAATTAATGCATTCTCTGTTTTCTTATATAACCCTGATAAAACCAAGGCCTTCTGTTTTCTTAAGGAGGTCAAGTTGGAGAGGCTCAATTAGTGTCCAAAGAGAAATAAAAAGAAATCGATTTTTACCTGCATTTTTGAAAGAATTTTCAAGGGGATCCAATTCCACGTTGGCCCCAGCCCCTTCTTTTCCTTTCTCCCACCCCCAGCCTTTCCCATAACAAACTCCAAACCTTCCCTCACTGCTCAGCCTGAGAGGGTGTTCTTCCCTCTGCCGTACCCTCCCTGAGCCCTTTATTATGTGTATTGTGCAGCCTTGCACTTATTCTTACAGGTTTCCTCTCAATCTCCTGTTCGGCCCCTCTCCACCCATTCTCCAGATTGTACATCAGAAAGATCTAGGACCTGGACCAGCCCAGCCTTGTTAGCAGGCAGGAGGCTGGGGCAGAAGGCAGCAGACAATGGCTCATTAGTAAGTCTTGGTTCTGTCTCAGGTTTTTCTCTCTTATGGCCACGCACATCGATTTTCTAGTTTTTAATGAGCCCTGCTTTTCTGACCCCCGTAAAATAGTCTGATAGTCTGTCCCATCACTGTGACCTTTCCAAATATACATTTCTGGAGGATAAGGTCTAAAATATTAGGCACTTTTGAATTACTTACAGTGTGATGCAAATAAGCTATTAATAATCAGAATGATGGTGAAGAAGAATAGATCTAAAATGACTTAGAGAAAAGTTGAAATGAGAGGCTCAGTCTCATTGGATAGATGTCCAGGAGAGTCAGGGGTACTAGAGGGATTGAAGATACTGGCAAATCACTCAACTTCTTAATGATCTTTTCACAATATCACATTTGTATTGAGGACATGTGTAAGGTAGTATTGTATAGACACATCCTTCTGAAGAAGAGGGAACATTTAACGGGATATTAATGATAGATACCATTTAGTGAACACTCAATATATGCTAGGCTTTATTACCTATGCTTGATAGTTCTCATAATAACTTTAAAATGTAGCTTTTTATCCCCAGTTATCCCTATTTTACAGTTGTAGAAACTAAACCTCATTTTGAAGAATTTATCTAAGGTTGTGCAAAGAATAAAAGAACATTAAATTAAACCTATGCTTCCTTCGCCATTTAATATTGATGCACAAATACATCTACCCATACCCAGCATATATGTCTCATGTGACTACATGTACTAGACATAGGACACATCTAATATACAGAATCTATAGCTGCACATTTATATATTTACTGATTTATATCTGGATCTCTATGTCAGACTGAAATAGAACTACTAGGGAATAGAAAGAGGTGGTGGGTTGGGATTGTTGTGACCAGAAGGATCAAATTTCATCTGGAACAAAACTTGGACTTAGAAGAAGTTTTCAAAAAGACAGAATTGTCAACCTTTTCATTTAACCTAACATGCTGTCACCGCAGTTACTCATTTTCTCATGTAGTGTGAATTCTCTAACTAAATTTAAGGAAAGAGTTTCCCATTTAACTTAAAGATGATAAATGGTAAAAAAAATGGGGCAGATGAACTTGATTTTTAGAGTGGGGAAGAGTAAGAAATCAAAGCAGAGTGTGGAATGTGAGCACAGGGGGAGAGAAGAAAGGCTCATGCCTTCATTCACTCGTGGATCAGTTACAGCTGCCCCTTAATACCCAACACATAGCAAGCTCTTGGGAGGGAGGATGCAAAGTCTCCATCCTCAGGGAGCTCAGCCTCTGGTGAGTCAGTAATGAATAGGCACTAATCATTAGAGAAATGCAAACCAAAACCATAATGAGGTGTCACCTCGCACTGGTCAGAATGGCCATCATCAAAAAATCTACAAACAGTAAATGCTGGAGAGGGTGTGGAGAAGAGGGAACCCTCCTGCACTGTTGGTGGAAATGTAAATTGGTAACAGCCACTATGGAGGTTCCTTAAAAAACTAAAAATAGAACTACCATATGACCCAGCAATCCCACTACTGGGCATATACCCTGAGAAAACCATAATTCAAAAAGATACATGTACCACAATGTTCATTGCAGCACTATTTACAATAGCCAGGACATGGAAGCAACCTAAATGTCCATCGACAGATGAATGGATAAAGAAAATGCGACACATATATACAATGGAATAGTAGCCATAAAAAGGAATGAAACTGAGTTACTTGTAATGAGGTGGATGGAGCTAGAGTCTGTCATACACAGTGAAGTCAGTCAGAAAGATAAACCAATACCGGGTGCTAACACACATATATGGACTCTAATAAAACAGTACTGATGAACCTAGTGGCAGGGCAGGAATAAAGATGCAGACGTAGAGAACGGACTTGAGGACACGGGGAGGGGGAAGGGTAAGCTGGGACGAAGTTAGAGAGTAGCATTGACATATATACACTACCAAATGTAAAACAGATAGCTAGTGGGAAGCTGCTGCATAGCACAGGGAGATCAGCTCGGTGCTTTGTGACAACCTAGAGGGATGGGTTAGGGAGGGTGGGAGGGAGGGGATAAGGGGATAGAGGTATACGTACAGCTGATTCACTTTGTTGTATAGCAGAAACTAACACAACATTGTAAAGCAATTATACTCCAATAAAGATATTAAAAAAAGAAAAAAAATAATAGGATGCGATTTGTGCTCAGTGATCTCAAGCCATGCGAATGCAACGGAGAGAACAACTCATTTTGTAGATAAAAGGTCGGATTGGAAAGGAAGTCAGTTTTCTGCTGTCTCAAAGGATGGGTGGGCATTTTAAGAATGGAGAGCAAAGAACAGGACAGTTCTAGCTCTGGCAGGAGATCCTGCATGAGCAGAGGCAGGGAGTTGCAGAAGAGCAGGCAGTGCATTGGGAAGAGCAAACTGGGGGTGTAGTTAGATAGTTGAGTACTTGGGGTTGGAGG
Organism: Balaenoptera musculus; assembly: GCF_009873245.2. Lineage (NCBI taxonomy): Eukaryota > Metazoa > Chordata > Mammalia > Artiodactyla > Balaenopteridae > Balaenoptera > Balaenoptera musculus. The sequence continues at coordinate 11,034,432 of NC_045802.1, read as the reverse complement.
ATAGGAATGAAGGGAAGGAAAGCACGGAGGAAATAGATCCATACATGTATTACTTTAGGTTCTCGAGAAAAACGTAAAAGTGGTCTTTTCTTTGAATCAATATTGGAAAGCTGGCATGGCTGGAGGAGTATCTGTTTTCTTTAATAATTGGGCTTAACTCTCTCCCTTAGCCAATTGAGGAAAGAGCCTACTAGCAGTTTCTTATCGCTGAACTAACAAATTCCTGAAACAGCAGAACTTTATTCTCTTGCAATATGGAGGCCAGAAGTCTAAAATGAGTCTTAGGGGGTCTAAAATCAAGGTAGTGGCAGGGCTGATTCCTTCTGGAGGCTCCAGGGAAGAATCCAGTCCTTGCTTCTTTCAGCTTCTGATGGTGCCAACATTCCTTGGCTTGTGGTGGCATCACTTCAGTTTCTGCTCTGCCATCACATTGCCTCCTCTTTTGTACTCAAATCTCCCTCTTGCTCTCTTGTAAATACACTTGTGATTACATTTAGTTGATCAAGATAATCCAGGATAATCTCCCCAACTCTAGATCCTTAATCTATTCACATTTGCAAAGTCCATTTTGCCATATAAGCTAATAATCACAGATTCCAAGGATCAGGACATGGGTATCTTTGGCACAGTTATTTAGCCTACCATAAATATCATGGCCTCCAGGTTCTCTGGTCCTTGCCAGATGGAGTGTTTGATTCTCCAGACACTGCTGAGATATGTTTGGACTCTTGGGCTGCAGATTTCTCTTACGGTGAACTCTGAAGCTATCTGAGGCACTCTTTGCCTTGAGGTCTGCATCCCTTCTGTGGAGGGGCGAATCTGGCTGAACGACCTTTGGATGTTAGGGTTCGAAGTAAATAACACTGGGCAGGGAACGGCTGCTGATGCAGCTCTGACAGCTGAGAAATGCTGGCAATAAAACCCAGCGTATATAGAAGAAGGTGCTCGGTAGGACAGTTTGAAAATTCAGTTGGTTGCTGTTGGTACAGGACCAGATAACAAGAGTAGTGGACAGAGAAAGGGCAGCTCTGCGGACACCAAAGTGCCTCTTGCCAATTTTGCCTTGGAGCCATCTTCTTTTGTTGTTTCTCTATACCCACATCCAATCTGGCATGTTAGCCTGCTGGTTCTGTCTCTATATATCCCTGTGTCTGTTCTTTCTTTTTTATTCTGATCTTGGTTATATCTATGCTTAGCTCTGACTCCCCTCACCTGGCCCATGAAAACCTAAACTTCTCATCTCCAGCGCTCACCCCTCCCCAGGAACCACACCAGCCACATTTCTCTCTTTGCTTACGGCCTTGCTGGTCTCTTTTCTGGTTCAGTCGAAATGATGAATCCCTATCACTTTCTCCATGGACCCTTCTTTCTTACCTCTATTTCAGTGCATAGTTGAGTTCCCTGTATTGCCTAGGTTTTCTTATCTCACAGTATTTCTCTTTCTTTTCAGCCACAGCAATTCATGGGTCACATTTTCTGGCTCTCCTGCCTTCCACGTCTCTGGATTTGGCATACCATCCTCTAAGCCCATCAACACTGGCTAAAATACCACTTTCTCCCTAAATGAAATATAAGGCACTGAATACTTTCACTCTACACCTCATAGGGTGACAATGAAGATGGAATGACATGACATAATAGTTTAGAATAATGTGAGAATGTAGGAAGCACTCAGTAAACATTAGCAGCCATTGTTATTGTTACTGGCTTAGTTTTGCATTATAGATCAGTTCCTTCTTGCATTACAGTTATATTTGCACATCAGTTTTTTCAACTTTATTTGTCTAATTGTCCTTTTCTATAGCAAATCCGTGTCAGGGTAGACTACTTTTGAATGTGATTCCTGCAATTCAGTCACCAATGTTTCGATTAGTGTCTGGCACAGGACAAAGCCCTTAGGGAGATTTATAAAATATTATTCAAATATGATAATTCTTTAATAAGAAAGATTCCAAAGAAGAAAGAAACTTTTGATGGCTCATGCCACCTTCATCACATGCTTTAATTGTCCTCTTAAATCAGGGTCATCAACATATGGAGACTGGAGAAGGGACAATTTATTAAGAAGGTATCTACTGGTAGATGGGACTAAAAGTGTTCTGACTTGATTGGACTACTTGTCCTCTTAACCTATGCAGACTCTTAGAGGTAAAAGGATAGTTCATGTAAGCAACTTGAATTTCAAAAGTAGTTTCCATCTTCCTAATCTGATGTGTGAGATTATCATCTTACCAGGTAAAAGAAGACCTGTTTAAGACTATGCCAGGTGAGATAGTTCTTCAGGGGTGAACTGAGCATTCTCTTGATCCAAGTCTATCAATGTACAGTCCTTCTGCTTCATCTGTACTCACTCCGTAAGAATGCATTGTGTGCTCTTCCAAAGAAATATACATCAGTGTCCATAGGAGGGGGCCAGGCATATTGGAAAAGAAGCCAGCCAAAAGGAAAAGAAGGATTCTGTCCCCCTTACCAGTGCACGGCATGATGCACAAATGGAGAACACATGTAATGTGTGTCATTGAATAAATGAATGAGTGAATGAACAGATGAATCCAGGGGCCATAGAGAAGATTTGACTCTCTCATTGAATGTGAGAACGTGATTCTTCCCTTTCTATCCTTTACTGAGGCAGGCCAGATGGAGCACATCTCCTGAGTATCCTCTCTGTAGAAGTCTGCATCAGGACTTAAAGCTTCCTAAGAGTAGGGGTAGAGCTGGGAGTGTCATAGCTGCTCCATCTTCTCTCTTCAGGCTCCACAGGGGCTAATTTATTATACGTTAGCTCATTAAGCCTTTATTCTAATGCAGTTACTATGCCTTTATTTTCTCCTTAATGTGCACATTATGAAGACTGCTTAGAATGTGAAAATTGGCCTTTATTTCTCTTCCAAAAAGTTTCCATACACTCAACACCTCTTTGCAATGTTGTTTGGAACTAAATTTGAGGCATTAAAAAGCAAAGAGACCTAGTATTCTTTCTCACTCCTTTTCTGCAACAAAATCCCTACCTATTGTTTTAAATGTAGAAAGACATTTCTACATCATCCCCAAGAATGGTTTTTAGACACACAGGATGCAAAGTAGTAGCCCATAGTGGATATTGCTGTGATTAGCCACCTGGCATCCACATAGCTTTCCTACTTGGAGAGAATCCCATGCAAGCTGGAGGGAGGCAGATATTCCCTTTCCCAGCTCCTTGGCTGCTGTAAAGTGAACAAATGAATAAGCCTGGTCCATCCCATGTCCTCACCAGGGTATTGAATCCAGAGCCTGTAATGTAAATAGGTGGGAATGACTGGGATGTCTTGCTGTGCCGGTGGCGATGGTACCCTGGACTATGTTTCAGGGTTGCATGGTAGCAGCATTCCGTATTCAGTATTGGTCATGGTGTCCATGACTGTGATAATGATGGGCAGTGACCAGCAGCAGTGACAGCAGCTTCCTGGCCAGACTTGTAATCAGGCATGATTGGGCTGTATTTCTGGCTGCCTGGACTTTCATGGCTTTTCATGACTTTTTCAAACCTGGTTCTATAGCCTTCTCATTGATACTAGAGGAAGATAGTCTTCCAAAAAGTGTTACTGCAAACCAAATATGAAAATGTGGTACCCAGCTCCTACACACTTACAATTACAGATAAGCTTCTCTTGAAACAACTCTAATAACGTATATGAAAATGTAAGTTTACAGACCTGATAGATGGTGATTATTTCTTTTATCTTAAAGGTTTTCTATAAATTAACTTCCCCTGTGAATTCTGAATAAAGTAAGCGATAGATAATAAATTAAGTAAATATGGCTATGAAAATAGACCACAAGAGGACACATTCAGTTAAAAAAATATGTGGATTGCAATGGCTGTTTTGGGTTATATCAGAATCTGAGTTTGTAGGGAGGATGAGAAGATCTGAATTGTGGAGCCTTGAAGCTTTTCTGGAGCCCCTGGTCTCCCCAGACTGACTGCTCCTTAGGTCTTTCCTCTTATGCTTGCATTCTGGGTCTGAACCTCTCCAATTCAGCTGACAGGACCATTTTGCCCTTAGAAGGAAGCATTGAGTTATCTAAGGATAGGTTGGAAGTGGTGGTAGTGGTGTTTATGGCCAATTTTAGAAGCACCACGTTATGTGACTTGCCTTCATACCATGTGCATTTTGTTTCTCTTTGAAACGTATGTACTTATGATATTTCACTGTAATCAAAGAACCAAAAATAACTTGTAAATAGGCTTAGCATTTTTACTCCAGATGTGGATTTTTTGTTGTTTTTGTTTGTTTTTTTCTGTCTTCAGGCCATTGTGTAAGAATCCACCTGGTTGATTAGATTTTGCTATAATGTCAGATGGTATGCATCCTGTACCTGCACCCACATAGCTGATAGCTTAACTTTTAAATTATCTCAGAGAGAGACTTTTAAAAGGAAATCGATGGTGAAAATGAAGAAACATTATTACCCTAATAACTGATAACACTTCACTTTATTACATGGGAATTTGAAAGTAGAATGTACAAGAGTAGTAAATGAAAAGTATAGTCTCTGTATGATTTATGGTTTTCTTAAACCTTAAATGATCCCAGTTTGGGGGTGGGTGGAGTAAAAGGGAAGTTCACTAAGCTCAGATTACATTTCTCCAAGTCTACATGCCTAAGAAAAAGTCCTTGTTAAAAAAATGTGCGAAAAATGCATACACCTGACATAAATAGGCACATTTTTATATTTGAAGAAATTTACCTTGATAATTGTGCTCATATATCTTAATACTAATATCAATATTTTAAAAAAATACAGAGTTGATTCTGATTTGAGAAGCTTTTTAAAGGCAGATTTGACATTCCTGGCATCTTTCTTTTCTTGTGATTCTGGGTGATGAACTGATTCTTCTCTGAAACCCAACCTTCTTCCATTAAACCCTTTCATGCCTTCCAAGCACCTTTAACAAAACTTGGCTTTGGGTAAATTGAAGTCATTAGGTGAGTACATTCTTTAATTCCTTCCCTGCTACCTATCAGCTCCCCTGTCCTCCAAATTCTGAGGAGCTAGGGGCTCTCTCCTGTTCTCCAGCATCTGCACTGCGAGTACCATGCCCTCCACTCCCCCAGAGACCCCTCTAGCAACCACTCCTCTTTTTTTTCTTTAACCTCCCTCTTCTACTGACATCCCCCCTCCTGTGCCTCGCACTCACTCTTAACATAGAAACATACAGTTATCTCCCAAGTGAGAGCAAAAACATCCAAACTCAAAACATCAACATTTTTTTTTTCCAAGCAATCCTGTTTTTGTATTTTTTATTTTTATTTTATTTATTTATTTTTAACATCTTTATTGGAGTATAATTGCTTTACAATGGTGTGTTAGTTTCTGGTGTATAACAAAGTGAATCAGCTATACATATACATATATCCCCATATCCCCTTCCTCTTGCGTCTCCCTCCGGCTATTGAGCCTGAAACACCCTCTCTGTCAGCTCTGTAAAGGACAGGTCCACCTTGCTCTGTGTCTCTTTTATTTCATTCTCACTCTATGATCTGACTTCCAATCCTACCTACTCTGAAAAGACTCTGATGGGGTCCTGATTACCCTACATTTCATCAGAACCGATAGACACGTCCCATTTCATATCTCACTAGATCTCTCTGGCATTTGATCCAAGTGGCCGTGACCTCCATTTAAAACTCTCCTGCGTTGGCTCCTTTGGCACTGAGGTTTTCGTCCTTCCTCTCTCGCCTCTCTTTACCATTTTTATAGATTTACTATTGCTGGCCAAACTTTGGTGTTACTGAGGGTTATGTCTTTGAACCTGCACTCTCCTCATTGTAAGTATTGCCCACCAAAGCCCGTGGTTTCATCTCTGACTGATATTCTAATGACCCCCTAATACATATTGTCTATTTAGATCTTTCTGCTGACCTCCAGACTCATATTTCCCTGTCACAGTGAGACAAGTCCAAGCTTTATTGCATTTTGCTCCAGACCTGCTTTTGACTCCCCCAGTGACTCTAGAAAGAAACTGAGAAACAGCTTAAAATATCTTAGACATTTTCCTGTCACGGACTTTATCCTGATTCCACCGTGTTTCTGTCTGTTACTAAGTTTTATATTCTGCCTTAGGTCACATTCTCTCTAATCCGCAATTTCTTCTTTATCGTTTAGCTTTAGTTTCAGGCCGTATTCCTTCCCCTCTTGATCACTGTACCAGCCTCCTGAGAATTGGTTTCTGTCTCTTCTCTTAATCCCTTTACCGCAGTGCTCTTTACTGACGCTGTAGTGGTACCTTCTGAATCACAAAGCTGCTCTTGAGACTCCTTTGTTTGAAAGCAGTCACTGTTCCCCAGAGCTTTCAGGGTAAAGAGTCAGTTCCTTAGTTTAATACACAATCCTTTATGTTCTGGACTCTTCTCATTTCTCTGTTTAATGTTTCCTGAAGTGTGATTCTAGGAATACTGGGGGAAAGGGAGAGAAGGGTTCTGTTCCCTATCAGTCTACCAAAGGTGGATATACCATACGGTGTTTCTCAAGGTTGTTTGATTAAGGAACCTTTTTTTTTCCCAAGGATAATGTCAGAGTTCTGATAGTCCATGTAAAATTTTGGAACATCTTCTTCCAACCTTATTTCCTGACACTTGCCCTTGCACACTGTACTCAAGCCAAATGGAGATCCTTGAGGGTCTCAGAAGATATGATGCTCTTCCTCACTTATGTGCCTTATCCAGGCCTTCCCTTTGCCTAGAGTATCTTTCCCTGAGTTACTGATCTAAATAGCTCCTATTTTTCCAGGATGAGTGTCACTGCCTCTGAGCATTCTTCCTTGCTTTCCTTCCCCTTCTGTATCTGATTTTGAATTTCCTCCTCTGTGTGTCCGTTAAACTCAGTCATAGTACATACACAGTCTGTTTACATCTGACTCTGTAATAGTCAAAACTGTGTCCTACTTGACTTTGTGTCGTGGGCATCTTGATATTGCCTAGCACAAATTAGATGTTCAATAACTGCTGAATTCACAAATGAGTTAATGGACCAGATTGGAGAAGATGAAAATCTGACCCAAGGGAACAAGGCACGGCATTCTTGTAGAAAGTTTTGTGAGCAGGACAGTAGCTGAAACCAGCTGTGCACGTCTCAGAAAGCTGCACCCTTCTGGAATGTAAGGAGAGGAATTAGAGAGGGTTTGGGATGTTCTGGAGAAAGAAGAGAGGGAACAAATGTCCTTCTGCAGGAGCTAGATTGATTCCTGGCTTCCCTGCTAATATATAACAGATAATTTAACAGAATTAGATTTTTACATGACATTTTTCCTGATGATAAAAACTGTATATATTCATTGTAGAAAATTTGGAGGTCATGGAAAAGCACAGGGAAGGAAATATAATCCCATTTCTCAAAAGGAATCTTTGTTAAGATTTAAGGTGAAGCTCTAGGTCAGACTCAATGTAATTGAATTGTAGTGTGATATTATCTTGAGATATGCTTTTCTTTATTTAATGACGTAATATAATCATTTCTCCAAGTCATTTTATATTCTTACACAATTCGATTTTTTAATAACTGCATGCATTCTATTGTATGCTACCTTTAACTTTGTTTAATCATTAATTATTATTGAACATTAGGCTGTTTAAAATTTTTTACTACTTTAAATAACATTGTGATGAATATTCTTATACATAAGAAATTCCTGTGTCAGAGTTTGTTTATTCTGATAATTTTGATTTGTACCACCAACTTGTCCTCTAGAAAGATGATGTCAATTTATCTTTAATCAACAAGATATAAGAATGATAATTTTCACTTACTCTCATCAGTTGGATTCTAAAAATAAATTCTGTGCTATTTGCGAGATGAAAAATGGTATCTCATTTAATTTCCATGGTTTTTGTTATTAATGATGTTGTAAACTTACTCAATTTGACCATTTTATTTATTTATTTATAAATTGTCCTTTGCCCGTTTGTATTGGGATATATATTTTGATTTTACTGATGAAGATGTAAAGAGGTTTAACTTTTAAACTATCTTTTGAAACACAGATTAGTGCTATTAAAATAGTTAATGATAAATATTACAGATGTTCTGAATCTACAAAATTAGATGTCAATAAATTCTTTTTTTTTTTTTAAATGAAATGAGGTTAAGGATTTTTTTTTTTAAGACAGTCAGATGTTTTTATTTATTTATTTATTTATGGCTGTGTTGGGTCTTCGTTTCTGTGCGAGGGCTTTCTCTAGTTGCGGTGAGCGGGGGCCACTCTTCATCGCGATGCGCGGGCCTCTCACTATCGCGGCCTCTCTTGTTGCGGAGCACAGGCTCCAGACGCGCAGGCTCAGCAATTGTGGCTCACGGACCCAGTTTCTCTGCGGCATGTGGGATCTTCCCAGACCAGGGCTCGAACCCGTGTCCCCTGCTTTGGCAGGCAGATTCTCAACCACTGCGCCACCAGGGAAGCCCAATAAATTCTTAATAATAAATGGATAGCAGCCATTTAGGTCTTTGTAATTCTGAGGAATGAAATTGTAGAACAATTCATGAACTGTTGATAATTTTGATCAAATTATCACTTCTCCCTTGTCTGTGTTCTCAGAATATATTTTAAATCACACCATAATGCAGTTATTCCTATTGTGTTTTCACCTACACTCTCTGTGTATGCATCTTAGTGAAAGACCATAGGCTTTGGATTCAAAAAAGAGCTGGGTTAGAATTCTTGCTCCATTTCTATGAGTTTGTGAATTTGAAATTCAACCTCTTTGAACTTGTTTGTTTCCTTTTCTGTAAAAGTGGCTGAACAATATCTTTGACATTGGGTTAGTGTTTAAAAATGAAGTGAGATAAGAGAGAGGAGCCTAGGTCAGTACTTAGAACATAGTGGATGTACTATAATGAATCCAACAATTGATACTATTTCCTGATTGTTGACTATATATCGTCTGGACCAAAAAAAACTATGCATAAGCTTTGTGAGGAGCAGCTGAATGGCACAAGAGACTAGTTGAGTCGCAGTGGAAAAATGCTGAAGACTCTGATCTCCAGGAGGCTGTGAGGTGGCTGAGCCTCTGAGACTGAAAGAAACACACAGACCTTTCTACTCCAGAGCCTGTGCCCTTGCCATATGTCATGTATTTTAAACCAGGCTTATTGTATATTTTCTAGCTGGAGCTTTCTTCCCAATAATCTAATTTCTGTGAGCAGCATCACTTTGGATCCTTCTCTATTTCTGTCCTCTTAGTTAATGTATCATTCTGATGGGCTTTTTGAAATGTCTGTTAGCATCCCCCTTTGCTGTTGCCATTTCTGCTAGTCTAGGCCCTCCTCAGTTTTGATCTGGGTAAATGTAGCTGCCTATCGGTGGGTGGTTCTGGCTTTAGTCTCGCCCAACCGCAGCCCATCCGTGAAGTGATTCTTCATCAACTACCACATCAAATCCAAGTCCTCTTGTTCTTTCAGAGCCCTCTGTAATTCAGCTCCAATATGCACATGTTCGATGGTAGTTCCTCATACTATCCAACATGCCCTTTCTGTCCTGCAGAACACAAATCATGCTTGTGTTTGACCCCCCCTGGTACTCTTTCTTCCCAGCAACCTGTCAAAATCCTGACCCCTTTTCAAGGCTTAGCTTGAGATCTCTCCTCCATGAGTCTTTCTCAGGTTTCTCTCTCACATCTCTGAATTTCTGTTCCCAGATAATTGGTACAGTGTTTAGGGTTAATGGTTTTGTGTGTGTTGGTTTTCCCTCTGCAGCCCTGCTGTGAAGACTCGGGAGGGAATGCTCATCTATGCACATCTATAGCTGTCCCAGTGCCTGGCCCAGGTCTGGCTCAGCAGGCCCATGGTAACTTCTGCCAATGGCTTGTGAATAGGATGTGGCTGCCACGGGGCGGCCACCGAAGTCAGGGCCCTCTGCCTCTGAGCCTTCACTTACACTCTTGCTGCTGGGAATGCTTTCTTCCTCTAGTACTTCCTGTACAGTCCTTGATGATCTGATGATCCTTCTTTCAAACCACAGCTCTCTTTCTCTTTTTCTTTCTCATGAAGATGTTTCCAGTGTATAATGATCTCTGCCCTTATGTCACATGGCACAAATTGTCAACTATTTTTTCGACATAACCATATGCTGTTGATTATTGCTACATCAGTGCTTCTTGTTTGGTGAGCCATGAGCGTTTCCTGCTTTGAGAATCCTGTGTCCTGTTTTCAGGCTGGAGTGGTTCCTTAGGTTCCCCCTTCCACTCTCAGGTCCTGGGGATTTCAGCCTTTCTCTTCTTTTTGCAATCACCCCCACCCACTTTATGTCTTGGGTTCTCCTACTACTTGCTGAGGAGTCAGCCCCTGGTATCAGTGCAAACAAGCATACAGATCCTTTAAACTTTTAGGATCCAGCTAATAACTAAAGAAAATATGAAGTTGGGGGAAAATACAAAGGGATGCCACATGGATATAAGAAATAAGCTACAAAATACAAGATATAATTACTATACTTATAACATCTTATTTATCATTTCTGGTATTTTTTGCTAGCTGGGGCCCAGAAATCCAGCTCATCTCTAGCATTTCTCTTATAATTGAATAATTTAGTTACTTCCACAGTGGTTTACTATGTATCAGGCACTGGACTAGGAGCTAGGGATGAATAAGAAAACAACATGAATAAGAAACAATTCCTGCCATTAACCTGTAAATATGCTCAAGTCCTTGTATTGGGAAAATACCAGATGCACCTTAAACCCCCTCATTTCTTCAGAATCTCCAACCTAGGTCTTAAAGTCCTATTTTTCCATGAAGCTCTTTAGTCCTGAAAGTATAATTAGAGGGGGAACAATAGGCTCTAACTAGAATCCTACAATTGCAACTTCAACATAACTAGAAAATGATGAGACTGGTACTTTAATAAGAATATAGAAGCTATACATGGACATGAGATTTATCATTCTAAGTAATTCTCTTGGGATGCTACACATTTATTTCACTGATGTTGCTGTTGCTAAAAACACTTTTAGCATCTTTTTATTGTTTCCAAACCAATATGATCACCATTTAGGCAAATTATGCCCAACACATTTTAGCTGCACCTAATTTTGTACCCTAAATAGTAGACCCTAGTTTAATCATAAACATTATTCTTAAGACTCAGCCTAGAATAACTTTTGGTTGTTTCCAAAACATATGCATACATACCTCCCAGATGGTAAAGATTTGGCACTTTAGGGTAGATCTCCCCTCAAATGTGCTTCTGGTTCTAAAAACAGACCCTCAAATGGAGTTCTCAGTAGGTTCTGAGCAAGGGCAGAATGATTAAAATTTGTGTAAATCTTCCCAAAGGGACCATTTTGATTGACAACCCCATGTTAGGATGGGTTACCTGGAAACAGACTTCTGAGATGAAGAGTTGCTTTCAGAATGTATACTGGGGAATACTTTTGGGAAATACAGTCTTAGAAAGTGAGAAAAGTAGGGTTGGGTAGAGAGGAGAAACTGACCCTCAAAGTAATTGTTACATGGAAATAAGAATTTAGGATTCTGAAAAACCACAAAAATTATTCTATTCCAATAAGTCATATGTTCTGAATATCACTCTAATTGTACAAAAGACCAAGACAACTTAGTAAGGAATGCTGCTCCATGAATACAATATAAACAGATAATCTCCCAGTAAGCTTCTCATTTGATATATGTAGGCCTACTACCACAGATTGAATTATGCCATTTAATAAAATGGCCAAAAAAGGGCATCCAGTTAGGGACTCCCAATGTAATTTACATTTCTTAAATAGACTGTAATTGTATTGTAATTACAGAAATTATTTCCTAGTTTCCCTACGTAATTCAAATTGGCCCAGTTTCATTGTTTGAAGTATATTTTGATTAACATTGAATCTACACTAGCAGGTTTATGTGGAGAAAGGAGAAAGGTATCCATGCTAATCAATTCAATCAGACTCAATTAATGCCTGAAGAGTAAGGGGCAGCTGAATTCCTGCCTTGGAGTTAGCGTTTCAGTAAAATTCTTAGCCTTGACTGATGCTTGCTACTTCTCTGTCCAGACAGTAGCTGAATGAATAGATGAATAAAGGAATGAGTGTACATTGTTTTGCTAGTACCAATTTATTCTCAAATAAGAAAGAGCACCATGAAAGGTCAGCCTGCATTTTTAGGCTGTATAGGTAGGATGCTCTGTTTGAACCTGACTGGCTAAATGAGCATAGAGGAGCCTTAGTCCCTAAATCTGATAAATCAGGGTTCTGTCTGGATTGCAGGCCCTTTCACCACCTACAAATTCTTTTTCAAGTCCCTTTCCAGCTAGGTGTCCTGTGCTTCCACACACCTGCATACGCCTCTCGCAACATTTAGGCATCTGTGTGCCTATTTATCTCCCTCCTGGATTATAAAGTACTCAGTGGAAGCAGCGTCCAACTGCCGTAATCAGGTAATAGGAATTTTAATATCCTCACTCTATAGATGAGAAGGAAACACTAGAACTTGCTCAAAGTCTCATAGCTACTCAGAGATGGAGCTAGGATTTAAACTCAGGACAGTGTAACTCTCCTTATCCCTGTCTCTGAAGGGCTCTGCCCTAACCATGTCTGTATCTCCATTGATGAGAGAGCACCTAACCCATAATGAACTGATAACAGATAGTTTTCAGCTCTCCAGGTAATTGAGTGGCCACTGTAATAGACTCATCCACATCAAGGAATGTAATTGACTGTAAACTAAACAGGATTTCTTGTCTGACTAAAGCTATATCCCACACAGACAATCCAGCAATATCCTCTGTCCCTTGTTCTAACTCCTGATACGTAGGGACTATTATTGGCTGTCAGGAAGTACCCTTCCAACCTGTAATGGGATCCCTCTCTTCTTTTTCCCTAGAGTTGGAAATTTCAGTGGAGAGACCTCCTTTGGGAGAAGGGGGCAGGGGAAAATGCAACTATTTATCTGGCACCTGAGTTCCACTTGGCCTTTCATATCACTCATTTACCTTTTTTTAAAATCTCCTTTCCCCATTGGGATGATAACCAGTGACCACCATGTCAAGAATAATCCCTGACACATTGCTGGGAGAGCACATGAATAGGGAATGTTCTCTGGTATAGACTTTGCTGTCAGGGCTCCTGATCTGATAATGAGCAGAGAGGCTGGTGGGGCTGAGTCCAAGATGAATAAAAGCACCAGAATCCTGAGGAGCAAGTTGTTATACAAACTATTGGTACCCTAAAGGATTCCCAAATCTACCTGCTCTTATCAGAGTTACTGAGGACACTTGGACGGAATACTTCAAGGCTTGGGTGGAACCACCTGGGTAGAGCAGTCAACTGGTCTACTATGGTGTGAAAGTATTCCAAGATAAAGAGATAGCAGCCAATTGATTTCCCATTGGAACTAGATCCATTGGGCTGCCGACCACATTGGTGCAATGGTTTTTCAGCCAGTTTGCTACAGGACATGCTGAAATTCTTAGTTTAGTTTTTTATTTCATTATCATTGCATTTTATGTTGCTTAGGCAGCAGAACTTCATGACAGTGTCCTGACTGGCTTTGCAAGGCTGATGGAAATCTTTGCCTATCTGTTGGTTTCTCTGGCACAGGCTGCCACATAACCCTGCACAACCCCAATCCTCTACAGAGGTATCATGCCACTCTGTTTGCACTGCCGCACATCGTGTCTGTCACAATGTCTAAATTCTTTGCCTACTCTCTGTGCGTGGAAGAGGATGAGGGCTGAACTGGGATGAAGAATGCATTACAAAACCCAGAAATTAGCAAATAGTACTTCCTGAATGAGAATTTCCAAGACTTTTTAATATTTCTAGACTTTTAAGTTGAAGGTAACTCCCTGATGTATAAAAGCGTATCCTGACACTAACATAAATATTTTGTACATTATGGTACAAAATAGGGCCCTAGCAAAGATCACTCCCTGGAAAAAGAAAATACATATTTAGATCGAAGACATCAATGGAAACAAAAAAATTCAACAAAGACATTGTATCAGTTTCCAATGGCTGCTATATAACAAATTATCACAAATTTAGTGACTTAAAACAACAGAAATTTATTATTTTATAGTTCTGAAGATAAGAATTCTTAAATAGGACTTATGGGTCCTATTTCAAGTTATTGCTAGAGCTACATTCCTTCTGAAGGCTCTATGAGACAATCCATTCCTTGCCTTTCCTAGCTTCAAGAGGCAGACCACACTCCTCGGCTCATGGCTACATCCCTTTGACCTGTACTTCTATCATCATCATCATCATCACATCTCCTTCGCTATCTCTACCCCTCCTGCTTTCCTTGTGATTCCATTTGGCTCACCCAGATAATTCAAAATAATCTCTCTATCTGAAGATCTTTAATTTAACTACATCTGCAAAATCCCTTTTGCCACTATATGGTGACATATTTATATAGGTTCTGGGGATTAGGACATGGATGTCTTTAGGGGGTCATTTTTTCTATCTACCGTGGATACTATTGCTTCTGGTGTTGAATAAAAATTTTATTTGGGTAGATAAGAAATATGACCTTGTGCATTCCCAAAAGACAGAATGAAGATCATTAGTAAATCGCTCAGTCATTTCACCCTGCTTCCCGCTCTACATCTTGTCACCTGTTGTCCAACATCTTCAGCTGCTGATGATATATTGACATTTTATTTGTGCACTTGCTTATCTTTCTTTCCTTAGCTGTGAACAATAATTAAGCACTATACTGTGCACATGTCCACTGTGAATGCACAAGCCCTACAAGACATCATTACAGGGGCAAAAGTGAACTCTCTTCTATATACATAGCGATTTGATGCATGTCTTTGAGCTGTTCTGCAGAAATAAAGACCCCCCCCCCACCAGGTGGAGGATAGTGAGTACATGCTGACCACAAGTACGTAGACCCCAGACTGGTTAGAACCAGAAGGTTGATGATTAAGATTTCCTAAACATCACCACCAACAAATCAGAAGAAAGTCCATGAGCTGCAACCCTCACCCCAAATATTGCTTTTCAAAACACTTCCCTAAAAGCCCTTGTGGAGTTTGGGTCTTTTGAGCATTACCTGCCTGTTTTCCTTGCTTGCAATAAATGCTGTACTTGCCTTCACCATTTGAGAAAAAAAAGTGAACTCCCTTCTGAAGCACTTTGCTGGTAGCATCTGTAGTAGCCGAGTGCTCATCCAGCTTGGGAGTTCTCCAGTCTTGGAACTTGTTTAGGTTGGAAATAGTTGCCTTTCATCCTTAGGATCTCCCTGAGAACACTATCTGGTTAGGTTAGAGTTTCTGGAATTTCCTGACTATATTGTATTATAGTGAGTCTTCCATTTCTGGAATATCTAAATCTTGTCTATCTCTACTCGTTTGTTGCACAGCTCTAGGCAGAATAGAAGCTGGCTAAAATCTCAAATATTTTTTTTTAATATAAACAAATTTTACAGTTCTAGTTATACTGATGACACAAAAATATAAAAATCAACACATACATATATATGAGAGTGTTCTATTTATGTAATTGTGCATTTCAATAAGACTGAATGATTCATAGGATTTATCAGAAAAAAGCACAAATACGAATCTTTAATCTTCTGAAAGATTTTTATGTTTTCCCTTAAGGGAACATTGAGTTTGCTTTTGCTAAGTAGTATTTAATTTTCTTTTTATTTTAGATTATACCAGATTTATATAATTTACAGATTTCAAGATATTTATTATTTTTTCTGCATGGAAATGATATAGTGGTACCATATATTTTAATTGATGATATAGAGTTAATCACATTTTTGTTTCAGCAACAAAACTATTAATTTCTAAAGGGGTTCCTCATTCAAAACCATTGTATTAGGGTATTAGCATAAAATTAATTCCAAAACTAGTTTCCAAAAGACTAAATATTAATTTTTCCCTTTCTCAATTTTTAGAGTTCTCTGGAATATTCATGGTATAAAGTAGCAAGAAATGGAACACAGTATGATGCATTCTCTATTATTCAAGGGTCTTTCCTCAAGTAGAAGCTTCAGATACTTTGTGACTTTGTGCTAAAGAACTTGGAGCTATTCTTTGGTTTTCCCATTTATAAAGCAAAAAGCATTGTTTTTATTTGTTTTTTAGAATAATAATTTGGGCAAGTTCATGAGGAGAAAATTGTAGTAGTAGCTGTTTCAACATGCTTTAGAAAAATGAAAGATTAATCGAGAAATGGATTTACTGTGTTCACCAACAGATTCATTGAAAACTAAGACAGTTCTGGAGTATGGTCTAGGGTAGAAGATGATTCACCAGCAAATAATTTAGAACGCTCTGTGGTTTGTGCTCTGGCGGCAGTAAGGACTAAGTGTTAAGATAGCATAGAGGCTAGAATGCCTCATTTTGTCTGGGAGAGCCAAGGAAAGCTTCACAGAAGTGGTATTTGAAATGTCTTTGGGTCTTTTTATTTTTTCAGATAGGGATGTTACTGGGGGAGGGCACTGTGGATTGACAAGTCAGCCAGAGGGGCGAGTGGGACATTTTTTCTCGTATAGATCATAAAACTGTTACAGGCATGCTAAAGAAGTGATACAGGACTCTAAATATATAGACATGTTTTGAGAGTATCATTCTGCTAAAAGTGGAACAGCTGATAAGCTTATGCCTGTTTTTGCTGGCAGGTTCATCATTTATAGGCAGTGAAGAAAGAAAAATGTTAGTGAGATAGCTTGTTCAATTTGAAAAGTTTTCTGACTGCAGAAGAAATTTATCAGATGATTTGATGTCTGCAGTTTTGCTCAGTAATAAACCACAGACTCAAGTGTCAACTGAACCCGGATTCAAATCCAAGCTACACAATTTACCAGCTGAATTATCTTGAACAAGTTACTTAACTTCCTTGAGTCCCAAACTTTTCATTTGTATAATAAGGAAAATATTAATTTACACCACATAGGATTGTGGTCAGGCTTAAACAAGATAGTGCTTATAAAGTGCTTAGTTCATAGTAGGAACACAGAAGTTTGTTATTATTATGATTAAAAATAACTTTAGAAAGGGATAAATAAATGAAACCTGCATAGACACTTCTTGCTACGCTGTATTCCTCAAGAACATTACCTAATCTTACAACCTAGATGCCTGGCATAAAAAGGAAGAACTGTCTTTGAAGAATCAGAATCAATTATGTGTTAACAAGACTAACATGTATTTGGAATTTTAACCCTTCTGCCATGAGTTAATCTGGAAGCTCTGCTAATAAAATTTAAGATTTTCTTCTTCTTTTAAAACTTGCTGTGGATTGCATCTAAATTTACATTAAGTAGGCTATCAAAATCTTCCGCTTTTATTACAAAAGACTTGTGTAGCAGAGAGAGACAGTTTAAATGCATAAGGAATGAGGTAGAATAATGATTTGGGGCATATATTCTGATAATTACTACTTCCTTTCCCTAAGCTCCCCTGCGATAAATGTGCTGTCTTTTAAAACTTCGTTAACAGGAGATTACAAATTTTAATGAGGTACAATAATTCTACCTTAATTTTAGCAATGTATTCCAGGTATCTGTTCTTCCTGAGTTATTTTCCCTGAAATATCCTCATGATTCAGAAAAGTTCTTTAAGAATTGACATGTTATATAGCGTTGGTACCAAATGCTTTTATATTTTAATTCTCATGTTAGAGGTTATTAAACCTTTAGTATTGCAAGTGAAACAACAGATAATTTTGTTCTTATGCAAAACCAAATTATTTTTATCAACTTAAAATTTTAATAGGAATTAAGGTTTTCTTTGCAGTGAGTGTGGCTTAGTGGGTAATGCACTAAGAAAGTCTGGCAACCAGTGCTTAACCAGATCTAAGTGCCTAAATTGCCTGGGCTATAATTCAAGAAAGCATTTGGACCATTTTAACATTTTATGAAAAATCACATCCACAGTGAATAGGCTTTAATGCTGAAAATGGCACTTGTCCAATTCAGAGACCACCATGGACAAAATCCTGGCCTTTCATTCACTGGTCTGGCCTCTAATCTTTGTAACATTGATTTTTTTTTTTTTCTTTTCCTGAACGTGTTTCATGTTCAATGATGTTTTTAAACCTCTGAATTTGAGAAATGATAATCTACTGAAGCAATTAAGTAAACAGATTATGCAAGTTTATGCAAAATCCATTTCCGAAGTTTAAGAAAGAGCCAAAAAACTTTCCTAGAACAGTCTTGGGTTTAGAAGGAACTTCTAAGGAGGAAAACAGAAAGTTCCCCCTGAGAGAAATTGTCCTTTAAAACTGTCAAGAATAAACAAACAACAATGATTCTCTGATTCTCGTCTCCTCAAACACTAATAGTTCTGCAGATTGGTCCTGTGGGAGGGATATGAGAAGCGTCTGCACTTTCTCTAAGTAAGAAGTTTTGGATTTAACTTCATACTTGAAATTTTTTTCCTGTCTCCTCATGTTATCAATTATACCCTGAGGCATTTTTCAGCTTCTGTTTAATTGATTTCCACATTATTCTATAGAGACTGTCACTGGTCATCAATTTCTCCAGAGTTTAAATAAAGAAAAAAAAATTTTTTTTTTTTTGCAGTTGTCAAGGGGAGATGAATAGGACAAGATAACATTTTAAAATATGTTATAATGAATCCTTACTTCAATATTACTTTATATCCCGCTGATAACAAGAGTTGAAGACGTGATATTTCTGTCTTTTTGGGTATGTATCACTCCAACGTACTAGCTCAAGGAAAGGACTCATTAAGATAATTAAAAAAAAAAAAAAAAAAAAGAATTAGCAGCGTCATTTAGCTGTTTCTCAGCCAGTTCGTTGGCCCTCAGGAATTTTACCTGTGGAGGAATTATGTGGCAAATTGCTTTAGAATCATCCTGCCAGAGTCAGAAACTGCCTTGTCTCCACTCCCTTCCCTCTCAGCCAGTCTGATGAGCCCTTGTCTCCTGTGACCTCAAGGGCATCCATTCTCTGAAACCATTTTCTGCCTCTGCTGGGAAGTATGATACAGAGGGAGTCCTAGTATATTATATTGGAAAGGGCAAGAGATTTGTAGTTAGATAAGTTGGAATTTCTTTGATTTTCTTGTGGTTAAAATGAGTGTCCAGGAGGAAAAATGTTTCCACTACCCTCTTAGTTTGGTACTTGGGGACTGCAAATTAAACAAACAAAAGGCAGATTAACAGGAGAAAAAGCACAAAACTTTATTAATTTTTACAGTCACAGAAGCTCACAGAAAAAAAAAGTGAAACTCAAATAAATGGTTAGACTCAGGGGCTTATATATCCTTTTAACAAAAGAAAGGGGGTTTGGGCTTAAAGGGTCGATGAATTGTGGGGAAGTGACTGGGAAATATATGGGGGAACTAAGGGAAAACAGGGCTTATTTTAGTGAGGTGTGTTTATACAAACTCATTTTGATGACAGCTGCCCCTTCAGCGATAATGGTTTTGCTCTACTCTTATTGGGGAGGGTGGGTGTGAGGTAAGGGGGCCTGAAGTGGGAGGTACCTTCCTCAAAGGGAAATTATGCCCTGCTTTTAGGCAGGTGAGAGGAGGGCAGAGAACACTTCCTGCATCTGTTGATTCTCAATTGCCTTCAGCTCAAAATAATCCTTATGCCAAAGTGGCATATTCTGGGGGGGGGGCATATTCGATCCCTATCATGAGAATAATTGTAGGTGACTCGTCAATAGATGTCAAATTCCTTCTCATTCAACCTTCATCTTCACTGCTCCATTCACTTCTCCTCCCCACATCTTTTCATTCTTGGCTCAGATAGCTTTTCCCCAATGTCCTTGTCTCGGTTCCTCATTTCTGTGATCTGATTTTCCTGACATTGAATCCTACCCTTCTTACTCTACTTGTATCCACAGATAAACTTGACTTTCTCTTCCTTAACTGGCTTTGCTGGGCTTGATATGTGGTCTCAGACCACGCCTGATCAACTGGACTCCTAGGCCTGACACTGCACCCGCCCGCTTCTCCAACTGTCATTCAGTGTAGATTACAAAGTTGAGGTCCCAGGGATACATCTTGTCAATGCATCTTCATCTATGATGATATTATCACCTGATGAGAGCTTCTCAGTGAAAGCAAACTAACAAAAAAGAAATCTCTCTAGTATTTTATTTTTCATGTTGAGATACTTTTGAAAATTATGTGACATGTAATATGTTATCACTTTTTGTCACCAGTATGTTTTTTCTTTCTAAACAAATAGCTTTCAATGCATTAAATCATGTTCAGTTCTCTCTTATTTCTCTCTAATTAGTTCTGACCAAGCCCTCTCAAATTTTCTTCCAAATATTTCTTACTTTAGACATTTCTCTTCTGTCCCTGACCATTGCCACCTCACCTTATATCTGAATATTGCTTTTAGTATTTACCTATTTGATTTATCTCTCTCCATTCCAATTTGCCAAATTGATCTTAATATACTACTTTGGTATTTTGCTCTTCTACTCAGATACTTTCAATGGCTCCTCATGGTGTAAGAGATAAAACCAAACTTGTTAATTTTTATTTAAAATATTCTTCAGCCTGAACCCTTTCTTTCTATCCCTATTCTTATCACACACTGTGCATTCAGAAGAGCCCTTTAACAAGGACTGATCAGTCTTCTCTCACCACAGTTCATAAAAACACTACATGGCGCCTGGCCTTTGCATCTCATGACATTTCTGCCAGTTAATTTCCATTCTTCCTTCAAACCTTAAATTAAGTGTTTGCTGACCACTCTTTCTGGTTGGTCTGGAACATACATAGTTTATGCCCATTGCCTCAGCATACTTAGTAAGAATACCCTCTTTGTCATTCAAAAATGTACCAGCTTGGAAGAGAAATGAGATGGTCACTCTACTTATGAATCTTTCCTTTCCTATCCCAACTACAGTGATTATTTTCCTCCTCTGAAATCCACTGGGACTTTTCTGACTAAAGCCCTGCTTTAGCACATAGAATACACCATAGTAATAATGCGGCTACTGTATGCTAGAGGCTTTAATATACTATCTTTAATCTATAATCGATTAAATCTATTTTTCAGATAAGAAAAAAACATAGAGCAGTTTTCCATAACTTGCCTGTGGTCTCAGAGACAGTACTAGGAGACCTTTGGTTTACACTTGTGCTTGATCCACTACACAGAGTTGCCAGCTCATCCTGGCTTTCCCTGGGCTGTCCCAGTTTTAGGACTGAAAAATCCCACATTCCGGGAAACCCCTTGATCCCTGGCAAATGGGGTAGTTGTTCTTCCTACCACTACATTTTCAAGACCTCAGCCACCTTGAATATACAAGAGACATTCCTATCGTGACTCCCCAGCTGTGTTAGAAATAAGCCCTTGACGTCAGAGTTCAAGGCCTTTCCTCCGTGTCGTCTTCCAAGCCTAGCACAGTGCTCTACTGAAATGTCACACTGCTTTCTCCCCTGCATTGGTTCATGAGTGTGTTTGGCTTTTACAATGACATTATAATTATCTTTGAGAAAGAAATTATGTCTTTTTTGCTTCGTGTCCCTGTGCTGCCAGCTCTGTGCTTGGCCTGCAGGTGATCAACGCACGCTTGCTTGCTGAATAGGAAAGCATGATGGCCTCTTTTTCTGAGCATATAGGTTTAAATGGCAACCTGTTAAATCCTGCTTCAGTGTTATGAACAGTCCTTTCCCTGCACCACTTTTAATCTCTCCAGAAACATCTTTCAGCACAAATAGGGCACTGCCACTTGACATAGCTACCAAGGACACAGAAGTACCTTTGAGTATCGCCCCTTTCCTGTCCTCTCCTTGTTTAAATGCCTGTAACAATTCTGTTCCCCTTAGCCTCCTGGTGTTCAGCCCAAGAGAAATCACCCTTTAGGTATCCTCCTAACCTCAACACTTGTGAGAATGGAAAGAGATAGTGAATTACTGCACAGCCTTAAATTGGAGAATTTATGAAGAATTTCTAACCCAAAGGAGGACTTAATTTATTTCCTTTTTTTTTGTTGGTAAGCCTCCTTTGATGGTATTTGTTTTCTATGTTGAGGGCTGCTTTAGAATGAATCCCTTCCTTCTAAAATGATACATCTCAGCTACCTCAGCTACCTCCTTTCTCCCTTAAGTCAAATCCAGGGACAGCACAGTTGCTGTCTTTCATAAAGCCTCAAGCTGAGGGGAGTTTCTCTGGTCTGGTTCTGGAACTGCAGTTCTTTCTGATCTTTCTTTTTTTTTATTTTTATTTTATAATTATAACTATTGGAGCATAGTTGATTTACAATGTTGTGTTAGTTTCAGGTGTACAGCAAAGTGATTCAGTTATACATATACATGTATCTATTCTTTTTCAGATTTTTTCCCGTATAAGTTATTACAAAATATTCAGTAGAGGTCCCTGTGCTATGCAGTAGGTCCTTGTTGATCATCTATTTTATATATAGTAGTGTGTACATGTTAATCCCAACCTCCTCATTTATTCTTCCCCCCCGACCTTGGAACTGCAATTTATGCCTCCTTCTTTAGGCCCCATCTTTGCTCTACCTGTTGCAGCAGTGTAGCGAAGTGTGGGAGGGATGTGTGTTTGTCAACGTTAGAAGTGCCATTAACTTGTTGGGAATTTTTTCTTCTTTTTCAGTTTCATTACTGTGCCCACAAGGGTTTCAGATTTGTAAACCAACCCACCCATCTACACCTCATCAGAAATTACTGATATGAGCTTGCTGATTTTTTTTCCACTGATTATATTTTATATATTTTTAAGCTCATCAAAAGAAAAAAATCATTGCTGAAAGACGGTGCAGTCAGCAACTGTCTTATTATACAAACTCTGCCTATAAGTTGAAATAATCCTCTTTGTCTCTTCAAATGGAGGTGGACAAGACTATTAACTTTCTGTTGTCCTTATGTCCCTTCACCTATCCTTTTAAAACTTTTATTAGGCGCTTTAGTGTGTGGGTTGAAATCAATAGAGGACAAGCTATTAAAAATTATTGGTCGGCTGTGGCTCCTCACTAAGCACTAAGGCAGCTTGGCAGATCAGAGCATACCTCAGGTGTTAGGCCTGAAAGAAACAGTGGTCTAGGCAAACAGACACTATAATCCAAGTAGAAAATGTGGCCAGTGTGCTGCTTTGGGTTTCTTTTGGCTGCTGTTGTTCACTGCTAACATTATTCTGGTTTTTGCTTTTATTAGTGTGAGGAGACGGAGTGGGGAGCGTTAACTGTTGGAAGGATCCCTTTTATGGATGCGTTACATCGGGAACTAGCTATCAGAGCAACTGGGGAGAAATGGAAAACAGGTGCAGAAACAGGTGAGTGGAATATTGCTTATTACTGCTCTGGATTAAGTGCCTGGGAGAAATGGGCAGTTTTGCTGGGTGCTGTGTGCCTTGTATTCTAGAAGGACTGGTAGACAACCTGTTAATGCAAACTATATGGGGAAGATTGTCAACTGAGAAGCTTAGGGCAGCGGTAGGGCTGTGTAGGCAGAAAAGTTGTTTTCTCAGGTTAATGAAGAAAAAAAGCGCAGAGGGAGGCTGATTCTGTGGCACATACTTGAAGCTGGACGATTCCGGATGGAGAATTAGTTCTAAGACAGGGGTGGGGTCACCAGGAAGATTTGGACGAGACTGAAAATACCCAGAAGCCAGAAGAATTTGGCTTTAAATCGAAATTCCTTTACATACCATTTTTATCCTTTGTAAAATAACTTTAGATACACAAGTCAGTGTGTCAGATCTTATTACTAATGAGCAAAAGAAATAGACAAGATCCAAGAATGCACCCCTAAGTTTTTCTGATTATGAAAGTTCAAGAATGAAATGGTATCTCTTGGCTCCCCATGGATAAAGTGAGGAATTTATGGCCTGTCATTCTGTCTGCACCCCAGGAACTCCCAGTCTTTGCTAACCTCATCTAGGGTGTAGGACGAAAGATTACATTTTGTACCATGTTTCTTCCTTGGGAAGAATTTTTTATGTTTACATTTTGCTTTACAACATGTAACCACATTTCCAAAGTTATTGCGACTTAACTCTGTTTAACTAGTTGATAGGTTACATGACATTCCCCATTTGGAGATTCTTAAGTTTTTGTTTGTCTTTTGGTCTAATGAATTACATTAAGAAGTTTTTCTGAGGAAGTTGTGTGACAGAGACTGTTTTTATACACGAACAACAATTTGGCTGAGCGCAAGATTCTTGGCCCCTGACGTTGTCCTCACCGTGGTTTTATATGTACTGCTCTGTCTTCCTCTGTCCTTTCATGTAGCAGGTGAGACCTCTGGGGCCCACCTGACTTTTTACTGTTTGCATACTTTTGTCAATGCGTATGGCGGTTCTGTTTTATCTCTTAAGTGTAAACGTTACTGTACAGTGTAGATAACTATTTTCTCTTCTAGCACAAATAACGGAGGATGGGTATAAGGCACTGGGAATAAACCAGGGTTACAGAAAAGTGTAGAAACTTATACTATGAAAAGGAAGGAAGGACTGATGGAGACTGAGGGTCACACATAATAACCAGGTAGAAGAAGCCCCCATACTAAGCTGTACAATGATAGACTAGCCAAGTGTCCCAAGGTGAAAGCTGAGCACCTAGAACAGTGCTTGCAAGATAAATCTGCTGGATGATCATATTGATTATAATGAGAAAGAGATGTTACATAATGAGAAATAATGGTACACAATAAAGTAATTATAAAACTAAGGACAGATATCTTATAACAAAGAAGAGAGGGACATTTAGGTAGAAGGGGGAAGTTCCAGGGAGGGAGTTGGCGGTGGAAAGGGGGTAGGGGAAGAAGGAACTGTATTTCTGTTGGTACATATGTCAGATTTTCTACCTCATCATTGAGTCTCTGGCAAATCAATTGAGAGGCAAGAGATTTTGGGTGGAAGCTGTTCTGCTAGTTATCAGGCTAGAGGGACCACCACATATGAGTTAACTGAAAAGTGCTCTTTCCGGTAAATTTTCAGCCCTTTCAGTAGTAAACTTCATGATGCCTCATCACTAGCCAAAGCACGATTTGGAGACAGGTCAACATCTCGTGGTATTTTTCTTTTATCCTTTCATTTAGAACGTCACAAGATAAATCTAAATGCATCATCAGTTGGCAAATTCTTTCAATCTGCCCATCTAGTTTTAAAAATTTCAACTGCGAAACATTTTCTTCAGTTATGTCTCTGATTACTGTTTATTTTTTCTATCTTCTTTGATTTCTACATTTACCATATTCTCTCTCATTCCATTCATTTATTTGCCTTTTCTCTTGCTTTATGGGAGAACATCTTGGATTGTTTTTCTAGCATCCAAACATAAATGATATTAGAATCCTTTCTTATTTCTTATCTTGTTATATGTATTATATATACATATTTTCCTTATCCTGTTAGATGTAGTGTTTCTCTTTATGATTTTCTGTTCATTTTTCATGGAATCAGATATTTTTGCACTGAGGACATATAATAGTCTTCAAAATTATATTATTTTCCTTAATAAATTATTCTCAAAAATGTATTATTTCACTGAGTCTTCTAGTGCCTGTATTAATCAGGATAAGCTAAGCTATACTTGTAATAACAAACAAATCCCCATTTTTCAGGGCTCATAACAAAGTTCACTTCTCATTTCTCTGGCTTAACCATAAAGTTTACTTATCACTCATGTAAAGTTCACTGCAGACGGGGTCTCTCTCCAGGTGCTTGTCCTCCATGGGTGATTCAGTAACACAGGGTGCTTTGATCTCGTGGCTCCATTATATGGACTCCAGTCTCTCCATGGAGAGGGAAGTTTAGCTCACAGAGAGCTCAGACCTCCTCCTGTGCCACTTCTGCTCACAGCCCCATTGGCCAGGACTGTGACCCTGCCTGACCGCAAGGCCAGGCGGGAAGCGTGATCTTCCTGGGTGCCTGGGAAGGAGAGGAGAACTGGGTACTGGTGATCAAGAGCAGTGTCCACCACAGCCATTGCAAAAACAGGACTGAGTCCAGATAAGTTTGCAAAACACCAGGTTGACCAAAATTCTGCAGATCTCCTCGGTACCTTTTCTCTGCTGATGTTGCGAATGACCAAAATAAAGATATTGCAGGCCATCTGTCTCTCCTTTACTCGTATAAATCTTTCTCGTGCAGGGACCACAGCTCTGCAGAGCACTCTTGGGAGGTGCTGTGTCTTCTCTCTCTCTCTCTTTTGCTCTCTCTCTCGCTCTCTCGCTCTCTTGCTTTCGCTCACTCTATGTGAGGATCAGGTGTTCCCTGCACAGTGTTTTGACTGTGGTATCTTAAGGTGGGCAAAAGAAACGATGTTTTTCCCTAAAGATATCTATCTTGGTCTAGGCGTGCCTTAGGTTAAATAAGCACTGCCCGATGCCCAAATCCAGGGTGCCTGCTGTCCACAGCTGGGTGTAAAGCAGATAGGCACCACACCTCAGAGTCAAGTTCAAGAAAATTTGTCTTCAAAACACCCAGCCTACCTTTCTTGTGTCCTTCATGGTTTAACAGCATCTCTTTCAGTTCAGATATTCTTTTCTCCCCAAGTAAAACCTGGAGGAATTGGACTTCAGCTCATTCCTACTGACATTATTTTCAGCTCTGCTAATGTCTTACCATAACAAAAGTTGGGCAGTTCTCAGAGATCATTTGCCATGGACTTTGAATTAAAAATTAAATATTTTTCTGTTTGCCTTTGTCAGTTCCTTTGGAATGAATCACTATATCCTGATGCTTTCCAGATACTTTGTTTATACCTCACTTGTAGCCATTACGTCTTGCCTTTAATGATATCTTTTTATGATATAACAGACATTTCAACAAAATTTGAACTCCTTAAGGACAATGGTATTTGTTCTTGTGACTTGGTAAATATCTGCTGACTTCTGGGAGTTAGCTCTTATAGGCAGTATCCTGGCATAGGCAAGATCATCTCAGGTCTTTTAATTTGGTGACTAGTCTCTCTTCATTGTTATGACATCTTTAATTTGAAAATGTTAAAGGAAGTGAACTATGAACCAAAATCTATTTTAGTTTTAAAAATTATACAAATACTTTTTGGTAGAATGTATTATACTTTGAGATATATATAATATGAGCTATATATGTGATATATATATTATATAGAAAATATCTGTAAAATTTTAGATTTGTAATATCCTATTTCTCGTATATCTTACCTCCTTTGACTGGCTACTTTTATGAAATGTCAAGCTTTTCTTTTCTATCCATTTTCATAAGTCTGTATTTTTTATCATATTTAAACTCCAAGTTTTAGTTCCATTTTAAATATTCTACTTCTTGTACCTTCCATTACAGTCTCCTGACCACATATCTTTGGTGGCTGCTCTTATAGTTGACATCCAAGTTCAAAGGTCATGTCTTCAGCAGGACCAGTCCTGACCCTTCATCCTAAAAAACAAAATCTATCTTTATTCCAGTTACCTGATCACAAAGCCCTGTCTTAGTTTCTTATCCAATAAAGGTATAAGAAATGACCTATTAATATCTTTCTTTGTTTATTCTATTGATATATGTCCCCTTGCCCAGAAGCCCACACAACAGAATGCAAAGCCCATGTGTGACAGGCCCTGTCTTTCTGTTTTCAGGGCTGAAGCTCAAAGCCTGCAGTAGTTAGTGCTTGTTATGCTGTAACCTTCAATATGTGTTTGTTCAGTGAAGGGAGTGTAAAATCACGCTCCCCAAATGTCAATGAATCTGAAAGGAAATGTTCAAATTTATGGTGAAGAATGAGTTATCATAAATGATAAACCAACCCCACACCAGGACAAGCCTCCACTGAAGTCCTATTAAAATAGATGAATGCCTGAGGGCTTCTGTGGGTGGCAGCTGCTCTCATTTCAGAATAGGCCTAGTCCCTCCTCCAGCCAAAAGCCCTCAGTGCAATCTCTCCCCCATAGCTCCTTCCACCTGTAATCCTTTTTGACGGAATTCCTTGCTTCAGCCCAGGCCAGTGACATTTCTTTTATGGCTGGGCTGACTGCCAACGGCCCAGATAAAGGCAGAGAATCGAGTGGAATATTTTGTTCTAGGATAGTGTTCACCTTCCAGCTGCTTCATTTTCCGGGAGGAGGGCAGTCTGTGCTTGATGCGGAGGTGGAGAGGTATTTCTACATCTTATAGTCTGAGATGGACCAGGGACAGATCCTTAAGCATTCTGGGGAGAAGCCAGTCTTCCTGCAATCCTGGGAATGTCAAAGCATCCCCAGTTGTGCTGTTCACCCTTCAGATGCTCGGTGATAAACACAGTTTTAATACTCACTCTTGAATCTCTTTTCCCGGTCAGGACTGACTTCCAGGAGCCTCTGAGTAACAATGACGGAAAGATAATTTTCTTCAACCTTTCACGTAGGCATCTCACTAGCATAAAGCAGTGGTCAGAAGCAGCTAATTCCTCTGACTTCAGCACAGCCGAAATAAAGGCCATTTGAAGTCATCCAGTTGGAAAAATAGTGTTAGGGGTCTCGAGAGAGTACAGAAGTATGAATGGTGAAATTTCTGCAAGTGGTCAGGTCAATTTAAGAAAGGATCTCTCTGGGGGCCGTGTTCTGGGTACCCTGCATAGGGTTTGGAGGTGGCAAGTGAGTGGAGGCGGTGGGGAGGAGAGGAGAGACAACAGAGGGTTATGAACTTGGCTGCTGATGGATGAAGGTTATCTTCATATTTTCCTATCTTTTTTAGGGGTGGCCCCTTTATAATCCCAGGCTTTCCTATGGTCTGTTTCAGACACTTACATTTTGGTCAAGCCTTCTGACATTCTCAGAGTACTATTCTGTGGGAGATAAAAGGCTAATTTTTTTCTGCTATTCAAGGAATTTTTTTTTCCTTACAAAATTAGCTTGTATCTTCCCTTCTCACAAAATGCAAGCAATCCAGATATTGTTGAGATCCTTTTCAGAGAACTGACCTTTCTAGGTTGTTAAACTCTTTCAGCTCCTGGAAAAATAGGTTACTTTAGATGAGGTCTAAAGGGCTGATGAACATGTTAAATCTACTATAATTCCCACAGCTAATGATTTTTATAGAAACCTTTCACTGGCTTCATTGTTTGAATGAATAACTAAGGGTTAGGGGAGAATGGCCTCACTTGGTTGTTTGCTCTCATGCATATTAATTCATAAAACTGAAGACCTGAAGGGAACATTCTGAGGTAAAAGCCTCCATCCCCGGCCTCCAGGGAAGAATTCATTCAGATACCTCAAGACATCAAGTCGACTGCACTTAACAATCTCCATAAGAAACTCTGCCACTTCCTTTAATAATATGCCCCAGTGTCTTATCAATCCTTACAGACAGGTGATTTTTCAGGAGCCCTAACATAAATAATTCCAAAACTAGGTAAAAAATGTTATTGTCTGCTTCACTCACCTGTGTAGCCTCAATTTCTTAAGAAAGTGATTGGTATCTAGTAGGCACTAACTAAATACCTTTTGAGTAAATTAATAAAAAAACTGAATAAATATATAAAAATTAAGTTATACAGCAGAGAAGGTGACATAATTGTTCTAGTTACCAAGTATTACTGAAAACTTACTCTGTGCATAGTGCTGTTTAGGCACTGTGAATTTCGAAGACGTAAAAGGGAAAAGAATCTGTTAACTCCAGGTTCTGACTATTTCTCACAACTTAAGAAGGGTCTATCTATATACACAAGTAACCCCAATCCAAAACAGATTATAAAAGGTACTATCACTATAATCCAAAGTATACTGAGATAGCATGAAATGAAGACCTGTATTTGTATCAGGATGAATAAAGATGGCCTGGCAGTAAGATTATGAGCAGTTTTGAATTATTGGTAGGATTTGGAGGTTGAAGACCTTTCTTGGTAGAGGTGATGCCCAAAGCAAAGGCACAGAGGCAGGAAAATGCAGGATTGGGTCCTGAAATACTGAGCAATCTGGTGTGTCTTTAGGGTCATATATGTCTGCATATGTCCGTCTGCTGGTGGTAGTGATGAAGCAGGTGGAAGCAGGTAGGAACAGGCTGGAAAGGTTTGCTGGGGCCCCTAAAGACAGCCGCCAGAGAGTTCAGAGTAGAAAAAGATCATTCATGTCACGTAACACCCCATTGCAGGTACTGTGAAATCTGGAATTTTTGTCCATTTTGTCTACAACTCTATCCATGGCCCCTAGAAGAGTGCCTGGAAAATAGTGTGTGCTGGGTAAATGTGTGTCGAGGGACTATGAAATACGATTAGTCCAAGGATGGCAAATGTAAGTCATGCCTTTGTGGAACTGTTCAACTCTCATTTGTTTACATTTTCTCTGCCAATGAGACAAAATTCAAACTGGAAAAGGCAGAACATTGTCAATAAAGGGCATATAAGGCCAAGACAGTAAAAAAACATCTAGAATCTTATAATAATTTCAATATTTGGGACTACTGTAAAATGATATATTAGGGTGCTGAAATAATTTCAGATATAATTCCACAACTACTATCAATAATTTTTTGAGAACTCACAGAGAATAGCAAAGGTGACAGGAAAATATTTGGGCTAATACTGGCCCAATTCTTAAGGGCAAATGCTACCAAGCAGTATACTAAATTTTGGTTCCTGGCTAAATTCTAAAATTCTAGATTATTATTAAGTGGTTTATTTGTAAGTATTTGGGGTTGATGATGGTAGTAGTAACTGTGCCACTCCTAGCTAGAAGGTGGTAGGAGAAAGGAACTACGGATGAGAGATGGGTCACAGATTAAAAGTGTGTCCTACCGGTACACTTTCAGAGCAACAGAGCAACAGTAAAACCAGCATGGTGTGGAGTCATTGGAAATGAAGGGGGTCTTCTAATCCAGTGATAATTAACCAATCAGTAAGACAGTAATCACGTTGTAAATGGGCTAAAGCTCTGCAAACAGAGACTGTAGCTGTAAAAACAAAGGATAATCTCTAATTGGAAATTACTACTGAACCCATAGTTCGACAAATGCACGCATACATGGTACGAAAGCACAGAAGCTAGAGTCAGACTAATTTAAATTAGGCCTTAATAGAGCTTCAAGTGTGCAACCCAGGCTTCACCACAGAAGTCCCACCTTTTAGGGTTATCTTGAGTTTCAAATAAGGTAATTCTTGGAAAGTTCTGAGAACAACGCCTGACACAGAATTAGGGCTTAATTATGAACTATTTTTAGTAGTACAATAAAAATTAAACATCTTTAAGATTAAATCTTTATAAAAATTCTATTTGTAATTAGAAAAGAATAAACATCTTACTTTTCATCAATTAAAAAGTGGGAATAAGCAACAGTGAAAATATTTGTTGGTCTCTATAGTTCATTCATATATTCAGGCAACAGGCATTTATTAAGCAACTTCTATCTGCTAGTACTTCCCTAGATACTAAGGTTGGAAAGACAACTAAGACAATGTATTTATTCTTAAGCGGCTCAGTATGGTGTGGAATCTGATAATTATATCATCTATAAGACCTAAAATACTTTATTACACGTATTTGTTTCATAACTATCCCCGTTAGATTGTAAGCTCCTGGAGGGCAAAACTGTTTCATTTCCGACACTAGAATGCAGCCTGCTACCTAATGTACACTCAGTATAGGAATGGTGACATTCGATCACAAAGGGACTCCAGCTATAAATACCTTGAAATACAGAATGTGATATAACAAACATTCTTTTAAAGAGAGAAATGAAATTCCTCAGTTGCCAAGATTAAAGATGGATTGGGAAACCAGAGCTGAAAACTCGAGTTGATGCTGCAGCTACTCTGGGTGATGGTGCTGGTCTCAGCAACAAGGGATTTAGGCTTTCATGCCAAGAGGCACAGGAGAGAACTACTAAAAAATGGACTTCATAAAGGAGAAAATTGAATCCAGAGGAATGATTGCTAGATAAGAAACAACCGTGAGCCAAGAAGTTGGTAAAGATGGGTAAATGTAAATAAGCACTGACTGTATAAAATATTGGTCTATAATGATTAATCTGGGGGACAAATAGGTCAGGTGAATTAAAATATTGACATAAATAGCAT
The DNA here is from genome assembly GCF_009873245.2 of Balaenoptera musculus. NCBI lineage: Eukaryota > Metazoa > Chordata > Mammalia > Artiodactyla > Balaenopteridae > Balaenoptera > Balaenoptera musculus. The sequence continues at coordinate 11,002,509 of NC_045802.1, read as the reverse complement.
GTGAGATGGAGGAAAAGATATCTCCTTTTCTAGAGGAAGAGAGATAATGATCAAATTTAGACTTTTTTAGGTCAAGCATGTAAACTAAAAATTTAAAGGTAACCTTTAACAAATAGCTTATATAAATTTCAAGCTAGTAGAGAGTAAAAAAAAAAGTAAAGCAAACAATAATTGATAGAAGGCAGAAAAGAAGGAAAAAAATATGGTAAATTGAAAGCACTAAATAAAATGGTAGAAATTAAGCCCAATCACAAGTTTTAAATAAAATAAGTGCTAATGCTTAAATCTGCAATTAAAAATAGAGATTTTACAGCTGGATTTCAAAAATCTAGGATATGCTCTTTAAAGACACTCACTTATAACAAAAGGGCTCAGAAAATTTAGAAAAAAGGAGGAAAATAGATGTACCAGGAAAATACTAAATCAAAAGAAAATTGCTATATCTATATTGACATATTTTTTAAATGCAAAGACTTAAATGTATATAATATGCTATGAAGTCAATTATAATTATAAGAGTTATATGCTATATTTGGAATTTAAGGATATATTGCACTGGTGAGGAATTACATTTTTCAGAGCAAAAATCTTAGACTTTTTCTTGATTTCAACTCTGAGTATGAATTATGGTCAAATATACTAACATAGTGCTAAGAACAATAGCCAACAGACAATGATAATAACAAGCATTATCTGCCAGCCACTATATAAGTACATTTTACAATTTAAAGTTGAAACAATCCTCTGAGATAGTTATTCTTACTAACTCCCATTTTAGAGATGAAGAAATGGAGCTTTATGGAAATTAAGAGATTTTCACAATGATATGAGCCAACCTGGCACTCGAATCTGTGCCTGTCTGACTGCATGATAGTGTGTTTAGCCACGATGCTCTGTGGCCTTGGTTTGCCCAGAGACCTCCTGATAGATGTGTGAAGAGCCAGGAGACAGGTGGGGGCAGCACAAAGTGGAAGTGAAGATCCCACACACTAGGTGCCATGACAAAATGTTCACATGGAAGTTGAAGGACCTTGCTGCTTTTAAAGTCCTTTACTTCAGCTGGGGAACTCAGAAAGCTGGAGCCCTGGAGGCCATGGAAGGCTCCTGGGGTAAAAATCTTGAGTGCCAGCAGGCAACTCAGTTTGTCTCAAAGCATCCTGCTACTCTCACAGCCACCACAAACAATGGCCCCCTGGGTAAGGAGGACTGGGCAAGGGACACATTACCTGGGCACAGGCCTTCATCAACCCCAGGAGGAAGGGATGCCTTTTTTCTAATTCCGCACAAAGAGGCTGAATGGGCCAATGGCCTTTCTGGCTGTTCCTTTTCGCCCTGGGAACCAGAGCACCAGAGGCATAGCCAAGTCCTAGTCCTTCCCACACATAGACTTTTTTTTTTTTTTTTTTTTTTTTAACATCTTTATTGCAGTATAATTGCCTTACAATGGTGTGTTAGCTTCTGCTTTATAACAAAGTTAATCAGTTATACATATACAATATGTTCCCATATCTCTTCCCTCTTGCATCTCCCTCCCTCCCACCCTCCCCATCCCACCCCTCTAGGTGGTCACAAAGCACCGAGCTGATCTCCCTGTGCTATGCGGCTGCTTCCCACTAGCTATCTATTTTACATTTGGTAGTGTATATACGTCCATGACACTCTCTCACCCTGTCACATCTCACCCCACCCCCTCCCCATATCCTCAAGTCCATTCTCCAGTAGGTCTGTGTCTTTATTCCCGTCTTGCCACTAGGTTCTTCATGGCTTTTTTTTTTTCCTTAGATTCCGTATATATGTGTTAGCATACTGTATTTGTTTTTCTCTTTCTGACTTACTTCACTCTGTATGACAGACTCTAACTCCATCCACCTCATTACAAATACCTCCATTTCATTTCTTTTTATGGCTGAGTAATATTCCATTGTATATATGTGCCACATCTTCTTTATCCATTCATCTGTCGATGGACATTTAGGTTGCTTCCATGTCCTAGCTATTGTAAATAGAGCTGCAATGAACATTTTGGTACATGACTCTTTTTGAACTATGGTTTTCTCAGGGTATATGCCCAGTAGTGGGATTGCTGGATCGTATGGTAGTTCTATTTGTAGTTTTTTAAGGAACCTCCATACTGTTCTCCATAGTGGCTGTATCAATTTACATTCCCACCAACAGTGCAAGAGAGTTCCCTTTCCTCCACACCCTCTCCAGCATTTATTGTTTCTAGATTTTTTGATGATGGCCATTCTGACCGGTGTGAGATGATATCTCATTGTAGTTTTGATTTGCATTTCTCTAATGATTAATGATGTTGAGCATTCTTTCATGTGTCTGTAGGCCATCTGTATATCTTCTTTGGAGAAATGTCTATTTAGGTCTTCTGCCCATTTTTGGATTGGGTTGTTCGTTTTTTTGTTATTGAGCAGCATGAGCTGCTTGTAAATCTTGGAGATTAATCCTTTGTCAGTTGCTTCATTTGCAAATATTTTCTCCCATTCTGATGGTTGTCTTTTGGTCTTGTTTATGGTTTCCTTTGCTGTGCAAAAGCTTTTAAGTTTCATTAGGTCCCATTTGTTTATTTGTGTTCTTATTTCCATTTCTCTGGGAGCTGGGTCAAAAAGAATCTTGCTGTGATGTATGTCATAGAGTGTTCTGCCTATGTTTTCCTCTAAGAGTTTGATAGTGTCTGGTCTTACACTTAGGTCTTTAATCCATTTTGAGTTTATTTTTGTGCATGGTGTCAGGGAGTGTTCTAATTTCATACTTTTACATGTATCTGTCCAATTTTCCCAGCACCACTTATTGAAGAGGCTGTCTTTTCTCCACTGTATATGCTTGCCTCCTTTATCAAAGATAAGGTGACCATATGTGCGTGGGTTTATCTCTGGGCTTTCTATCCTGTTCCATTGATCAATATTTCTGTTTTTGTGCCAGTACCAAACTGTCTTGATTACTGTAGCTTTGTAATATAGTCTGAAGTCTGGGAGCCTGATTCCCCCAGCTCCATTTTTCGTTCTCAAGATTGCTTTGGCTATTCGGGGTCTTTTGTGTTTCCATACAAATTGTGAAATTTTTTGTTCTAGTTCTGTGAAAAATGCCAGTGGTAGTTTGATAGGGATTGCATTGAATCTGTAGATTGCTTTGGGTAGTAGAGTCATTTTCACAATGTTGATTCTTCCAATCCAGGAACATGGTATATCTTTCCATCTATTTGTATCATCTTTAATTTCTTTCATCAGTGTCTTATAATTTTCTGCATACAGGTCTTTTGTCTCCTTAGGTAGGTTTATTCCTAGATATTTTATTCTTTTTGTTGCAATGGTAAACGGGAGTGTTTTCTTAATTTCACTTTCAGATTTTTCGTCATTAGTGTATAGAAATGCCAGAGATTTCTGTGCATTAATTTTGTATCCTGCTACTTTACCAAATTCATTGATTAGCTCTAGGAGTTTTCTGGTAGCATCTTTAGGATTCTCTATGTATAGTATCATGTCGTCTGCAAACAGTGACAGCTTTACTTCTTCTTTTCCGATTTGGATTCCTTTTATTTCTTTGTCTTCTTTGATTGCTGTGGCTAACACTTCCAAAACTATGTTGAATAATAGTGGTGAGAGTGGGCAACCTTGTCTTGTTCCTGATCTTAGTGGAAATGGTTTCAGTTTTTCACCATTGAGGACAATGTTGGCTGTGGGTTTGTCATATATGGCCTTTATTATGTTGAGGAAAGTTCCCTCTATGCCTGCTTTCTGCAGGGCTTTTATCATAAATGGGTGTTGAATTTTGTCGAAAGCTTTCTCTGCATCTATTGAGATGATCATATGGTTTTTCTCCTTCAATTTGTTAATATGGTGTATCACATTGATTGATTTGCGTATATTGAAGAATCCTTGCATTCCTGGGATAAACCCCACTTGATCATGGTGTATGATCCTTTTAATGTGCTGTTGGATTCTGTTTGCTAGTATTTTGTTGAAGAGTTTTGCATCTATGTTCATCAGTGATATTGGCCTGTAGTTTTCTTTCTTTGTGACATCTTTGTCTGGTTTTGGTATCAGGGTGATGGTGGCCTCGTAGAATGAGTTTGGGAGTGTTCCTCCCTCTGCAATATTTTGGAAGAGTTTGAGAAGAATAGGTGTTAGCTCTTCTCTAAATGTTTGATAGAATTCACCTGTGAAGCCATCTGGTCCTGGGCTTTTGTTGGTTGGAAGGTTTTTAATCACATTTTCAATTTCAGTGCTTGTGATTGGTCTGTTCATATTTTCTATTTCTTCCTGGTTCAGTCTCGGCAGTTTGTGCATTTCTAAGAATCTGTCCATTTCTTCCAGGTTGTCCATTTTATTGGCATAGAGTTGCCTGTAGTAATCTCTGATGATCTTTTGTATTTCTGCAGTGTCAGTGGTTACTTCTCCTTTTTCATTTCTAATTCTATTGATCTGAGTCTTCTCCCTTTTTCTCTTGATGAGTCTGGCTAATGGTTTATCAATTTTGTTTATCTTCTCAAAGAACCAGCTTTTAGTTTCATTGATTTTTGCTATTGTTTCCTTCATTTCTTTTTCATTTATTTCTGACCTGATCTTTATAATTTCTTTCCTTCTGCTGGCTTTGGGGTTTTTTTGTTCTTCTTTCTCTAATTGCTTTAGCTGCAAGGTTAGGTTGTTTATTCGTGATGTTTCCTGTTTCTTGAGGTAGGCTTGTATTGCTATAAACTTCCCTCTTAGCACTGCTTTTGCTGCGTCCCATAGGTTTTGGGTCGTCGTATCTCCATTGTCATTTGTTTCTAGGTATTTTTTGATTTCCCCTTTGATTTCTTCAGTGATCACTTCGTTATTAAGTAGTGTATTGTGTAGCCTCCATGTGTTTGTATTTTTTACAGATCTTTTCCTGTAATTGATATCTAGTCTCATAGTGTTGTGGTCGGAAAAGATACTTGATATGATTTCAATTTTCTTAAATTTACCAAGACTTGATTTGTGACCCAAGATATGATCTATCCTGGAGAATGTTCCATGAGCACTTGAGAAAAATGTGTATTCTGTTGTTTTTGGGTGGAATGTCCTATAAATATCAATTAAGTCCATCTTGTTTAATGTATCATTTAAAGCTTGTGTTTCCTTATTTATTTTCATTTTGGATGATCTGTCCATTGGTGAAAGTGGGGTGTTAAAGTCCCCTACTATGATTGTGTTGCTGTCGATTTCCCCTTTTATGGCTGTTAGTATTTGCCTTATGTATTGAGGTGCTCCTATGTTGGGTGCATAAATATTTACAATTGTTATACCTTCCTCTTGGATCGATCCCTTGATCATTATATAGTGTCCTTCTTTGTCTCTTGTAATAGTCTTTATTTTAAAGTCTATTGTGTCTGATATGAGAATTGCTACTCCAGCTTTCTTTTGATTTCCATTTGCATGGAATATCTTTTTCCATCCCCTCACTTTCAGTCTGTATGTGTCTCTAGGTCTGAAGTGGGTCTCTTGTAGACAGCATATATATGGGTCTTGTTTTTGTATCCATTCAGCCAGCCTGTGTCTTTTGGTGGGAGCATTTAATCCATTTACATTCAAGGTAATTATCGATATGTATGTTCCTATTCCCATTTTCTTAAATGTTTTGGGTTTGTTATTGTAGGTGTTTTCCTTCTCTTGTGTTTCTTGCCTAGAGAAGTTCCTTTAGCATTTGTTGTAAAGCTGGTTTGGTGGTGCTGAACTCTCTCAGCTTTTGCTTGTCTGTAAAGCTTTTAATTTCTCCATCACATCTGAATGAGATCCTTGCTGGGTAGAGTAATCTTGGTTGTAGGTTTTTCTCCTTCATCACTTTAAGTATATCCTGCCACTCCCTTCTGGCTTGCAGAGTTTCTGCTGAAAGATCAGATGTTAACCTTATGGGGATTCCCTTGTGTGTTATTTGTTGTTTTTCCCTTGCTGCTTTTAATATGTTTTCTTTATATTTAATTTTTGACAGTTTGATTAATATGTGTCTTGGCGTGTTTCTCCTTGGGTTTATCCTGTATGGGACTCTCTGTGCTTCCTGGACTTGATTAACTATTTCCTTTCCCATATTAGGGAAGTTTTCAACTATAATCTCTTCAAATATTTTCTCAGTCCCTTTCTTTTTCTCTTCTTCTTCTGGGACCCCTATAATTCAAATGTTGGTGCGTTTAATGTTGTCCCAGAGGTCTCTGAGACTGTCCTCAGTTCTTTTCATTCTTTTTTCTTTATCCCGCTCTGCAGTAGTTATTTCCACCATTTTATCTTCCAGGTCACTTATCCTTTCTTCTGCCTCAGTTATTCTGCTATTGATCCCATCTAGAGTATTTTTAATTTCATTTATTGTGTTTTTCATCATTGCTTGGTTCCTCTTTAGTTCTTCTACGTCCTTGTTAAATGTTTCTTGCATTTTGTCTATTCTATTTCCAAGATTTTGGATCATCCTTACTATCATTATTCTGAATTCTTTTTCAGGTAGACTACCTATTTCCTCTTCATTTGTTAGGTCTGGTGTGTTTTGACCCTGCTCCTTCATCTGCTGTGTGTTTTTCTGTCGTCTCATTTTGCTTATCTTACTGTGTTTGGGGTCTCCTTTTCACAGGCTGCAGGTTCGTAGTTCCCGTTGTTTTTGGTATCTGTCCCCAGTGGGTAAGGTTGGTTCAGTGGGTTGTGTAGGCTTCCTGGTGGAGGGGACTATTGCCTGTGTTCTGGTGGATGAGGTTGAATCTTGTCTTTCTGGTGGGCACGTCCACGTCTGGTGGTGTGTTTTGGGGTGTCTGTGGCCTTATGATTTTAGGCAGCCTCCCTGCTAATGGATGGGGCTGTGTTCCTGTCTTGCTAGTTGTTTGGCATAGGGTGTCCAGCCCTGTAGCTTGCTGGTCGTTGAGTGAAGCTGGGTCTTGATGTTGAGATGGAGATCTCTGAGAGATTTTCGCCGTTTGGTATTACGTGGAGCTGGTAGGTCTCTTGTGGACCAGTGTCCTGAAGTTGGCTCTCCCACCTCAGAGGCACAGCCCTGATGCCTGGCTGGAGCACCAAGAGCCTTTCATCCACACAGCTCAGAATATAAGGGAGAAAAAAATAGAAAGAAAAAAAGAGGATAAAATAAAATAAAATACAGCTATTATAATAAAAAATAAGAAAAAAAATTATTAAGAGTAAATGTATTCAGAAAAAAATTTTTTTTAATTTTTAAAAATAGATTAATTTTTTATAGTAAAAAATAAGAAAAAATTTTTAAGAAAAAATTTATTAAGAAAAAAAATTTTAATTTTTTAAAATAAAAAATATGAAAAAACTTATTAAAAAATTTTTTAATTTCTAAAAATAGAAAATACGGAAAAAATTATTAAGAAAGCATATATTAGGAAAAAAAAATTTTTTTAAGTAAAAAGAAAAAAAATGGACGGACCTAACCCTAGGACTGATGGTGAAAGCAAAGCTATACAGACAAAATCTCACCCGGAAGCATACACATATACACTCACAAAAAAAGGAAAAGGGGAAATTAATATATCCTGCTCCTAAAGTCCACCTTTTGAATTTGGGATGATTCGTTGTCTATTCAGGTATTCAACAGATGCAGGCACATCAAGTTGTTTGTGGAGCTTTAATCCGCTGCTTCTGAGGCTGCTGGGGGAGATTTCCCTTTCTCTTCTTTGTTCGTTCAGCTTTGGATTTGGACCCGCCTCTGCATGTACGTCGCCTGAGGGCGTCCGTTCCCCGCCCAGACAGGACGGGGTTAAAGGAGCAGCTGCTTCGGGGGCTCTGGCTCACTCAGGCCGGGGGAGGGAGCGGTACGGAGGAGGCAGGGCGAGCCTGCGGCGTCAGAGGCGTCGTGACGTTGCAGCAGCCTGAGGCGCGCTGTGTGTTCTCCCGGGGAAGTTGTCCCTGGATCACGGGAGCCTGGCAGTGGCGAGCTGCACCGGCTCCCAGGAGGGGCAGTGTGGAGAGTGACCTGTGTTCACACACAGGCTTCTTGGTGGCGGCAGCAGCAGCCTTAGCGTTTCCTACCAGTCTCTGGGGTCCGCGCTGATGGCCGCGGCTCGCGCCCGCCTCTGGAGTTCGTCTAGGCGGCGCTCTGAATCCCCTCTCCTTGCGCGCCGCGAAACAAAGAGGCAAGAAAAAGTCTCTTGCCTCTTCGGCGGCTGCAGACCTCCTCTCCGGCTCCCTCCCGGCTTGCCGCGGCACGCCAACCCCTTCAGGCTGTGTTCACGCCGCCAACCCCAGTCCTCTCCCTGCGATCCGACAGAAGCCCGCGCCTCAGCTCCCAGCCCCGCCTGCCCCAGCGGGTGAGCAGACAAGCCTCTCGGGCTGGTGAGCGCTGCTCGGCGCTGAGCCTCTGTGCGGGAATCTCTCCGTTTATCCCTCTGCGCCCCTGTTGCTGTGGGATCCGCGCTGATAGCCACGCGGCTCGCACCCGTCTCTGGATTTCGTTTAGGCAGCGCTCTGAATCCCCTCTCCTTGCGCGCCGCGAAACAAAGAGGCAAGAAAAAGTCTCTTGCCTCTTCGGCAGCTGCAGACTTTTTCCCGGACTCCCTCCCGGCTAGCACCAAAGCCCGAGCCTCAGCTCCCAGCCCCGCCCGCCCCGCGAGTGAGCAGACAAGCCTCTCGGGCTGGTGAGTGCTGGTTGGCGCCGAGCCTCTGTGCGGGAGTCTCTCCGCTTTGCCCTCCGCACCCCTGTGGCTGCGCTCTCCTCCGCGGCTCCGAAGCTTCCCCCCTCTGCCACCCGCAGTCTCTGCCCGCAAAGGGGCTTCCTAGTGCCTGGAAACCTTTCCTCCTTCACGGCTCCCTCCCACTGGCGCAGGTCCCGTCCCTATTCTTTTGTCTCTGTTATTTCTTTTTTCTTTTACCCTACCCAAGTACGGGGGGATTTTCTTGCCTTTTGGGAGGTCTGACGTCTTCTGTCAGCGTTCAGTGGGTGTTCTGTAGGAGCAGTTCCACGTGTAGATGTATTTCTACTGTATCTGTGGGAAGGAAGGTGATCTCCGTGTCTTACTCTTCCACCATCTTGCCCCTACTCCTCCCACATAGACTTTTTAGGGGTCTATAAAGGCTGCTCTGAAAATTTGTCTTAGCAGGATGCCTAGAAAATTCTGCTTCAGTTATAATATCTTAAAGATGGATGTCTTCTGATTGGCATAAGTCCATTCAGGCCCTTCTGGATTTCCGAGTGCAAATGTCTAACATGCTTGAAGTTATGGTTGTCTCAGACGGCAGTGAGTGCTGCTGAAAGCATCTTTACCATTCGATGGCAAGAGATTTTTAGATGGCTCATGCATCTGGCCTCCTTTCCTGACCCCATTTTTCAGGTAGGAATCTAATATAAGCCACACTCCTGACACTTTCTGCATTTCAATTTCAACCTTTAAAGTTGTCTAATTTCATGTTGAGCACAAGTTCAACACTTGTCTCTGTCATTCCCCTTCATTTGGTCAAATGCTTGTTTTACTTGTATGTCTATGTCTTCACAATTTATTTGACTCCAGAGATCAGGGAGGACAACATCATTCACTAGTTCAGTAAGTATTTCCTGGATGCCTCTTATATGCCTGGGGCCCTTCTAGGTTCTCAGGATACAATGGCAAGCATGGCAGTCAAGTTCTCACTGAGCTTACCTTTAAGTTATAGACAGGGAACAAGTCAACACACGCATGCATATATATATATATATATAGATATATAGATATAGATATATAGATATATAGATATATAGATATATATAGATGTACTATATGAGGTGATGATAAATGCAATGTGGGAAAATAAAGCAAGTAAAGTGGCTAGGGGGCAGTGGGGTGGGGAACATGATTTTATGCTGGATTTTTAGGGCGGATCTTCCTGATACTTGAGAGAGAGAGAAGACTGAGGCATGTGGTGTGGAACATGTGGAATCTGGGGAAAGAGCATCCAACAAAGACAAAAAGAATTATAGAAGTCCTGAGGCAGGAGCCTGCCTGGTGTTTTTGAGGAAGGATAGAATGGCCCACTGTGGCTGAAAGAGAATCAGGGGTGGGAGGGTAGAAGTGGAAGTCCAGGAGGGAGCCGAATCATGCAGACCTTGTAGAGCATGGGAAGAACATCTGGGTGGAAGGGAACCATTGCAGGTTTTCATTTCTAGCTTTAATGTTCAGTCTAAGGTCAGTTTCTACAAGCCTCAGATTCTTCATCTTTGATTTCCCCCTCTAATGAGATGTAAAACCATGGGGATATTTGAGCAGAGTAATAAAACCCAATTTAGCTCTAAAAGATTCCTCTGGCAATAGCTAAGCAATGTTTATATCTCCACTGGATGAAGCGTATTTTCCATGTAGTAGGTTTATTAAATAAACACATTAAAATAAAGGGAAATTCTGATTTTACAGGTTCATTTTTATGTACCTTTATTCTGGATTAACCAGCAACAAGTGCACTCATATTTAAAATGGTTCCAAATATTTATTAATAGAGTAAGTAGTAGACACCAAAACAAAAATAATGAAGTTTGATTCTCCCATTTTTTTAGTCCTTCACTTCTTATTTATAATGTAGTCAGACTATCCTGGGAGATAACAAAACGTATTTAAGCTAAATAAATGGTTATGGTATCAAACATAGGGGCTTGCGTTCAGTTTTAAAAAGGCTGTTAAAATCTGGGGTGCATCACAATTAAGTCGAAGAATGAAAAAATAGAACTCTAATGCATTTCTTAAAGATAATATTATCTTAACTATTAATGACCATCAGTTTTGGAAATATCGATTGTTTACGTTTACACTCAATTTGATATTCAAATAGAAAATTATTTCTTTTCTGCTTTGCTTGAATCAGGATGATACATCAGAATATCAAAATATTTTCTCTCTTTTATTTTTGACTTTCTGATAATATTTTTATTCCTGTACACTTAGGAAATTTACTAGAAGTTAAAGTAAAATATGTGTGCCCCGGGAAAGTTATTAGAAAATTGTGATGATACCTTCTTTGAACTGACGTCTAAGGAATTACCTTCTGGTGGCAGAACATTTTCCCCCACATGTTACTATATTCTCAAAATATTTTCTTGTAATTAATTTAATTCAACATATATTAATTTGCACATTTTGAATGTTTATTTTATATTATAGTATGAGTGCAGGTAGAAGGTTAATGAAAAGGACCGTGGTGGAGATCCAGCCAGCTAGTGTTCCTCTGAAAAAGAAATTTTAAAACAAGAAACATTCAGTTAGATTTCAAGATGGCTTGTCAAAAAATATGCTGCCAATAAACTGCGGAAGCGCAAACAACAAACTGTTGGAGCCAAGAGGAAAGAGATAAGGTCGGTAAAATTGCTGACTGTGCTAAAAAGAGCTGAAGGGATTAAAGGGAATAAAAGCTTTTTCAAATACATTGAAAAAAGAGATAGAGCACCAGAGAGTAGGACTACAAATGAATAGGGAGGGAGAAATCCATGTTAGCTAAACTGGCTCAAGACTGCACTGCTTTTAAAAATCGGTGTCTGACAAGGCAAGCACACTTTGGGCAATTGGGACGTAATGAAGACCTGGTTTATTAGAAAATGACTTAGGCAGCTGATGGTATTTCGGCATACTAATGGGCAAAATTTAGAATCCTCAAGCATGCCTGCTGCTACCTGCTCTAAAATGTCTATAAAGTAATTTGCCATCTGAGCTACTGCCTGTATCCAGGAGCGAAATCTGAGTCTGCCTTCAGCCCTGAACACCTCCATGAAATTAAAAAATTAAATAGAACATATGAAGTCTCAAAGGACTTATAAAAATAACAGGATACTAAGGCCATGAGTTTTGTTTTGTTTTGTTTTGTTTATGAATTTATTTATTTATTTATTTATTTATTTTGGGGTGTGTTGGGTCTTCGTTTCTGTGCGAAGGCTTTCTCTAGTTGCGGCGAGCGGGGGCCACTCTTCATCGTGGTGCACGGGCCTCTCACTGTCGCAGCCTCTCTTGTTGCGGAGCACAGGCTCCAGACGCGCAGACTCAGTAGTTGTGGCTCACAGGCTCAGTTGCTCCACGGCATGTGGGATCTTCCCAGACCAGGGCTCGAACCCGTGTCTGCTGCATTAGCAGGCAGATTCTCAACCACTGCGCCACCAGGGAAGCCCAAGGCCATGAGTTTTAACCTTCCTCTTGCCATCAGCTTCCCCAATGTCATTGTAGCCTCTATCTGCATCTGTCTTCTGATCTTTAATAAGGATGATTATACTCACTAACCAACAATATGTGGCTCAAGAGAGTTTAGTATGTGTCATAAACATAATGTGTTTGTGAAATATACAATTAGGAAAGAGAATGGATTTGAGTAAGAATTAAGTTGAGTTCAGTCAACCCACAGGGGTAATGTGGGTACAGGGTTACTGGCTGTGTGACCTAGGACAAATGACTTAACTGCTCTGGACCTTTTTTTCCTCATTTGTAAAATTATACTTACCTATTATAAGGATTAAATAAGATAAGGCATGTAGTGCTCAATAATATCAGCTATTTTCATCAGAGCAAAATCTTCCTAGACATGGAGAGAATGCCAGAATTCCAAGACTACATTTGTGCAGTGAGCTTACAAGAGTTGGGCTTCAAACATGTTTTAAGAATATAGCAACTGTAAAAGAATTCGAATCAATGAAATCTAAACAATTAAGTGTTGCACAGCTCGACATATGTCAACAAACCTCAAAGGTAAAGGTAGCGCTGAATTGTGCCTTATTGTTTAGAAGGAGAGCTGGGAAGTGCAGTGAGACTGAAAAAATTGCAGTCATGTTTGGCAATCATAAGAGGGACTGTGAACTCATAAAACTCATAGAGATCTTGAGCAGTCAACTAGTTGGGTACTAAAGTAGTCTGTATTGAAGGCATTAAATTCTGTATTTGCCTTTCCTACACTTGTGTACTCAGAAAGATAGTATTGGATGCCTTCCATAATGATTAATTCCCTTGTTTAAGGGCACCCAGGGTTAGGGGCAGGGCAGGGTGCTGGGACCACATCCTCACCTCTCTCAGTCACAGATCATACACTTTGTGGTTGGGAAGGAAGCCCCTTAAAGGATGCAAGAAAGAGGATGCCTTGCCACTGAGAAGAGGAACCATTGGTGGCCTCAGAACTTGAGAGCTCTGGGGATCAGCAAAACTTAAGCACGACGCAGTGGGCTAGTTTACATGAATCACACCAGTCACTGAGCTTTTAACCAAATACTGAGAGAGAGCCTAGTGATATAAAAGGGAGTAAGATGCAATTTTTGTGCCAGGGAAGCTCAAAGCCTGGAATAATATTGTGTTATAAGTGGGACCAGAAGCATCCATTCAATCACTCATTCATTCATTCAGCGTATATTTACTGAAGTTCTACCACGTGCCAGACACTGCTCTAGGCACCAAAAACAGGAACAAAACATACATAGGTCCATGACTTTATTAAGTCTGCTTTCCATCGGGGAGGGTGGGTACCATATGATATATAATAACATAATTGTCGCATTGTAAATGTGCAGTTTTAATTTGTGGAGGTGACTGAGTGATGACATGGAGAAGCTAATGCCATTGAAGGATTTTGGTAACTCACATTTCCTGAGTGGAGGGGCCACACCATGCCACACAGGGCCACATGGGGAGCACCAGTGTCATTCAGGAGACAGACAGAAACGGAGTGAGGGGAAAGCCCAGACAGAGCCTTTATTGTGGGGAAGGCAAGGCGGGGCAAGGTAAGCAGTTTAGAATTGGCTAGTTTGAATAATTCCAGCAGGCTTTGGGGTTTGGGGCTTTCCCTCATTGTCTGGTACCCAACCCTGGGTTGATTAGTTTGCATATGGAAGACATGCTCCTGGGCGAGGACTTGATTATCTCTAAGAATTAGCTAAACCTGGCAATCTCTCTCCAGTCAGTGAGGCCACAAATGCCAGATCAACAAGAATATGGAAAATAAGAAAATATAATTAATATAATTGGCCCTATGGTGAATGGATGCCAAATAGACAAATATAGACTCTAAGAAAACACAGAACAATTATAAATAAGCAAAATTATGTAGTGTGTTATAAGGTGATAAATGCTACAGAGAAAAGAAAAAATAGAGCTAGGCATAGGACTTAGGAAGTGCTGGCGGGTGGCATGCTAACAGATCACAGCTTTAAATACTATGATTGGGTAGGTCTCATGGAGAAGGTAAGATTTAAGGCAAACCCTGAGTCAAGACTTGCCTCCGTATAAAGATTCTAATATTTTAGGAATCTAGCAAGTTACAGAAACCGAATACATCCATGACATTCATTTATTCATTCATACATTCATTCAGTTGGTTGGTTGATCAGGCTGTCAGTTAGATATTAAAAAAATATTTATTAAGCAATACTGGACGCTGGTGCTAAATAGAGAATGGTGAGCTAAAAAGACATAAGCTCTGCTGTCATGCAGCTTATCAGCTAGATGGGGAGACAGATATTGATGTAATGAAAATGCAAATAAATATGTAATTGCAATTGAAAAATAGCTACATAGTGTTAAGAGAGCCTGTAATAAATGGGTTTGATCTAGCTTGGGCAGTGAGGGAGGGCTTCGTTGAGATCTGAAGGATGACTAGGTGTTGAGTAGACAAGGAAGGGAGAGAATACTTTCCAGGTATAGGAAATAGTGTGTGCAAAGTCCCTGAGGTGGAGGACGTTTGAGAAGAGGCAAATGGAGAGAACAAGGGTGGACCATGGAGCAGATGAGGCTGAAGGTATCGTGTATGTGAAGGTTGGGGAATATGCAGGCTCTTTCAGCCACGTTTAACAGTGTAAACACTTTTCCAGAGAGCATTGGGCAGTGAAAGGAGGACTTTGAGCTGGGGTATCATATGACCTGATTTGGCTTTGAGAATTGATGTAGGTAGAACTGTGAAAAGCTGGGAGTCCAAGTGAGAGATGGACTTGGACCTTGGACCAGAAGGGTTGTGGTGCAGATTGAAGAGGAATGGTCTTGGTGATGAATCAGATATAGGAGTGAGGAAAAACGAGGCATCAACTGTGACTTCTGGGTCTCTGGTTTGTACATGTGGAAGGAGGGGGGTGCCATTCATCAAGACAGGGAACACTGGAAGAGGATCAGGCCTTACGGTGAAGACCACACAACTGATTTTGGACATAATGTGATTGAGATTCCTTTGAGGCATGTACGTGGAAAGTTCAAGTAGGCAGTTTGTTTCATGGGTCTGACTTTGTGAGGAGGGATGTAGCCTATAAGTATAAATTTGGGAGTTACTTGTTTATATATGTGTAACTGCTGACAGGGTATGGGTCAGATTTCCAGGAGGGAGGACATAGAGTGAGAAGAAGGACAGTCCAGAGTTTGGAGCATCTGACACTTCACATAAGTAGAGAAAGATGAACCTGCAAAAGGGACAGGCACCCAGTGTTCTCTGCACTGTAAACTTCAGGGTCAGCCCAGGAGAAAGGATGAATACATGAAGAGGATTTGTCTTCTGATCACACTGATTAGACCTGATTAAAACTCCTTTTTCCAGATTCAAACTCTGCCTACCAATCCCACCCAGGAAACCCCACTGAATCCTAAGCTTTCTGCCCACTACCTAAAATATCCCACTCTTTGTCGATGAGGCCATTGCTCTTGTAAAATTAGTATTAAAATGGCTACTAAAACTGTTTGGCTTCGATGTAACAGTCATTTCTCCTTTAGTCCAGTCTTCTTTGTACAAGCTCTAACTAGTCAGGTATGATCTCTTTCCCACACCTATTGACTGATTATGAAACAGCTATTTTATCTCCGTTTTTCACATCTGCCCAGTCTTCATGAAGCAATCTTTAGGCACTGACATAGTCTAGAAGGGGCCCCACAAAAGTAATGGAGACGCAAAACATGATCTTTCTCTAAAATATTTAAGGTTTGGATTTGGTGTCAGAACTTCCTAGTGGGTGACCTTGTATAAATCACTTAACTACACTAAGCCTCATCAATAAGTAGGAAGGAGAACATCTGTTCTTCTAACCTCTGAGACTTGTGGAGGATATTCATTGAGAAATGTAAGTTGTAAGGGCCTTACGTACCTGTAAATTGTTACTGGTCAACTTTCCTTTTAATCAATATACTAGGAATTTAAATCACATGCAGGTACCATTGTAATCTCTACATGTTTTTATTAGGTCCTTCCCTAATTACCTTTGTGGCCCTCCCTTTAATCATTACCTTCCATTGTTTCTGGAACAGATACAAATGAACTAATATAGAAAACAAGAATCTTCCTGGCACGTAAACACACATGGGATTCTCCCAGGTACAGCTTCCATCAAGGATTAACTGCAAAGAAATTCAGAGAAGAAGGAGAATCTGCCCTATATTTCTTTGTTTATTCTAGATTTCTGATTAGCCCATTCCCTTATGCTGGTTATTTTTTCATCCCAATTTCTCTCTTAAGCCCATGGATTAGAATTTTCCCTACTATTAGTTTTCCAAATGCAGTCACTTTTATGGTGTGAAATTGCCTGTGAATTAAGAACGAGACAATGCTCAATTTACCAACAATTATTTTCGTTACTTTTTCCATTCATCTTTCCTCCTAAGCTTTATTTGAGCTCATGAGCTTTACCCTTCTCTTGATGATGCTTCGTATTTGAACAATGCTTAACACATTCCCTCTGCTAGAGAGGATTATCGAATGGCAACCTCAAAACAACAACCTAATGAGGTATGTAAACCAGGAATGGCTATTAGCTGTTCTGTTTTGTGAATAAAGAATCTTAGTTTTCTTCCCTTCTGCTTTCCCCATACTGGCAGCATGGGAATTAGAACCCTCTTTGCTGACCTCAAAATAATACTTCAAACTAGACATAACACTGGGCTAAAATATTTACCTCTCTTTGTTTCACTCTCCTAATTTATGAAAAGAAGGGGGTAGATTTGATGATCCCTGAAGTCCTTTTAGTGCCATTATCCTTAAAGTTGGGTTCTGAGTCATAGAATATTTACTATGCCCCTGTGTGTAGTGCTTCTAACTCCAGAGATGCAAAGAGCTTATAGTACCCTCCCTGTCTTCTAATAGCTTATAATCCAGCTGGAGGGTTAGCAAATGCTAATGTGAAGGTAACTAAAGGTTCAAGGTCAAACCTGCTAAATCCTACATGACTGGCACACAAAAATAAGTGCTATAGGAGAGAGGGGAAGTCACTATGTCTCCAAACTATTGACAAATGGATTGGCATCTCGAGCTTGAAATTTCAAAGTAAGGGAGAAATCCCTCACTTTAATATTGGCTACAGGGCAATATTAAGAGGAAAAAAACAAAAAATTGTGTCTATTGATAAAAGGGGAAAATGCACATAAAAAAATCAATTGAAAGGAAAAAATGTGGGGTGCTGGGACCGGTGCTTATTCAGTTTAAAACTAATGTAGAACTTATCATGAAAAATCTATAGCAAAAGACTTCAAACTCTTTTTTTTTTTTTTCACTTGTTTCAGAGTTCTGTATTCATTGAACAGTGGAATGAAAATAAAAATCAAAGCAAAGCTTTAAAAGAACAGAGATATGCAGGCTAATAGACAATTTGTCTGAGGGAATAGCTTTTAGGGCGGAAATTTCTCTGTGTGTATTTTTCCTCAGAATTTAATGTTTTTAAAGATGGTGCCCTGTAAGTTACCATGACAACCTGTAGATATCATCTTGCGAAGGCTAAGGCTACAGATCTCAGCTCAAAGTATTTTGTTCACACAATTTTACAAAAAGCCTGTTGACGCGCTGTAGATGGGCTGAACAAAACATGGAACGCTTAATGCTATTATGGGCCATTTCTTTAAAATATTATCAGTATGGCTGAAGAGGCTTCTACAGTGTTTGAAGAACACCCTCCCTCCCATTTCATCAATACCTTTAAAAGCTAAAGCATGCTTCATTTTCAGCTCTTTATTGAACTTCTCTCAAGACAAGGTAAAAGTAAAGGCTAAAGCTCATTTCCTATTCTGTACTTTCTTTTAAAAGGGAGAAAAGATCCAAGTGTTGTTGGTGATACTACAGTTTTAGAGCTGTTCTTTGCCCTTGGGCTGTGTTTTCTCAGGATAGCGTCCTTAGCAATAAAGCTGGGCAGAGGAGTAACAGCTCACTGGCAGTTGCGAAGAAAGGGACTGGAAGGTATAGACGAGGTAACAGGTGGTTTGCTGTCACGGCTCCAGTGAAGGTGGGTGCTCGTGGCAGCTGCCCTCACAGGTGTTCAAATTCAGCAGGTTTCCCAGACAGAGTAATGATTCTGATGATGTGTTGTTAATGTGTGTTCATTGATTAAACAATGGGGCGGGAAATAGAGATACTTTGTTGAGTGACTGAAAACAAGTATCTTCCACTAGTTCAGGCAAATGAAACATTAAAAAAAAACACACTATTTCAAAAGATATTGATAATGCTCATAGCTTGGTGTGATTGTCATGTAAGCAATCTAAAATTGCCCTGAGGTATTGGGTTGGTAGCATGGAATCAAGTGGCATGAATTTTATTGTTTTCAAAGCTTTAGCTTACAGAGCATCTCTTTGCACTTATAAGCACAGATTTGGATTTCAGATGTCACATGGGCAGCTGAACTTTGCCAGACGAGAAGCACCTTGTTCACTCTCATTGATGGAGTGATGCATTAAGTTCTCCCAATGGCCTAGTGTTTTGTAGTTTACAGCAATGATAATCTCATGCTTTAAGGATGTCAAATTATTTGGTAAGTGTGAAATAATTTGCCCTTATTTTCAGTAATTTTTTGGACATTATTATTTTTTGTAGTAAAGACTAAACTATTTAAATAGTGAGTATCCAATATGTTTTGTTTGCAAGAATAATCTTAAGGATATATTACATAATAGCTCTGCAAGAACTTAATGAGAACAGGTGAACAACCATAATTTGGTATAATTAATGAAGCAAAAAGGCCTTATTAGGTTGTTTAACTAATGTGACTGTTGAAGTAATTGAACTGATTTTAATAGGCTTTGGCATTGTCTTAGCGTAAATCGGTGTTCATAAAAGTTAATGGTTATTATGTTTTTTACGTATGAGAATTCACGTAACAAGTGGTTTTTCAAAAATAAATTGTCTTCATGAGGCAGAGTAAAATTGTGCCCACCAAAATCATTCACTTAGGTAAGTGAAAAAAGGCTTGCAAAGAAAAGTGTGCCTTGCATTTCAAAAAATACTGCTACTGAAAAATGGGCAATGAATAAATTAGAAGAGTATATTTAAAATAATTTCCAAATTCAATCTAGTGGAAGTTATGTTACCAAATTGGCAAACGTTGCTGAGGTTACTGAATAAGGCATAGTACTATTAAGTGAGATGAAACCAATAGCCTGGCATCATTCTCCCTCTCCTTGTCTCTCCCTGTCTCTCTAATGATACTTCAAAACAACAATGCAACATAATAGAATCACTTTATGTAAGTGGCCTGATGTAACAATTGGAGAAAAAGGCATAGAGTCAAGTGTTGACAACAACAAACTTTAATTTTACCTTCAATTCTAACAGGAAACATGATTTTTACCTTGGCACTCATTCTAAATATTCACAAGAAATATCACATATAAAGTATATGAGCAATACATTTGCCATTGGCAAACTGAATGGTTCCATCCTGTGAAGATGTTAAGAGATTAACAAATGTTACTGCTGAGAAAAGAGAAAGGACTCAGAGTTAATGGGAAAGAGAAGTGGCACTGCGTTTGAAAAAAAAAAAATTGAGTTGCATTTTCCCCTTATATAAGGAATACATGTCTGTATTCAGCAGTTGTTGCTTAACTCCCCTTCTTTTTCTTTTTTCTTTTTTTTGGCTGGTGGGATCTAATTCCCCGACCGGGGATCAAACCCATGCCCTGCCCTGGGAGTGCAGGGTCTTAACCATTGGACTGCCAGGGAAGTCCCTTTAACTCCCTTTCTTGACAGCAGCTTGGATTTTTATTTGGGACTGTCTTTTCCTAATTTTCATTCCATTTGGTCTGGGTAGGGCTCCCAGAGAGTCTAGGACAGAGCACATGACCTGAGTTGATCAAGTGCTTAGTGTTCTCCTGACATGCAAATGGATCATTTTGAGCACATGATTCAAGGCAGACCAATCAGAATTGATCTTAGGAGTTTTGCTGGGCATGTTGACTTGAACTGGAAATATTTAGCCCCAGAACTGGGACTCCAAGGGAGAGTCTTTCTGAGATGGAGTCAACACAGGAAGTATAATTTAGGAGCAGAGAAATGGAATCCTGATAAACTCCTTTGAGCCCCTGTATTTAGCACCCTTGAGGGAATGCCTATCCCAGAACTTCGTATCATGGAAACCAATACATTTCCTTTATTTCTCAAGTTACTTGGGTTGAGCTGCAGTCAAATAAATCCCAATAGATACATTTCTTACTACAGGAGTATTGGAAAACACAGAAAGATACCAAAATAATAAAGAAGTAAAATCACCTTTGATTCAATTTTGATATATTTATTTCCTGTTCTTTTTCTTGTATCTACATAACCAGATATCTTTGATTATAATTTTGATGTGTTTTTTCATTCTTTTTATTATCCCTGCATATACATAAGAATCTTAGTGTTTATGAAGTCAGGATTATTTTTGCATATATGGATATATATGTTTCTGCATATGGGTATACATATTTTACAAAATTAGAATTAGATTAATTAATAATTTTATATCCTTGTTTTTACCTAACATTGTGCCATGAGCATTTCCCCATTTCATCAACACAACTTTTAATAGTAGAATGATATCCCATGGTACAGGCATACCTTGGAAATATTGCTGGTTTAGTTCCAGACCACAGTAATAAAGTGAATAGTGTAATAAAGTGCATCACATAAATTTTTGGGTTTCTTAGTGCATATAAAAGTTATGTTTACACTATACTGTAGTCTATTATATGTGCAATAGTATTATGTCTAAGAAAACAATGTACATTCCTTAATTTAAAAATACTTTATTGCTAATAAATGCTAATTATTAACTGAGCCTATAGCAAGTTGTAATTTTTGCTGGTGGAGGGTCTTACCTCAATGTTGACGGCTGCTGACTGATCAGGGTGGTGATTGCTGAGGACAGCAGTGATGTTTGCCACATGGATTGACCCTTCCTTTCACAAACGATTTCTCTGTAGCATGCAATGTTGTTTGATAGCATTTTACCCACAGTAGAACTTCTTTCAAAATTGGAGTCGATCCTCTCAACTCTGCTGCTGCTTTATCAGCTAAGTTTATGTAATATTCTAAATCTTTTGTTGTCATTTCAATAACCTTCCCGGCATCTTCACCAGTAGACTCTACCTCAAGAATCCACTTTCTTTGCTCATCCGTAAGAAGCAACTCCTCAACCATGGAAGTTTTATCATGAGATTGTAGCAATTCAGTCACATCTTCAGGCTCCATTTCTAATTCTAGATCTCTTGCTATTTCCACCACATCTGCAGTTACTTCCTCCACTGAAGTCTTGAATCCCTCAAAGTCATCCATGAGGGTTGGAATCAACTCCTTCCACAGTCCTGTTATTGTTGATATTTTGACCTCTTCTCATGAGTCATAAATGTTCTTAATGGTAAACCCGTTCCAGAAAGTTTTCAATTGGTTTTGCCCAGATCCAGCAGAGGAATCACCATTTGTGGCAGCCATAGGCTTATGAAATGTATTTCTTAAATAGTAAGACTTGAAAGTCAAAATGACTCCTTGATCCATGGACTACAGAATGAAGGTTGTATTAGCAGCCACAAAAATAACATTAATCTCATTGTCCAGCTCCATCAGAGCTCTTGGATGACCAGATGCATTGTCAATGAGCAGTAACATTTTGAAAGGAAATTTTTTTTTTTCTGAGCAGTAGGTCTCAACAGTGGGCTTAAAATATGTTGTAAATGTGTAAATGTGACAAATGTGCTGTCATCCAGGCTTTGTTGCTCCATTTATAGAGCATAGGCAGAGTTGATTTAGCTTAATTCTTAAGGGCCCTAGGATTTTCCAGAGTGGTAAACGAGCATTGGATTCAACTTAACGTCACCAGTTGCATTAGCCCTTAACAGGAGAGTCAGCCTGTCTTTCGAAGCCAGGCACTGACTTCTCCTCTCTACCTGTGAAATTCCTAGATGGCATCTTCTTCCAATATAAGGCTGTTTCACCTACATTGAAAATCTGTTGTTTAGTGTAGCCTCCTTCATTAATGCTAGATCTTCTGGATAACTTGCTACAACTTCTACATCATCACGTGCTACTTCACCTTGCACTTTTATGTTATGGAGATGGCATCTTTCCTTAAAAGTCAGCTGGTAGTCTTATGGAAATTCCCAGTATGGAACTAGTTGCTTTTCTCTGTTTATTTTAAGATTCTCTCTTTATCTTTATTTTTTGCCATTTTAATCATAATGTGTCTTGGTGTGGACCTCTTGTTTGGGACTCTCTGTGATTTCTGAAAGTGGATATCTGTTTCCTTCCCCAGGTTAGGGAATTTTTCAGCTATTATTTCTTCAAATAATTTTTCTGCCCTTTCTCTCTCTCTTCTCCTTTTGGGACTCCTATAATGAGAATGTTAGTAAGCTTGATGTTGTCCCAGAAGTCACTTAAACTATCCTTACTGAAAAATTTTTTTTTTCTTTTTCTGTTCAGCTTGGGTGATTTCCACTGTCCTTTCTTCCAGTTTGCTGATCAGTTCCTCAG
The DNA here is from genome assembly GCF_009873245.2 of Balaenoptera musculus. NCBI lineage: Eukaryota > Metazoa > Chordata > Mammalia > Artiodactyla > Balaenopteridae > Balaenoptera > Balaenoptera musculus. The sequence continues at coordinate 10,979,878 of NC_045802.1, read as the reverse complement.
TATAATCTCATTTACTATTGATTCCTTCTAAAAAATTTTTTTCTGTCAGTTCTTTTTCTGAGGTTTTGTCTTGTTCCTTCATTTGGAGCATATCCCTCTGTCTTCTTATTTTGCCCAATTCTCTGTATTTATTTCTATGTATCATGTAGATCACTTACATCTCCCAGTCTTGGAGAAGTAGCGTTATACAGGTGGCGTCTTCTGTGGCCCAGCAACATGCTCCCCTCTGGCCACCAGAGCTGTATGCTCTAGGGGTGCCCCTATGTGGGCTGTGTGGGCCCTTTGCTGTGGCAGGGTTGACTGCTCTGGATTCACTGGTAGGCAGGGATGTTTCCTGTTCCAGTTGGCTGTGAGGCCCTGCCTTGTGCAGTGGCTGGAGGCCCACTGGTTTTTGGGCAGGCTCCCTGTATGGCTGGCTCTGTGGCCCAGTGGTGCATGATTGCTACTGGCCTGATGATGGGTGGGGCTGGGAAGTTCACCACCTTGTATGGTCACACTTCGTAGTGCCCCAAAACAATTACAATAGTAGCATCAGAGATCACTGATCAGAGATCACCATTACAAATACATATAATAATAATGAAAAAGTTTGAAATATGTGAGAATTACCAAAATGTGACCTGGAGACATAGAGTGAGAAATGCTGTTGGGAATGTGGCACTGACAGACTTGTTCGACGTTGGATGGCCACAAACCTTCAATTTGTAAGAAACACAATATCTGTGAAGTTCAGTAAAGCAAAGTGCAGTAAAATGAGGTCTCTCTGCACATGTAAACTGCAATTAATTTGAGCTTTCCATTATCTTTGGACATTTAGGCTATTTTCATTTTCTAAAACCTGATTATTTATGCTACTAGTAAGTATATCTTAGTTCAATTTTCTATTTCTTTAGGTTGGTTTCCTAGCAAGGGCATTATGGGCCTAGAGTGGATGCATTTTTAAAGACTGTGTGTGTGTGTGTGTGTGTGTGTGTGTGTGTGTGTGTGTATACATATATATATATCTCAAATGGTTTTCAAAAATAGCAATTTATATTCCCAAGAACCTTGCCACACTCAGGCATTATTATTTATTTTCATATTTACTAATTTAATAGTCAAAAATGCTCTCATATTGTATGCTAGAATTTTTTTAACTACTGGGAGGTGAATATTTTTTTCATATACTATCGATCTTTTCCATTTCTTCTGTGAGTTGTTATTCATGTTCCTTTTCCATTTTTTTAATTGGCATTTTAGTTCTTTTCTTATTGATTTTAGGCTTTTCTTTTTCAAAATCAGTAATTGTAATGAGTAGTGTTGCACTGTTAGCTGTTTTAGTACTCACTGGTGCATCACAAATAGAGTCCTGGGACTGTCAACTCCCCTAATTCCAAACTAACCATGAAATAGATTTTTCTTTCCTAAAAGTAGCAACTGAATTGGTTTCTGAAAACAAAAAAACCAAATGGACTCTTTTTTGTAAAACTGGAGATCAGGTGGTGAGTTTGGCATCTAAAGCTAAAACATACAACTTCAGCCTTGTTGCCTATTATTACTGATTTAACTGCATAAAGGAAACTTGCGTACCATTCATTATGTGGCATTTTATTTCACAGTGGCAATTTTTAGTTAACGCATTTATTCAGTATAAAATCCTGCTGGAGGGTTTGAAACAACTCTTTCTTCCCATAAACTGTCATCTACCAGCTTGCAACTTTATTTACTAGAAAGAACACACACTTTTCTGAGGGTAGGGTTGATTATTTTTTCCAGAATCACAGCATAACACCTTGTCAATTATTAACTCAAAAGGTTGTTTCCTCATATTTTGATGTTAGATCATTTCCTGGGGATGAGAGATAGGGAAACAACTTCTAAATTCAAGTGTACAAAATCTTTAGTTTTTAAAACCTGCTTTTATTGGCTGAGTGAGTGAACTTGGCATTGGATTTTATTGCTGTGTAGTAAAGAAATCTCAATCTAAAGAAAAGGAGGAGGAGGAGGAGGAGGAGGATGAGAAGGAGGGGGAAGAGGAGAAGGAGAAAGAAAAAGCTTGCTTTGTTAAGATTTTTATGAAAAGCCAAAAAAGTCTCAGCTTATTTTTCTTCTGATGAAATCTTAATTGCTGACAAAAAGTTGCTAATTTCATAATGATAACCCATATCATATGTAAAGCATACTTTTCTAATAAAATGTCTCTTTTATTACTTTCTTGACCCCACCTAATAATCAACACTCTAAAGAAGTTTAAAAAGAGTCATTTTAGCATAATATTTAGTACTGTTCTGCCATATATAGAAGCATTAATGCAGTTATAACATGTTTCCTCAGTGTTAATTACCACAAAACCTGAGCGTTCCTCATTACATTTTCCTTACCATTTATTTTATGTCTTTGATACCTTGGTTATATTTATTATAATATCTGCTAAAAGTTCTTTTTTGGAAAATTAAAAAGCTTGGGTTAGGAAGAAATACAGAATCTTGTCTTTCTCATAGCTTCAGCATATATTTTGGCACTCAATGGCCTAGATTGGATTTGATATCATTCTATCACTTATACATAATACGTATGATATATATTTATAAATATTTCAGTTTAAAATTTTTTGAGAGGATGATAGATAAGTAAGCCAATGATTACATAACAGTATGAGAAATGTTATTGATTCATTAAAGGAGAGGGAATTGGAATTTATGAAGTCAAAAGAGACAGAAATGCTCATGTGCTCATCTTCTCCTGTTGTCGCCTCGGGGCTGTTGGTTTTCTTCTGCCTACTTCACTCCTCCATCCAGAAGTACATGAGGGTCTTACTTATTTCCCCTGAACAGCCATAAAAGAGGCGACCATAGATTTGAAGAAATACGCAGTGGTGATACAGATAGATGTGTTGAGAAGCAGCAGGGCTGTGACCAGATGAGGACATGGGTTCATGACCACATGAAGAGAAGGAGAGAAGGATAATGGAAGGGGATCTTGTAGGAAGAGAAGGGAGAAAGAACTAAGAGAATCCAGAGGTAGAAGAAGGGGAAGACTCTAGATGCTCTGACCAGACGCTGCACAGAACGAGGCAAAGCCCTTGCAAGGAGAGTTCCCCAGCCCACCACCTCCAGCCCAGCTGTAGCAGCACAAACCTTTCCTCTCTCTCCTTCGTTCACCACACTGCTAAATCCCGTTAACCTTATCCTCTTTGCACATCCCAGGGCCATCCTCTCAAAGCCATCCTGACCCCAGTGCGGTTCTGGCCATCGTGTCACTCCTGGATGACCTCCAGCCTCTCTCTCGCTCTCTGAGTCACTATTCTTCCTGCACCAGAGGCCTCTTTCTGAAACACAAATCAGATCATATCACCCCGTATTTAAAATCATTTTGAGTGGGCAAAAGACTTGAATAGAAATTTCTCCGAAGCAGATGTACAGATGGCAATAATCACATGAAAAGATGCTCACCATTACAGTTATTAGGGAAATACAAATCCAAACCATAATGAGATACCTCTTTATATCATTAGGAACACTATGATAAAAAAGTAGAAAGTATCAAATATTGGTGAGGATGTGGAGAAATTGGAAACCCTTGTGCATTGCTGGTGAGAATTTAAAATGTTTTAGCCACTGTCAGAAATAGTATGAGGTTCCTCAAAAAATTAAGCATAAAAATTGCCATTTAATCCAGCAATTCCACTTCTGGGTATATACCCCAAAGAACTAAAAGCAAGGACGCAAACAGATTGTTGTACACTCATGTTCATAGCAGCATTTATTGACAGTAGCCAAAAGGTGAAAACAAGCCAAGTGTCCTTTGACAGATGAATGGGTAAACAAAATGTGGTATATATCTACATACAATGTACATTGTACATACAATGAAATATTATTCAACCTTAAAAAAAGAAGGAAATTCTGGCATATACTATAACATGATGAGCCTTGAAGACATTATGCTAAGTGAAATTTCAGTCACAAAAGGACAAATATTGTGTGATTCCAGTTATATGAGGTTCCTAGAGTAGTCAAACTCATAGAAACAGAAAGCAGAATGGTGCTTGTTTCCAGGGGATAAAAGGTGGGGGAATGGGCAGTTATTGTTTAATGGGTTGAGAGTTTCAGTTTTGGAAGCTGAAAAAGGTTTCAGAGATGGGTGGTGCTGAAGGTTGTACCACAGTGTGACTGTGTTTACTGCCACTGAACTGAACTGTGCCACTGAACTTAAAACCGGTTAAAATAATAAATTTTATGTTGTGTATACTTTATAATAAAAATTATTTTGTGGATTCTCATTAATTTTAGAATAAAATCCCAGTTTATTAGCATGATGCATGCGTCTTTTGTGGCATGGTCCCCAGCTCATTTCTCTGGCTTGCCATGTGTCACTTGGCCTAGACTCTAATGCTGGGCACTTTGTCCTGTAAGACTTAGTGCAGCCTTTATCTCCTTCTCCGGGAAATCTTCCATGACTTACCCCACACCCCTTAATTCTAACTCCTGCCCTCATCTTGGTTGGGTGAGCCTCCTTTTTTCTATCATAGCACCCTTACACACTTTCATCGATTACAATAAATTCAAAAAATTTAAAATTTGTTTTTATCAGTAAACCCCTGTTAGCTTGTCAGCTACTTGAGGGTAGAGACTGTCTTTTATCTCTGTTGCTCCACTGCTTAGAATATGACCTCATACCTTGTAGATACTTCATATATGTTTGCTATCTGAAGGAAGGAATGAAGGTGATTGGGGAGGAGGGAGAAATTCTGCAGTTTGATCTAAACACTTCATCCCATCTATATAAATGGGAATAATAATAGTAACCACCTATTAGGGTTTCTGGAGAATTATGTCACACTGATATTTGTAAAACACTTAGAACAGCCTGACAAGTAGCAAGTACTCAATAAATGCTAGATACTATTATTCACTTTTATTATTGAGTGACCTATGGAACTTTTAAAATAAATTCTCCCATCCCTTTTAAAATAAGGATTTTCCAAAGGGAAAGATAGAGTAGAAATTGGCAAGGAAATGCCAGAGACAGACATCAATTCCTCTGGATTCTCAGGCCCCCCCTGTGGTTTGTCTTCAGAACTGGGGAGAAGCATGCCCGCTATATATGAGCAGATGGGTGGTGGTATGGGGGGCTCCCATGCCAAAGCACCCTTTTCTGATCTGACTGTGGATCAAACCACCCCCTAGCCTGTCAGCCCTGGTGATATGCAGCCTCTCCCAGAGGTGGCTTCTTCCTCGGGCAGAGCGGGGACTTTCCTTAGGAGGATGACCCCGGAGGCAAATTGCCACCTCCCACTTGATGATTGCAGCTTTGCCAGGCAGCCTGAGCCCCCTGTCCAACCCACTCCCTCCCATGGCCCAACTACCTCAGGTACTGCCGAGCATCTGGAGTTTTCCTTTGGGTCTCCTCTACCCCATCAGGGTAGTTTCTTGAGTCTGATTATGAACAAAGAATACGCCAAGTTTATTTTTCTTATTTCTCCAAAATATGCAACTATCTAAGATACATATCAAAGATACATATATCAAAGAACATTTTTTAAAAATTACACTATGATTTAATCTGGTGACTTTTTCTCCCCTCCCAGTGAGAGCTCAGGGAGAGTGTGAGATGTATGAAAGTATATTTCCTGTGTGGGTCAGAGGAGGTTGATTTTTGCCTACAAGAAATAAGAGATCTTGGAAGAAGATCCTGGAAAAAAGGATAGCTTTACCTGAAAACATACAGAGGAGCATTCAGGGAGCTCAAATGTAAGAGCAGAGAGATGGAGGTGATCTGGCTTTTCAGCTTTTGTGATAGAATGGGAGCAGGCAACAACTTGGGTACCAAGAGGGTAAACATTTTGTAAGAGTCTGTGTCATTACTGATTTCTCAATGATTGTTTTTCTAAAGCAATTACAATACAAGTCTGAAAACAGAAAGGGCCTATGTGGTTGACTTTGAGGCTGCAAAGAGGGAGGAAGCTGCAGAAACTTTAGCTCTTTGCATTGCCTGAACAGTGTGTGTGTGTGTGTGTGTGTGTGTGTGTGTGTATGGGTGTGCCCAGTGTCAGTTACAAAGTGAAGAGAAAAGCAGACTGAGTCCTGACCCCATGACAAGGAGAAAGAAAGTGAATCCAAGTGGCCTCAGGGCTTAACTATAGAAGGACACACTTGTGTGTTTCTGGGGTGAGCACTAATAAGCAGTCAGCTCAAGAGCAGACCACAGCTCTGTAAGAAAGCAAGAATACACCTGTGGGCATTTATGAAACTTCTGGTGCTAAGTGTCTTTCATAGTTTGCCCCATAAGCCATGATTGGAAGGAAGAGTGATCACCTTTCGCCATAATTTTTCATTCAGACTTTTTGTGGTGGCAGAGGCCACAGTTCACTCTGCTGTTCCCCTAATAGCACCCCCTCGGGTGATGGTACGGTTCTGACATCCCTTGAGCAGACAACCAAAGATCATTGGGAGAAGCAGCGGTGTATGGAAGATGGAGCTGAAAAGAAAATGAAACAAAAGAGAGCAATGGTGTAGAAATTTCAATTTGGATGTATCCAGGAGCTATTCAGAAGGAGAATATTCAGCCCAGGGAAGGGACCATAGGGCTGGTGCACATCGTACCTACTCCCCTATTTCATTTGACAGCTGTCATCTCCATTCAACCTCAGACAATTGAGAGAGCAGGGTATTACATGCTTCATTTTATGATCCAGGCCATTGTTCCCCTCTGTTAGTAAGGACATTGACCATAGTTACATCTAATATTGTATCTACTATGATTTAGACTCTGTCTACATGAACCTAGAAGAACTGGGTCATACTGAAATTAGTAAGTCCTATAGCCAAAGTTTTAGCACATTGTGTGTATGTTAAAAAAAAAAATAGGTCCGTGAAATGCAAAATAATAGGAGTTGTCTAATTTTCTTATATTCATACATTTTTTGAATAAATAAATCAGAATAATCAATCCTATAATCATATTTGTTATGACTTCAGCTCTATATATTCAGTATTTATATGAAAATTTCAGATTCATATTGAAGCATTAATTTTTTTAACATCTTTATTGGAGTATAATTGCTTTACAATGGTGTGTTAGTTTCTGCTTTATAACAAAGTGAATCAGCTATACATATACATATATCCCCATATCTCCTCCCTCTTGTGTCTCCCTCCCACCCTCTGTATCCCACCCCCTAAATGGACACAAAGCACTGAGCTGATCTCCCTGTGCTATGCGACTGCTTCCCACTAGCTATCGGTTTTACATTTGGTAGTGTATATAAGTCAGTGCCACTCTCTCACTTCGTCGCAGCTTACCCTTCCCCCTCCCCGTGTCCTCAAGTCCATTCTCTACGTCTGCGTCTTTATTCCTCTCCTGCCCCTAGGTTCTTCAGAACCTTTTTTTTTTTTCCTTTTTTAGATTCCATATATATGTGTTAGCATATATAAACAAATATGTGTATTTGTTTTTCTCTTTCTGACTTACTTCACTCTGTGTGACAGAATCTAGGTCCATCCACCTCACTACAAATAACTCAATTTCATTTCTTTTTACGGCTGAGTAATATTCCATTGTATATATGTGCCACATCTTCTTTATCCATTCATATGTCAATGGACACTTAGGTTGCTTCCATGTCCTAGCTATTGTAAATAGAGCTGCAATGAACATTGTGGTACATGACTCTTTGAATTATTGAAGCATTAATTTTAATACTGTCAATACAAAGTCAAATTTATATACATAATTGAAAGAGTAACTACAGAATCCAGTGTTAAGAAATTTTTTACTTTTGTTGTTCATATGATAAACAAGCTTTTCCTTCCTGTTTCTCCAAATGTTAGTATTGCTTTTAAGTCACTTTTTATAGTACCTATAGACAACTTAATCTCTTAAAAAGCATGAGTTTTGATATATTTATAAATTCATGCACAGTCCTGAAATGAGAAGAAATTCTTATTCTTATATGCAAGATTTTATCCTCATACACATTTAGTGCTGAGTCAGAGATTTCTTATTTTCTATCTTCCATTCCTAAAATAAAATAGTTTTGCATCCCAGAAGGTCCAAACAATTAAACAAAGAGAAGAGTTAAATTTGTACCTAAGTGTGATTCCAGACCATCTGACATAGAGGAAGGGGACAATATTTTGCGGTGTCAGATCAGATTTTGAATCTCTAACACTTAAATAATGGAAAAGATATTCAAAAATATTAAAATTCAGAATTTTCTACAATTTTCATTTTGGAGAGTCTTTTCTAAGCAAGACAAGAAGAAATAAAAACACATCTAATTAGATAACGTTTTCATTGTTTTAATACTCAGTTGAAGCTAGCATAAATTCATAGGACAAACAATAGACTGGGGAAACTATTTGCAGTGGGTATAGATGTGATAGAGAACAGGGTATCCAGTGTATTTGCTCTCCAGCAGCAGAGAGATCTTTATAATTAAATCATGACATTCTTTTGATGAAAACCTTCACTGGTTCACGATTCTGCTGAGTAACAGCCAGTGTCACTACTGTGACTGAGGAGGTCAGCATTGTCTGGCAGCTTCTTCCTGCCTTCATCACCTGCCTCTCCGGGCCCTGCCCTTGTTCCCTTGGCCCCAGCCACACTGGCCGCCTAGCTGTTCCATGGATACATCAAGCCTCTGCTGTCTCAGGGCCCTCTGCCCATGCTGATCCCTCTTCTTGAGATGCTCTTCCCACAGATATTCCCATCGCTCCATCTGAAGGCCTTTGCTCATGTGTCCTGTTATCAGTGTGGCCTTCCCTGAAAACCCTACACAAAAGATCGATCCCCTCCCACCTGGACTTCATTTTCACTGCTTTATTTTCTCGATAGCACTTTGATGTACTCCTCTTACTCTTGATTAGTTGCTTTTAGTTTGTCTCTTGACTAGGAAGTAAATTCTGTGAAGTCAGGGATTTTGTTCACTGCTCTATCCCCAGCCCGCAGAAGTGCCCTGGATATAGTAAATGCCCAATCTTGTTTGAATGGAGGAATCACACCATATGAAGAGATTCTATAAACTGATGAGGAAAAGATTAAAATCTAGTGGAAGTATGGCTATAAAATTCACAGAAGAAATCTCAATGGTCAATAAACATATGGCAAATGCTTAAACTTATAGAAGTAAAGGGAATATACAGTAAAAGAATAAGATACCATATGTTTACCCGTCAAATTGGCAAGAAGGTTGAAATACAATAACATCAAGTGCTGTCAAATATGCGAGCCATTGGGCTCTGCCCTACCTTGTTGGTGGATTCGTGAATTGCTACTACATTTTGGGAAAATAGTCTGTCAGTATTTGTTACAAATAAATATATTGGGTTGACTAAAAATGTCTGTTCATTCTGAACGAAAAAACCTGAATGAACTTTTTGACCAACCCAGCATAATACCTAGCGAGGTTCTGGGTTTTACGGGGCCCAAAGCTTAAATTTTATTAGCTTCATTCATTTTAGTCTGTTTTCATTATTCTTTTAAAAAAAAATTACAATTAAAAAATTAAGTCTAGGATCATTTAAGAGCTCTGTGCAACCAGGGCTTTGAAGCTGAAGCTTCTTTAGCTTCCTGGCAAATCCTCCTCCATGGTACATGCCCTCTGAACTGCAGTCGCATTTCTGGGAACATATGCTGTAGGAATAAGAGTCCCAGTGCATAAAAGATGTATGTACAAGGCTATTTACTGCAGAATTATTTATAGTGGAATAGAAATTGGCAATAATCTTAATGTGTTAATGAGAATTTCAAATGAATATAGTGCATCCATTCTGTAGATTATTATTTAGTTATTTAAAATAATATCTATTCTGTATTGTGTAAGAAAAGACAGCTGTAAAAGAATGTGTATAATATAATCCAATTTTGATAAAAGCAACAGAGTAAGCAAGAGCAAAAAGAAGAGCAACATCACATTTGTCCATCTGAATGTATATTTACATTAATGTGTGTGTGTGTGTGTGTGTGTGTGTGTTTGTAGGAGCAATACAAAGCTATGGAAAGATGTGTTATTAACGCTGGGTACCTCAGGTCAGGAGTGGGGATGGGAATGGATGGGGGCAGTGAATAATAAATTTTTCTTTATACATTCCAGAATAATTTGACTAGTTTCAACAATGCATTCATATTTTTCCAGCTTTATTGAGATATAATAGACATATAACATTGAGTAAGTTTAAGGTTTAAAATGTGTTGATTTGATTCAATTATATGCTGCAAAATGATCACCACAATAGCATTAGCTAACACCTCCATCCCATCACATAATTACTTCTTTTTTGTGGTGAGAACATTTAAGATCTACTCCCATAGCAACTTTCATGTATATAATACAGTATTACTAGCTGTATTCACCACACGGTATATCGCCAGAACTTGTTACTCCTGTAACTGGAAGTTTGTACCCTTTGACCAATGTCTCCCCTTTACCCCCATGCCCCAGCCCCTAGTAACCACCACTCTACACTCTGTTTCTCTAAGTTTAGGGTTTATTTTTAAGATTCCACATATAAGTGATGTCATACAGTATTTGTCTTTGTTTGACTTAGTTCACTTAGCATAATATCTTCAAGTTTCATCCAAATTGTCACAAATGGCACGATTCCCTTCTTTCTCATGGCTGAATAATATTCCACTATATATATATATATGTATATGTATATATATATACACATACATACATATATATATATATACACACACACACACACATACCACGCATTCTTTATCGATTCATCTGTTGACAGACATTTAGGTTGTTTCCCTGTCTTGGCTACTGTGGATAATGCTGCAGAACGCAGGGTTTCAAATGTCTGTTGGAGATCCTGTTTTCATTGCTGGAAGTGGGATTGCTAGATCATACAGTAGCTCTGTTTTTAATTTTTTGAGGACCTTCCATACTATTTTCCATAGTGGCTGTACCAATTTACGTTAACAACAGTACACAAGTGTTCCTTTTACTCTACACCTTCTCCAGCACTTGGTATCTCTTATCTACTACATTCATACTTTTATAATAAAAAAGGAATAAGAACATTAAAAGAAAAAAGAAAAGATAATCCTCTTATTAAATGTAGTGATGATTTTATGGTGAAGATGATAATGCTGATAAAACACTTTTTATTTATTGCTCTTTGGCATAGAGCTAGGTAAAGTTTGGCCCCTGCTCTCAGGAAACAAACAAACTGAAACAAGAGAAATGTTAAGAAATGTTTGGAGTGTTTCTCTTTGACATAAATCACAGCAAGATCTTTTTTGACCCACCTCTTAGAGTAATGGAAATAAAAACAAAAATAAACAAATGGGACCTAATGAAACGTAAAAGCTTTTGCACAGCAAAAGAAACCATAAACAAGACGAAAAGACAACCCTCAGAATGGGAGAAGATATTTGCAAATGAAGCAACTGACAAAGGATTAATCTCCAAAATATACAAGCAGCTCATGCAGCTCAATATCAAAAAATCAAACAACCCAATCAAAAAATGGGTGGAAGACCTAAATAGACATTTCTCTAAAGAAGACATATAGGTGGCCAACAGACACATGAAAGGATGCTCAACATCACTAATCATTAGAGAAATGCAAATCAAAACTACAATGCGATATCACTTCACACCGGTCAGAATGGCCATCATCAAAAAATCTATAAACAAATGCTGGAGAGGGTATGGAGAAAAGGGGACCCTCTTACACTGTTGGTGGGAATGTAAATTGATACAGCCACTATGGAGAACAGTATGGAGGTTCCTTAAAAAACTAAAAATAGAACTACCATATGACCCAGCAATCCCACTACTGGGCATATACCCTAAGAAAACCATAATTCAAAAGGACCCATGCACCCCAATATTCATTGCAGCACTATTTACAATAGCCGGGACTTGGAAGCAACCTAAATGTCCACTGACAGATGAATGGATAAAGAAGATGTGGTACCTATATACAATGGAATATTACTCAGCCATTAAAAGGAACAAAATTGGGTCATTTGTAGAGACGTAGATGGACCTAGAGAGTGTCATACAGAGTGAAGTAAGTCAGAAAGAGAAAAACAAATATTGTATATTAACGCATATATGTGGAATCTAGAAAAATGGTATAGATGATCTTATTTGCAAGGCAGAAATAGAGACACAGACATAGAGAACAAATGTATGGATACCAAGGGGGAAAGGTGGGGTGTGGGAGGAATTGGGAGATTGGGATTGACACATGTACATTATTGATACTATGTATAAAGTAGACAGCTAATGAGAACATACTGTATAGCACAGGGAACTCTACTTAATGCACTGTGGTGACCTAAATAGGAAGGAAATCCAAAAAAGAGGGGAATATATGTATGTATAGCTGATTCATTTTGCTGTACAGTAGTAACATAACACTGTAGAGCAACTATACTCCAATAAAAATTAATTCAAAAAAGGACTGCTCATATGTATCAAATGGATAATATTAAAATGTTTGAAAATAAGGCAAAAAAATAAAGAAATGTTTGGAGTGTTCACTGAGGAAACAGTAAAATGCCAGCTATCCTTAAAAAGAAGAACAATGAAGAACTGGAGTATAAGATAATATTACAGTAGAGAATTGGTGTAATCATCAATAGCAAGCAAGCAGAAGTTTGAGAGCCAACCTCCTGGGGCAGTGTCCTCAAGAGAGGCAAAGAGTATACGGTCAAGATAGAAAGTGACTAGATACACTAATGTTGCTACAGTACCAATATTAATGAGGACTCAGCACATGCTAGGTACTGTGTTGATTACTATTGTTTAGCCCATCTAATTTTCACATGGCCTATGAAGTGAGCACTCTTATTACACCCATTTTACAGAGAATGTTCAGAGGTTCACATGACTAGAAAGTGGTGGATCAGGAACTGGAGACCAGGCCTGTGTCTGATCCAGAGCCCTAGTGTTTAGTTACCATGATACTTGGCCTCCTTGAAGTGCAACAGGTATATGCACTTTAGTATCCTCCATGCTACACCTATTGAGCAGGAGTCGTTAAACACTTAATAAAAGGCCAAGTTGGCCTAAAACAGTACTTTTCAGTAAGAACGTGCAGTGTTAGAGATATGAAATGTGTAACTTTGTGTAAAAGGTGGGTCACACCTGGTTTATTACCAGTTGTCTTGCCCTAGGGGTATGATGAATTCTGCCGCAGCACAGAGCATAGATTAAAAAGTAGGTTTTATTGGATAAGAGGAAACTTGCACAAGCAGGAGAAGGGTTGGATCCTCTTATCTGTCCTTTGAGAGGCATACGCCAGGGTCTGGGCGCTCTGGGCCTGCAGTGCTGGTCTACGTACACCTATAGAGATGGCACCCCTGTGGCTTCTGTTATTATAGGACGAGCATATTTACTGAAAGCCACAATGTGCCAGGTATACAACATGGATACAAAGGCGGCTCTGGAACTTCTGACTTCAAAGAACTTAAAATTTGGTTGGAGAGTCAGACAAGGGGGCAGTTATTAGGGCTGTGATGTAAGTGAGATGACAAAAGTAAGCACTGGGTTCTTGGGGTGCAAAAGAAAGGCATCTGATCCAATTCTGTGCAGTGCAGGGAAGCCTTCCTAACAGAGATCGTCTTCAAAGTGAATCTTTACCTCATCTATTTGAAGTCAGGGGACTGGACAAAATGACCTCTTTAGTCCTTCCATGGAGTTCTGTGACACTGTACATGGTGAATGAATCTCAAGAGAAGGAGGGTTTCAACTCAACTGCTAGACTTCCCTGACAAAGATAAGAGAAAAAAGGGGCTGTGAAGAGCCATTAGAGAGATTTAGCTAAGGTGACCAACTCTTCAGGGGTTTGTTGGAGACTTTCTGGATTTTAAAATCCTAGACCAGGCAGTGCTGATGAAATTGTTAGCTGCTGCAGTAACTTCACACTTGATTTTTATGGGATCTTTGACATTGTCAGAGCTTCTAGAATGGAGGGGGTGACTCTATGCAGGTGAAATGGCTCTTGATCTGGAGAAGGGTATAGAATTGCAAGTCCTCCTGCAAACCTCCCTGGATTGCACATTTTCTATCCCACCTGTCACCTGTTTCTTTCTACAGAGTAGGAAAATAGCAGCCTTCTGGACCATCAGTCTTGAACTAGAGGTTTTTTCAAAGTCATCAGCCATGAAAACGAAATTGTTTACACATCCTTTCTATGATGTCACCTTCAAACTTGTTGATTGAAAAAGAAGGGAAAAAAATCATGACCTAAGTGAACACAGGAGGAGGACAGGGGGATAGAACAAGTGATATTTATGACTGACGGAGAATTTCAATTTTCAATCTCAGCAACTAAAATGGTGAACTTGGGATCACTGGAAATGGAAATAGTTGACTTAACAGATGGTAGGCGGCTCTTGTCAGAAAAGACTGTTCTGAGCATGAGCCTAATTGAGTAGTTTATATCTGTATAAATTAACATTTTTTAAAGCTATGATATTCTCAGGAGAATTTTCAGGATAAACATTTAGAGTTTTCCAGGTGTCCTCAGTGGAAAACTTATCATTGAACAAAGGTTAATTTCACTAGTTTAAAAATTATACATTGGAAATTCAAATGGGCCATGATCTGTCTTTAAAATGATGCAGAAATTTGAGAGCTGAAGATGTACTCTTTTTCTGGTTTTCATGATGTTCTTCTGTAAGTTCTTTTGTTTGAACAGCTCCTTGGGGCAAACATCTGCCTACTTGAAATCTGATTAGGAAAATAACTTCATTTAAATCTTCCCTCATAGCCCTCTCCTACAAATTTCAGTGTATAGTCAAGCATGCTAGGGAAAATTGAAGCAATTAGGTATGTCTAAATTAAATATTTTTTTTATTTTTAGGTATATGCTATAGTAATTTTTATGTATAACTACATGTTTAACACTGAATATCTGTCATTTTCTTCTTTAGATTCCTGAAGACTTGTCCAACTAAAGCTTATGTCATTCTGTATTGAGCCCAGTTGTTCCTGGGAACTGTAAAACTAAACATTGCTAATAAATGGGCATGCATATGTCCAAGTGTAGGGTTCACACAGCAGAAAAGAAACACTTTATTTCTAAGAAAAGAAAACCACATAAGGCAGAGAAACAAACAAGATCTGCTGTTGCTGGGCCAGTAACATGAGAAGGAAGAGAAATCCATAGCAGACTTGTGATACTTGTAGTTTTCCTAAGAATTCTTGGGGTCAACAAAGAATTAATTAGTAATGCTTGTTATCTGGGCATTGAATAAAATTCAAATGATCTCTCTATTTTTAATTTCAACAGAAACTATTTATCCATCATTAAAAATATTCAAACAGAATAGAAGGACATGAAATAAAATAAAATATCCCACCAGACCCAACTTTCATTGCTCAAAGGCATGATTTTTAAACTTGTCTGTTTTGGTTCTTCCAGTGGCTACCCCCATATGTCTAAATCAGGTAATTACAGCAATATTTCTTGCTGTACTTTTAAAAAAATTAAACATATCCAGGAACTTCCCATTGTGAAAGATGAAGAATTCAGCATACTTAAGCTTCTCTTTCCTTCTCCTCCCACTTCCCACGTTTTGTTATTTATGTTATAAATTTTGGATCTTGTTTTGGTTACCTCTGTACTTCTAAATAATGTACTCAACCCTCTCTTCATCCATCAACTTTAGACAGTATCTCCAGACACCCATTAGGAGGAGAAATATGGCTTCATACATTCCTCCAGAGAAGAGTTCCACTACTTTTACACTGTCAGAGTTTCTGATATTTATATTCCATTCTCCTCAAATGAGGAGGGCCTGAACAGCCCACAGGCTAGTACCTCCAGCCCCGCATTGGTGGATTATAACTTTTTTAAGGAGCAGTTTCCCAATTTTAGCCTCTGGAGGCAGGTAAATACGACTGGCAGGGGCCTGGGAAAGCAGGCGGAAGGAGAAGGACTACAGGCAGGGCTGTTTCATAGACAGACCTTCAATTACCACCATATATATATATATTTTTTTTAATGAAATAGTATGACCTGATGTTCCTTTATTTATTTATTTATTTTTATTCATTTATTTATTTATGGCTGTGTTGGGTCTTCGTTTCTGTGCGAGGGCTTTCTCTAGTTGTGGCAAGTGGGGGCCACTCTTCATCGCGGTGCGCGGGCCTCTCACTATAGCGGCCTCTCTTGTTGCGGAGCACAGGCTCCAGACGCGCAGGCTCAGCAATTGTGGCTCACGGGCCTAGTTGCTCCGCGGCATGTGGGATCCTCCCAGACCAGGGCTCGAACCCGTGTCCCCTGCACTGGCAGGCAGATTCTCAACCACTCCGCCACCAGGGAAGCCCCTTACCACCATATTTTTGCCTTACTTTTCATTCCCATTCTCTCACTTGCCAGTCTGGAGCTTTGAGCTTCTCCTGAGCTTACCATGAAGAGTGTCTGTATTTTTTGATGCTCAGTGGGGACTTCCCGCATTCTTTTCTTATCCACGAATGTGATCTCATTAAAGTTCTGAAATTTTATCAAATTTTGAAAATTTATCAAACTCTGGCTGGTTCATAGACCCACTCTCATTCTCATTCAGTGATATTACGGATCCATTGCTTTTGTACTTCTTTGAGAGGAAATGGGGTGAAAAGTGTGTGCTTGGGCCACCATCTTGAATAGAAAAATCTCCATCTTTCATTCTAATTCTTACTCTTTAGCCAAGGCATTTAATTCTCTTTTGTTTATGCAGAAATTGGAATGAATGCAGTTCTGGTCAGTCTCTGTTCAAAGACATGGAATGTCTTTCCAAGAAGTCTTCACCCCTTCTTAGTTTATCAGCTCTCACTGACTCAGTACAAAAACAGCTCAACTATAGCCTTGCTTCCCACTACTTCCTCATGAACACTTTGCCCCAGTCAAACTGAATTGCTTACCATTTCCTTAAGATAACTTTAATTTCCTATTTTTTGCTTTTATTCTGCTGTTCTCTCCAACCTCCCCCCACCAACACACAGTGCTTCCCTACTTCAAATAATCTTACACTCTAAATGCAATCTAGCCTGCAGGAGCACAAGGCAAAGATCATCTGTTTCTATGAGCTTCCTCTGACCTCAGCCAGAGGTCCATGACTTTATTAAGTCTGCTTTCCATTGCCCCAGTGGAAAGGTGGGTACCAAGTGATAAATAATAACATGATTGTCTCACTGGATCTGTGGGATTTTAATTTATGGAGGTGTCTGAGTGATGACATGGGGAAGCTAATGCCACTGAAAGAAGATTTTGGTTACTCACATTTCTTGAGAGGAGGGGCCACACCATGTCACACAGGGCCACTGTGATCTCATAGAACATTATAGCAGAGAGGTTTGTACCTCTCTGTGAGATTTATGACATGCGTGCTGAATTGTGGCTATTTTTATGCTGTGTCTCATCTTCCTTCACCAGTAGCCTCATGGAGGATAGAGTATATGTCTTAATCGTGTTGGGATTCTCTGCAACTCCTATAACAAGGGTTTGCAGATTTCTCACTGGAGGAAAATGCCTTCTTTTCTGCTCCCATACACTTGCTTAATTTCTTAAGATTCCTTACATATCATAAGCATTGTTTTCTCAACAATTTGTCCTAAGAATTCTTAGTATCACTTCACTTCTATACTCAACAATGTTCCAGTTAGATGCTCTATAGAAATATAGGATGGTTGCAGGTTTCAGTGTGGGGTGACTTGGGGGTGATGAGAAGTGATTAAGAAATTAAAAAGACAACTTGAGAAACTTGGAGGAGAACTTCTAAAAGTAGGTGGGGCCATAGCTGAAAACTTTGCCACTGTCCAGATTATACCAACCCTGGAAACTCCATGTGTTAGTCAGTTCTGCTTGGTTATGCTGCAGTTACAAAGAACTGTTGGTGACTTACACCTCACAGGTTTAGTTCTAACTCACTTTATATTCAGGTGCAGGTCAGCCATGGCTCTGCTCTACGTGTTCTCTTCATTTCAGGATTCAGGCTGAAAGACTCAGCCCATCTGGGGTATGCTGGTCTTGCGACAGTAGGAAAAGAGTAATGGAAGTGCTACATGATGGCTTTATAAGGTTCTGCTCTAAAGGAGCATCACCACTTTCCCTTACATTTCATTGCTAAAAGAATTCGCGTGGCCAAGCCTAATATTAAAGAAGTATTATCCTCCCAACTGGAAAAAATCATATAAACTACTTCACCTCAGGAAATAAATATTAGTGATAATAATAATAATAATAAATTACAAGTGAATAATAAAAGCTACAAGTTGGCACCTCCATGACCTGACACTAAGTAACATTTTACTTTCTCCTTAGACAGCCCTGCCAGGTAACTGGTAGGAAACATACTCAGAGAGGTTAGTTAGTTTATTAGCTTAATGTGACCCAGCTAGTTAGGTGGAGAACCAAAATTCTGAACCAGGTTTCCTGGCACCTGGTAAGAAATAAATAAATTCCCTTGTTAGACCAAGGTAAAGCTGTTAGGACAATGCACAATTGTCCCAGCAACATGTAAAACTGTGCTCCCACAGCACGGCATTATTCCTAGTTTTGCTTCCAACGCTAGCTGAAGCTGCCTTGGCAGCCTCCGACCTTCTAGCTTCTGATCTCTTACATCGCCCGCCCATGAGACCTGGGGCTTGTCATCATTTTAGTCTGACATCACCTTTTGGGGAGGCCTGCTCTTCTGACTCTCCTGTCTTCTGTTGCTCTGAGTAACCTTCCAGGACCCAACCAGAAATCTCAAAATCTCCCTCCCGTACACGGTAATGGCACCAGCAAAACCCAAACCCAATTGAACCCTTAGGTGGCTTGTTTTAAAAGAGGTTTGGTAAAGTTAAGCTACTCTCAGTGACCCTCCATAAATATTCATAGGCAGGGATCTTTCTGATAATTTATTATGATTAGAAATTGTTCGCCCTCAGTTTCAAGTTGTCATCTGTTAGGCAGTCCTGGTATTTCATTTTAATGTATAAGAGATCACTTAGTGATATACTCTGATAATTTCTGAAATCTGTCACCTATCATAGAATAATATTGGCGGTCCTCCAACACTTACTCAAGGCAAAGCACAATCAGGCAAGAAGGTAAATATTCAAAGTCAGGAAAGTTGGTTTTTACACTGAACAACACTGAATCATACATTGCAAAATGCTAATATAATTAGCAGCCTGTTTATCAACTCATCTGCATCATAGGGGTGTGGAGGGGTATTGACAATGAAAGGTCTCCTTTACCTTCATCACTTAAATCTCCTGGATAATTCATGAGCAAAAAGCAAAGTGTGGTGGGACTTCCCTAGCAGTCCAGTGGTTAAGACTTCGCCTTGCAGTGCAGGGGGTGCAGTTGCAATCCCTGGTCGGGGAGCTAAGATCCCACATGCCTCGTGGCCAAAAAATGAAAACATAAAAACAGAAGTGAGATCGAGACAGAAGGCATCAGAGCCCCAGGATGATTTCATAGAGTAGAGCCACTCACCCACTCTAAACCACCTGCCCGCCTCCAGAAGGTGATGTGAAAGAGAAGAACCAGGTGGAAGAGCATCGGCACAGGGGCACACTTTTCTCCTGGTGCAGAAAGGAGCACAGGAAGGATCTTGGTGCTCTGGCCGGGTGACATGCCTGAGCCTCTGAGGTGGGAGAGCCAAGTTCAGGACATTGGTCCACCAGAGACCTCCCGGCCCCACGAATATCAATCAGCGAGAGCTCTCCCAGAGATCTCCATCTCAACATGAAGACCCAGCTCCACTTGATGACTAGCAAGCTCCAGTGCTGGACACCCCATGCCAAACAACTAGCAAGACAGGAACACAACCCCACCCATTAGCAGAGAGGCTGCCTAAAATCATAATAAGTTCACAGATACCCAAAAACACACCACCAGACGTGGTCCTGCCCACCATAAAGACAAGATCCAGCCCCACCCACCAGAACACAGGCACCAGTCCCCTCCACCAGGAAGCCTACACAACCCACTGAACCAACCTTACCCACTGGGGGCAGACTCCAAAAAAACCAGGAACTACAAACCTGCAGCCGGCAGAAAGGAGACACCAAACACAGTAAGTTAAGCAAAATGAGAAGACAGAGAAATACACAGCAGATGAAGGAGAAAAGTAAAAACCCACCAGACCAAACGAAGAGGAAATAGGCAGTCTACCTGAAAAAGAATTCAGAGTAACGATAGTAAAGATGATCCAAAATCTTGGAAATAGAATGGAGAAAATAAAAGAAACATTTAACAAGGAACTAGAAGAACTGCAGAGCAAACAAACAATGATGAACAACACAATAAATGAATTTAAAAATTCTCCAGAAGGAAGCAACAGCAGAATAACTGAGGCAGAAGAACAGATAAGTGACCTGGAAGACAAAATAGAGCAGAATAAAGAAAAAAGAATGAAAAGAATTGAGGACAGTCTCAGAGACCTCTGGGACAACACTAAAGGCACCAACATTCAAATTATAGGGGTCCCAGAAGAAGAAGAGAAAAAGAAAGGGTCTGAGAAAATATTTGAAGAGATTATAGTTGAGAACTTCCCTAATATGGGAAAAGAAATAGTCAGTCAAGACCAGGAAGCATAGAGAGTCCCATACAGGATAAATCCAAGGAGAAACACGCCAAGACACATATTAATCAAACTAGCAAAACTTAAATAAAAAGAAAAAATATTAAAAGCAGCAAGGGAAAAGCAACAAATAACATACAAGGGAATCCCCATAAGGTTAACAGCTGATCTTTCAGCAGAAACTCTGCAAGCCAGAAGGGTGTGGCAGGACATATATAAAATGATGAAAGGGAAAAACCTACAACCAAGATTACTCTACCCCACAAGGATCTTATTCAGATTTGACAGAGAAATTAAAACCTTTACAGACAAGCAAAAGCTAAGAGAATTCAGCACCACCAAACCAGCTTTACAACAAATTCTAAAGTAACTTCTCTAGGCAGGAAAAACAAGAGAAGGAAAGGACTTACAATAACAAACTTACAATTGTTACTTACAATAACAAACTCAAACTATTAAGGGAATGGTAATAGGAACATACATATCGATAATTACCTTAAATGAAAATGGATTAAATGCTCCAACCAAAAGACGTAGACCAGCTGAATGGATACATAAACAAGACCAGTATATATGCTGTGTACAAGAGACCCACTTCAGACCTAGGGACACATACAGACTGAAAGTGAGGGGATGGAAAAAGATATTCCATGCAAATGAAAATCAAAAGAAAGCTGGAGTAGCAATTCTCATATCAGGTAAAATAGACTTTAAAATGAAGACTACTTCAAGAGACAAAGAAGAACACTACATAATGATCAAGGGGTCAATCCAAGAAGATATAACAATTGTAAATATTTAGGTACCCAATATAGGAGTACCCCAATACATAAGGCAAATGCTAAAAGCCATAAAAGGAGAAATCGACAGTAACACAATAATAGTAGGGGAGTTAAACATTCACCACTTTCACCAATGGACAGATCATCCAAAATAAAAATAAATAAGGAAACACAAGCTTTAAATGATACATTAAACAAAATGGACTTAATTGATATTTATAGGACATTCCATCCAAAAACAACAGAATAAACTTTCTTCTCAAGTGCTCATGGAACGTTTTCCAGGATAGATCATATGTTGGGTCACAAATCAAGCCTTGGTAAATTTAAGAAAATTGAAATTGTATCAAGTATCTTTTCTGACCCAAATGCTATGAGACAAGATATCAATTACAGGAAAAAATCTGTAAAAAATACAAACACATGGAGGCTAAACAATACACTACTAAATAACCAAGAGATCACTGAAGAAATCAAACAGCAAGTCAAAAAATACCTAGAAACAAAAGACAATGAAAACACGACAACCCAAACACTATGGGATGCAGCAAAAGCAGTTCTAAGAGGGAAGTTTATAGCAATACAATCCTACCTCAAGAAACAAGAAACATCTCAAATAAACAACTGAACTTTACACCTAAAGCAATTAGAGAAAGAAGAACAAAAAAAACCCAAAGTTAGCAGAAGGAAAGAAATCATAAAGATCAGATCAGAAATAAATGAAAAAGAAATGAAGGAAACAATAGCTAAGATCAATAAAACTAAAAGCTGGTTCTTTGAGAAGATAAACTAAATTGATAAACCATTAGCCAGACTCATCAAGAATTAAAGGGAGAAGACTCAATCAATAGAATTAGAAATGAAAAAGGAGAAGTAACAACTGACACTGCAGAAATACAAAGGATCATGAGAGATTACTACAAGCAACTATATGCCAATAAAATGGAAATCCTGGTAGAAATGGACACACACTTCCGAGACTGAACCAGGAAGAAACAGAAAATATACACAGACCAATCACAAGCACAGAAATTGAAACTTGATTAAAAATCTTCCAACAAACAAAAACCCAGGACCAGATGGCTTCACAGGCAAATTCTATCAGACATTTAGAGAAGAGCTAACATGTACCCTTCTCAAACTCTTCCAAAATATAGCAGAGGGAGGAACACTCTCAAACTCATTCTACGAGGCAACCATCACGCTGACACCAAAACCAGACAAAGATGTCACAAAAAAAGAAAACTACAGGCCAATGTCACTGATGAACATAGATGCAAAAATCCTCAACAAAATACTAGCCAAGAGACTCCAACAGCACATTAAAAGGATCATACACCATGATCAAGTGGGGTTTATCCTAGGAATGCAAGAATTCTTCAATATACACAAAGCAATCAATGTGATACACCATATTAACAAACTGAAGGATAAAAAACATATGATCATCTCAATAGATGCAGAAAAAGATTTCGAAAAAATTCAACACCCATTTATGATAAAAACTTTTCAGAAAGTAGGCATAGAGGGAACTTACCTCAACATAATAAAGGCCATATTTGCCAACCCACAGCCAACATCGTTCTCAATGGTGAAAAAATGAAACCATTTCCTCTAACATCAGGAACAAGACAAGATTGCCCACTCTCACCACTATTATTCAACACAGCTTTGGAAGTTTTAGCCACAGCAGTCAGAGAAGAAAAAGAAAAGGAACCCAAATCGGAAAAGAAGAAGTAAAACTGTCACTTTTTTGCAGATGACATGATACTACACATAGAGAATCCTAAAGGTGCTACCGGAAAACTACTAGAGCTAATCAATGAACTTGGTAAAGTAGCAGGATACAAAATTAATGCTACCCAAAGCTCTCTACAGATTCAATGCAATCCCTATCAAACTACCAGTGGCATTTTCCACAGAACTAGAACAAAAAATTTCACAATTTGTATGGAAACACAAAAGACCCCAAATAGCCAAAGCAATTTTGAGAAAGAAAACAGAGCTGGAGGAATCAGGCTCCCTGACTTCAGACTAAATTACAGAGCTACAGTTATCAAGACACGTATGGTCAACTTGTCTTTGATAAAGGAGGCAAGAATATACAATGGAGAAAAGACAGCCTCTTCAATAAGTGGTGCTGGGAAAACTGGACAGCTGCATGTAAAAGAATGAAATTAGAACACTCCCTAACACCATACACAAAAATAAACTCAAAATGGATTAAAGACCATATGTGTGTGGGTTTATCTCTGGGCTTCTATCCTGTTCCACTGATCTATATTTCTGTTTTTGTGCCAATACCATACTGTCTTGATAACTGGATCTCAGCAGTGAGATGGAGATCTCTGGGAGATCTTTTGCCATTTGATATATGTGGGGCCGGGAGTTCTTTGGTGGACCAATGTCCTGAACTCGGCTCTCCCACCTCAACGGCTCAGGCCTGACACCCGGCCAGAGCACCAAGACCCTGTCAGCCACTCAGCTGAGAAGAAAAGGTATACAAAAAAAAAAAAGAAAAAAATATAATAATATAAAGTTATTAAAATAAAAAATAAAAAACATTAAAAGTAAAAATATTAAAAAGTAATAACAAAAAAAGAAAGAAGAGAGCAACCAAACCAAAAAACAAATCCAATGATAACAAGCACTAAAAACTATACAGAAAAAATGAATAAATAAATGGACAGACTGAACCCTAGGAGAAATGGTATAACAAAGCTATACAGTCAAAATCACACAAAGAAGCATACACATACACACTCACAAAAAGAGAAAAAGAAAAAAAAAAAAAATATATATATATATATTTATGTAAATACTAAACTAAAATAAATGTAAAACCAGAAACAAATTAGATGCAGAAAGCAAACCCCAAGTCTACAGTTGCTCCCAAGGTCCACTGCCTCAAGTTTTGAATGATTCGTTGTCTATTGAGGTATTCCACAGCTGCAGGGTACATCAAGTTGACTGTGGAAATTTAATCCTCTGCTCCTGAGGCTGCTGGGAGAGATTTCCCTTTCTCTTCTTTGTTCGCACAGCTCCCAGGGTTCAGCTTTGGATTTGGCCCCGCCTCTGCATGTAGGTCACCTGAGGGTGTCTGTTCTTCGCTCAGACAGGACAGGGTTAAAGGAGCAGCTGATTCAGGGGCTCTGGCTCACTCAGGCCGCAGGGAGGGAGCGGTACGGAGGAGGCGGGGCGAGCCTGCGGCGGCAGAGGCCGCCATGACGTTGCACCAGCCCGAGGTGCGCCGTGCGTTCTCCCGGGGAAGTTGTCCCTGGATCACGGGACCCTGGCAGTGGCGGGCTGCGCAGCCTCCCGGGAGGGGAGGTGTGGATAGTGACCTGTGCTCGCACACAGGCTTCTTGGTGGCTGCAGGAGCAGCCTTAGCGTCTCATGCCCGTCTCTGTTGTCCGAGCTGATAGCCGCGGCTCGCCCCCATCTCTGAAGCTCATTTAGGTGGTGCTCTGAATCCCCTCTCCTTGTGCACCCCGAAAACCCGTGACTCTTAGGCAGGTCCAGACTTTTTCCTGGACTCCCTCCCGGCTAGCTATGGTGCACTAACCCCTTCAGGCTGTGTCCACGCAGCCAACCCCAGTCCTCTCCCTGGGATCTGACCTCTGAAGCCCGAGCTTCAGCTCCCAGCCCCCACCCACCCCCGCGGGTGAGCAGACAAGCCTCTCGGGCTGGTGAGTGCTGGTCAGCACCGATCCTCTGTGCGGGAATCTCTCCGCTTTGCCCTCCGCATCCCTGTTGCTGAGCTCTCCTCCGTGGCTCTGAAGCTTCCCTCCCACTCTCCCCACCCCGTCCAGCCCCTGTCTCCACCAGTGAAGGGGCTTCCTAGTGTGTGGACACTTTTCCTCCTTCACAGCTCCCTCCCACTGGTGCAGGTCCCGTCCCTATTCTTTTGTCTCCGTTTTTCCTTTTTTTTTTTGCCCTACCCAGGTATGTGGGGAGTTTCTTGCCTTTGGGGAGGTCTGAGGTCTTCTGCCAGTGTTCAGTAGGTGTTCTTTAGGAGTTGTTCCACATGTAAATGTATTTTTGATGTATTTGTGGGGAGGAAGGTCATCTCCAGGTCTTACTCCTCTGCCATCTTGAAGGTCCCTCCAGAAGCAATATTGTAACAAATATAAAGACTAAAACTGGTCCACATCAAAAAAAAATCTTAAAAAAAAAAAAGCAAAGTGGGGATCAGAGCTGAGGCCCAAAATGGTTCTGCAGATCATCTGTAATGAGTTTAAATGCATTCTTTCTTCCGTATGTCAGGCAAGCAGAGTTGGTTTGCTTAGAGTTCACTTTAACTCTGGTTTTACATCAAAAATGGAACATCACTTTGTAATCATTAAGCGTTTTGCTTCGATATTAAATATTAAAGTTCCTCTGATTGCTAAGCCCATAATTAAGAGGGGAAGGACACCTGTAATGTTACAGATGTTTTCCCATTTGATAATCATGTGGTGAAAGCAATCATGAATAGAAATATTGTAGTTGTTCAGAATAAATAGGAACTCCTGAGGAGACTCAGAGACAGCAAAGAAAAGCACTGGAGGCATGTGATTGCAATGTCAAAGGAGAGAGGAAAAGGCCCACGTGTGTGCAGGAATTTGGAGTAGCAGAGGAAAGGTAGCACAGGGTTCCCGTAAGGATGTTGACAACGGGCAGCAAGGGCTGGATGTGGAACCTGTCCAGGATTCAGTCCTTACTGCTTGGAGGCCCTAGGCATGCTGTTCAGAGCTTCACTCTTCTCACCTGTAAAATAAGGATAAGAATGTCTGCCTTCGGCTGATCTGAGAATTAAAGGGGGTACTGGGTGTAAAGTGTTTAGCCCTTGATACTTGTATCATCATCCCCTAGTTTATAAACTCCATGAGAACCCAGATCTTGTCTGACTTATTCCCTGAAATATCTTTGGTCCAAGAATGGTTTCTGGCTTATAATGGACCCACAACAAACAGTTATTGAAATAATAAATAAAAAAGACAATAGGGTTACCCTAGTGGCGCAGTGGTTAGAAATCCGCCTGCCAGTGCAGGGGACACAGATTTGAGCCCTGGTCCGGGAAGATCCCACATGCTGCGGAGCAACAAAGCCCATGCGCCACAAGTACTGAACCTGTGCTCTAGAGCCCGCAAGCCACAACTACTGAGCCCACATGCCACAACTACTGAAGCCCACGTGCCTAGAGCCTGTGCTCCACAACAAGAGAAACCACTGCAATGAGAAGCCCGTGCACCTCAACGAAGAATAGCCCCTGCTCGCTGCAACTAGAGAAAGCCCGTGCGCAGCAACGAAGACCCAACACAGCCAAATATAAATAAATAAATTTTAAAAAAGAGAATAATAAATGAATAGAAATGAGAAACTTGACAGAAAACAGTGTATCAAAGAAATTGGTTTATGAGAAATTTAAGAGAATTCTGGTTAGGTGATAGGAAACATGTATGTGAAAAGGTAAACCCCAGGGCAGGGCAGACAGACGTTTCAAATGACCTTACAGAATTAGCAGAAATAAGGGTCTTGAAGGAAAGTAAAATTTCTGTATATTCTCAGGAAATGGTTTCAGTATTAACTTTATTAGTCTATTGAGTGATGTTCCACAGTGAAGGTAAGGAGCCATTCTCATGAGAGAACAGTTAAAGTTGTTGGGATATATAACAAAGCAACACTGCCCTGGGCTAGACAACATGACTGCACCAGATTGCTTTCTGTTTCTGACTCCGGTTCTCTGACAACCTATAGGCAAAAAAATGGTAGACTCTTCTCCCTAGAGCCCCAGAGAAGTAGAATCTTAAACAAAGTTTTCAGGCCTATGCCTACATATGCTTGTTTGAAAGCATGACATAGTTAAGTCTCATGATGATTGTTTGTACAGTTAGAGTTGGCTGCTTTTGGAAAAATCCCCAAGGTTTTGCTGCTGGCTCTGTAGTCTGACCACTTAAGGTGCCCTGAACAATCATTTTTATGATTTGACTGTTCTAGTCTCTTAAGACAGTGTGTTAAGGTTTTAGAGGAATGGGCAGGAGTTAAACAACTCCAAACCAACCTAAGGAGAAGTTATGGCATTTTAAGCTATTGCAAACCAAATATGAGATGTAAAAACATTGTTGAAGGTATTCAGGTCAACACTGAGCTTTGAATAGGGTTCGAGGATGCACGTTTCCACCAAGTTTTCAATAAGAGGGTTAATATTTAATTATGATCAAAGTCAAAGTGCCATGATATTCTAGGATATCTGCAAACAGCTTTTTGACAGCTACTCATAGTATTACTCAGCGCACATTCTGTATTAGGTTATATAGAGCTTAAGGCAAAGTAAAGTGAAAGTACTTGCATTTTGCTGAAAAATGAGTCACTAAAGGCTCCAGAATTTGGAGTCTAGACGGAGTGAGTGAATAAGCCAGGCAATAGAAGGGCTAGTCATCACAGTTGGTCCCGACAGCTTTGCCCACATCAATCTGCACTGCTCAGCCAGGCCATCGGTGTGACTAACTCAGATGGGCAGCTGCCCTTGTTTCTTCAGGAAGGGCCTTGGTTTCATGTGCCTGCAGTGAAACCTTCGGAAGAAGAAATGGAGTGTAAGCAGCATAGCAGCATTTTGACATAACAACACGCTGAATGGAGATGCTGCGGGGGCAGGATTGAGGGACAGATGTCGGTTAGCTCCAGAATTTGCTTGGTGAGTTTTTAATAAGAACTGATCTGTTCACAGGTCAACTGGCAATTATTCATTTCACGGTCACCCCAAGCTTGCTGGGGACCCACAGTGTCTCTTCTAGTGCAAAAGAGCTTCTCTTCCGAGCAAGTCATGCTACATCTCAAAGGGAAGACAAATTCTTGTCTTAGGAATATAATACCTCCTTATAGGGGCTGAGAGAAATGCAATTCCCTCCAAGTTCCTGACAATTAGGAGGCTCATCCTCAGAAGCAGGAGGCAAGGCTGGGTCTGGTTTTGCTCACTGGGCCCCCGTGTGTAGCAGTGATGTTCTGTTGCTTCATTGTGTTGAATTCTTGGGATGAGTAATACCTAGTCTCTCCAACAGATATTCTTTGGAGAAGATGATTTCTTAAATGAAGCTACGTTTCACTTAAAGTTCCTTCATTAAGCCATTTTTAAAAGCAAATGCCAAATTGAGTGCTTATTCTGGCTTGATTTTATAAGGTTTATTTTCATTCTGCATGAGTTTCCTCATCAATAAAAAAATATATATATAAACACTGCTCCTCCCAATCTTTTGATCATGTATCAAAGACACAAGAAAGCAAAAAGAATCCACAGTTGACCAATAAGCCAGGCAGGGGACTGCACAGTTGGAAGCCTCCCAGGGGCCCCAAGGCTGGGGCTGGTAGGAGAACCTGCAGGTGGCAGGTGGGGTGGTGCTGCTGACCCAGGCCGCAGCCCTGAGTTCACTTTTCCTCTTGAGCATCTCGCTGCTGCTCCGGCTGTTGCTGGCCAGGCTCTCTTTGAGGTACCCCAGCTCTTAACCTCACTGTTCTTCTCTGAGTAAGGTGGTTAGAACTTTCCTCTAGGCTTTATCAAATACTGAAAAGAGGACAATGAAGAAACAAAAGACACGTGTGCTCAGGACATGGTTAACAAGGGTGCTTTTATTTTGTACTAAATAGATCACCCACACAATAAGAATGAGAGGCTGGAGGTTTGGGGAGAGCATGGATGTGGGTGGGAGGTACAACCCATCCTAGAGAGAAGGCAGTTCCTGGAGGATTCTAAGAAAACCTAGTTGCTGATTCAAATCCAGGGGCTCCTGGTACATGATGACTTCCTCTTCAGGGCCTTGCCTGCTATCTCCTGGGATGGAATTGTGCCTCGAAGCTTAGTCCTTTTTTCCGGGCCCTTCCTGACTGCCAGGCCTGCTCCTCAGGCAGCCAGGATGCTCTCTCATCCACCTGCTGATCTGGGTGCGAGCTCCTGGCTCCATCTGGCCCCTTTTATCTTCTTTTGTTCCTCATCTTTCTCCAGGGCCCTGCAGCTTCCTAAGGTGCTGAATTGCAGCATTCTAACCAGGCTCCCAGGAAAGGCTTCTTCCTTCCCACCCCTGCTCCCAGCTGATGTTCTCTACCTCATCCTGTGGTGGGAGTTAGAAACTAGCTGGGTTTCAACTCACAGTCGTTTTTGGTCCAAGGACTGTCAGGTTGGACACCTGAGGAGTTGGAGGCATGATGCTTGGTTCTGTTTCTTTCCCTTTCCATTGCCAGGTAGGAGGAAAAAAGGCTTTGCCAATGGGTATCTGCATCTGCTTCTTCCCACCCTTGGATTTCTTCAGTGGCTTTTAGAGGAATAAGTAGGAGTTTTAGCAAATTTAATTTTTTTTTTAAAGCTTATTTATTTATTTATTCATTTATTGATTGCTGTGTTGGGTCTTCGTTTCTGTGCGAGGGCTTTTTCCAGTTGCGGCGAGCGGGGGCCACTCTTCATTGCGGTGCGCGGGCCTCTCACTATCGCGGCCTCTCTTGTTGCGGAGCACAGGCTCCAGACGCGCAAGCTCAGTAATTGTGGCTCACGGACCTAGTTGCTCCGCGGCATGTGGGATCCTCCCAGACCAGGGCTCGAACCCGTGTGCCCTGCATTGGCAGGCAGATTCTCAACCACTGCGCCACCAGGGAAGCCCAGCAAATTTAATTTTAATAAAACTCACTTATTAAACATCTTTGATCCTCAAAGTGGTACTCTAGGCCCTGGACGTGGGGAAGCAGGGGTGGGGGCCCCAGGGATTGGGGAATTCCTATCCTCACTGGTTCCTGAGCTCACCATACTGGCTTAGAGAAGGACTGAATATTAATCCTTTAATGCAGAAAGGTCAGACTTTTTTAATGAGTTAAATATTTTCATAAATAAAGAAGCTTATGTATTTGTCTAAACAGAAGTCATGCTCAGATGTACAGATTTGTATGTGTCCTGAATAATCAATCCCAATTTACCAATCACCTGTGCGTCCAGATGACAGTCGTCATCCAGGCCTACTCTGCCTTCCATCAGAGCCCCTGGCATTACTATGGGAGCCAGGGAAAGCACATCCAAACTTTTCTTTTTTTAAGA
Source organism: Balaenoptera musculus (assembly GCF_009873245.2). Lineage (NCBI taxonomy): Eukaryota > Metazoa > Chordata > Mammalia > Artiodactyla > Balaenopteridae > Balaenoptera > Balaenoptera musculus. Next base: position 10,949,530 of record NC_045802.1, on the reverse strand, counting down.
CACCTGTAATTTCAGAAATAAAGAAGCCATACATGGCAAATAAAATATGAAAAGATGGCCTACATCATATGTCATCAAGGAATTGCAAATTAAAACGACAATGAGATATCACTACATACCTGTTAGAATGATGAAAATCAGAACACTGACAGCACTAAATGGCGGTGAGGATGTGGAGCAATGGAAACTCTCATTCACTGCTGATGGGAATGCAAAATCGTTCTGGCCACCTTGGCAGACGTTTGACAGTTTCTCATAAAACTAAACATACTCTTACCATTCAATCCAGAAATTGCGCTCCTTGGTATTTACCCAAAGGAGTTGAAAATGTATGTCCACACAAAAGCCTGCACATGGATGTTTATAGAAGCTTTATTCATAATCGACAAAACTTGGAAGCAACCAAAACGCCTTTAAGTAGGTGAATGGATAAACTGTGGTACATCCAGGTAATGGAACATTATTCAATGATGAAAAGAAATGATCTATCAAGTGATGAGGAATCTTAAGTGCATATTACTAACTGAAAGAAGCCAATCTGAAAAGGCTACATACTGTATGCTTCCAATTATATGACATTCTGGAAAAGGCAAAATTATGGAGACATTAAAAAGATGAGTGGTTGCTATGGGTGGGGAAGAAGAGAGAGGAATAGACAGAACACAGAAGATTTTAAGGCAGTGAAAATACTCTGTATCATGTTTTAATGATGAATATATGTGATTATACATTTGCCCAAACCCATAAAACGTATAACACCAAGAGCGAACTCTAAACTGTGGACTTTGAGTGATTATGATGTGTCAATGTAGGTTCATCCTTGGTAAAAAATGTACAAATACAGTGACTGATGTTGATAATGGGGGAAGCTATGCATATGTGGGAGCAGGGGGTATGTGGGCAATCTTTTTACTTTCCTCTCAATTTTATTAGTCTTTTTAGACTATTTTCAGCAGGTCTACACTTATGGGAGGGTGATGGTGTGTGATTGGGCAGTCCCACATTTATGTGGATTATTTGGGCAGATCATGTTCAACCCAAGCATCTGAGAAGAGCAGCTCTGAGCAGGGACAGATCCTGTGGATCCCAGAGAGGTCTGGGTGGAGAGCAGGTCCTAAATGGAGTGATATGTGGGCACCCTGCTGATGAGGTCTTTTAGGAGGAACACGGAGAGGTAGGAAAGGGCTGAAGAAAGGCAAGTTAAATGAGGCTAAAGCCAAATTTGTCCTGTTTCAAAAGTTGTTGGGAGATGGCTCTGAGCCAGGAAAACCAGAGGAAGTTGATTTTCTCTTTTTGTTTTTCTTCCTTTCACCCAAATAACCCCCAGAAATAGGATTCAACTACATTATGGGTTAAATAGGCATTGTAAAATTGGTCTGGGGCTTGATCACCATGTGGGATTTTGTTCTCGTGGGAAATAAATTCCAACTTCCAAATGACTGACTTAAAGAGGCCACTTTTAAAAGTAGCAGGTTGCTTACTCCTACATTCACTTTTAAAGGAACTTGTAACTAAATATTAAGCTTTCCAATTGTGAGAGTTTGTGATTTTGATCATTCTAGACTCTTGACTTCATTAAATAAATTTTTCACTCTTTCTGATTTCTTGGTGCCAAGCTCTGAATACACTGTATATACTGACATTTCTAAGTTGACTTTTAAGAAAAGCTCTATGTTTTACCAAAATCATAAAGTATCTATATTAAAAAAAAAAACTGAATAACCTAGTATAGAGATAATATGGTTATAGATAATATGGTTATAGAGAACCAAAGAACGGATTAACTTTTCATTAGAGCTAGAAATACACTTAAGCTAAAATATTAATTGTCAGTGTGGTCTGATTTGAGGAGCCCACAAAACTTCAGTGGACCAGGTCTCTCCTACCTTCTCGAAGCACACTATGGAAATTACATTATCATTATTTCATTCTCAGGTTTGGGTGCTTTACTGCCAAAGGATTCTTATATGGTACTGGAGGAAAATCTGAGTTTACTCTTTAGTATAACGTGGCCAGCAGTGCCTGTCCTACTAACTTGGATGAAATGAGATGATGTATATGGGCACATGTTGTATGTTTTAAAGTATTTTTAAAGCTCACATATCTGTAGGGAGCAAATAATTAAACAGCAAAATCCAGCCACCTTACATAGGGGATATTTCTTATAGTATGACATGAGAAATAACAGTGATAATAACTTCCAGGCAATAAAATGAGTTTTGTTATTGTTTTGTTTTATTCTGTTTTGTCTTTGCTTTTATTTTGTTTTGCTTTATTTTCTTTTTTTTGTAGCTCTCAGCCTGAAGTTATTTTCTGTCCCCTAAAAGGTATGTTTATATATATGTGTGTGTATATATATATACAATTTGCTAGAAAACAGAGCCTAAAATAAAGACTATGTGCCAACACTTTATTAAAGACCGAATCCTAGGAATGTAGGAGTGAGAAAGAAGTGGGGTGAGGTGGGGAAGGAGAGTGAGCAAATAGAAGGGAGGATGTTCTTGAGATGCCTGCACTTCATGATGAACTGAGTGCTTGGTGCCCCAGAAAGCTTTGGAGGATGCATGCTGCTACTGCATCTCTCAAGAGTCTCTCTGGAGGGAGAATAGGAGAAGAATTATTTTACTGACTTCCATCTCCTATTGGGTGAAACTTGCCTCTGTAGTAGATTCACACACTTCCTTCCTCAGTCACACATCTGTACACACTGAGCAGCCACAGGGAAGTGCCAGGGTACTTGGGCTTGGGTGTAAGTTGAGGCACCCACACAACCAAAGACATGCAGCCCAGGGCCCTGGGTCTGTAGAATATGTAGCAGCAGCAAGCAGGCCCCGTGACTGTAAGCAACACCAAGGCATTTGTGTGGGTCTAGGGTGATGCGTAAACCATACACTATAAAACACAGCATCGAGGAAGCCACCTTAGATCATTTCTGCTGCCACTTTTGCTGAGTGCACTTCTGAGAAGGGAGGACATTTTTGGTTCTCACACTGCAGAGCTGTGTAGCAGCTGACAGTAATGGAGATAATTAGAGGTATGGAGTTGATCACAGCTTGACCTATAATGACCAGTTTGAGTAGTTGTGACAGAGAGAGTAAGATCTTTCTGTAAAGCAATATTTCAGATATTATACAAGGGAGCAACTTGATATAGATGAGTGTGACAGGGACAAGAATGCAGGAAACAAGATGAGTCATTGATTCAGAGAACGATCCCAAAGAGCAAGAAAAGATGGTTCTAGTGCCAGTTAAGCTTCATCAGGCCTTAGAACCACAAGTTACTGAAATGTCATATGGATTTTTAGTATCTATGTATAATGTATGTATTTACTCATGCAACAGATATTTATTGAGAGCCTACTGGAGGCTGGGTTCTATTCTAGGCTTTGCCCACTCAGCAGTTTCTGCCCTCTTGGCACTTAGATTCCAGTGCAGGAAGACAGACAGTAGCATGTCAGAAGGTGGTGAGTGTCGTGAAGAGAAATAAAGCAGGACAAGAGAGACAGTGTGTGTGGTGGAGAGGCAGGAGTTGCTATTGCTATAGAACAGTCAAAGAAAGCCTCTGTGATAAGGCAACATCCGAGCAGAGACTGAAAGAAGAGGAAGGAATGAGCTGAGTGTCGGGAAGAAGAGTGATCCCAGCAGAGAACAGAGAAGGCAAAGCCTGGGGAAGGGCCAGTAGATATTGTTGAGGGGATGTACATTCATGTGATGAGTATATGCACAAGCACGTATTTTTCCAAAGTGAAAAAAAAAAATAGTAAACTGTGTATATTTAATATTGTCATCCAGATATTCTCAATTTTACTGTCATCATAAATGTCTGAACAGAAGAAACTCTTTATGTTATTATCCAAAAGAGATATCTGAAAATGGTAGAACCCACTGGCAATTGCAGTCAAGATCCTGGTTTCTATGACCCAGTAATAGTAATTATGCAAAAAATCATCTGGGCAGGTAGGAAGGACTTGCCCATGGACGGTCGTGACACACAGCAAAGTGTAGCTGCCAGATGGGTCCCAGAGGGACAGGACACCAGTCAAGTATGGTTTAAGGTTGAGTTGGGAGAGAAAAAAAGTCCCACCCGTGGTTGATAGCTATAGGCCTGAGGGCTTGTTTTGAGGATGTTTTGTTTGGCCTAAGGATAGTTAACATTTATAAACTGTTGAATGTTTAAAAACTTTTTTGAGTTAGCGTGCCTTTGGGTCATGTGTGTGTTACTGCAGCCAGCTGTAGTGGGCTGTGAATTCATGGTATACCAGCACGGTGGAAGCAATAGTAAGCAAGACAAAAGGCACCATCATGGGTGACGAAGGCAGTTAAAGAGTCTCATGTGGACCTGAGTAATACACTCCAAAATGTGACTACAACAAGCTTACTCAGCCTCTCTTAATGTATCTTCTGGCCCTGACACATGCTTCAGTCATTTCTATCACCCGGGACTTGGAAGTTTGTGAGACGTGGTCCTCAGGAAGGTGAAGAGTGGATGGGACACTCGCTATGGTTGAGGACCCTGGGGACCAGTGGAACTGAGGAAGCATTAATAAACAGGCACTTCTACATCATGTGAAAACTGCATCTCTCAACATTGGAATGAATGTTAAATATGTGGAAAGAAGTAATAAGGCAAAAATTCAGATAATGCACACACATGGGGATACACACCTGGATAGAACCAAAAGGGGTATCCTGACCATTGAAGAACCACTGCAGTGCATCTGTGTTTGTTTGCTTGGAGGTCTAGGCTATTTTTCAAGGTTTATAAATTGGCTATAAAAATGTATTTGTGAATTTTAAGTTTCAGCCTGAGAGAAAATTTTGACTTTTAAATTCAAACTTACTATTCCAAAACTCATTCTGGCACCTTTTTAGGGCTTGATGAATTGTTTCAAAGATGTTTATTGCTTTTAAGTCTCTGTTTTATTGCCAAGCTTGTAATGCGTAAACTGCTTTGAATTTCGTTAAGATAGTGAGTGATCAGGCAATGACACGACTTTAAAACAGAAAACAGCCAAGAGATTTAACTGGATTAAGAGAGAAGATTAGTACATTTTATGGAGATAGGCTGTTTCTAACAATTAAAATATGCCTCCTTTGGATATGTGTTTCCATCATGCAACATAATAAGAGAGCTCCAGAAATATCACTGTGTTCTTTGAAGAAAGGGTAACAATTTGCTCTGTATCGACAGCAATATTGTGTATTTCAAACAGCTTTCAGCTGGGATCTCTAAGTTCTGTACAAATATTAACCGAACTACCTCATACAGAATAGATGTTGCCATGGTTGATCATTGATTAGAGCAGTAGGTTGAGAGCTACGTGCTCTTGAAGCTCAGTTTCTTACGACCCAAAGTCAAGTGGCTCAGAACATATGGATGCTTCTCAGGTCAAGAGCCTCTTTAAACTGCCAAACTCATTGTCAAGTATCTGACTGCTTTCAAACATCACAGCTATACAACTTGATGCATCCTAGGATTTTAGGTTTCTGATTGCAAGTTATAAAAATCAACTGAGATAAAGTAAATAAAGGTCATTTATTATACAGTACAGGGACCTCATAGAACATAAAGACAGGAATGCAGCCAAGCCTCAGGAACGAATGGGGAACTGGCACGCCACTGGGAACCTAGACACATGCTCACTCAGATTCTGGTCCTTGCTTCTCTCCATGCCCATCCTTAATTGTTTTCTTTCTCTTAAGAACCGTTTCCCTGCTTCTTCATTTACATGGCATAATGCGGACATCCTCAACTGCCGTGTTTATATGTTTTAATTTGTGCCCCCCAAAAAGTTCAACACTTCTGTTCCTCTGTATTAGTTTATTGCTGTATAAAAAATAAGCCCAATACTTAGCAACTTAAAGCAACAAACATATACAATCTTACAGTTTTTGTGGGAGCAGGAATCCAGGTATGGCTTAGCTGGGTGCCTCTTCCTCAAGATCTCACACAAGGCTGCAGTCAAGGTGTTAACTAGAGCTGCAGTCTTATCGAAAGATTCTTCTGAGAAAAGATTTGCTCCTCAATTCACGCACATGGCTGCTGGTAAGATTCAGTCCCTTGCAGGTTGTTGGGCACACCAGCTATGGACTTCCCACAATTCCTTGCAACATGGCCTCTCCATAGGGCAGCTCACAATATTGCACCTGGTTTCCATCCAAAGAAAGTCGCAAGAGAGGGAGAGTAAGAAGTTGCTGTCTTTTTGTAACCTAATCTCAGAAGTGACATACCATGACTTTTGCCTATTGTACTTGTGAGAAGTGAGACACTAGGTTCAATGCACACTCAAGGGGAAGAGGGCAGGAATTCCAGTGTATAGAGATCACTCGGAGCCTTTTAGAGACTGCTTATCACATCCTCTCTTTGCCTTTCTCCCAATTCCAAAGTCGTTAGCAAAGGTTTCTTTTTGACCCAGCTTGGATCCTGTGCCTATTTTTCCAATGAGCTGTAGAGGGAGTGAAGACTCATGGTGTAGACGGTGTGCCAGGTGGGCACAGTAGTCAGGCGAGACAAAGGGAACCATCCCGGATGAAGAAGGCAGTTGAAGAGTACCAACCTGAATAAAACACTCCAAAATGTGACCGCAACAAATTTACTCAGTCTTTCTTTATTAATGGGAATAAAATTTCCAAGCAGATAATTCACCTCCCCAAAAGACTGGTTCTGTGCAGGCAGATTTTCTGAATAATTCAGATGTTTGAAGCCCTTAATCCTAAAGTATATATGTAACTAAGGCTAAAGTACTTTTTAAAGAATTCATAGTATGTGCCATTATCCGTTTTTAATTTGTTTTTCATTGTTAAAATTATGGTGTATACATATATAAGATAAAATTTACCATTTTATGGCTAGGATTCTAGCCTTCTAGCAGTTCACTCAGGGATGGAGTAACTTGTGGCTTCTTTGGCCTCTTCAAGTGGATTCCCTGAGCTTGGCTGGGCTGGGAAGGAGAAAAGTATGAAATTTTGTAGAGGAGCGGTGTCATGTAGGTGACAGTACCCAGTGGTGGAAGGGCTGCCTAGGCTGTTACAACTCACTCAGCTCGCCATGCCATGCCCCTCCCATCCCAAACCACACTCTAATCATAGCTGTTATGTAGGGTAGGCTAAACTGCTTACACATAGACGCAAGGTATAATAGCTCAACGTGAGAAGTCTTCTTACCCCCTCTGACAAGCTCAGATTCATCCCAAATGAAAACATGTCCTGTCTTCCAGAATATTTTCATGAGAACCTAGAAATCACTTAGTGTTGATGTGAAATCAGTAAAAGCAAATGCTCTTGGCAAAGGGCTGAAGTCATTTCTTTTTCATGGGATACGGGGCAAGGGTTTGGGCCTAGTTATGGTAACTCAAGTCAGGGCTATGCAAGGAAGAGGAGGCTTCACTTAATATTCCTGTTACCATTTCTATTTTTTTTTAATTATAGTTTTATATCCATAAATTCATTTTTATAAGCTCCCACTAAAAGAATGGAAATACTTAAGTTTTTCTGCCTAAATAGCTCATTAGGATTTCAGCCTGTAACATTTCCACAGACAAGTCATTATTTCTGATGATTTCACGCTGTGATGCACAGCTGCATCACGACAGTATGGGGCCGGTGAATATTAGGGTTAGGCTGGGCCGTCCATTATCCATTCCTGTGTTAGCTGCTTGTTGCTGCCCTCCCCCTGCCCAGTGCATGAATGAGCCCCTGACATCCCATGGTTTGTTGTCATACTCAGCATTGTTCTTTAGAGAAACTAAAAAGTTTGCTCCGTTTTGCACAGTCATTATTATTTTTCCCCCTCAGAGTGATGAATTGGTGGAATAGAGTTCAGTGTGGTAGATGTAGAGTCCTAGAGAACAATCATCTCTGCTGTGAATTCAGATTAATCAAAGAGCCCAAAATAGAGGTCACTCAGCAGTATCCCTAAGGCTTCTTTTAGGTTCTGACTGACATTGCCCTGATTCCAGGGGCAGTGAGGACAGGGGGTCAAGAAGAGAGTGAAGACAGGTGTTGGCGGCTGATCCCTTTGCCTATTCGTGGGGTATGAAAAGCTCTCCCGAGGGTGCAATGACACAAAATTAACATGGAGGCTATGAAAGTATCTGGACATGGGACCAGTATCCTAACGACTCAGAATACAAGCATAGCTTTGAAATTAAAAGAAAATCAGAAAATTTCTACTTTGGTTCTCATCAAGGTATAGGAAAACATGACCTCCATGAAATAAAAGAAAGTGATCACGAGGAACCTCCTGGATGAGATAAAACAATGGGAGCCTAAACTCCCCTCCAAGACAAGCTGGGGTTTGAGGCACCGGATCCAGGCAGAGTTTTCAGGATGCCAGGTCAGATTTGAAAGGGAGGCAGGATTAGTCTACCAGTTACAAAGTATGAGGCAGGGGAGGTCCAATAAGAGCTAAGTAAACCTGTCCAAAGACGTCAGCCTGAATAGGGTCGGCAGAAGGGAAGACTCCAGGACCAAGGGCTCAGACAGAACCCAGGGGAAGAGCCTTAGATGAGGCCCTTTGTGCCGATGCGTCCTCAGGCACTTGGTTGGGTTCCATCTGACCTCCCCCCACAGGCCGGAAGAAACCTGCCAGGCTCTGAGCTGGTTCAGAGAAGGACTGAAACACAGGATGAGATGACAAGGAAAGAATAAAAGGGATTTAAAAAGCATAACCGCAGAATTATAACTCCATTGTATAAACAGCAAAAAGTCAAGTCTTAACCTCTGCCATGAACTAGCTGTGGCTTATTGAGAAATCAAAGTATTCTTTTGAATCCTTAGTTTCCCCATCTGTAAAGTGGGGCTCAGAATTCAGTGCAAGTCATCATGTCTGACACCATCAGTAATTTGATTGGTGAAAAGAAATCAGTTCATGTGGGCAGCCTTAAGCAGTTATATGCATTATACCTGAGATATTTTTAAATGTAGAGAAGTATGTTTGTTACCCAATATTTTGGTGCAGGGTTAATACATTTTTGGAGTAAGGTTGGAGTCCTTCCTTTATCCTGCAAAAGCAGCACCCGTGATGAATTGTCCGTGATCTCATTTTTTTGGTTTTGTTTTTAAATGGAGTGAAATCTCAGACTTCAGTTTAGACACAATCATTCTAGATCTTTCTTCTCACATTATTTCCACCCCCCCCCCCTTTTTTTTTCTTTTTTCATTTGTCTGGCCTGTGACAAACTTGATTAAATTCTTTAAAAAAAATTTTTTTTGTTGACTTGACTTTAAAATGAGTCCTTTCAGATTATGCAACTTAGTTTTCATAGAAACAACAGCTTTCTTTCTTTTTCACTCTATTTCATTATATATTACTATTTCACTAGATTACCTGATTCTAATTGCAGCTGGTTTGTGAGCAAATGCAGCTGGTGTTTGGCAGGCAAGCAACTCAAGTGGTGAGAGCAGAAGCCAGTGAACGTACAGAAGAACGGCCTCCCACTGGCTGCAGACGTCTGCTGGCATATGGAGAGAACAAAGAACATCAGTCATTTCAGTAACGCTGTTAAGTGAAGACGTGTTAGGAGTACTTCCAGTGAACCTCCTAACACTATCATGGGGATTAAAGGAGAAGGTCATGTTGAAGTCTTGCCAAATGGCTCGTGCTCAGTAGAAGTTGGTCCCCTTCCTTTCCTTTAGAAGCCTTTCTAGCACAACGTCTTGCAGAATGGTGATTCCTATACAAGGAAGTCGGCTTGTTAATTATGTATTCAAGGCTGGGATTTGAAATTTCAATTCCTTTATGCCTCCTATGCCACTGCTTTAAGCACATCAATCTGTCTCACAATCCTGGACAGTCTTTCCTCTCCATGCTGTAGGGCTATCCTGTTGAAGTTTGATTTCCATGACTTTGGAAATGCACAACTTACTGTTCAGGCCAAACTGGTGGAACGCTAATGTCAGGCTTCCAGAGCAAATTGTTGGGGAGGCTGCCCTTTAAAGGCTAATGGATCTGGAGTTCCATGTGATTTTGTTCCAGGCCTATGGGGTATGTATAGCTGCTTTCGATGTTCTGTGACGTTTGACAGTAGAGTTTTCAAAAAGTCAAATAGCATAAAGTGTCCACCCATGAGTTGGGTGTGCAAAGATCACACTGGGGAGAAGTCGTGCTCTTCATTTGTAAAGTATTTTGCTTTACAAGGCACTTTCCATATTGGTACAACAAAAGGAAGCAAACCTGAGGTAGGCGAATGTGCTTTCTATTTCTGATGAGTCTGATTTTCCTTTTCCTGGCTCAGCAGGATCTGGGCTGTACACACTCCCGAATGCCCCTTCCATTCTTCCAGGGAGCCTCCTCGGATACGTTTATAACTGGACAGAAGGAAGAAATATTAAAAGCCCCATAGAGCTGCTCACCCCTTATCTGGGTGCTTAAAGAAAGGGTAAAGTTTTGTTCTGCCAGCCAAGTGAATTGAATTGGAGTGCTTGGCAGAACTAAGTCAGAAAACTGCCTCTTTGTGGCAGCATCATTCCATGGCCAAGCTTTGAGGGCTGTCCTTTCTCTGGTTCTTTGTGCAAGACATCTGGCTACTCTGTAAAAGAACTAAAACTCTGTGAGGCTCTTCCAGTGGTCCACCACAGCCATCGAGAGATTCATTACACGTAGGAAAGGAGCACCCAGCGCCTGTTCTCCCTCTTCTAATCCATTAAAGGGGATTAGTAGCAAGCTCAGAGGCGGTTCCCATCGTCTCTTGAGTGGGAAAGAGACTCTTCCCCTCATAGTCTCTTGAGATGTGATTCGGCATGAATAGAGAGTATAGGAGTTTCTTACAAATATGTTGCCTCCATAGCTGTCAGCAGGGTTTGCTATGTCTCTACTTTGGGCAAAAGCAAGCCCTCACTGCAGGAGACTTCACAGACTTCTCTGGAAAAAACCATTAAGATGGCATAGTGGGAAAAGAAAAGAAGAGAAAAGGAAATTGGTCCTCTAGGCCCCGATCGCAAATTTCATTTCTTACATCATTTTGCATGTATCTGGCTGGGGGTAAGGTGGAACCTGGAAGGATGAGGTCGTGCATTTAACCCCACTGCCTCTCTCCTCAGCTGTGACTATGAGCTCACAAGGTGAACTTGTGGTTCACAGGATGGGATCCCTAGTGGGCACATAACCACTTCACAAAATTTATTTAAAACATACAGGGGGGCTTCCCTGGTGGCGCAGTGGTTGAGAGTCTGCCTGCCAATGCAGGGGACGCGGGTTCGAGCCCTGGTCTGGGAAGATCCCACATGCCGCAGAGCGGCTGGGCCCGTGAGCCACAATTACTGAGCCTGCGCGTCTGGAGCCTGTGCTCCGCAACAAGAGAGGCCGCGACAGTGAGAGGCCCGCGCACCGCGATGAAGAGTGGACCCCGCTTGCCGCAACTAGAGAAAGCCCTTGCACAGAAATGAGAGACCCAACACAGCCATAAATAAATAAATAAATAAATAAATAAATAAAATTAAAAAAAAAAATCTTCTTAAAACATACAGGGAAAACACCTAATGCTTTTATGAGGACTGTGGCTTCTGAGTAAGAAAACAGAATCTTCTGAGTAATCCTTAACTTCAGTGGGAGAAACCCATTATTTCTGGGCCCAAGTTTACCTATTTTGTTGTTGTTGTTGATACTGCATAGCTTTTGGAAGCTACATCACCTTAACTTAAAGAGAAACTTCTTAATGATGAAACTAAGCAAGAAATCAAAAATTCCCCAAAAAGAAATTAAAATTTTAAGGATCTGTAAAAGTCTCAGCCTTACATGGCCTAATTGTCTCTGTCAAGACTTGTCCCAGCAAAAGACCATCTTTTAGTCTTAAAATGCTTCAGGGACTTATGGGTATGCACTGTCCTCTGAAGCCCATGTCACAAGAGACATATGGGAACAAACTTGATGACCTCAAAATGGCCCGAGTGTAAAAACTGGTTAACTATTAATCTCAGTAAACTCACTTTTGTTTTCTTTTACATTTAGTTAGTAAACAGATTTTATCATTGTAATAATGGCTTATGTTTCATCCTGCATGTCTACTCTATTGAATTAGAAATTTGAAGTGCAGAATTATGATACCTTTGAGAGGAATTGACAAAAGGGATCTTTGTACTGCAGATTTTCCTGTATAAACTCCAAGATATAGAGAAAATCTCTAGCCTCAGTTTTAACAAAACTGATAGCCAATCTGAAACGTGTTTAATTTTGGATGGCTTAAAATTACTAGATGGTTAATACTTCTGTTATTAACCTGCTATCCTAAAATAAGATTTCTTTTATTGCAAAAGCTTATTTTAAAATTAGTACTGTGAGATTTGCCATTTTTGAGTTTGTAGTTTTTAAATGACTGCTTATGTCTTTTTAGAAACTTTTCCTGTGATAAAATAAAATGTAACAAGAGGGCAGCTGGGACTCATCTCATCTTCCAAGAGTTGGTGATATTCGCAGCTTTCTTGTTCAGTTATAACTTAAGCCTCTTTGGTATCTTTAGTACTAAATTATTACATGAACCTTAAACATGGAGTAGCCAGACAGCCTATGATCACAGGTTTAAATCTGCTGCTCTGCATTATCCTGTCTCACATTCATTATGGATTAATTATTTTTAAATATAGTATTCTTATTTATAGTTTTATTAGAATAAAGCTGGCTGGGCTTGATAGACCTTCGCTTTGTCTTTCCAGCTGGTGTTATCTTGTAATGTGTGAGAGGTATATACAGTAAACAGAATTCTCAGTTTAACATAACACATGGCTGAATTCGGAATAAGATCCATGTTCTTTTCCAGCTCTTTCCAGACGCACTCAGTTAACTTCTCCATTTTACAGACAGCAAACAGGGCACTTACTGATAAAAGGAAGTGTACTTGGACATTGGTAAATACTTGGATGGTGGGGGGGAAGCAAGCTGTGCTGTGGCCTGTGCGATGCATGAAGATACCAGGCTGCCAGTTGGTAGAGACAGTTGGAGTCAGTTAAAAACATGGGAAGTTATGATTTAGGTGTACATGAAATGTGTCTGGGAAATAGAGGCTGAGAAGTTCAGCAGTAGAGTATATCAAAAACAATCTGAACACCCTTGCTTCAGTGGTTTTGTCAGTAATTTTAAGGTATAATTCTATAACTGCTTCTCATTATTTGATAATACTTTTTCCCCCAGTAAACCTTTTTGACCACCAAGTGCTAAAAGAAAAATGAAAGTGCATGTTTAGTTAAAATGAAGTTCTGATTTTCTATTTCCCAAGGAAGTGATAATAACTGTGTGACTTGCACAAAGTATTTATGAACATTTACCATCCATTATGGGTGTCATAGTGATATCACTAACTATAAGAAAACTAGAAGATAAAAATTTTCTAAAGAAGCAACAATATATACTTCAAAAATTGGTAGTTATTAAAAAATGTCCAAGGATGGTAATTTAACATGAATGGTGGCAGGAAGTGTGTTTAATATTTATTACATGAATTTTCATTTATATCAAATGATTGTTCCTCTAAATTTATTTTTACCCGTTTTAGATTCTTTGGTTTCCTTTGTATACATGAAAAGTAAAAGATAGCTCTTAGTAAATTGGCCATATTTTTGGAAGAAGAACTTGGCAAACAATAGAGGAATGTGAGTTTTATATCAGTGCCATCAAATGATTCAAATAGAAAAATCAGTCAAATTAATTCCAATCATAGCTCAATATTTTCAACCAATTTATGCAATCAACATAAAGCTTTGAACGCTCATTAAAGAGAAGATAAAATACCTGCAGTTACTGTAAATTTTATTGTAAATTTAGTTAAACATTTCAGTATTGAAGATAAAATTATTTGAATATAAATTGGTGTAGTGCAGTCTCATGGTAAAAAAACAAGACAAAACAAAACAAAAAACTACCTCTGATTATAGTAAGAGATTGATCAAGCTGAATCATATTTGGAATTGGTTGTAATGCACACGTAACTAATAGGTGTCAGTCCAAACAATCTTTAATACTCTACCACTTGAAGTAGAAATCAAAAGTTGACAAAATTTACAAATATTTTTCTTTCCTTTGAGGCCTTCTGTCTTCTGGATGTTGACACTCTATTTCAATCTTCTATATCTCCCAGTTTTTCTTTTGTATTTTATCTGTTTCTCATTTCCTGGTGATTTCTGGGATGGTATGATCTTTCTGATTCATAAATTCCTTTTTCATGGAATATATCTGACTACTTATTTATTGTGTTCTTTATTTCAACTATTATTTTGTTCATATTTAATGTTTTCTCTCAACTTTTTAATATTTTCTGTGGATATAAATGTAAATAATATATAGTGCTTTTCTAAAAGATTGCACACTTAGAATAAAACAGGTTTCAAGGAACACACATAGGTCTAATCTTTAATCACCAATTCTTTTTTTTTTTTTTTTAAAGATCAAATTTATAGAGAGAATGTTTTGCTTATTTCTTTTAAAATTTATTTATTTATTTATTTATGGCTGTGTTGGGTCTTCGTTTCTGTGCGAGGGCTTTCTCCAGTTGTGGCACGTGGGGGCCACTCTTCATCGCAGTGTGCGGGCCTCTCACTATCGCGGCCTCTCTTGTTGCGGAGCACAGGCTCCAGACGCGCAGGCTCAGTAATTGTGGCTCACGGGCCCAGCTGCTCCGTGGCATGTGGGATCTTCCGGGACCAGGGCTCGAACCCGTGTCCCCTGCATTGGCAGGCGGATTCCCAACCACTGCGCCACCAGGGAAGCCCTAATCACCAATTCTTAATTCACATTGTTTTATCCACTATTTCCCCCATATTTGATGCTTGAGTACAATCCTTCTTTTACCATGTGCTGTGGGTTGAATTATGTCCCCCTAAAAGATACGTTTAAGTCTTAGTTCCCAGTACCTGTAAATGTGGCCTTATTTGGAAATAGGGTCTTTGCAGATGTAATCAAGATAAAGTCATACTGGATTACAGTGGGACCTAAAACCAATGACTGGCATTTTTATAAGAGAAAGGAGAGGGAGTCTTGGATACAGAGATACAGAGAAGACACAAGGGAGAAGCCTGTGTGAAGATGAAGGCAGAGATTTCAGTGATGTGTCCACAAGCCAAAGAATGCCAAGGATTCCCAGAGCCACCAGAAACTAGGAAGAGGCAAGGAAGAATTCTGCCCTAAAGCCTTCAGTGGGAACGTGATCCTGCCAATATCTTGATTTGATTTC
Organism: Balaenoptera musculus; assembly: GCF_009873245.2. Taxonomy (NCBI): domain Eukaryota; kingdom Metazoa; phylum Chordata; class Mammalia; order Artiodactyla; family Balaenopteridae; genus Balaenoptera; species Balaenoptera musculus. Next base: position 10,934,373 of record NC_045802.1, on the reverse strand, counting down.
TAGCCTCCAGAACAACTTTGCAGATAACAGTACTCCTTCAGAGTTTGTTCATTTCTCTATGGAGAGGAACTTCATTACCTGCTTAAACCTGATCAAAATACATGCTTTGGTTTGCATTAGATCTCTTTACACCCCAAATTTCTGCCAGATTAATGCTTATTTTGGTTTAGTTTTTTTTTTTTTTTTTCTTTTCATGTCCTCTTGGCTTTCATAACTTTGCTGACCCTGAATCTAAAGGAAAAAGTAGAAAATTGTGAGCTCTTTGGACAGAATGTGGGCAGTGGCAGAAATTGACCTAAGTGTCTGATTTATGTGGGTGCCCTCAGCATCTCTCACAGTGCCTTTCACATGCAGGGTGGTAAAAAAAAAAAAACAATTTTTTTTTTTTATTGACTTTAAAGTCAGTAGGGTGTCTATATACCATAGGAGGATAAAACTACACAAGTGTCTTTCTCTAAGTACCGAGGGATGATTTTCCTCTTCAAATTTTATGCAGTAGCCCCTTAACAGTCCACAAACAGGATTAGACACATGTCTGGTTTTGCTGCAGTGCAGAGTTAGTTACCTAGTCATCAACTGCAATAATAGATTTCATTATAACTTGAATACTCTTAATTTTTACTAAAATTTTTACACATATATTTGCTCCCCTAAATAATCACAGATTATTTTTCACATTCTGTTATTACCTATCACCATCTATGCGTGGAAACCAAGACTCAGCAAGGTTTAGATATTTAACCTAAGTCACAGAACCTCAATTCAAGGCCCTGTCCAATACCGCATTTCAACAAAACATTAAGAACTGTGAGAGATACTGAGAAACATCATTTTCATCTCTTTGCCACATTTGTGGTATATGTCATGGACAACGGTTAATGTAAAAATATTTTCTTTTTCTGTCTCAAAGTCTGTCCTGTTAGTTTTGTATTATAGAGAAGAGTATATGGCCAGTAGACTAACTGGGAGAACTAATTTGAAGCGGGTCATGAGGTAGAGCATTTTTTTGCAGAAAATGTGAAGTAATCTGCTAAATTTCTTTTGTCAGGGTGGCCAAGATGAGACAATCACTTTGATAGTGATAGATGAGAGAATTAAAGGAGGTCTTATTTTAGTAACATTCTTTTTTTTTTTTTTTTTATTAAAAAAAATTTTTTTTATTGGAGTATAGTTGATTTATAATGTGTTAGTTTCTGCTGTACAGCAAAGTGAATCAGTTGTACATATACAATCCACTCTTTTTTAGATTCTTTTGCCATATAGATCATTACAGAGTATCGAGTTCCCTGTGCTATACAGTAGGTCCTTATTAGTTATCTATTTTCTATATAGTGGTGTGTATATGTCAATCCCAATCTCCCAGTTTATCCCTCCCTCCCTTTCCCCCTGGTAACCATAAGTTTGTTTTCTACATCTGTGACTCTATTTTTGTTTTCTAAATAAGTTCATTTGTACCATTTTTTTAAGATTCCACATATAAGAGATATCATATGATATTTGTCTTTCTCTGTCTGACTTACTTCACTCAGTATGACAATCTCTACGTCCAAGTAACATTCTTGATAATGTAGATGAGCTGTTTTTCAAGCTTTAAAGAAATTCAAGAGATAGGAATTTCCATAGAGAGAGGAAACGTGGGCTCAGCCCTTATTTTGAAAAATGCTTTCCAGTGAGATAAATGCCCACACCATCACGCCATTGACAACAACAGTTACTCACTGGACAGCAACTGCTTGGACTACTTAAGGTTATTATGTGATTTTGAAATATTTTACTGTGCCCTAGGAAAATTCAGTTCAAAAAATTGGCTTTCATATACATGTATCCATTCTCTCCCAAACTTCCCTCCCATCCAGGTTGCCACATAACATTGAGCAGAATTCCCTGTGCTATACAGTAGGTCCTTGTTGGTTATCCATTTTATTTATTTATTTATTTTTATTTAATATCTTAATTGGAGTATAATTGCTTTACAATGTTGTGTTAGTTTCTGCTGTATAACAAAGTGAATCAGCTACATGTATACATATATCCCCATATCTCCTCCCTCTCGCGGATCCCTCGCACTGTCCCTATCCCACTCCTCTTGGTGGTCGCAAAGCACCGAGCTGATCTCCCTGTGCTATGCGACTGCTTCCCACTAGCTATCTATTTTGCATTTGGTAGTGTATATATGTCAATGCTACTGTCTCACTTCGTAGCAGCTTCCCCTTCCCCTTCCCCGTGTCCTCAAGTCCATTCTCTACATCTGTGTCTTTATTCCTGTCCTGCCCCTAAGTTCTTCAGAACCGTGTATTTTTTGTTGTTGTTGTTGTTTTTAGATTCCATATATATGTGTTAGCATACGGTATTTGTATTTCTCTTTCTGACTTACTTCACTCTGTATGACAGACGTTAGGTCCATCCACCTCACTATAAAAATTCAATTTCATTTCTTTATATGGCCAAGTAACATTCCATTGTATATATGTGCCACATCTTCTTTATCTATTCATATGTCGATGGACACTTAGGTTGCTTCCATGTCCTGGCTATTGTAAATAGAGCTGCAATGAACATTGTGGTACATGACTCTTTTTGAGTTATGGTTTTCTCAGGGTATATGCCCAGTAGTGGGATTGCTGGGTCATATGGTAGTTCTATTTTTAGTTTTTTAAGGAACCTCCATACTGTTCTCCATAGTGGCTGTATCAATTTACATTCCCACCAACAGGGCAAGAGGGTTCCCTTTGCTCCACACCCTCTCCAGCATTTGTTGTTCGTAGATTTTTTGATGATGGCCATTCTGACTGGTATGAGGGGATATATCATTGTAGTTTTGATTTGCATTTCTCTAATGATTAGTGATGTTGAGCATCCTTGCATGTGTTTGTTGGCAACCAGTATACCTTCTTTGGAGGAATGTCTGTTTAGGTCTTCTGCCCATTTTTGGATTGGGTTTTTTGTTTTTTTGATATTGAGCTGCATGAAATGCTTGTATATTTTGGAGATTAATCCTTTGTCAGTTGCTTTGTTGGCAAATATTTTCTCCCATTCTGAGGGTTGTCTTTTCATCTCATTTATGGTTTCCTTTGCTGTGCAAAAGCTTTTAAGTTTCATTAGGTCCTATTTGTTTATTTTTGTTTTTATTTCCATTTCTCTAGGAGGTGGGTCAAAAAGGATCTTGCTGTGATTTATGTCAGAGTGTTCTGCCTGTGTTTTCCTCTAAGAGTTTTGTAGTGTCTGGCCTTATATTTAGGTCTTTAATCCATTTTGAGTTTATTTTTGTGTATGATGTTAGGAAGTGTTCTAATTTCATTCTTTTACATGTACCTGTCCAGTTTTCACAGCACCACTTACTGAGAGGCTGTCTTTCTTCCATTGTACATTTTTGCCTCCTTTATCAAAGATAAGGTGACCATATGTGCGTGGGTTTATCTCTGGGCTTTCTATCCTGTTCCCTTGAACTATATTTCTGTTTTTGTGCCAGTACCATACTGTCTTGATTACTGTAGGTTTGTAGTATAGTCTGAAGCCAGGGAGCCTGATTCCTTCAGTTCTGTTTTTCTTTCTCAAGATTGCTTTGGCTATTCAGGATCTTTTGTGTTTCCATACAAATTGTGAAATTCTTTGCTGTCATTCTGTGAAAAATGCCATTGGTTGTTTGATTGGGATTGCATTGAATCTGTAGATTGCTTTGGGTAGTATAGTCATTTTCACAATGTTGATTCTTCCAATCCAAGAACATGGTACATCTCTCCATCTGTTTGTATCATCTTTAATTTATTTCTTCAGTGTCTTATAGTTTTCTGCATATAGGTCTTTTGGCTCCTCAGGTAGGTTTATTCCTAGGTATTTTATTCTTTTTGTTGCAATGGTAAATGGGAGTGTTTCCTTAATTTCTCTTTCAGACTTTTCATCATTAGTGTATAGGAATGCAAGAGATTTCTGTGCATTAATTTTGTATCCTGCTACTTTGCCAAATTCATTGATTAGCTCTAGTAGTTTTCTGATAGCATCTTTAAGATTTTCTATGTATAGTATCATGTCATCTGCAAAAAGTGACAGTTTTACTTCTTCTTTTCTGATTTGGATTCCTTTTATTTCTTTTTCTTCTCAGATTGCTCTGGCTAAAACTTCCAAAACTATATTGAATAATACTGATGAGAGTGGGCAACCTTGTCTTGTTCCTGATCTTAGTGGAAATGGTTTCAGTTTTTCACCATTGAGAAATAAGTTGGCTGTGGGTTTGTCTTATATGGCCTTTATTATGTTGAAGTAGGTTCCCTCTATGCCTACTTTCTGAAGGGATTTTATCATAAATGGGTGTTGAATTTTGTTGAAAGCTTTTGCTGCATCTATTGAAAGGATCATATGGTTTTTATACTTCAGTTTGTTAATATGATGTATCACATTGATTGATTTGTGTATATTGAAGAATCCTTGCATTCCTGGGATAAACCCCACTTGGTTATGGTGCATGATCCTTTTAATGTGCTCTTGGATTCTGTTTTTTGATTTCCCCTTTGATTTCTTCAGTAGTCTCTTGGTTATTTAGTAGCATATTGTTTAGCCTCCATGTGCTTGTGTTTTTTACAGTTTATTTCCTGTAATTGATATCTAGTCTCATAGTATTGTGGTCAGAAAAGATATTTAATATGATTTCAATTTTCTTAAATTTACCAAGGCTTGATTTGTGACCCAAGATATGATCTATCCTGGAGAATGTTCCATGAGCACTTGAGAAGAAAGTGTATTCTGTTGTTTTTGGATGGAATGTACTATAAATATCAATTAAGTCCATTTTTTAAAATGTATCATTTAAAGCTTGTGTTTCCTTATTTATTTTCATTTTGCATGATCTGTCTATTGGTGAAAGTGGGGTTTTAAAGTCCCCTACTATTATTGTGTTACTGTCAATTTCCCCTTTTGTGGCTGTTAGCATTTGTCTTATGTATTGAGGTGCTCCTATGTTGGGTGCATAAATATTTATAATTGTATTTTCTTCTTGGATTGATTCCTTGATCATTATGTAGTGTCCTTCTTTGTCTCTCGTAATAGTCTTTATTTTAAAGTCTATTTTGTCTGATACGAGAATTACTACTCCAGCTTTCTTTTGATTTCCATTTGCATGGAATATCTTTTTCCATCCCCTCACTTTCAGTCTCTATGTGTCCCTAGGTCTGAAGTGGGTTTCTTGTAGACAGCATATATATGGATCTTGTTTTTGTATCCATTGAGCTGGTCTGTGTCTTTTGGTTGGAGCATTTAATCCATTTACATTTAAGGTAATTATCGATATGTATGTTCCTATTACCATTCCCTTAATAGTTTGGGTTTGTTTTTGTATGTCTTTTCCTTCTCTTGTGTTTCCTGCCTAGAGAAGTTCCTTTAGCATTTGTTGTAAAGGTGGTTTGGTTGTGTGAATTTGCTTAGCTTTTGCTTGTCTGTAAAGGTTTTAAATTCTCCGTCAAATCTGAATGAGATCCTTGCTGGGTAGAGTAATCTTGATTGTAGGTTTTTCCCTTTCATCACTTTAAATATGTCCTGCCACTCCCTTCTGGCTTGCAGAGTTCCTGCTGAAGGATCAGCTGTTAGCCTTATAGAGATTCCCTTGTATGTTATTTGTTGTTTTTCCCTTGCTACTTTTAATAGTTTTTCTTTGTATTTAATTTTTGATAGTTTGATTACTGTGTGTCTTGGGAGTGTTTCTCCTTGGATTTACCCTGTATGGGACTCTCTGTGCTTCCTGGACTTGACTGACTATTTCCTTTCCCATATTAGGGAAGTTTTCAACTATAATCTCTTCAAATATTTTCTCAGACCCTTTCTTTTTCTCTTCTTCTTCTGGTACCACTATAATTCAAATGTTGGTGTGTTTAATATTGTCCCCGAGGTCTCTGAGACTGTCTCTGAGATTATTATAGTATAATATCAAACATATTGATTTCATAATTATGTGAAGTTTGATAATGAAGAAAATGCAATAGAGAAGACTTTTATGTGAAAATATCTTTAGATACTGTTCACGTTATTGATAAATTCAAGAAATATATAAAACAAAATGTTTATTTTTAATCAACATCATCTGCCAAATGGTGTTATTCTGATTCAAGAAAGATTTAATATTTCTTTACGATTTAACTTCTTTTATTCAGTAACAAATCTTACTGATTGATTACTTTTATTTTATTTGTATATATTGCACTGAAAACCAGAGAAATGGCCTCCTATTTTTCATAGGCATCCCTACCTGAATGCCTTGCCAATCACTGAGAAAAATGCTATTTAAAAATTTCCTCATCTTTTAAATGATTAAATATACAAGTATTGTAAATTGGTAATAAATTCTACTTGGGTTGAGTTAGTAAATATGAGGGATTCTTATTTATAAAATAAATGTGTTCCTAACATTGGTAAACAAATAGTACACTATCACTTAAATAATACTAGAAATTATGTGTTCAATGAATAATATTCATAGGTAAATCTTATTTTAGATGTTCAAATGGAAGTTTTAATGGAATTTCTTTGTAAATACTACTTTGTTTTAGATAATTATTTTTATAGATCAAATTTGCATCATAAATGTACATTATATAAATAATTTATTAAAGACTATCATTCTGTCTACTTTTACCTGAGAGAAAGTGCTCTATAAGTTTTCTTTATTTTCCTCAATCATACTCTCCTGACCACCCCCAGTATTTCCTCAGTCCAGGACTTGCATGAACCTTGGACAAAGGGTCTGGAATCTGGGTGTCACTATGTCACATATGCCCCATTTGCAGGATGACAGAGGGAGAGTGAGTCACGATCTCTGATCTCTTCAAGCACTCATCAAGAGCAGCATGAGAGATCTGGAAAGAATTCACCCCAGGACCTTCCATGTCCTTATTAGAATTGTACAGAAGAGAAAATGAGTCAGAGGTGAACATCAGACTCTATAAAAAGCTATTCTCTCTTTGGTGTCAGATATGACATTTCATTTCTAGGAAGCACAGTATGATGTAGTGTTTAAGAGCATGGGCTTTGTTTCAGACAGCTCAAAATGCACATCTGACACTTAAACAGTTGTTCAACTTTGGGTAATATACTTAACTTTTCTTTAGCTTTCATTTCCTCATCTGTAATAGAGCCTTGAAACAATACCTACCTCCTAGAGTTATTCTGAGATTTAATGAGATAATACATGAAATCACTAAAATATCTGGTACCACCTAGTAAGAACTGAATAAAAATGTTGGGCTGTTGCTTTGTTATCATTATCATCCATGGAAAAATGAAGGAGAAACTATAAGAAAATACAGGAGAAAACAGAGTCCTTAACCTTCTCGGATTAGCAACATTATCATTGACAGAGAAGGGCAATTCTGAATTCAGTTATGCATCACAGTACTCAGAATAAGGTACGATCAAGGTACTTTTCTCTTAGTAAAGCCCCTTGTTACTCAAATATATTCTATTTATGTAATTTATATTGTGCAATGAAAGACAGTGTTAGAGCAATAAACATAAGACTGGTCTAGAGGTTAGCCAAACTGACTGAAATGTATAGCTTGCAGATTCATTCAAAGTAGCATATTTCAGAGTGAGCAATATTCAGATGTATGGAAGTGGTTATTGGCTTATGAACAACAAAAGTCTCGAGAAACTTGTTTCCATAGGTTTCTATATAGTGAGTTATCTCTAAGGAGACAGCTGTACCACTTATGTGGTCTTCCTCTAGTCTAAATATTCAATGTATCTGATTTATTTTAGATTAGCAGTTCTGCATTTTATTTTAGTTGTTCATTGCATTTTAAGAAGCAATATAGTTGGGAAAAATTGGGAAGAGTCTGTTAAAAATATTTTAGATATTCATAATTCCTAATCATTCAATATCCATATCCTATTATGATTTGAGTATCTCTACATGAGGTCATTTTTTGATGATTTTATGTTTCAAGATTCATCATCTCTACTCTGATAGGGTGATGAAAATGTCTACGAAAATATTATATAACTTTTGAGGCACAGAGAGATTTAGGGTAAAGTATCTCTATTAAATTGTGACTTTAGAAAATATGACTCAGTCGAAAATAGATTTGCTCTTGCATTTCAGCAATTTCAGTTTTATTTTTAAGAAAATAAGAAAGGCTATTGAAAAGTACTGTACACAGTATTACATTTTTTGGTGCTATGTGCACTGTCTTAATGCATTACTATTAGGCAATTTATATTTCTTAGGAAAACTAACTGGCCTTGTCTAATATTCATTGATGTAAGTGATTTTATATAAAAGATCTGCATTCTTTCTTTAAGTGCTTTTCAGAATTATTTTTACAGAAATAATCTGCAGAACTTCTGTTGTTCTTTCTATCACAAGACCATATGATGTAAAATGGAAGTTAAAAGCATTCATCTTTGAGATTAAGGCCCTTGGTTTAACAGGAAGGGTCTTGCATATTTAGAAATCTGGCTGAAAATATAAAATAGGATTTAAAATATGTTTGATGAGCTTTACCTGGTCTTTCTGTTCCACTGTTCATCATATCCATTACATACCTCTTTAAAATCTCTTTTGAAGGAGAACATTGGTAAAATTTTTCTTAACTTGTATTGTTGCCATGGCAGCGGTTGCCAAAATCATAGATCCGGTGAATGGAAACACATGCTTTCCAATGTATATGTTTATATATAATGAGGGCTTTAAAGTTGGGCCATTGGCACAGAATAGTCTAACAATGCAACACTTACAGAAATATGTATGTGCCTGTATATATATGTGTGTCTGTGTGTGGGTGTGTTTTTTCTACTATATGTATATATGTATGTATAAAATATATACATATATATGAGTTTTGCTTGTTTTTTAAACTACAGTACTATACATAATAACTTCTGGCTTAGTGCTCTGTCTTCTAGATCAGTGGTATTCAAATTTTTTTTTAATGTACACACCATCAGTAAATTTTTAAAGCAAACATCCTTTCTGCCACAGTTATATTACAAATTCTTTGTACTACTACACTAATATGCATATTACCAAATAGACAGAAAAAATAAAAACTTAAAAAGGATATTTTATTTTATTAGCACTGCAGAAAAACTTTCTCACTTTTTGCTCTGTGTGATTTGAAAATTTGGAAAAAATTTCGGTTTTATACTTTTTGATAAAGTATTTCAAAGGTCTGGATCTCAACTCATTTTATTTTGATATTTGCCTTTAACTAGCTATTTATTGGATATAGTTGATAATCTACTTTCATTCTCCCTTCCTTTAAGTCTTGCATAGGTTCTTCTAGTCAGCGCAAACATATTTAATTCGTATTCATCAAAAGAATCTAGAAAATTTAAATATTGGTTTACCAGGTTTTATAATACGATAATAACACTGGAGAAATAATTATGGGATGAGTCTGTGGACACTGGGAACCCACTGTGAGACAGTCTTGGGCCAAAATTCTACCTTTTTCTTTTTTCTGCCAGAGATTCTTGAGCCAAAACTCTACTTTTTTTCTATTTCCTGCTAGTTTCAATGATGCCTCCACTAAATGAGGTAGAGATACCAGAAATTCCTTAGATAATGTAGAGAAGGAATCCAAAGACTTAGAGAGGTAGGAATTTTTAATTGAGTTTTGCTATGACTCTTTCATCTTCACCTTTACCATGTACCAAGAAAGGACCCCAAGGACACTCCCTTAACCAAGGACTAAAATATATATTAGCTATGTAAAGATTAATATTTTTGAAAAATGCTAGGGAACAAATGTCTCTGGTAGGCCCAGTATGAAAGTTTCAAAAGATCCTGGCTTTGAAACTAGTTCCCTGACTTAGAGTATGATAGGATCTCCAGTTGGCAGAGTTGCAGAGGCAGTAATTAATCACCAGAAAATTGTCATCTGTTACTGAAATAAGCAGTAGGCTAGTGGGATAATCAGAATAGCTTGATCTATAAGGGTCTTTGTGGTTAATTGATCATGATATCCCTAGAACTCTAGTAAATGGGGAGGCTTGTAAAGTTAGGCTTACTTTTAAAAAAATCTAAATCTGGAAATGAAGGTGTGATTTGAGTCACATGGGTGAGAGTCATGGTCACTCTCTCAATGTCCAGACATGAACCAGTTCACAAATCCTTGCAGAAAGACCCTAAGACATTGGAATAATGTCTTTCTATGTGTTCTCAAAGAGATTTACAGCCATTTATCAGAAAAACTCCGAGTTGAGAAATTGTGGGCATTATTGACTACCGACTTCTAATTACGTAAACCTCTTAAGACTCAGAATATCATTGTGGGTGCTTTTGGAGATCAGAGGTCAAGTGGAGTTGGCCCCTGTCTGCCTGCAGTGGGTCCCTGTGTCCATGTACATTTTCTCTACCATAGTTATTTCTCTGGTTCCTGAAGGCATAGTTATGACAGACAAACTTGGCTGCTGACA